>NW_021604598.1:4804123-4950553 GCF_004785775.1 Grammomys surdaster | reverse complement strand
AAGAAAGAAAGAAAGAAAGAAAGAAAGAAAGAAAGAAAGAAAGAAAGGAAGGAAGGAAGGAAGGAAGGAAGGAAGGAAGGAAGGAAGGAAGGAAGGAAGGAAGAAAGGAAGAGGGAGAAGAGAAAAAGGAGGAAAAGGAAAGAAAATGAAAACCATTCCTAGTAGCAGCTACGACTCTCTCAGCCCTCTCCAGTCCCACCTGTTCCAGCCTTTAAAGCCCGGGCACTTACCTTAAAGGAGGAGTAGAAGGAGCCCCATTCCTCAGCTACCAGCGCTTCAGTGAAAGTCACAATTTCAGTGCAAGCTTCTGGGGAAGAATCTAACATCAGCACAGGCACAGTCTTGTTCGCGTGAAAGCTGCCCTCTGTGAGGTTGGCTAGCATGGCTCAGGCAGGGTCAAGTCTCACTGTCTTTGCACCTGCAGTCGGGTGAGAGAGTTCAGTTAGCTGGGGCAGCAGCTGCTGATCGATTGCTCAGTGCCTCTTCTGCCTCTCAAGGCTTCTGGCTATTGCTCACCAGAACGGAGGCACAGAGCCCTCCCTGAGCCCACCTCATTGAAGAGTTCTGCCTGACGACAAGGAAGATCCACGTGCTGCTCTCTCCTCTGCAGTTATGATCCTGCAGCCAGTACAGCCCTCACAGACCTGCCCAGGGTGGCCTCATCCTAAAGGGACACCCCAAGGCCAGGATCAAGTTTCCATGGATGGGCTTTCTTGTCCAGTGTGCTTTCCTAACTTGTGTGACAAACCTTTATCTCTGCTCCAGCTTCCACTAAGGAATAATTGGGATATCTAGCTGGTCCATTAATTCAGGTCATGTTTGTGCTTCTGAAATCAGAGTTATACACTTTGTTTCAGCAGGTATCGCTTTCTGACATAGAATTCTCATCCAGTCATTCAATCAGCAATGCAACACGTTGATTTACTAAATGTAAGCAAATAGTACCCATACTTCTCCTGAGGACTCACTTGGAGGCAGGGGTCTGTGTTTGTCTCAGAACATGACTAGGGGTTTCCTATGAGAACTCGTCTCCCCCAGTGTGGTCACCTCAGCTCCTTCCCAGAATGCTCAGCATTTACTGTAGAACAGTCTGATGTGCATTCTAGGACCCGAGGTTGATATAACCTAAGCCACAAGCCTGATCCCTGAGAGTCAAGCCAGTCTGTGAGCTATGTAGGCCAGCCTTTGCTTTACCGCCTCGGGGTTCTCTACAGGTTCTCTATCATGAAAGAACATGACTTGGGAAATATCCTGGGGAAGGCTTCGTGTAACTTATCTAGCAGCATCAAGTAGTCAATGGACTGGAAATGGAAAGACATTAAGTCCACAAGTGAAGGGCTTCGTAGTGACAGATCTGAGTAAGTGTGCATTCCTAGAGAAAGGGTTAAAATTAGACAAAGACTCAAAGACAAAACAAACACTTCCTTCTGCACAAGGTTATTTTGGCAAATGAACATGGAAGATGCTCAACCACATTAGCAAAGCAAAACAATTTATGCATAACTTAAACCCATGAGCACAGACAAGAGATGACAATCCTGAAATGTTGACAATATTAAAGATAAATAAAAAAATGGGTATATGTTTTCTTTCTGATGCAACTTAGTTGGCATGGTAACTTCAGGGAGCAGAATGTCATGAAGTTGGAATCATACTTGGGTGATGATCCCTTTTATATTGGGTTATTTAAATGTGTTAACTTTGGTAGTGTTCATTATGCTACACTTTTAAAACATGTATTTCCTATAAGAATTTTCCACTTCAATAGGATTTCTTTTTTTATTGAAAATAGGTTTTTGTCCATACTATTGTATTTTGATCATGGTTTCCCCTTCAGCTCTCCCCAGCTTCTCCCTACCTCCCACCCACAAATACACACTCTTTTTATTCTCTCTGTCTCTATCTCTGTCTCTGTTTCTGTCTCTCTGTCTCTCTGTCTCTGTCTCTGTCTCTGTCTCTGTCTCTCTCTCTCTCTCTCTCTCATTAGAAAACAGGCATCTGAGGAAAAACTACAACAAATAAGCCAGAATTGGACAAAACAAACAAACAAACAAACAAACAAACAAGGAGAAAAAAGAGCCAAAGGAAAAGCAAAAGAAACATATACAGATACAAAGACATACACATTTGCACATGCAGAAATTCCATGAGAATACAAAACTAGAAAACATAATATATAAACAAAATACCTTTAAGTTTAATGCACAGACAAAGCATTGTGAAGTATGAGACAACAACAACAACAAAACAAACAAATCTCCCCAAATACCACTGAGTTCATGTAGTGTTAGCCATCTACTCTTGGGAGTGGGGCCTACCTGCAAGTGTAGTTTCAATACCTAGTATGAGACTCTGTTAGAGAAAATTAATTTTCTTATGTGAGCCATTGTCAGTTGGAAATAGCTTCCAGATTAGAGATGCGGGCTTGTGTCAACTTTCTTTCTCAGCACTGGGACCTCATCTAGCTTAGACCTCTGTAGATCCTATGCACTCTGCCAGTCTCTGAGTTCGTATATGCTACAGTCTTGTTGTATACAGAAGACCACTTTCCTTGATGTCTTCCATCCCAACTGCCTTTCCTACGATATCCACACTTCCCTGAGTTCTGATTGCATGGATTTGATTAAGACATCCCAGTTAGAACTGACCATACCAAGGTGTCTCACTCCCTGCACATTGTCCAGCTGTGGGTCTCTGATTGGTTCCTATCTACTGCAGAAGGCAGTTTCTCTGGTGATGGCTGAGAAATTCCATCTATGGGTATAGGTATAGAAGAATGCTATTAGGAGTCATTCTCTTGGTATGTTCTTTTAGCAGAGCAGTATTATCTATTTGTTCCCTAAGTCCATAGTCTATCTAGTCTCAGGTCCTTGGCCACTCAGGCAGTATCCTGGATGGGCCACATCTATAGATTGAGCTTTAAATCCAATCAAATAGTGGCTAGTTACTATCACAACAACTTTTGTGGCACAATTGTACCAGTGTATCTTGCAGGCAGGTCATAATTGTAGATGAAAAAGTTTGTAGCTGGGTTGGTGTTTACATTTGTCCTTTAGTAGCATGCAAAGAATTTGCTGGTACCATGAACAGTATTTAGGAGGAGTCGCTAAGTAGGCACTAGCTTGACTTCTCCGTGTTCAATCAATTATGTAGGTGTTCTTAAAAGTATTTCTTTAAAAAAATTCATGAGTGAATAGAAATCTGCAGCTACCAGGGGTGGGAGAGTGGGGAAACATCTAGAAAGTCCAAGAGACCTGGGATGTTGTAGGTTCCCAGCACTCAATGTGGGTGATCATAGCCAAAATGTCCAACAGTAGAGATATGGAACCTGAAGAGATCACCTCCAGTTGTTAGATAGGGCCCACAGTGGAAAGATGGGGACACCAGCCCACCTTCAAAATTTTCAACCCAAAATAGTTCCTGTCCTGAAATGCAGGGACAAAAATAGAAGAGACTGAATGAATGGCCGACCAGTGAGCAGCCTAACTTGGGATCCATCTCATGGTTGGGAACCAAACCCTGACACTATTACTGATGCTATGTTGTGCTTGCAGACAAGAGCCTTGCATGCCTGTCCTCTGAGAGGCTTTACCAGCAGCTGACTGAGACAGATGCAGATACTCATAGCCAAGCATTGCACTGAGGTGCAGGGCCCATATGGAAGAGTTAGGTGAAGGATTGAAGGAATCAAAGGGGATGGCAATTACATAGGAAGACCAGCAGTGTCTGAACCTGAAACCCTGGGATCTCCCAGAGACTGATCCACCAACCAAAGAGCATATATGGGCTGGTCTGAGACCTAATGGCACATATGTGACAGAAAACTACCTTGTCTGGCCTTAGTGGGAGAGGATGCAGCTAATTCTGTAGAGACTTCAGGCTCCAGGAGGGAGATGCTGTGGGGACACCCTCTCAGAGGAGAAGGTATGGGGGAAGAACTCTGGGAGGGAGACCAGAGGATGGGCAAAGTTTGGGATGTAAATTAAAACTAATAATTAATAATAACTAATAATAAAAATTCATGAGAAATGTCTAAAAGAAGGAAGAAACTGGTTAGGTCATAGAAAATTGAACTAGTAGGAGAAAAAAATGGCAGTTTTCGTGGACAGAGGGTAGATGGATGGTGAAGGCCTTTTCTGCGTGTCCAGATAGACTATTACTTGACTTTTGACTTCCTGAGAAAAACACTTACATACATGTGCAAGGAAAGATTAAAAAGAACCCTTTGTAATACTTTTAAGAACCATATGGGTAGTACCTTACTCGTTCACAGATGCAATGCAACATTTAAAAGTAGAAACTACCCACAGGGCTATCAGCTCAGTGAATAAAAGTCTATGTAGTCATTGAATGAACTACTATATAGCAATGAGAATGATTGACATTGTAGTTTACATTCACAAATACAGAGTTAAGGTAAATGATGCATCCATTTGTTTCACTTTTATAAAGTATAGCTATATGTACACAAACACAGTAGAACACTGTCTAGCAATTAAAAGAAACGGTTGGAGGCAAGGTGATAGATAACATGGAGTAATGATTGACTTCAGTTTCCCTGAATGATTGGGTTCTTAGAGACTTTGTCAGGCTTATCCTGGGTATGTATGTAAGAGTGCTAAAGGATGAGATTAACATGTGAATTGGAGGAGGCAGTAAAAGAGTTCCCTTACTGTGATAGTTCTCAGTCCCTCAACTAATGGTCTGAATACCACCACAAAGTGATGATTCTCCTGTGTAAGAGAGAACTCTTGCCTTTGTGGAGATGGGATGGTGGCCTCGTCTATCCTTTGTAACTGAATTGAACTACAGTCCGAAGCCAATTTGATTTCCAACATGGATCTTGAGCCTATTAATTCTAATTTTTTGGAGAATGTTGAATGTTGTGGTTTTAGATCCTCACCTGAATGCCTCCCAAGATCCAAGATCCATTCATTAATAGTGTAGTATAGAGATGCCAGCATACATGCCTATCACTGAAATACTTATAATAGTCAAGTTGCAAATTCAGTCTGAATGCTCATTGCCAGCTGAATGGATAAAGTAAGCTATATTCACAAAATGATGCTTTATTCAACCACAAAGGGGAATGGAATGGTATCATGTACAAACACACACACACACACACACACACACACACACACACACACATTTGGCAGAACGGGAAAGCTTCATGATCAGTGAGAAAACCCAGACATAGAAAGAAAAGCATCTTCTCTCATGCAGAATCTAGGTGTGGGAAGCACATGAAGGTAGAGGAGGGCTTTGGGGGCTGTGGAAGGGAAAAGCAGACAGAAGGACAAGAAAGCATCATTAAGATGAATGTGATATGATACAAGTATGTTATGTGCATGCGTTAACCTGTCATGATGAAACTCATTACCCTGTACAATTAATACATGTTCATTAAAGAGCTATCATATTCTACAGGTGACATTAGTTGGAGTGAGCACTTTGGAGAATAGTTTGTCAGCATTTTCGAAAGTTGAACATATGTATACTCTATGACCCAGTGGTTTCCACACTGGAAAAATGCCCTGCACAAATGAACACATATGTCCACCAAAAAGTATAACAATTCCAGCAGTTCTGTCATTTCTCATAACTAGAAAGTGCTTAATGACCCAAGAACAGTAAACTGCAAAACAAAGTGTAGTACATTAGCACAGTCAAAAGTGACCTAATTCATTAGCACCTAATGAAAGTGACTTATTTTGGGTGCTTGTAATATCCTCTCCTGATTGGGATAATACTTGCATGAGAATATTCCACTTGTGGAACTGAGTTGGGATTCACACTTACATGCTAGATAAGTTTATGAACCAACCACTGTGAGAGAATCCTTAAGGGAGGGGAGCCTGAGGCTGGATGGGACTTCAATGTCAGTAGATGTCAGAGAAGGGAATGGCTACTCAGGGCAAGCAATGGACAGGACAAGAAGCATAAAATATATAGAGAAAGTTTTCTGGTTCAACCTTGTTCACACTATATTCATAGTTACTAGGTTACCCAGGTGGATGAACCTAAGATTACAAGATAGTAGGACAATGACAACCTGAGCCAGGCCTGAGTATACACTGGGGATGGGTGGGCCCACCACACTAAGCTAGGTTCTAGTATTTCTTGCTCATCTGTATTAGTCTGAAATCAAGAAGTCAGGCTGCTGTCAGAGTCTCACTTGAAGCTCTACTTCTAAGCTCCCTCACGCCATTGACAGAATTTTTCTGGGCATAAAACTCATGCAGCTGCTCCTTTGAAGTCAGCTCAGAAATGGGTGTGTGCGACATGATGTGGTCTTAAGGAGTCTCATACATGTCACACACAGTCTACTAGCTTTTCCTCATCTCATTGGCTCGAGGATATCAGTGTGCCTCACTGCCATTCAGATCACGTTGCCTGCTTGCTCCTGTTAAGATATGAGGAGTTTTCCCACCCTGCCTTCCTTCTGGTTCCCCCACCCAGAGTAAGACAGCCTGGTTGTCTTTGGGAACATAGGCTTGTGGGAGAGCTTCAGTGGCCATTGTTACTACCAGCTTTTTTTTGTTTTTACAGAGGCGAATATCAAAGTAAGAGGGAGATTAGTTCTGGATTCACTCAGGATATGCAATGAGAAGTGGATTTCCCATGCCCTGTGCACCCACCCCCATGTTTGTGCAAGAAAACTGACCTTGGGAGAATTTTAGTAGCTTTTTCTAATTCATATAGATCTTGGGACATTTTGATCTGAACTTATGACTCTGGCTCTATGGTCATGCTATGAGCTCACATGGAAAATTAACATTGGGCTAGATAACACTGTTTCCTGTTGCTAAAGAAGAAATTAATTGTGCCACTAGTTAAAATGACTTGTAAGGAAGTGGACTTCAAAGACATCCATCTCAAAGTTCAAGCAGAAAAACCATGAAGTTCATTGTTTCTGTGTATTTGATACACTTATCCTTTAATCTAGATCCTAGGCTGTGTGAAGCAATATGGTTTTTCTTCAAAGAAAAAAGCAACTGAAACATATTTTTCTTTAGGCTTGGTATACAGAGCTCTTATGCAAAAGGGCTGAGTTCTCTTAGGCTTGGATGATGATGGTGCTCAGAAAAGCAGCCTCCACTAGCTCTGCCCCCATGGGGCTTATCTGTGAGTGCCTCTTGGCAAGTTGTCCAGAAAATAGCTCACAGATGACTTTTGTGTAGTAACATGTGTATTTTTTTTTTTTTACACAGTGCTGCAGGCCACATAGTGAGGCAGCAAAGACTATGGGCTAATCTAAGAGGGATCAATCGATTCTCAGGCTCATGCATAGTTACAGGAAAGTAAGGCGTCACATCAGAAAAAGTTGGAACAAGCTTCAGGAGTACTCATACTCAAGAGAAAGGGATACCATGAAGGTGTGTGGGTTCCAGGTACCAGACAGTTCAGGAGCAGCTGAACATCTGCCCTCCACACTGTTCCACAATGCTCATGTTTTAGAGAAGAAGCTTTTGAATAAGCCAAGAGTGGAGGCAGAAGTGTAGTTACATATACTGGAGATACTGAGCTTACTTATAAAAATAAGTAGTTTGGGAAAAAAGAACTAAAACATTGTGAATAGGGAGAAACAATAAAGAGCTAAAAGGCAGATTAAAAACTCTCAGAAGATACAAATGGTTATGAGAAGAATGAGAGAAAGAAATGATTAAGGAATTCTCTCAGTAGAAAACTTTGTGAGTGTCTGGATAATAAGTCTCAGTGGGAGAGTCAAAAATAATTGGGAGGACTTGGGGAAAATATTTGTGAGAGAATTTCATTTTTGCATTCATAAGATGTGTCTAAATTTGGAATGTAAAATCCTTAGGCATATCTAACAAGAGAGGTGAAATATCTGTAAATCACTGCTGAGAAGAATGGATCAGGCTTGAGAAAATAAAGTTCGCTATTTTAGAGGTGGAGGTGGCTTGAGATTATTAGGGTCCAAATTATTTTGCCCGGTTTGTTTGAGGATTCAGTGAAATTGCAATCATAATCAAGATTTTCAGTACAAGTTGATAAGATCATATAAAATTTTTGTAGAACAGCAACATATCTAAACTATCCACAAGACTTGTAAAATTAAGAGCATGGGTAGAAAGCTTGAGGTACATCAAGGTTTTCTGAGAAAGCTATGAAAGTCAAAACAACACTCTGATGACATAAGATGGGCAGGTAGATTACAACAGCAAAACATCAGGATGTAGAAATGAAACCTTATTTACACAAACATCTGGCTTTTGACATGTGCCCAAAGAATTCAAGGGGTGATGAGGAGTCTTTACAGCTATGCTACACAATGGTTGTGCATATAGAAAAGGAACATGAATCTCATGTGGGTCATAGGCTCAAGGCTGTGTGTTTCAGTGAAACTACCCAAGTGTAGACTCATATCTTTGATGAGTCACAGGTTTCCCAGTATTGATCAGGAGATAATCATCTTGAATGGATTATTGTTAACTAAATTTTACTGACACAAAAATGCTATGCTCACTGAAAGATGTTTGATAATTCCCTTTTGTTAAAGAAAATATGTTATAATGGATAGGAAAAATTAAAAATAAAACACTTATAAAATGTATCTGACAAAGATCTATCATCAAGAACGTATAAGTAACAATATCAAAACAGCAAAATATTAAATAGTAAAAAAAAAAGATTTACACAGGTGATTGACAAATCATTATATATGAATTCTTCAAAGCATATGAAAATCAACAGATAAATCTACAGTGGGAGGAATTGTAGTTGGTCTTTGCTACATCATGGGTTTTTCTTTTTCCCATCGTTTACCATGACCCCAAGTTTTACCCTATCACTTGATAGGGAGAAAAAGGGAGAGTGGGGAGAGAGAAATAGAGATCCTTGAATATAATTTCTTCCTTCTTGTTTCTTCTTTGAGTGTGACTACTAACAAACCAAAAATTAATCCTCCTGAACCACCTCAACCATGAGCAGACCTTGCCTCTTGGATTCTAGCATTTATATATCCTCTGGAATGTTCTCAGAATTCCAAAAATCACTCGATTGTAGAAATTATCTGCAGTTGGCAAAACCACACTTCTAAAGCATGAGGCAAATCATAATCAGCTACTTTGGATGGTCATAAGTAGCTCTATATTCCTATGCCAATAGGATTAAAAATGAAAGAAGATTATTACAATATTTCTATGTTTTTTAAAGAAACAAAAATTCGAAAATTTTCACTACAAGGAATCACTTGCTGACAAAACTGTAGTGTTCAAAAGACTAACAGAACCATAGGCAGGAAAGGATGCAGAACAATGTAAGACTTTTGAGACTGTGGAGTTGGAATGGATGCAAGTTGTTTGTGATAAGTACAGCATTTTTGGAGTGATGGGATGAATGTTGTGGTTAGAACGTGCTCCTCAGAATGTATGTGCTTGTCCACATATGGCAAAGAAGGAGGTGGAGCATACTGGGAGGTACTAGAGTCCTAAGAACTCTGTCCACATCAGTGAATTAATTCCATCTTTCTTCATCCTTCCATTCCTGGGTCAATCACTGCAACAGCGTGTAGTCAAGAAGTCATTTCACCCTAAACAGTCTTCATTAGAGGTGGTCACCTGGTTTTGGACTTCTCATTTTCCAGAGTCGTGAGCCAAAATAAATTTTACTAAGAAATAATTACTCACTCTCAGATTTAACAACAGAACATAGACGAAGATAGACACCTTTCCAAAACATGTCTGCAGTATGTGTGTGTGTGTGTGTGTGTGTGTGCATGTACATGTGTAAGTGTGAGTGACTGTGGATATGGTAGCCAGTAGACAACCTCAGGTGTTATATCGCAGTTACTATCCTTGACTTTTAAGACAGAGCTTCTCATTAGCTTGGAACTCATCGAGGAGGCTAGACTTGGTGGCCAGTGAGCCCAATGAACCTCCTAATCGTCTCCTGTGTGCCAGGATTACAAATGTGCCACCATACCTAGCTCCCTTAAAAAAACATGATTCTAAGGATCAAACTCAAATCCTCATGCTGACAAGCACTTTAGTAAGTAAACTAAGCCACTCTGTAAGTCTTGATTTTTTTCTCTATAGAACATTGCATTTCACGTACTCCTAGGAAAGATGAATGCCTCCAAACATATAAGGAAGTAAGGATTATTATAGTGTTGTCATAGCTCATAATTATTGTAGCCTTTAGTTTCTTCCAGAGATGGTTCTCTTTAGCTTTAAGGATAAAATCTTGGTTTGGTCAATTTGTGATTGTCCGTTAGACCAGCATCTCAAGGTAAAAATGGACTTATGTAACTTCTGCCAAGCCCATTTGCTCTGTGTCTCCTTGATAGCTTTTACTTTGCCTACCATAATACTCAAAGTAATATTTTAAGATGTTTGCTCTCTGTAAAGGCAGGACCCTAAGCTGTTATTTTGATTGCTGTTCTTGAATCTAGCACAGCACTTGGCTTATATCCAGTCTATGTGAAATTAAAATTGGTAGTCCCTGAATGGCTGCACCTGCAGAGTGCAGGTGCAGGAGTTTAGTGTTGCTGAAGAATAACTTCGAAACAGTTCTAATATAATAACTACAATGAAAAACAAATCATTCTAAAACATTAGGATTTTATTATCTATTAACTTCTAATAACACAACCCAGTGTGTAGTAATGGTTCAATTAAGAATCTTTGTCCTGAATAAATATTATTAGTTAAGGGGACCACATCAAAGCAGGTCTAAAAGTGTTTCTCACAAGATTTTGCCATGGTGAAGACATCTGGTCTAAGATGCAATGCAGTATCCCTGAGATGGCCATACTATACTTCCTCCAGAAGAAAATTAATAAATGGTTTACAATGATGTAAACATTATATCTATGTGTTATCTATCGATGCAGGAGCATTTAATAAGCCCTATTTTTCATGTTTTTGGCCCAGTGGGATAGGAATTCTCAATTTTCACCATACACCAGAGTTACCATGTTCCATGGTATGGATGAGAATGGCCCTCATACGCTCAGAAATGTGAGTAGTTAGTTACCAGGGAGTGGCACTATTTGAAAGGATTAAGTGGTGTGTCCTTTTGGGAGAAAGTATGTCACTGGGGGAGGATCAAAAAGTCCATTTTATGCTCAGAATCTTTCTCCTCCTGTTGTCTGCAGATCCAGATGTAGAACCCCCAGCTAGTTTTTCAGCACCATATCTGCCTGCATATCACCATGCTTCCCACGATGATAGTGGAACAAACGTGGGAAACTTTAAGCAAACCAATTAAAAGCTTCCTTTCATAAGGTTTACCGAAGGCATGGTATCTCTTCACAGAACTATAGTGCTGACCAAGACCCCTAGCATGCCTGAACAAATACAGGGATGCAGAATGACTCAGGCTCTTTGGAAATCATTACAGGGTGGAAGCAATCACTGCATTCTGAATGTTCCTCAAATGCTTCTAGTGTGCACATACTGAGAAGGATCCCTGTACCAGGTGAGCAACTATTCTAGGCCCTGGTACCAGTATGAGTTTGCTGCTTGTATACCTTCGCATCTACACCCAGGAGCTACTTTCCTGATTATCTGGTCCTGTTCTGTCTTCTGCCCCAAGGGTTGCTTCCAGCACTCTAAGATTCATGGCAAATTTGACCACATTTGTGCACCCTGATCTCACAGAATCCAGTATTAGTCCCCAGATATCTATAATCTATGAGAGGAAGATTGGGAAGATTATTTTCATGTGTAGTTTCTGGATCACCAGGCTTTCCTGTTCTTTCTCAGCAATGAGACATCATAGCCAGCCCCTTATTTGAAGTTCCCCCTGGATGTGAATTAAGATCATATTTCCAGAACTAAGTCTTTTCCTATAAAAGAAAAGAGGACCTAAAAGAACAATGTATAGTCCAGGAAGTGCATATACAGCTAGAGCACCGATCCTTTCTCTGCCTGTACACGGCTGGATAATTCACTCTGCCTTCTTGCCTTTGGGGAGGCAGACTTCTCAGCTGTACCTGAGAATGTAGCACATCAGCTCTCCCATCGCTTAACTAGGGATTCGTGACATTAAATTCTCATTAAAAGCTAAGAAATTGCCTTATAATAAGAGATGCATTCATATTGTGTGCTTCTAGGTGCATACAGGGTGGTAGCTGTGTAAAGGAGGTGGTGTGGAGTAACCTCCTTCTACTTTGTCATCTACCTTTGTCCCAGAAAATGTTCAGGTCTCTATGTCTCAGGCTCCTTCTGTGGTATCAGTCAACCTTTAGTTTTGGGAAAAGCAGCTCACGTGGCCCAACCTCATTGCTTTGCTCTCTCTTTGAACTCTAGTAGCTCCTCCAAGGTATGTGCAACCCTTTCTTGCATGTGGAAGCCTCAGCTCTACCAAGTATCTATTTCCACAAGGTCAGAGGTTACACACTGTCTGGTGAATAGGGCAAGGGACAGAGTGTTTCTCTCTATGGTACCCAGCATCTTGAAAACTACATTGTTTGTCTGACATGCTGATTAAAGGAAAAGACCTCATATACTTTGGGGAAAAATTACAGTGAAAAATGTAAAGCTTATTTGTATTTCACTGGTCATTTGGTCCCTCTAAGTAGGGAAGGGTACACTGCTCTATTGGAAGCTAAAAGACCAAGGGTTTGCTTTTTGGTGCTTTGTCAATGAGATAGAAGTTTGAGGACTTCCCAGAAACGTCTCTGAGCCCAGAACACACTCGTTAGTTGGGATAGTGGCATTTCATGAACTGTTGCCTGTAACCTGAGCGTCCACCATCTAGGTGTAGAGGCAGCTTTCTTAGTTTCTGTACAGGAGCCTCTTCATTGCTTTCCCAGTCCCATAGCTACCCTTTCCATGACTTTTAACTGAGAAGAGTACTGTCCTGAATGCTACTGGTACTGGAGGACTTAAGATAGTGCTTAGGTGTTGCATCTGATTGTTTCCTTTCTTTACTTCTCATGACTCATTTTCTCTTTGAGCTAAAAATTAACTCATAAAAATGTACTAAGCATGAATACTGTCCCTTGGCAGAAATTGCCAGAAAGCCCGTGATGAGCAGATTCTGATTTGGTTGACGTAAATCAGTTTAATAAAAGACTGGAAAGAAGAACAACCCAAATACAAAAAACAATGATGTCAGCAAATGTCTCATTGCTAAGTACATAGTAAGTAAAATTAATATTCTGAGATCAGAAGAAGATGAGGTCAGACATTGAGGATTAGAATTTTGATTTGGTATATTTCATTATTTTGAATGAGAAGTTATTTTTTCATCTCCATGAAGAATGGTAGGCATGGATTAACTTCTGTCAGTAGGATTTTGATCTTTTGATACCAACTTGTAACTTTGCCTTCAGAGATGAAGTTTCTCAGGGTCAAAGTGTGAATTCACACCTAACTTACTTTACTTGTCCCTTAAAGAAACAGCTGACTATTTAAGCTTGAAGAAGCCACGTCTCTGTACCCATTATGTAAGTCAGGTGGATTGCTAATGTCAACACTCGTGCATGTAATCTAAGTGTGAAAGTGGATTGTCTGAGGAGTTTCAGTTACAGTAGAAAGAGAAATGGAAAAGCAGATGGGGTTAGTTACCATCTAACTGGATACTACACAGATGTCACATTTAATTTCCAGAATATTACCTTGAAATGAATGTATATCTCCTCTATATTAAATATGCAGAAAGATCTTGATAGATTATAGCTTTTCAAATACCGATATGGAATCATAAACAGTCATTAACTCTCCACACTGGTTAATCTTTTCTTATTCTTTTTTCTTCTACTATTCTGATGTGGTTGTGGGGCTTTGAGTGAGAAAGAAATAAAAACCTATGCTCAGTCGCATTAGAGAGAAAAAATGCTTTAAAAGCAATGAACAAATCCTCAGACCCTAAAGAAGAGATATAGATGATATTACATATGGTAATTTCTTATGCTAAGTGTGTGAGAGGGTGCACAGCTACAGTGAATAGGAGCTGTAATCTCTGAATAAATGGAACAATGTTCTTGAGAGAGAACATTGGGCAAATACAGTTCAGTAGACCATCTTTTACAGCTTTTATTAATCCATTTTAGTATGTGTGCATACCTCTCTCTCTCCCCTGTGTGTGTCTCTGCATGTGTGTGTGTGTGCGTGTGTGTGTGTCTCTGTCTCTGTGTGTCTGTGTGTGCCATGGTAGAAACCAGGGGACAATCTACAGAAGTCAAGTCCCTTGTTCCATCATGTAAGTCTTTGGGACATAATCAGACATGACAGCAAGCCTTTTCATCTGATGTGCCATCTTGACATTACAGACCATACTCAAATATACTTTTCTGTTTAGAATAATAAAATGTGTCTGTTTGAAAGAAATATCAGAAAATGTCAAGGCACAAGTTTCATTAATTGCTAATGTGTTCTTTAGTGCTCTAATAAAATCATCCCACGTGTTCCACTTTTCATTCTGCTTTTTAATTTCCACAAGTGTAGGTCTGTATGTAAAATTTGATGGTTATTTTAGTGTAGCCATTACATTACTAAGTGATGTATTCTGATGCATTCAATTATCCTTGTAATAACTGAAGCTTAAATTGTTTCAGATTTTTCAGAAATCAAGCAATGACAAATATTTCTTGGCATTTACATGACTATTTTCTCCATGGACTGTTTTTGAGACAGAAACATCGCTGCTGCCTTCTCCAGAGCACTGTCTCTTCTGTGCTCATGCATCCACTGTCTTCACAGCCTTGGACCTGGGACACATGTGCCTTCTCACGCTCTCTTGTTTGCACTCAGTCAAAGTCTTTAAGGCACTGCATTTTTCTCTTACTATGTTTTCAACTGTTTGCTAGAGGTTCTGATATAAGATATCCTTACTTCTGTCATTCCCTGTTTTATATATATATATAACCTTTGATCTCTTTTTAGACTAAAAATAGTTACTTGTGAGTACCTTCAAGTAGTTAGAGCTTTGATGTATTGAATTTATTTTTATTTTTATATTTTGACATATTTAAGTTATACTTGAAGACAAAAAATGTTTGAAATATCCAAAAGTTATTTTTATTTCTGCTTATTTTATACTTTCCTTTTATTGTGACTCTGTCTGTGTGTGTCTGTGTGTGTGTGTTTGTGTTTTGTATGCACATCTGTACAGATTTTGAGAGGACTAGAATCATATACTAGCTCCAATAGAGCGGGAGTTGCAAGTGGCTATAGGCTACCTGATGTGTGTGCTGGTTCTCTGCAACAGCAGCAAGCAATCTTAACTAGTAAGCTGTGTCTCTAGCACATTTAAAACATTCTGCATCATTTGTTTGGGAGGGAAACTCACAGAATTCTATCTAAAATGCAATTACTAGTTCTATGTACACATATAAGTTGAGAAATGCTTCCCAAGGCATGCTGTCCATGTATCCTATTCATCATCTTGTATTATTTTCTGGGAAATAGTGTTTGTATCAGTTCTTTAAGAATTTCCTACACACTCACAATGTATTCTGATTATACTCACCCCTGCTCCTCCTTGATCCATCCCAAGCTCCCACCCTGTACTCCATTTTTCATTCTATCATATAACATTTTGTGCAAAGACTAAAAGAGGTCTGTTCCTATTACTACTGTAATTCTATGTTTATCCTTGGGTTTCCTGCATATATTCCTCTTTTTAATTTGGATTCTCATCACAAATACACATATTTATGTGGAATCATCTCCATTTACAAGCCATTCTATGTCTAGTTAAGGCATTACTTTCACCTTGAGTGTGACATTTTTATATTATGACCTGATAGTAGTAAAGCATTTCTTTTGGTTGAAAACAGCAGAGGACTGGAAATTAGTGGCATAAGCAGGTAACTTTCCTTCCTCTGCTACCACCCCCACCACAGAGCTAGTGTGTAGCAGGTTGGAGGTAGGCTAAAGTAGTTCTACAGTGTTATTTGTAGTCCAGGCTCCTTTTGCCTTCTTGTTATGGTCTCCTAGGAGAATTGTTCTGATTCACAAAGTCACCATATAGTAGTAGGAAGGCAATCCACCTGTATCATATTTTCATCCCAGCCACCAACAGAAGGAAGAATGCTAGGCTCCTTCTAAAGCAGCTCTCCTGAAACCCACCTCAGATGGCTTCTGATCACATTCTACCGGAAAGCAGTCGCTCACATGGTTTGCATATGGAGGAGGCTGAGTGTTTTCTTATGCCTCACAAAGTCAGATTTCTGAGTGAGTTGCAGATAAATGCTGGTATTTATTTTGTTTTTAGTGTGTATAATGCATATTTGTGTGTGTGTGTGTGTGTTTGTGTTTGTGTGTGTGTGTTTGTGAGTGTGTGTGTGTGTGTGTGTAAGGATGGGTGAACATGTGGAGATCGGAGGATAGTATCAGTTGTTCGTCCTAGCTTTCTGCCTTGTTTGAGGCTTTCCTGGTTTTCTTGTCTGCATACACCATGACAGCCCTTCCACTAGCTTTCAGGATTTCTCCTGCCTCTGCCTCCCCTCTCGCTACAAGAGTCCTGGGATTTTAGACATGTGCTATGGTGTCTGGCTTTATGATGTTTCTAGGGCTCTGGACCCAGGTATTCACAATTGTGTGGAAAAAAGTTTACAGAATAACCATCTTTCCAGGCCTAGTAATATTCTTTGAACACAATTTCTTATTCTCAGACATTGACACTGAATATATTTTATGTTGTTATTTAATGAGGATCTCCTTTATGGTATCCTCCAGCCTTGGCTTCTTCAGATTGTCCTACTGATATTTCCCACCACTACCAGAAGAAGGGTCTCTTTCTCTCAAAATGAAGGCTGTTCAATCATTTATATTATTGTTAAACACCCCATGTCTTGTTCTTTTATATACTTTCTGAGTCTTACCTTTGTGTCTGACTCAGTATTATTTTCAATGCTCTCTTAAGCTTTTATGAGTTTTTTTTACATTATTTACTTCTATGTTTTAAGGGTTTTACTTGGTTCTTTTTCTTTTGTAACATATAAGATATATGAGTTTTATTTATTGATTGATAATTTTATATATGAATGCTGTATTTTTATCATTCTCTTCTACCTTCCCTTTCTTCCAAATAGTTCCTCCTGTGTCCTTCCTACTCCTCAAGTCCACAGTTTCATATTCTTTAACTATAATTCTTATATAATATATATATGTGTGTATGCATATAAGTTTATAAACACACCCTGATGAAATTTAAAGTTTAGGGCTGACCTCCCCCTCTCTTCAGCCATTATGTAGCTCTTCTTCTAGGGTGAAGTTCTCCATGTAGGCTGGCATGTCAGTTGGTGTTGACATTTTTAAGTCTTGTCTATGCAACCATGTGGTTGAGATTTCCTGGATGGAGCTTCCATATCATATATAGGAGACACTATTTCACAGCAGAAATTCTATCTCTCTGGCTCTCAGAATTTTTCTACCATCTCTTCCAAGATGTTCCATGAGACTTGGGTACAGGAATGAGGCTTTAGATGTGTAAGTTAGAGTTGGGTCTCCCACACTGTTTTCTCTTCAACTTGGCTGGTTATTGATTTTTTTTCTGCAAAAAGCTTCTTTTGTGGGAAGTAAAGCTACATTTACCTTTGGGTCTGAGGTTAAGTATTTAGAAGACTATTGGGAATTATAAAGCTCAGAAAGGTGTACTGTGTTCTCAAACTCAACCCATATCAATAATATGGGTGTTATACTGGTTTAGTGACGCAGCAGTAATATGTTTTCTTTTAGGGTCCATATCATCACCATCTAGGGGAAGTAGGTTAGGTTTACACAACCATATAAAGCATATACATACATGTTATACCCTAAAATAATTTTGCTAAACCTCAGAGTATTCATTTGTTAACACTAGAAATGCATTATTTATTGGCCTTTTCTTGTAACAAATAAGAAAAGTAACTCTCATGTATTTCCTCTCATTCCTCTCAGAACTCCACTTCTTCATAAATCTTCAACTGCTAAATTATAGTTTGAATTTGTACTCCATTTAAAAGGATGGAGATAATTATGTTCTCATAAGCATTGTACAAACATTCCAGTTCTCCATATCCTCAACAATACTTTCATTGCCCCTTTGAAACGTATTATTGTTATTGCCATTTGTGTGGTTTTGATTTGCATTTTTTTCTTGGAAAATTATGCTGAACAACCATTCATGTATTTAATAGTCAATTGTTTATTTTCTTTGGATATTTACATATTTAAAATAAAATTGTTTTTCTTTCTACTTAGTTATAATTTTTCTGGATTTGATGTGTGATGTTGGCTCTCTCTTTGCTCGTTTTAGGAAAGGCTTGTACTCTGGGTAGCCTTGGTGTTTCCATATCCTGGATTAGTCAGTGCTTTCTTGACAAAAAGAGGAGCTTTATATCAGCATTGCCATTTAGATTGGTAATATAGAATGTGAGCAGACATATAGTCAAGTGGTGCTTTGGGTCTGTGTCTTCACACCTTTCATCTTGTGTGCATTTCTATTGTGTGCATCTTGTGTCCGTATCTGTTGCATCTGTCAAGGTCTAAGTGTGTTTCAGAAGAGAATACTTTTAAAGTACCACATTGCACTCCTGGTCCAGTGAGAATTAGCCACATTAGCAAGACAGTGTTAGACACAGTAGCTTCCAAGTTTAACTAGATTTTTGTTTGCATAGGAAGCCTCATAAGTCATGGTTCTACCTCCCAATTTTTCTGTAGTCTGGAGTGTGTGAGGAGGGCATTTTGGGGGCTTTCTAGAAGATGCTAATGTGCAGCTGTGGTTGAGAAATAATGTATGAAGCAACAGAATTGACTGCCTTCCTGAGCACCGAGAATGGGCAGCCTACTTTCATGCATTTGATTGTCAAGTAAATGTTCCTATCTGCTTTGTCATCTGACAGCATGCAGATAATGTTTCCAGGCTGCTAATGTGTGCAGGAGCATACTATGAAACTGTCATTCAAGATCCAGGTACCAAAAAAAAAAAGACATTTGGATACTTTTCCTTTTAACTAAGTCACTCTTCAAAAAATTGTCAACATTGTTTCAATTTCAACAGGCATAGTGTTACTGCCACTGTACAGATTCACTTTCAGGTTACTCTAACATGTTACACTTAATTTTTTCTGAAAATCTCTCTGCTGATTGTGTGCTATGTTTCATGAGCCTTCATCTTGAATCATGTAATTACATGTTCCTATAGTATCCCTCAAATGTTCAGATAGGTTACCACCATTTAACCACAACTCTTAGGCTCATTGTATTTTACAATTCCAAGAACCAGCACTGCTGTCCATGAGGGCAGATATAGCCTGTTCAAGGAGAGTATAAGGAGTGATACAAGGGCAACATATTCATCAGTACATATAAGGAATTGAACCACTGCTGTAATTACAACAACAGGATAGAAAAGTTATCTATTGGTGGGTTGTGGGTTGTCTCAGGGACTCTGAGATGGGATGCTACAGTTCTGATTAGTGTAAAATCATAGAGGAAAATATATCCTCCAAGTCTGAATGAGAAGATTCCAGGAGTATCAGAGAATCTCTGACTCTTTCAAAGTCTTCAGTGTATGTCAGTGATTTCAATTTCCATTTTCATACCTTTCTCAAGATGATTCTTAGTTACCTGGTAACATGACTATTCAAAATACTATCTTTTCTTTTTCTCCTTTACACATGACACTTTTCTATCAGAACCAGGGTTTCATACTCCACATTGTCGCTCCAAAAATATCAATGTTCAGTTACATTTGCCAAAACAAAATCAACAAAGCTAACCTGTAGCTTAAATATGAAACAATTCATCACTACAAAAAAATGCCTGCTGGCTATGGCAGGTGTTGGAACCACAAATAATTAATTGGAGGACTGGAAAACTGGATTAGTTTGTACACAACAGCAACTTGTACAATATTGGGAAGTTACTTAAACCCCTTGATATTTTTGTTCTTCTTAAAATTGTGTTTTAGATTGCATTATGCATACCAGATATGTTCCTTGTGTTCTCAGATGTCGGAAGGAGGCACTCCATACCCTAGAACTGGAATTTGAAATGGTTGTGAGCTGCCATGTTGGCATTGGGAATTCAACTCAGGTCCTCTACAGAATTAGCAAGTGTTTGTAACTTCTAAGTCATCTTTCTAACTCCTGTAATTTATATTCTTAATGTATGGAATGGGGATAATAATGTATAGATTTATATATACTTTAGAATAAGAAGTTATGTGTGCTAAACAATTGTCAAGTATTAGTATAATTTTCAACCTTTTGTAAGTATTTTGTTTAACCAATCTCTCATTTAGAAGTTATCATTTTTGCAATGAATCATTATATCATCTTCCCGGGAAAGAAAAATAAATTACATTTATGTAACATCTGCTATGCACTCAATAGAATCACTATGCATTTTAAAACTCAAAGCATATAGGATCATTTTATTTTATTTTATTTCCTGTGAGTTACTTCCATGTAGCTAATAATGAAACTGAACCCAAGTTTAAAGTTTACATAAAAGACTCAAAGCTAATGAAAAATAGAAATTCCAACTAATATAATATGAAAAATTTAAACTTGGATCATTTTCATGAGTATAACATGGAAAACATGTTCATTAGAACTAAAGCGATTGCTATCATGCAGAATGTGTGGAATACATCTTTTGGAGTTCTGTAGATTTCTTTACTTGGATGAATATCTCTTATCTCTAGGTTTGGGAAATTTCCTTGAAGATATTTTCTATGCCTTCACTATGATTTTCCCCTTTTCCTGTGTCTCTAATCTGAAGGCTAGGTGCTTTCACAGTGTCTCAGAGCTCCCCAACTCTTTGTTCATAATTCCTTTAAGCTTTATCATTGACCCATATTTCTTGACCTTGTTCCTCTGTCGTCCATTCCTGAACTCCTGATTTCTGCATGATCAGCTCTATTGATGAGGCTTTATGTGGAGGATTTCATTTGATTTATTAAGTTGTTCATTCTCAATAATATTTCAGGTTGAAAATCCTTCGGCATCTCAACCTTTGTTTTCCTGTCTTGGAAGGACTTTCCCCATTAGGTTCACCTCGTTGTCTCTGTTCTCTTGGAGTTTATCCATGTCTTTAAGTTGTTTGAGCATAATTGTAACCATTCTTTTGAATTTCTTGTCTGGTCATTCTTCTCAGTAGATTTTTACTCGGTGTCATTATCATTATAATGGCATCAATGCTTTGTGCAGAAACAAGGTTAGTTTTGTTTCTCATGTTCATTTTTCTGGGCTCAGACTTGAATCCCCAGAGTCAATTCATTGATTGAAGTTTTCTCTCTTTCCTTTGTATTTTTTTTTATTTTAAAAATCTTAATCACTTTTGTCCTTTTTGTGGTGGTGGTTGCAATATTAAAAAGGACTAAGTTCTAGTAGAATTTTTCTCTACTGATTTGGCATTTAAGGCCAGAGATTGTATTGCCATCTTACTCTGAACCTTTATTTTGTTGGCTAGGATATTTTACCTGGGTTTGTTTGTTTCCCTGTATTTTGTGGCTCTCTTCGTACACTTGTGAGACTCTTCCTAACCGAGTGCCTTGGCTCCTTCTGGAGCTCCTTCCATATATGGAGCTTCCCAACTGAGCTGCAGTTTTCTATGGAGGCACTGCAAGGTATACAAATTCCTGAGTACCAATATATCTTATACCAGTTCAAGACTAAGAGAAATGCTTTGACTAATGAACAGGCTTGTTATTGTAACAAATTATTTAAACTTGTTAACTGCATTATAAATGTCCCTGATCTCATTACAAAGATTGACCAATATAAAAGGAATGTTTAGAAATATTTGTCAGTGGAAACTATTTGTAAAGTTTGAAGAAGAGATAACTATTTAATTTATGATGCTCAAAACTTAATGCATATTCCTTAATGGGAAGAAAGCTCAGTTAATAAAGTCCTTATTGTGCAAACATTGAAAAAAAAAAGAATTAGGTCATCTAAGAACTAACCTTTAAGTGGATCGATTTTGTAAAATTATGTAATCTCTCTTACTACATTTACAAAAGGGAATATAATATTGTTGGCCAGGTTAATCCATAGCTGGAGTGAAAATTAGATGAGCTAACACATGTGTAAACAATGGGAAGGTGTGATTGTGCAAGACAACTTAATGTCTTTGATCGAAAGAAATTTCTGTGCAACATTAATTGACAAGCACAGGGAACAGACTGAAAATGTTCAGGCGTGAGTGGAAGTTAAACGTAAATGAATGTCAAGCAGCTGTTTTAAAATTTAGCCCCATTATTTTCATTGAGAATTAAAATGTTATTGGGGATGATAATATAAAGCATGGAACAAGTCATGAAAAGAGTTGTGTAAAATGCAGAATGGGTGAACTTTTGAACAAAATAGAGATCCTTGAGACAGAGTGGGGTTTCCCGCAATGGGAGTGACGTGAGTTCTTTCCACAGCTGACATTTGGTTGTACACATCAGCTAAAACTTCAAGTGCGAAAACTTAATTTCATTTTGCAAAATGCGTTTTAAGGAGCAACACATGCTGAAGATTAATTTGAGCTGCTTGGAACAGTTTATGGTATTAGAACTTTAGAAAACACAGACAACATTTGTGTATCTGTGGTAGCTAAAGACCATATGCTGCTTGGATGAGAAGCCATTGCTCTTCTCATGACTCTTCATGACTACAGAGATGGGTCTTGAATAATTAAGCACTTGTCAACATTCTCTAGATTCACACTGCTTCAAGATGTGTGTTACAAATAAAATATTTTACAAAAATAAATGCAATAGTATATATAAAACATATTTAGTCTCTATGTAAAACTGTGTAGGAATTAAAGGGAGTTCTATGCATTCATAAAACCATATTGGGACCCTAGAGTCCTGTTTAGGTTGGTGTTGTCTGTATCTAGTATCCTTCCAATGCCGAAACACAGTGCTTTCATGTTTGTTTGGCCTTCATGGTCATATGTTCTGGAAGACATACATAGAAAGATGCACTTTGTCTAATTCCTAAACATAACTGTTTAACAATTTATACAAATAATACAAATGGCAAATGAGATTCCTAATCATCCCCCAGAGTTTTTAAGAGAAAAAAAAGACAGAAAGAAAAAAGAGAGAAGAAATAGAAACTACATTCTGGATGTAGATTGTCCACTTCCCTTTGAAGAGGCTTTTAGACAAAATATTTCAACAAGCAATTTATCATTTAAGATAAGAATTCTCTGGGTTGAGTTTTTTCTGAATACTTAGATATGGCCATGTTACATAACACTTCCTGTAAGTGTTTGGTCATGAAGATGACCAGACCACAGACATCTTCCATTACACTAGTACAGAGATTCTCACAGGATGGTGACGTGTGCTCCTGTGAGCACTGTGTCTCCTGGATCTCCAGTGGCTGACAGGAAAGTGTTTATTGGTGACTCACATAGAGCTGAGTAAACTCAAGCTCAATGGTTCCTCTTTACCTCTGTCCATGTTTGTGATAGTGGGCAATGTCCTTCAGTATCTTTGAATGAGCATCCCAACCAGATTCCTTCCAACCCTTCAGTTTTTACTTCTGCCAGCTAAAGAGAATAGTAAATGAAAACAATCTCCTTTACAAAAGGGGCAACAAAATGTCTCTTTCTGAAATATCATGATTTATGGGCAACTTGGAAAAGATATAAAAATATTTAACATGAAACAAAACTGCCATATTATAATAAATTTGCACACACAGAGAGCCCATTTAGATCTCCCAAGTTTAAATGAGATAAAGAATCAGCCTTAGAAGCCTGAGGCACTATGGGCACAGAAATGAACTTGAGAACATGTCAAGCACTTCTGAGCATAAAGACGTTCTCATGTGATGACTACAAAAATTCCAGGATTACAGCTAATGCTTAAATAAGAGCTTTACAAATAGCATTTTATTTTACCCTTAATGGTGTTGCAAGGTAGTTTATATTCAGGGGAAAGCTGTCACCAAAGGCATTCAAAGTGGTAAGTAGGGAACCAAACCCAGTTTTATCTGGTCCTCAGTTCATACCTAAGCACTCCTCTAGAAAGAATCAGCATCTGCAGACATACTGTTTTCTCTGTATGTATTGCCTTCTCTTTTCTTGCTCTAGGTTACTAATGGACGAGTAGCTTGGTGAAGCCAGCAAATGTATCTGTTAAATTTTCAGCACTTAGTTGGTGCTCAATGAGTGAGCATACTGTCTTCCTTGAAGATGTAATTGAAACTGTTTTGAAAATGATAGGCTCATCATAAAAAAGGCTTAGGCATCACTTCAACCAATTACATTCATATATATTTTCTCATTACACATGTATAAGAGTAATGTCTGAAACCTATGAAAATCAGTTCTTTTAACAAGAAAGTATTTGACACTGCTTTGTGGCTTAGTTCTTTCTTATTTCTTAGTAGTGGAATGCTATCTCTTAAGTTGATTTCGTCTTAGCAACTATGAAATCTATATAAACCCATGACAATTTGTGATTCATTGTATTTAAATCTATTATTCTTTTCCCCCTGCTCATCCTGTGGAAGTACCTTCTCATTTCATTTAGGGTGTACTGTTCTATTACTTGGGATTATCATAGATCTGTTGTAACTGGTGCCAGCTACTGTCTCATCTGCAGCTGGCTTCTTCCTAGTTCTCCTGACATTGGTTTGGTCCTTCAGCATGTGAGATAAACTTATTTCAGTTCTTTTCCCTCCCTATTCCCTTAACCTATAATTAATTGCATTCCTCATAATTGTTCTCAGGACTGATGCTGCTCTTGTCTCTGTGTAGCTGTTAGTTTTTCAGACTTCTTTTCCAGCACACACCAGCCCCTATACTCCATCACTCACATTTTTCTGCTCTGTTCTTTGTAGGACTCATGATCTTGTGACTTTCTTCATTACACTGGCTTGTGTATCATCTGCCTCTGCTGCCTCCTCCCACTGAAGTGGGAATACACAGAGCAGGCCTACGATCTGTTTCCTCATTGCTAGCTGTAACATTAAGAATTATGTCCAATATCATAAGCAATTGTTGGATGAATTTGTGGACAGATAGGTGGATGGATGAAAAGGGCTCTCTGAAGCCAATGTAGGTTTGTGGGATTGGGCAATACAAAGATGGACTACTATTAACCTCTTTATTTTGGAGAGAAATATTATTTTGAAGGCCAAGTGTAAGTATACAAACTATACTTATATTTTTCACCAGAGAAAGTTCCCAGGGTCAATATTTAGAAGTTCAATCCCACAGGGTTAACTGGAGACTCATAGCACGTAAAGTGATTGGGGGTACCAGGACTAGCCCAATAGCTACAGAATTAGATAACCTTGTTACAGGAAGTTTAGTGTCTCCCTGAATCAGAAAACTGGGGGGTGTCATTAGAATAACACCCCATCTCTCCATCTCACAGCCTTTATCCCAAACATCTTCTCTTCTTTGGTTCCATGTTTTTCTCACAGACACAAACAGTATTTCCAGGTATTCATGACAGGTGTTACCTGACAGAGAGCTTTGGTTAATATCTCACAGGTTCAAATCACCCTTCGGTCATCAGCTTGGACTTCAGGGCTAGGTAACTACAGACCTTATTTTTCCTTTCATCCATGATTGACATAGGTTTAACCACTAGGAAGAACTGGAGGGAGGCTGCAGAGGGAAAATGGAGAAGGACTTCAGGGTGGCATCCCTTTCCCTTTTGATTCAGCTTAGCCTAGCAG
Source organism: Grammomys surdaster (assembly GCF_004785775.1). Classification (NCBI taxonomy): domain Eukaryota; kingdom Metazoa; phylum Chordata; class Mammalia; order Rodentia; family Muridae; genus Grammomys; species Grammomys surdaster. Next base: position 4,924,953 of record NW_021604598.1, on the reverse strand, counting down.
TGATGCTTACCTTGGTGGTGACAGTAGATCCCCAGTCTGGTTAGAACCAGCCTAATGGTGTCCTTTTATGGACAGCTGTGACTGCAGAGTTATTCTGTGTCTTCTGAGTGTTCAAAGCTGAAGTCAGGCACCAGGGCCATTGGGCAGTTGGTGCTGCTTTCTAAAAGGGAAGGTGGGGCAAAGGAAGCTTACCTGTATGGTTCATGCTCAGCAAGTCTGCTGAAGGTGGGTTGTGAGGTATGGGGATAGCGAGTTGTTTATGGCAGCTTGGAGTGCCAGACAGGCATAATTTTTCCTATCTACAGTTGACTTTAAGTTTTTTTTCTAAAGCTGTAGTAAAGGCTGTTAATATGACAGAAATGGCTCATCTTTATATCCTATATTCAAGGAGCTAACACTCTAGACGCTCTTTGCTTAAAAGCAGAAACATAATCATTTATTGTCTTAACTCATTAGTGATTTATATTCATTTTAGAGTAACTACAACATTCAGATAAGCCCAAATACTATTATCCATACTATTAATACTTTAAAATTAATATTCTGCCTCAGTCTCTAGACATCTTTTATGTTTATCTATATACATATATATGTCTGTGACTATTTGGTCAACAAAAATATATAGAGCATCTTTTTATTAAAAATAGCATAAATATTCTTTCTATGTGAATATAAAATTATGACCTTTTAAAGTGCTACCACGTTTACATGTTTATTAGACCATAAGATGATACAGGCCCATTACCCTTGGCCCAGTCAGCCCTTGATAGAAAACTTAATGATGCTACTTGGGATGCATTTCCTTACTGCTTTATGAAGGTAGTTTTTGCACTGTTGCATAGAGCATGATGAGAACTCCAGTTATTAACAGACAATGATTTCCGGGGAACTTTTGGAGCTGCCTATTAGGTGCCATCTCTTCTTACAGGCAGCATTGGAACTCACCCTGATTCTAAACCTAAAAGGCAAACATCCAAAACAGACTGATTCTGATTCTTGCAGAGGTAAATAAACCAATTCTTTTTATAACTTTCCAAGCTTGGAAGGCTAATCTTGCTTAAGGAATTATGATCAAATGTTCCAGTGACATCCAGAAGTTATGACACCAGAAGACTCTTCCACAGTGCTTCCTGCTTGCTCTTTCTTTCTCTTACATGGGTTATCTACTATTAGACTTCATTCATTCAGCCAATATTTTTTTTCTGGGAGAGTCTACCATTGCCCATTGTTTTAATGTGCGAAAATACACCCGATAAACTTACTAGGGGGATTGTTCATCAGTATTAGGTACATTTATGACAATGAGTAGCCACGGCTCATTAAAGAGGGTTTCCTGTTCACAACCCCTTAGCCCTGAGAAGCACATTTTCCTTTTGTCTTTATGACTTAACTTCCCAAAGTCAGTTCTTAGAGCAGCGATTCTTACACTTCTGATTGCTGCAACTCTTTAATATAGTTTCCCATGTTGTGGTGACCCCCAACCAGAAAATTATTTTTGTTGCTACTTCATAACTATAATTTTGCTACTATTCTGTGTTTTCTGATGGTCTTAGTTGACCCCTGTGAAAGGGTCATTCGACCCCCAAAGGGGTCATGATCCATAGGGGAAGAACCATTGTCTTAGAGCCTCTGCCTTTCTGTGACTATTTCACTTAGCAACATTTTTCAAAAGATGTTAAGAGTTCTTTCCTATTAAGAAGCTGACAACAAGTCTATTGTGTGACTACATCCTATTTGTTTTTATTCCTGTGTGGATAGACATGTGAGCTGCTTACATGTTTAAACTATAATGAATGATGCATTACAAATGTGAGTATATGAGTGTTTTCAAGACCTGCTTTCTATTTATTTGGGTAGAAAATATATAAGTGCCCTGCAGAACTGGATCAAAATATCATTTATAATTTTGTGAGGAACTACCACATTGCTTTTCAGAGTAGATGTGTCTTTTGATATCTCCACTACAGGACACAAGAATGGCAATTTCTCCAAATCTTCACTGTTCTTTTTTATTTTCCATTTTGTGATGGTTTTATGGTAGCTATCTTAACGGGCATGTAATGATAATCTCATTGTCATTATTAGTGATGCTGAGACATATTCTCATGTGCTAATCAATCATGTATGCATTCTTTTATAGAAGTAGCCTATGACAATCCCTTCCCCAGTATTCAGTCCAATTGTGTTGCTGGCGGTTGCTTTAGAAATTCTCTGTACACTATGGATTACATATAACTTATCCAAATATATTATTTGAATGCTTTCTTCTGTCTCTTGATTGTCTTTTTTACTCAGCAGTACCTTATTCTAATGAATATAAACTTTAATTATCAATAAGTATGAATGTTTATTTTGTAACCTGGGCCATAGGTGTCACATCCAAGAATCTTTGCCAAATCTGATAATGAGGAATTTTGCCCTGACATTTCTGTTGTGTTTGATATTAAATCCATTTGTACTGATTGGAACTGAGGGCTGTCTTTGAGCACTCATGTGTCTTTGCCAGCAGTTGGAAAGTGAGGTCTTTTCCCATTGAATAGTCTTGGCAACCTTAAAAAAATCTTTTGATCAAAGAGAAAAGAGCTTATTTCTGGGATCCATTCCATTGTCTGTATGTCTGTTTTCATTCCAACACAACACAGAGTGTTAAGATCACAAAGTGTCTTCTGGCTTTGTGCTTTCTCAACTGGATTGGCACAGGCTTCCTCTTCTGCAGTTTTGTTGGGTCTCCATACTTTGACCTATAGTCTTTTCATGACCATTCATCTCTACATGTTTTCTGATTTTCTTTGTGATTTATTTTCTGAGACATGGCTATTTAACAGTGTGTTACTTAACATCCAAAAATTTGTAAATGTACAGTTTTACTTTTATGACCTATTTCTAAATTCCTTGTGTTGTGTTTGGGAGGATACTTAATTTGTGGCCTAACAGATGTTGTATCCTTAAAAATGTCTCTTGTTACTTGAAGAAAAAATGTATATATTGTTAAAAATTTATATGCTGTCATTGAGTAGCATTCAGAGCATGTCAGTTAGGTCTTCTTGACATGTTCTTTTTTTGTTTGTTTTAACTTTTAACATTAACTACAGTTGTGTCATCCATCTATTTTCTTTACTACTCCCACTTCTTCCATGCCTCTTCTCTCTTCTCATGTTAGTAGCACAAGGAACATAATGAACAGGCTATATCTATATGTTTGTGCATGTCTCTCTGTCTCTGTCTTTCTCTGTCTCTCTATCTCTGTGTCTCTGTCTGTCTCTCTCTCTCTGTCTCTCTGTCTCTGTGTCTCTGTCTCTGTGTCTCTGTCTGTCTGTCTGTCTGTCTGTCTGTCTCTCTCTCTGTGTGTGTCTATGCAACAATAACAAATGAAGAACAGGAATGCACTATGTCATTTACTTTATTTATTCTCCATATGAATGAACATGTTTCACACATCACGAATGATGAGTTATAAACATGTTTTCTCAAGTACTACTTTCTATTTATTTGGATGGAAATACAGAAGTGCTATGTAGGATTGGATGGTAATTTCCTTTATAATTTTGATAACTCTGTGGGGAACTGCCATGTGGCTTTCTATGGTAGCTCTTTCTACTCATAAGCCTACTGCAGTGAACAAGCATTTTTGTTTAGTTTTCTGTTACGAATAGGATGGTGAAATCGCCAGCTATTAATGCTGGACTATTTCTTACTTCAGTTTGTTCTTTATATATTTTAATGGTTAGTTATTGAATATACTGATGTTTAAATTTTTATCTTAATATAAAAGTCCATTATTTTATTTTAATTTTAAATGAAAATCTATTGGGTATTTTGATTTTTATGTTTAAAAAATTGTTGTTGATCTCTTTTGATTATTTTTCTTAAACATTATTTTCTGTTATTTCTCTTTCAGATTTTTGGTTTTGTGTAGAAAAGTTATCACAGACTCAATATAGTTGGATCATAAGTTTAATCCACTCTGACAATGTTTGTCTCGTGATTGGAAGATTTAATCCTTTTTATTTGGAAGAAACTATCAATTAGGAAAGATTTCTCTCACATTTTAAAATTTGTTTTCTTTATGGCTTTAGGTTCTTTTTTTTTTTTAACCTCTGTGGGGGGACCTTCAATTGGAAAAATGCCTTTATCAGATGGCCTGTAGGCAAATCGTTTTCTGTTGTTTTTTTCTTCCCCAACATATTTTTATTAATTATTTGGGGATTTTTTACAGTGGGCCCCATCAGACTCATTTCCCATTCCTCTCAGGGTGTCCCATCAAGTCCAATTTGTGCTGCCCATACACTTATTGGAGCACAGTCAAACTCTCAGTGGTCAGCCCCTTAAGGACAACAGGTTCTGATGTTTAAATTTTTATCTTAATATAAAAGTCCATTATTCCTGCCAGAAGCCATCAGCTGTGAAGAGCTACACTTGAGCATCTTTATCACAGTTTTAAAGTACTCGCTTCAATAGCTTCCTGCCTGGACTATTTCTTTTTCTTTCCTTTTCTCTTTTTTCTGTTCCTTTTGTTTCTTTTTTTTTCTTTTGTGATGGGGTGGGGGTGAGGGTGGGGGTGGGGTTGGGGGTGGAAGAGGTTGTCACAGAAGCCTTCAGTGTCTCCCATTCTTAGCTGCAGTCATCAATAGCAGTGCTAAAGAAGCTTCTGTGCTGGAGGCAGCACAGATGGCAGACTTACACATGATTTCTGGTGGCAGGCATGAACCATGTAGATCTACATGGCCTCCAGGGGCAGCATAGACTATGGGTGTCTTTCAAGGAGGCCTAATCTAGGAACTGAACCATTTTTAATCTCAGATACGTTGTCATTGCTTAGAGTCAGGGTGACCATGGGTTGAGCAATGTATTTAGGGGCAGAGCCTATGTGAGCTCCAGGCTGCTGTATATCACCTTGCCCTGGGCACCAACATCCTTGATGATATCCAGAGCACTACCGTCATGTTTGCTGCAGATCAAGTGGTAGCAGCAGTGGTTCCATACCAAGGGCAGTGCCTGCACTCCAAGTTGTGGCGAAAGTCTAGCAGGCACAGAGCAGAGGCAAGCATTCCAGGGATGGTCCAAGCCTCCTGGCAGCACTTTGTCTGTGGTCCCACACCTGTCTCCTCGCTGTGTCTCTTGTCTCTTTTCTTGCTTCTATTTGCCACACATTCATCTGTTCTGCCATCTTTCCCATCTCTCTATTGCCCATTGCTGTTGTAATCTGTTATCATAAAGTATATTGTTTTGTCCAAATAGCTTTATATGCAAATACTTATTGCAATGAGTCATTGATCTGGTTCAAGTTTTCTGAAGCACCATAAATACTGGACTACTGCTGAGACTCATTGTGTAATTTTTACAATTTCAGTTCTTGTACCTTTTGGCTGTAAGATGCATTCACTTCAAGTTTATTACTTTACGAATGGCTCTGGTTTGGTTACACATTGCTTTTCTTTCTTCACATCTTCCTTTCATTCTTTGTAAAACTTTAATAGTTGTATTAAAGTTTTTCCTAGGAGATCTTCCATAAAGTTTACTACCATAAAAAGTAAACTGTTTCTCTTCATTTTTTTTTATTTTGGAAGTTTCACACTTTAGTGCATGTTTCTTTGCATATATACCTACTTTTAAAAACATATTCCCAAATTTAATAATTCTATGACTCTAGAAATCATATTATGCCCTCTTTACACATGATTTCTTTTGCTATGACTTTTGTTAATTATTTTTTAGTACTTTTTGAAGGGTGGCTGTGGCAAAGATTAGCCTTAAGTACAAATAAGTATTCTGAAACTTTTCCTGGGGCATGCATGATCACCTTGTAATTTTCTCTTTATAAATGTGTGATCTTTTTAAAAAAATATGTAAATCTTCAATATCTTGTCCCCACCCAGAAGGATAAAACAAAATTGAAGAGACTACAAAAAGAGTGTATTGGGTCTTCCAGTCCTTGAAAATCACTTTAATCTGGATCTAGGGGGACTGTTACCAAATGCAGGAGTGCAGCCATGGTCACACACACTTCTCTGTATACCTCTCCAAGCAGAGCATCTATCAGTAGATCTATAGTATTTAGAGTACTTATTTTGCAACCTGATGATACAAGCCTTATGGAAACTGCTTCTGGGACATGTATTGAGCTACCTACCATGGAGCCTGGGATGAGGGAGTGTATAGCTACTACTGTGCAAAGAACTGAATTTGATCCAAATTGAGCACACTTTGTAGACCAAGCCATTCCCTAAAGTTGTAAGACTTCAAAGACTCCCAAGTCCCAACGCAGAAACATCAGTCAGAGTCTGCCAGAGCAGTTTTCTACGTGGGAGAAGAGAAGCTTGCTGATTCCTATTTCGATCTATCCTGAATTGCTCTCATCTCTGTTTTAAAAGCTTTATTTACTATATTCTTCATGATTCTTTTTTTTTTCCTGGTTTGGGATACTGTCTTAATACTTTTGTCCAACTACAAATTCTATTTTAAAAATGTAGTTAAACATTTACAGCCACCATTCCCTTTTCAACATAATTATGTTGATCTGTAGATAACTGTTCTTTGTCTTTTATTTACTTCTCATAAAAAACAATTTTCCTGATTCTGAGAATTACAAACACATTTGTTGTCATCTTTCTTCCTTTGATTTTCTTTTTCGTGGAATTTTAAAATTAGATTTCTCTTTGTTGGGAGTTATTGTTAGTTTTCATGGATTAATACTCATGATGATACAGCATGTTTACTTTTTCTGAGTTAAGGGTTTGAATAGACACAACTAGGTATGTTTAGATATTTGCTCAAATATCCTGTTACAGACAAAAGGAAAACACAATATTCATGCTGAATCTGTTTTGTTCTGTGAGGCCGGGGCCATGTTGGTGGTGCAGTGTGAGGAATCACTGCAGGGGGAGCATTTGCAGCAACAGAGAACATTTTTGCTTGCTTTTGTTCCCTTGTGTATAGTGCAGACAAGTTATTTGCAGCTGGCTACATAGTCCTTCTCTAAGAGGCATTAGGAATACCCCAGAGTAAGCTTTCAGACAGTTCTTCTATGTTTCCAGAATGTTCACTTCCAGAGACAACTTTCTGCTTTAGATTTGACCTAATGTTTGCTTTCTGGGATTCTTCAGTTTAAGCGTCTCTTATTCTGCTTACCCCAGAATATATTATGAAACCTTTAGGCTGAAACTCTCACCTAAGGCCAGTGAATTTCTGTCCTAGGGCTGTAGATAGTCTTTATTTTCTTTAAAACTCTAAAATTCCACAGTTCTACCCTTATTGATATGGCAATTGTTTGATAGGTACAGCTCAATTATCTCATGGAATGTTCTCCATAATTCTATATTTGTCTGATGATTGTTTGACAGATTCATTTCTGTTTCTATATATGTTTCAATCTTTAACATTGGAAATTAGGTTTAGAAGGTTGGTTGATATTAGACAATATGGGTAAGACTAGTTAATGGCTGATGCTAAACACATAATAGAGAATTGTGTCAGGAGGCAAGTATTATCAGGGCGGTAAATGATTCTTGCTAACTCTAGTCTAAGACAGTTGCAAGAACATCTCTCCATTATAATGGTGGCTCTTCCTCTCTTTCAGTCAGTAAAACTCATCATGTTATACATTAACAAGGACAACTTTTTTAATGACATTCTTCTCTTACATTTTTATAATCATTCAGAAAACTTACACTGGGTTTATACTGAATGATGGAAATCAGAGATTGCATGAGTCTACCATCCTGTCTCCATTTCTTACTCAGTAAAATTGTGCATAAAATAATTTATGTGTCTTTCTACTTCTACACGTTTTTTATGTTGAGGTTAGAGGAAGGTTGCATCAGTAACGATAGGATGCTATTGCTTCCAGTTCTGTTGCTGTCACCATAAGAAGATAAGAATTCTATTTAGCTACTAGTTTTCATCATAGCTTTTTTCCATATAATATTCTTACTAGCATTACTTTTATACTGAAATTTTGTTCTCCTAAAGCAATGAGGTGTTTGTTTATTTGAGTCCATGATGTTTTGGAGCTTCTAGTCCATGGTCAATGGGTCCTGATTTTGGACTTGTGATGAGACAGCATATCGTGACAGAGTGTGGGACAGCAAAGCCACTCACCACACCAGCTGGTAAAAAATGAAGACAAGGAGACAGAGGTCCCACAATCCCTAGAAAAGCATATCCTTATGACACAAGGCCCTCTTACATGGCTCCAGCTCCAATTGGTTGGTTCAGCAGCCAGGAATTCAAGACCAAGCCTTTGCCATTCAGACACTTGGAGACACTCAGTATCCAAATGCATCAATATTGTATGAGATATTTATACTGGACAGCCAGAGTTAGGACTCACAATGTGCTTGAAATAGTTCTTTTCATGAACTGTTGTTATTAATTAAAAATATAAACAAATTTAATTTATAATTAAAAATAAGTGTATGTGTGTGAAAGTTCATTTCTACTTGCATCCAGCTTTACAATTTGTTTTTCCTTTCTATTTAATTTTCTTTTAAGTAAAAGAAAAATGAGCTTATTATTTGAAGATCATGAAACACATTATTAAATTATGTCTAAAAGTAACCTATTTTCGTGTTTTAACTTCATCATTTCTGTGTTTTATTTGGCAAATACAAACAAAGAGATTCAATTATTTTTCTTAAGCATCTTCCTACTGAATGTACCCCTGAGTACTGTGGGTTTCACCTTTAAAACAGATCTCAAAACAGTCCTTTTCTATTGTCCTTGTAACCAGGCCCTGCTTAGTCTTCCTCTCCTGATTCTTCCTACCCCTCACTCCTATGCACAGAGGCTGGGGTGAACATCTTTCTCAGAAGCATGGTCACAGTGTCCATTCTTCATATATATATATATTCTCACTGCACTTTGAGTAAAGCATCACCTTTTTGAATGTATCTGTAAGCATACAAGACCTGGTTCTACTCCAACATTCTCCTTTAATTTCAACAGTGTTTCCTCCTGATTACCTTTGCTGCGTTTCTTGCTGTTTTGAGAGCACTAAATCCTCTTTTCTATACTTCAGGCTCATATCCCATCCCTTCTCTGTCTGGAGCATATTTTCCCCATGACTTCTTCTGATAGCTGCCCTTCCCTCTCTTTCAAGTTAAGGTATGTATTATTTAATAGGGACTTCCTTAATGCCTAGTCTCTATTGATGACCTTTTTTTGATTTCTTGGGGGCAGCATAGACTTTACCAATGTGCCTAGCAGAAGCAAATCACTCTACTACATCTAGAATGAAGCAAGGGACATTTCTGTTATTGACTCACCAGCATACTCTGCAGGACCAGGCTCCTATTTACAGCAAATAGATTGTTTAGCTTGGAGAATAGGGACAGGCTTTTGTTTCTCTGAGATATATGATCATGTGTTCTCTGGCTAAGCAATGCTCTGCTGAGGGTTGCTCTTCACCAACTGTGGGTCCAAGAGTAGGCTGCAGCAATGTTCCTTCAGCATCTGATATTTAGTCACCAATATCATGATACCAGGTCCTTAGAAATTAATGTTGCTACTCTAGAGTTATCAAACTGTCATTGCAACTGAAGGTCTTCAAACCTCAAGAATAACTTTAAAGAAAAATACCCCACTCAAATAGAGTACACTGAGTACAGAATAGACATTTAAAACTTGTTATGGAAAACTAATATAAAAAGTTTCTTTAATAATTTCATGTTATTCATCTTAATATTTTAGAATTTTGGGTAAGTGAATTTATTACTAAAATTAACTGCATTTAGTTCTTTTTGTTTCAGCTGATTATTTTAATATTTAAGGCAGATATTTCTGTAGATGTTTTTTTCTAACATGATATTATTATTGATTATCTGGGAATTTCACAAAGTGCATGCCAATCACACTTGATTTCATTCCTCTCTAGTCTAATCTCCTAACTTTGACACCCCTAAAGTACACCAAGTCCAATTTGTGTTGCCCATATGTTAACTGAAACCTGGTCAAAAATCCCAGTGGCCAGCCCCTTAAAGAAAACTGAGTCCTTCTCCGCCCCTCTTCAAACCCAACAACTGTGAAGAGCAATATGTCTGCATCCCTATCACAATTTTAAGGACTCTCTTCAATGGCTTCCTTCTAGACTTGTATTTTATTTTCTTTTATTTAGGGTGTATATTATATAAGCCTTCAAATTCTCTTTCTTAGTTATGAGTCTGCAGTCATCTATATCACTGCAAAAGAAGCTTCCTTGCCTATAACAGGCAGCAGCAGTGTGAAATGTGGACTTCACATGGAGTCCAGTGGCAGCACGGACAACAAAATCTCCACATGACCTCTAGCAACACTACAGACCATGGCTACCAATAGGGCCTCTGGTGGTAACAGGGACCATGAAGATCAACATGGCCCCCAGTAGCAGCATGAATTACAGAAACCAGCATGGCCTCCAGAGGCCACAGGGATCATCAACATTAACATAGTCTCCATCAGTATCAAACATCAATTATGCCACCACCGTGGCCTCCTGTGGCATCATAGACCACAGATATCCACATGGCCTCCAGTGACACCATGGATTATGGACATCAACATGATCCCTGGCTGTAGTACAGATGACAAGGACCAATGTAGTCTCTGATGACAACATAGACCATGAATATCTTTCAAGGATCCTCAATCCAGAAAACCAACTATTCTGTGTCTTATATACCCTGCTTTTGTTAAGAGCCAGAGTGATCATCCAGTTGAGCAGAATCTTGGTGCAGAGGCTGTGTGATCTCTAGGCTGATGCACAACACCCCGATGGTCCTTCTCACCAATGCTTCCCTGTCCACTGCAGCCACATTCCCACATTTGTCACCGCAAAAGCTAGCTATCTCTACCACTCTCCACCTCTTCCTTCTGCCATTTTTCCCAGCTCTGTATTGCACATTTATTGTACCAAAGTGGCATTGCAAACTGCAGTGTGTCACATACACACACACACACATACACAAACACCACAGAAAATATGGATGGATAGATAGATGTAGATATAGTAGAAATAGTAGACATAGATATAAATATATAGATGTACATTGCATATAGGTATACATATAGATAAGCACACACACATATCTCTATCTCTATCTCTATCTCTATCTATATCTATATCATCTATATCTATATCATCTATCTATCTATCTATCTATCTATCTATCTATCTATCTATCTATCTAATCGTCTCTCTATATATGTTTACATGCAACTAATATTGCAACAAGTCAATTGTCTAGGTCAAGGTTTCTGGCTTCTGAAGCACTATAAATACTGGACTATTGCCGATACTTGTCTTGGAGATGGATATCCTGTTGTTGCTCAGAGTCAGCGTAATCTTGTGGCTGGGCAGGATGTCTGGGGGCAGGATCCATGAGAACTCCAGGCTACTGCACACCCCTCTGCTCATGATCTGCCAGTTCACCACGCATGATCTTTGTGCTTGGGGCCAGGGCTTTCCTGCTTCCCCCCCCAAAAAAGAATAGATAGAGCAGGGAGTGCTGGAGCAACAACAAGTCCATGCTGCAGGCCACATCAGGTGACCCTTGCCTCTCAGAGGCCTGAGGTGCCACCACGCTCTAATAGCATTGGAGCATGCCTGCACCTCAGTACTCTCACCCATTTTTGCCACTCTGCTGCTTTGCTTCACCATCTTACCTCCCAGTTTCAGGAGACCATTTTTGAAAAGCATCTTCCCTTAAGACCTGCCTTTTTAAAAGTTGTTCCTTTGATACTGCAAGCTCAGTGGACTACTCAGCCACCTAATGTCCCCTCGGAGATTCTCTGGGCCTCTAAGGGTCCTAGGAGCTTCTCTGAGGTCCCACCACCGCCTTCTTTAGTTTCCCTCTGTATTCTTTTTAAAGCATAGGATAGACCTCTGTCCGGTTGTGTACCTCAACCTTCAGGATCATTACAGAGCTCTCAAGCAGAACATCCAATACTTTCTACGAGGCAGTGAGGGGAAATTACCTTCATATCATCTTCCTTAGTAAATCAGCTGAATGAGAAAGAAGCATGGAGAAATTCCTTTATTACATCAGCAACACAGCATCATCTAGGCATCATCTATCATAGCTTGTGGTTAGATGTAAATCATTTGGTTAGTGTCTGATTCATGTCTAGTATGAACCTCCTGAAGGCGGACAACAGTTAATTTTTTGTGCACTTCTATATCAGTCAGTCACTTCTGGGATGCACTAGGGAACCTTGGAATGTGTTCTTCATGATTAAAGAGGCCTTCTGAAACATTTGGGACATGCAGAGCAAGTCTTGTTAGATCAACTGCAGCCGTGTAGCATACAATATAAAAAGGTGGCCTCTGGCCAAGTTTCTGGCACCTGATGACATGCCACCTACTCAATGGCTTCTTGCTTCATCCATAGTACCAAGCCTAAGAGTTCTCCAGGCTACAGCCATCAGCACTGTGAAAGACAGAGCCATTTTCTAAGACCCTTGCTTGGGTCCTTTGCAGCTGTGACTGATAGCTGTGGATGCAGCTTGCATTATTTCTGTGTTATTTCTGTGTAACTGTAATGAAAATGAGCAACAGAAATAATTTGAGAAAAGAAAGCTTTATTTTGGCACAAGACCTCAGAGGGTTGCAGTTTGCTATGATTGGAAAGTATGGTACAGGTCTTGTGGAAGGAATGTGTGGCCACTGATGTTCACATACTAGAGGATCCAAAGCAGAGATGTGCAACTAAAACCAAGGGTGCCATTTTCAATATCCTCACTCTTAGTGACCTGCGTCTGCCATATAGAACCACTTCTTAAAGGTCCCATAGCCTCTCACAGGAGTACTCCAGCTGGGGAACAGGTGTTCATCTGTAGAAGACATTTTGTATTCAAACCATAGCACCTCTGTTGTCAAGGGTCTTATCCTATCATGGACTTTGAGGTACATTTGATGGGGATCTCTATTTCCTTCTGATATCTAAGTGAGGATACCATTCTGTGTTCATTTCTTATTGCTGTAGTAACAAATCTCTAGCAACGTACCTATCCAGAAACAACCAAACTGATTATGTCTTCCTTGAGTGTGCCATTGGGATGGCCATGGCTTCTTCTGCTCTGAGTCTACAAGACTGGGTATTGGATGATTATGCAGATTCTGAGGTTATTCTGCCCCAATGTTAAGCCAGACTCTTGGCCAGATTCTGCTCCTAGCTGTTGTAGAACTCAGTCCCTGATCTCTTGTTGCTGTTAGTTGGGAACAACTTTAGTAGCTCATAGTTGTGTTCCCACCCATCCTCTCTATATGGCCTTATTAGCCTTACCATCAGCTAGAAGATTCTCTTTTTAAGAGGTCATGAGATCAGATCACCTCTTCCTCCTTCCACCCCCCTCCCCACCAAAAATAAATAAATTTTCATTTCAATGTCTGCAATGGCAATAACACCCAGAAAAAACTGTCATAAGTAATATCATATTGCCATCACCCAGGCAAAAGGGCATGAACATTTTTTGCAGGATTTTCTGTCTACCATAGGCTCTAGGTTCCTGTTGTCCTTGTTGATTGAATGAATCCCTTTATAATAATAGAACCTTCTGGGTTTGGATAAGAACTTTATGCCACTTGACTCTTACAACAACTGGAGAAAACAGATAGACTTATCTCCTGTCCACACAACCAGAAATATGGGACCAATAACCAAAGAGATTAGATTAACAATAATGATAGTATGCTATGCTATGGATTCCATGAGAGGCAAGTCCTCTGTGCACGTTGCTGCAACCTCCAGTAGTAGACTGATCTAAGACTGTTTGCACGGGTTACTGATGGCAAGCATATTTAGAGGAAGGCCACTGCAGCAGGCAGAGAAGCATATTGATTTAGGGGAGTGGAATTATAGGAGGCAAACTGAAGGCAATGGAGGAGGTATGGTTAAGAACTGGTAGACGCATCTAAACATTGAGTCAGGAAACAGAAAATACTTGTTAGATCAAGCCCTTAACAAAGGTCCTGGTAGGAGGACAAGGGAAGGAGGCAGAGATAGAACCAGCTTGAAGTTAGATATTTAAGGGTCACCTAGAACTAGGCTTTATAGCTGAATGAATTATAGTTTGCATAACACATGTCTGTAGGAAGATGTGGTGCTCTGAAAACATCAGAGGTAAACCAACACCATAGTGTTAGGACTTAAAATAACAGATGATATGAACAAACAGAAAAATACCCTTCCTGATAGCAGCTTCTAGGTTCTGTATCTAGTAGCTCAGTCACCTACATCTGATTTAGGCTTTCCTTCTTTACATTTCTCCTGTTTCTTGCTAATAAGAGACTGAATGAATTGTCTGGGCCACTGCCTAGGCCAGTCTTATATCTGCTGTGGGTGTAAAAGTATAGTAGGGTGCACTATCCCCACAGGATAGCCATCTCCCTAGGTAGAATTAGCATACTGATCTTCATCTCAAAGGAACAGGCCAAAGACTTATATGAATTCTTCCCAGTTTCAAAATGAAAGAAATGCCATTTGTTCATCTTCCCAAGAAGTGGAGTGACTCTGAGCAAAATCACTAGGGGACATCTTCTCAAATGGACTCATGATTCTTTTAGAGTGAGGATAAAAACCACCACAAAACAAAACAACAAAAAGCAAACAAAGAAAGAAAGATCAGGGCTTTAAGTACTGTGGAACAGTGTTTCAGAAAACAACTCATATGCTTGTCCTCCACTCTCTCATTCCCTCTCATCTGTCTGGTTGGGTTAAGTGTTCTAGAACTAATCAGACAGCAGCTCTCTCCATATCAGCATTGCCTTGGACTTCCTGTGGACCATATAGGTAGTCCCCAGACACAAACAGCAGCCATGTAAACACTTAGGCCTAGGAAACCTTATATAAGACCTGCTACAGCATGAGAGTTGGTGAGAAAACTGATAGCCATGGCCTGACTACATGCTGGAACTGCCTCCAGCCAAATTTTCCAAATTTCTCATTGAATGATATATATAGTGACATTTTTTATGGCATATCTACACAAAAATATACATTATATCTCTTTGTTTTCTAGTAACACCTCATCAATGTAATGTATGTTTATTTCTTGATAATTCATTAGCTCTTTGAGAATCATAATACTCATAAATTAAAAAATGGATGATGATGTAATCTTGAGCTCCAACACTTAGGAAACTGAGGTAGGTGGATTGCAAGCTTGAGGTAAACCCTGGACATATAGTGAGATCTTATTTCAAAAACATAAACCTAAAAATAGTCTGGTCTTTAAAAACGAAAATGAACTTGTTGTGTCTGCTGATTCTGGAGCCATTGGAGCAGACTGAATATCACTTCCTGCTTCATGTTGATTCTTGGGAGACAACAGCTAAAGGGAGCTAATGAATTTTCCTGAAACAAATGTACATTGTGTCAATGAGGTCAAATGAAATACACACACATACACACACACACACACACACACACATACACACACACACACACACACACACACACACATATATATAATATTTGCTCAGATATGCCATGAAAAGCAAATAGTCTATAGATGTTATGAAAGGAGAAAGTATCACACCACCCAACCTTCACAATATTTCTATGGTAGACTCAGTTAACACTCCATCACTGAATGACAAATGTCAATTACTATCACCTTAAAACACTTTTCCATGACCCATTATGGGTTAAATGCAGTGTCCTGGGACATGCTGATACAGCAGATGTGAACTACAGACCTAAGAACCTAAACTCTGTTGACTCATTTCATCCTTTTAGTCCTGTAGTTTGTGAAAAAAATGTTGTTACTTGTTCAAAGTTGGAGATGAAGACACAGAGTGGGACACAGGAACCATATCAGAATCACAGAGTTAGTGGAGATAGACCACTGACTCAATGCCCTGGCTCTGAAGTCTGCGTACTGCCCAACTAAGCAGGTTTGGAAAGAGAGCAACTCGGTTCTGCTTCTCAGATCTGCTTGGTCTCATGTAAGCTAGCTGACCTCCACGGGCCCTGTTTTTCTTTTCTTATAGAGGAGGATAATAATGTTGTCTTAAGAATTAAATAAGATAAAGTAGGCCAAGACCTGGGACTAGAAGTGTGCACAAAGTCACCACTTGAAACCAGGGTAATTTTGCAGAGGGATTTGTGCTACCATTGTGTCCCTTTATTACACGTTTCCCATGAGAATGCTGTGTGATACAAGCCAGCTTGAAGAAAGCAGAGAGCAGAGATAATTCAGAGGATAGTAGCAGGGCTGTGACTAATGATTTGATCCACCCACTTTTAGGGGCCAAACCTACCGAGATGTATGGCTTTGATGCCTTTGTTCTTACTGGAATGGACCTTTAGTAAAAACTGAAGCTGAGGGCCTATGAGGAAAGTATTCCCTGCCAACATATAAGATTCTGGAGAACTGATCAGAAAGTAAGAAACATTTAAAACAAAATAACCAAAGCAATCTGGAACAAAAAGGAACAAAGCAAAGGAACCACAATAGATGATTTTAAGGCATGCCACAGAGCCCTGGTGGCCAAGCAGCAGGCTCTGGCTGGCCTGTAATAGACACAGAAGCCAACAAAATAGATCAAAGATTTCAGAAATGGAAGTGCACTGCAGCCAGCTAATTTTGGAAGAGGCACTAGAAACACACTGAACAAAGGAGAGTCTCCTCAATAGAGAACACTCCAAAAGCTTGATAGCCACATGCAGAAGATTAAAAATTGGCACCTAGTGTATAATAGGACTCTGTAGAAAACCTACTCAAATCTGTCAAAGGCCTTATTATGAACCAAACCTGTGAGACAATGGGAAGGAAACACAGAAGAGATATTTGAAAACATTGGATCTTCACAACATCAGGAAACTTGGTTCAGGCAGTAAATCTACATTTTCCCTAATTCTTGATCTTCAGGCAAATGGTGGTGGTAGGTCACCTATTTGTACCACACATTCTCAGGTTATGTTAAGGAAGAGAAAGGCAAAGTAGAGGGCTACATTGTGACATTTCTATTTCATTATGTAAGGAAGACTCCAGCTTTTCTTCTTCTTATTAAGTCTCCTCTTATTATCACAAGGAAAAAAAAGCTTTAAAAATTTTAAAACCCTACAGCAATTGTCCATATAAAGGGGTTCATTGTTGCATGTCATTGCATGTATACAGTGTGCAATATTGAGTGTCCTCCCTCCTTTACCTCTTTTCCTGTTTCTCCTTCCTAACCTCCTACCCATAACTTTCATGTATGTCATTCTGTGTCTGCCTTATTTCATGTAACATAATGTGTTACTAATTCATTGGATAGCTTGAAACACACAAAAACTTTGTGAAAAAAAAGGTAGTGCTGAATCACAGTAAGTCGTTTCATTGGAAAGACAAAAAACAAACATCAGAGTGAAAAGACAGCCATGGAATGGAGAAATAAGGATCACACATGCATTAAGAAGCATATAGTCAAGACATATGGGGAAACTCAAAAATGTAACAGCAAAAAATAAGTAATGTAGATAAAAAATGGCCAAATGATGTGAATTGATAAGTCTTAAGTAAAAATGGCCAACAAATACTAAAAGCTCTTAACATTGTTAGCTGTTGGGCGAATGTACTTTAAAACTACAATGAGATGTACTGTCTTCATAGTTAGAGTGGCTATTGTGAAATTAAAACAAAAAGTATACCATAAAATTCACAAAATTTAAAAAATGCCAGTGAGGATATGAAGGTAGGGCCCCAACACACTGTTGACGGGAATGTAAGTTAGGACAGGTAATATGGAAATACTCAGAAAAAATAAAAATATACCCACCATCTTCTATAACTCCCTGTTTCTAGTACAAACAAAATACAAAAACAAAATACAAAATACAAAACAGGAAAATGCTCTTGGGTCCTTATTTATTATAGCATTATTTACAGTAGCCATGATGTGTAATCAACATAGGTACCATCAACAGATGGATAAAAAGACGTGGTACACATACCCAGGCAGACAATTATTCAGCCATAAATAATGAAGGCCTAACATTTGCAGCAATTGGGATGCTATAGCAGCATGTCATGTTACTTGAAATCTGGCAGACACAGACTGACATACATGAAAGTAATGGGCAGTAATGTAGGGAGGAGACACAGGAGGCAAGGCAAAGGGAAGGTTTTTACTATTACACAGTATACATAAAAGCAATGAAATGTCATGATGAACCCACTTATATGGACAATTGCTATAAGGTGATAAAAAGTTTTTAAACTTTGATTTTCTTGTGATTGTAAGAAAAGAGAGATTTTTAAAAAGCTAGTTTTCCTTACCCGACAAGATAGAAATGCCGCAGAACAGCCTTCTTCACTGCTTTTCTTATTCATATTAAGGAGATAAAAAAGAATCTTCTAATTAAACCATTAAACCTAAGGGAAAATCCTTCCTACACATTTCTTTTGTTCCAAGTCTCAAACACTTTCCTTTGTAACCTCTATGTGAGTAGAACTCATTTCTACCACAGCTACACATCTCCTGGAGCAGCCAGGTTCAGAGCATGCAGTTAACTCTGCCTCTGGAGTCCTACCCTCATTCCTGGCTTTTGGTCGTACATGGAGGGCAATATTCTGCTTCAGCTCTTCTTGTTTGTTAGTCATGGGCTTTTTCTCTTTGCTACACAGAACTTGCTGAAAGATGGACAGTGAAGTGAAGTAAAGCAGGCATCAAACTCTGAGGTCCCAGCACTCAGCTGTGAGTGTTCGCCCAGTTCTCTCCTCCCTATAACTCTGACACAGGGATGTCCTTATCATGAAGGATAAGATAGGTGATAGGCACTATATTGAAGTCTCTGCTGACATCCGTCTGAATTCCTTCAAAGAGTAGTGTTTCCATTCTCTTCCCAAGAACCTCTAAGTATTTTGCCCTGGGATTCTTGTATGTAATATCAGTAAACAAAACCCAGTTATTTGTTGGTCTTGGAGTAAGCAGGCAAGCTTTATAAGGGAAATCAGTGGATACTATAAGGAAAAAAAAAGCAGTATCGTGGCTGAAACAAGCACAGACATTCTCACAGAGGAAGCTTTCTCCTGGAAGGCGCATGGTCCCTGCCTTGAACATTGGCTTCACTTATGCACATTTACCAGTGTAACCTAACAGCAATGTGAAATTGGTTTTGAAAAGTTTATCTTGACTTGTGTGTGCATGATTCACACAAAATGCATGCAGATCACTCTGTTAGTACCAAGTGCCATGGGACAGACACCATAGACATCTTCTAGAGTTACAAGGATATTTAGAAGGTTAACATCAGACAAATTAACTACTAGATCAAATTAATGTGCCGCAGGGTAGACTGTCTCCAGTCATCTTTTGCAATCCTACAATGTTGTTTCAGTTGCTTCCCTTCTGTGGGAAGAACAGCTTGACATCTAAATAAAATCCAACTAGTTTAATGCTTAGAAACAGTAGAGAAGTCTAGGACATCAAAGTCAAGGTTGACAGAAAAGATGTTTGAAATGTTCTAAAATTGCAGTATTCTTTGGAATAAGTTCAATTAGGAAAAGTAGACTGTCCAGGTTCAGGTCTTAAAAGACGACTGGGCCCTGGGATTAGGCTGTTTGATCAGTGTCTGGCAGCCTTGGCTCTCAGGTGTCTGGGGTTGCATCCCAGTAACTGGAAGTGCTGGTGTAATAGAAACTGCAACATGGTGCTTGGTATTTAGGCCTCACATGCTTCCTATGATAATATTTCATTTAATTGTTATACAGTCCTAGGAGGGATCCATGATAATTGTTCTTTTTACATGACTCTTGTTCTTTTTACATGTGAGGCTATTGGAACATAGAGAACCTGAAAATTTGTTGAAGGTCGCAAAGCTGGGAAATTATACCAGGCTGGGGAATCCCCAACTCTAGTTTTACAATAATCCTCGAGGTACTTAGGAACAAAACAGCAAACACAGCATTCTGTACTTACTTTTAGAAACCAGTTGAATTTGTTGAATCCCAACTTGAGAATGTGTGTTACAAATGGGAGGCCATCTACCATAATTTGTTTAAGGACTACGAATTAGGAAAATATAGTTATTTGTTCAACTAAGCTTTTTTTTCTTGGTGTTAACCTAACTTCGATTGAGTTATGTGTCCATTAGAAATGTGAAGTGCTGTCTTACTCTCTATGCTAATGATGTTATGTCCAATTCAACCTTTTTATTTACTTCACAAATAACTATTGGTCATGTATAATATGTCTTGACTACTGACTTATTCTGTACAATCATCTAGACTAGTAGGGAGTGCATGAGAATTGGGGGGATGTGATATGCTGAAATACTGATCAGAATTACTTTCTTCCAATTAAAAAATAAAATAATGGAGCACACACATTGCACCATCCATGGGTGAACACTGGGGAAATGGGTGAGAATGTGACAGTCACTGGCTGATGGCTATTCAATCTAGTTGGCAAGATGGCAAATAAGAGTCAGGATGTTAATCCTGCAATTGTTATGAATGGAAATAGTGCTGGCAGGATTAGGGGAAACACCCAACCACTGTGAAGAGCAAAGTTTCAGGAAAGCCAACTTTCAAAATGTACTTTTAGGTAAGCATTTTCCAGGCACTCAAAGGAGAAGAGACAAGGAAAAGCATACTTTATAGAAAGGATCTTGAGCTCAGAGCCTTGGATATATAGGTTAGTCAGAGCTGTAGGTAGATGTCTAAATGATGAGGGGTTCACTGTTGCTATGGTTTAGACTGGGTTTCCACCACTCATGGGAACTCACTAAGGCAGCTATGGGTCAGATGGACCCATGCAGAACTTTGATCCAAACCATGGAAACCATCTTTGGTTAATCCAACTGTGAATTCATTTGAATAAAAAAGGATGGTGCTAATCTCTTATTCAGATTAAGGAGTCAGACTAGGTTGTTGTCAGCTGGCCTAAAGACGACCACTGTACTCACTTTTGTACCAAGTGCGCTTTGAACTGAAAATTCAACTTAGGAATAAACTTTTATCACAGTGCCTAAGCCTTGGGAAATCATAGCATATAAACCTGCTAAAATCATGAAAGTCTAGGATATGACACGCTTTAACAAACGGACATGCCTTTGCATCACTCTTCTGTTTCTTTTGTACAACAACCTCCCTCTCTTTGTGTAAATGCTATCCAGTGAAGTAGCAGCTCCAGACTGTCTGGACTTCCCTTAGTCTTAGATGCTGTCAGATTCCAAAATTATTCTTTGTTCTGGGTAATTAAACTGCTAGCCAGAATGTTGTTACTGTGGCAAATACATTATATAAACAACTTATGGAAAGAAAGATTTATTTTAGCTACAGTTATAAAGATTGATCTGTCATTGGGGAAAGAGTATTGTAAGCAGCTCCCATTGAAGTGATCATGAGGCAGACAAAACTAATGGCTGGACTTTCCCTTTTCAGCTTTAGTCTAAGATGAAACTTCCTCTCTTCATTAATGTCTTCTGGACACTTCTACAAAAATTTCACAATGGTGGGATGCATGAATGGCCCAAGTGCATCTCAACTTAGCCATGTTGACAAGAATAACTATCACACTGATAAATTTATTTTTTTCTAAAGAGACTCTGTCTCCCTTTTCCTCTCCTTCTCCCTTTATCCTTTCCTCCCTCCACCCCCCCATGTGTGTGTGCACGTGCACTTAACACTCTACTGGACAGTAGCAACTAATAGTTGCGATTTACAAGATCTATTACATGCATTCTTTGAATAAAGCATTTCTTATCCTAGCAACTCTGTGAGGATGGTATCATTCTTAACTCAAGTGGAGACTGAAGTATTTGAAGTTAAAAAACCTATTAAATATCACATAGAAAAGTCAAGACAGGGCATTGCCACTTCAGAGTGTACATGTGTGCAGTCACTGCTGCCACTTTTCTTGCTGGTTATTTTCCCATCTGAGTAACCAGTTCATTGCTTATAGGGAATATAATAAACGCTTCCTATAAATGATTTATTTCCTTACCATATGGTGTAACATTATCATGTCTATTTTACAGATAAGAATTCATAGGCCTAAGATTGCACAGATGATAAATCGAGTGGTCATAATATGGACTGAGGTGAATTAATGTGCCCAATCCTGCACTTTTAGCCATCATAAGATTCTGCTTCCAACTGCATATTAGCAGAGAAGAAACTTGCACCTATTAGTGATGTGTGCTTATGGATGTAGTACCATCCATGAAGTGTGGGGAATATCCTAGTTGTTACATACCCAAAAGAATCAGCTCTCGATCCCCCAGCAAACATCTACTGCCAATGGCCTTGTGACACCCCCTCTCCCATCTGTGCTGGATCTTTAATTGGCTTGAAACTGTGCAAGTCTTATGTAGGTAATCATAGCTACTGATACACTCAGAGCACTCCTCTGTATGCTCCACCTCTTAATTCCTTTCTGTCCCTTCTTTCTTGATGTTCCCTGAAACTTAGAAGCAGGATTGTTGACAGAGACATTCCATCTGTGGCTTTTGAATACTTATAAGTCTGCAGTAACCACTTCTTACTGCCAAGAGAAGCTCCAATGACCAAAACCAGTGCAAATCTATGAATATAAATATACATATTTAGGAGGAAGTTTGACAACATAACCATTCAACAAAACAAGAGGAGTTTCTCCCTACAGCCTGTGACATACTATGGCTGCCTCAGTGTCTTTGACCGTGTTTGCAGTATCAGTCATGATTTTCATGCTGGAGAGCAAGCATCAAATTCAATCAAATATCTGCCTAATTTGGATTCACAAATAGTTATATGGATAAATTATTTAAAAAACATAATCAATTCTGATCAATGACATAAAAGCGTACTCTAGTTTTACCACAATAAACTTTTCTAATAATTTTAATTTTTATAGCCTCAAGAGTATTGGCTTCCTTCATCTTATGGGCAAGAATCAATCCCTGATACTATTAATGATATTCTGTTATGCTTGCAGACAGAAATATAGCATAACTTTCCTCTGAGAGGCTCTTACCAGCAGCTGACTGAAACAGATGCAGAGACCCAGAGCCAAACATTAAATATTGCTCAGGAAGAGTTGGGGGAAGGATTGAGGAACCTGGAGGGGAAAGGGACTTCATAAGAAGACCAACAGAGGCAATTAACCAGGACCCTTGAGGGTTTCCAGAAACTGAACCACCAATCAAAGAGCATACAAGGGCTAGACCTAGCCTTCCACCTCCCACATATGTGTAGCAGATGTACAATATAGTCTTCATCTGGGTCCACCAACAACTGGAGCTAGGGCCTTACTCTGTCTCTGTTGCCTGCCTGTAGATTCTGCTCCCTTAGCTGGACTGTCTTGACTAGCCTCAATGGAAGAGGATGTACCTAGTTCAGCAGTGACTTAAGGTGCCATGATTCATTTTGCAATAAAAATAATACCAGGTGTCTCTTAAACTCTTGCCAAAACAATTTTATGCACAAGGGTTTTCCACAAGACAATAATTGTTGCTTAGACATAGCCAATAATTTGGACAAAGACTATGAAGATCTAAAAGACTCTTGCTACTTTAGTCCCTGCCAAGGAATTTGCACTTGTGTGAATATGCCAGGAGATAGGGAATTTCTTTGCCAATGTCCTACTGGGTATAGAGGGCTACCTGTGAAACTGCCACTAATTCAATTCCTGTGGAGGGAACACTTGCCAATGTGGAGGTACCTGCCATGAGTACTCTCCGCCCCCTGTCCTGCTGGATATGGTCGAAGGTTCTGTGAGACAGATTACATTGAGTGTACTTCAAGCCCTTACTACAATAGAGCTGTGTGCCACAATGGAATCAATGGTCACTCCTGCTTCTGTGAGTCTGGATACCAAGGCAGACATTGTGACTTAGAAGTGGATGAAAGTGTTTCTGATCCCTGCATGAATGAGACTGTATCCCTCAATGAGATAGGAAGACACATGTGTGTCTGTCCTTAAGAGTGAACTGTGTATGGGTTGTGAGTTGTTAATTAATGAATATGGATCCTAGCAGTGTCCACATTATGCCCCATGTCAGGATGCTGTTGGGGCTTACTTCTGTGACTATGCACTTGGATTCCTTTGAGACCACTGTGAACTCAATTAATGTACCAGTCAGCCACATCTCCATAGAGGTCTATGCATGGATGGAGGAATCAACTGCTGTGACTGAACAGGTCATTGATTCACAGAGACACACTGTGAGGCTTTGATGCCTCTTTGTTGGTCAAAGCCTTGTCACAACGACACAACATGTAAAGACACTGTTCAGTGCTATATTTGTCACTGTTGTCATAGGTACACAGGTGCCCTGTTTGAGACAGACATAAATGAATACAGTAGCAACCCCTGTCAATTTGGGGGTGGGGTAATGTGCTGATCTGTCCTCAGAGGATCAATAGGGATACATTGCAGGCCTGTCTTCCTCCTTCAACTGCCTTGGGACCTCAAGCTATGTTTATATCTTTCAGCCTGGATTCAAAGACAGGAGTCAAGCATGACTGTCTTCTGAGAGGCTCCACCAAGCAGATGACTGAAAGAGATGCAGAGACCCACAGCTAAAGGTTAGACTGAGCTCTGAAAGTCCTGCTGAAAAGTTGGGGGAAGGATTGAGATACTCAGAGGGGAGAGGGTCCCCATAAGAAGACCAACAGAGTCAACTAACCTGGACCCTTGGAGACTCACAGGGACTGAAGCACCAACCAAAGAACATAGAAGGGCTGGACTTAGATCTCACTGCACATATGTAGCAGATGTCCAGCTTGATCTTCATGCAAGTTCCCTAACAGCTGCAGCTGGGGTTTTCCTCAACTCTGTTGTTGGCCTGTGGATACTGTTTCTCTAACTCAGCTGCATTGTCTGGCCACAGTAGAACAAGTTGTGCCTAGTCCTGTAGTGACTTGAGGTGCCAGGGTGGATTGGTACCCAAGGGAGCACCTTCCTTTCTCAGAGATAAAGGGAGGGATGATGGGAAGGGGCTCTGTGAGGAAGGGACTGGGAGGAGAAGAGAGCTGCAACTGGGACATAAAATGTATAAGTAAATAAATTAATGAAAAAACAATATTGGTTTCAAAAGTAATCTGTTTTTACTTAGCATGAATACTTTTGTCCTCAGCCAAGGAGAAGTAAGGTTGAAAACACTTGGCCAATCAACATTGTTAGCCTGTTGATTGCTGGAGGAGTTGGGACGATTCCTGAACTCTTCTTGAAAGACAAAGGTTCACCGGAACTCTGAGTCTCACATACAGAACAATATGATCCCATGAACAGCAACACATCTAAACAATGAATACAGAGGATTTTCTATTTCATGATTCTGGAAAACTAGTGGCTGGTTGCTTTGGGCTTGCTTCCCAGAATGTTACCTCATCGTCATCAGAATGTGGAGCTCAAAGAAGGCTCTACTGACTGAATCCTCATCTTGGTTTCTTGATTTCTACTTTTTTCAACCAAAGTAGTAGTTTGATTGACCTTAGAAAACATTGAGTTTCTGCAAGTTTAAAGGATATTTTCATTTCAGAAGAAATTAATTTTTGCATAAGTGCAATGTCATTTGTTATATAATAGAGCATTTTAGCTTTGGCTTACTCCCTTCATTTTTACATCCCACATAACAAGTGTTTGAAGTTTCACACTAACCTCATTTTCTACGGCAAATTCTCATTTTTTCCCTCAGTTGCTTACATAAAATTACAAAGATGCATATTTCTCACAGTTGATTAGAAGCTTTTAGGCAAAGGAAAGATCGTGCATTTTACAGGGAACAAGAACCTGTCCCCAACATGTAGCACTCACTGTTTGGGGGCTGGAACAAAGACAAGGAAAATGATATCTGATGCAGGGAAGAAAGTGGTTAGTACTGCAAGAAGATTAGCCAGAGGGAAAGACCTGTAGGATATGGGTGTCACTGAAGGGGCAGCACATGAGCAAGGAACTCTAGTGTATCATTAAAGGGAAGGAAGGTACTTGTTGAAGGGACCTGCTCTGGAAAAATAGGCTGCAGAAGTTTAATGAGGACGGAAGTCTAGAGGCTGTTCACACTACTCTGAAATCCCAAGGTCACTCGTTCGTTGAGGCTAGTCGATTTGAACACCTTAAGAGTGGGCACACTTCTTCCTGTGACACATTTCTTTCACACTTCTCTGCACCTGTGTGCAGTCAGTCCTTCCCATTGACTATCCATTGGGTTTTCAAAGATATGAGGACACAATGTGCAGTCTTCATGAATCTTCTCTTTTCTCTCCCTCTGTTACAATATGTTGAGACCTGACCTTCATAGCTATTCTCTGAACCCTTTTCAGTTCTTCTGGATCCTCCAGCTCTGACTTGGATCTAGAATAGAATCATTTCACGTAGTTAAACTCTGGGATTTACTCAACCCACATTAGGACTGGTAATTTACATTTCACCAACTATATCCATATACAACATTGCTGGTGTACAATGAATCTCCAACTAAATAGGCATGTAGTTGAATGACTGAATGGCTCTCATCCAGTGTGGTAGTACTGGATCATAGTTTTATCTCTGAAACAGTGCTTTATGTTTCTTCTGCTTGGTAAGACAGGCTTAACTTCTACATGTCTTCTAGCTAAGGTTATTTGGGAAGTGTATCACTGCTGTGTACATGCTAGTCATCAATAAAAACATTGACTGCAATAAAAATGAGGATTGAACAACCATTAAAAATTGTTTCTGTGCCGGGCAGTGGTGGCGCACACCTTTAATCCCAGCACTTGGGTGGCAGAGGCAGGCAGATTTCTGAGTTCAAGGCCAACCTGGTCTACACAGTGAGTTCGAGGACAGCCAGGGCTATACAGAGAAACCCTGTCTAAAAAATAGTTTCTTTAAGAGTCTACTCTCAAGGACATAATTCAACTTGTCAGGTTTAATAGAGAAAACATACTTGACTGTGCTCTTTCCGTGACCTGTGACCCTGTGATAGAAAATGTCTGTGCATTCTTTCAGAACAATTTATTTTGATCTACATTTTCATTTAGCTACTGTTTCAGGTTTAATTGCAAATAAATAAAGGAAATACAAAACTGACAATTGGAATTTTCCATAGCTGACAATTTATTAAGATAATCTCTGGATGTCTTTCATGTGAAGCTTTCTTAATATAGTACTGTCTACAGTAATACTTCAATAAAGAGATAATATATTCCTAGCAGATTTTAGTACTTTGTTTCCTAGCGAGAATAGAGAATGATTTTTTAAAGTTACATTGAAAATCTATTTCTAACCTCTTATAGGGATATATATGAATAGATTGTTTTTATCAGATTAAATTTTTCAATAAAAACTTAAGCACTAAAATATTCATTTTTCTATTGTGGAAGAAAATAGAAATATTAATTCTTCCAGTCTGATTTTCCAGACTATTCAAGTATGCAAGAGAAAAAGAACAATGTGGTTTCCTACACATTATTATATTCAGAAGGAATTAAACCTACTCAAGAACTTTTAAACTAGAAGTGGGTCTGTACAACTCTCTAATTATACAACTGTAACCCTGCATTGAAATGTTAAAAGTAAACATAAGGAATAATATGGGACATCCATAGTTCAGTGCTATATGTGCCCAGCTCCATTCTTTAAGTTAGAAAAACTGTCTTGCTATGTGATGGACAGTGTTAGTTATCAACTTGACAAAATCTAAAATTATCTCATATATGGGCCTATGGTCATACTTGAGGAGAATTATCTTAATCATATTATTTGATGTGTGAAGAACCATCTTTACTGTGGAGAAGACCATTCCCAAGACAGGGGACTTTGGCTAGTAGAAACTGTAGAAAGTAAAGCAAGCTTTCATTAATTCCTTTCTATTCTTTACTTCAGGTGAGATATGTCCAGCTCCCATAAGCTCCTGCTGCTGTGACTTTCTGAATATGATGGACTATAACTTGGAACTGTGAACCGGAATAAATCCTTTTTTCCTTAAGTTGTTTTTATCAAAAGTTCTTTATTACAGGAACAGAACAAGAAAAAGAAACTAAGACAGAAATTGGTATTGAGAAGTAAGGCCATTGGCATATTATGTGTGATTATTGGGTTCTTAGATATTTAACCCAATTTTGTTGGAGGACTGTGGGAGAGTTTGTAATTTTGAGTTAGAAATGCCCTTAAAAACTGTAACCTGAGCTAAACTAGTTATAGCAGTAATTTGACAGAATCTAAATTTGCCTACAAGGTAGAACTTGGGGTATACCTGTCACAGGTTATCTAAGTTTGACCTAGTTTCTGGGATCTTGAATAAAAGAAAAGTGCTGGCGGTAGAGGCCTGGCTTATGATGTTCCAGACTGGAACAAGGATTGTGTGGGGAATTGGGATGTAGGCCATTTATGTAATATCTATCTTTCTTTTTATTTTTATTTTTATTTTATTTTATTTTATTTTATTTTATTTTTTTTTATTGGATGATTTATTTACATTTCTTATGTTGTCCCCTTACCCCATCCCCCACCACCCCCTCGGAACCCCCAATCCCCTCGCCCCTCCTCCTTCTTCTCTGTGGATGTAACCTCTATCTACCCCCCCACTCCCACCTCCCCACCCTCAAAATTCCCACCCCCTGGGGCATCCAGCCTTCATGAGGTCAAGGTTCTCTTCTTCCACCTATGCCCAGCAGGGCCCTCCACTTTTACATATTCAGCTGAAGCCCTGGATCCCCCCCTAAGTGCTCCCAGGCTGGTGGTTTAGACCCTGGGAGCTGTGGTTGGTATGGATATCTCCTCAGAGGCCTTCAAGAGTCAGACATATTCAGAGGCAGATGCTCACAACTAGCCATTGAACTGATCATGGGGTTCTCAATAGAGGAGTTAGAGTGAAGACTGAAGGAGCTGAAAGGATTTACGGCACCATGAGGAGAGCAACAATATCTATCTTTCTAGTTTGATTTTGCCTATATATTGAAAATTTGAGTGATTGGACGTAAAGGTAACGGATAGAGTCCTTCCTCTCTGATGACTTTTAGATTCTGTCAAGTTAACAATGAACACTAATCATCACTTCTTTACCTCATTACAACTCGACACCCAAACTACTCTGTGTATACTCTGTGCATGCTTGTAAGGCATTATCTACATTAGGGCAAGCTTCTGAGGATGGCTGTAAGGGATTGTCTTGGTTGTATCAATTGATATGAGAAGACCCACTTTAAGCATGGCTAGAATAATTTCTTAGGTAGGGTTCCTGAACTGTATAAAGTAGAGAAAGAAAACTAAGCATGAATTCATTATTCTATCCTTCTAGCTGTGGGCTCAATGTGATTAGACACTTGAGGCCACAGCCATTTTGAATTTCCAGCCATTATGAATTGTGACTTCAATTAAAATAAACACTTTCTCTCTTAAGTTGCTTTTGTCAGAGAATTTTATCACAGTGAAAAAAATGCAGACACTGTATTTTCAAAGAGATTTTATCAGTACTTGGTGTTAATTCTAGTCAAATATTACTGCACCTTTTCAAAATAATTACATAAATTAAACATTTTTGATAATGCATATTTTAATATTGATTTGAGGTATTAAATCAACATGCATTTTCTGGGATAAATTTCGTTGTATGATAATCCTATTTAAAAACAAAAGAATTAGTGCTGATATATTTTTAAAAGGTTTTAAAAATAAACTTTAAATTGTGTGTTATTCTCATGAATATGTCTACAGAGAATAGGATGTCAGATCCCCTGGAGTTGGAGTTACAGGTGTTTGCAAGCCACCCAATGTAAGTGCTGAGAATTGAACCTTGGTCATCTTCAAGAGCAGTACCCACTTCATTATTTAAAAGACATGATGTAATATTTGTGTTGTTACTTTAAAAACTATTTTGAAGACCATGGTTAAAACCATGTATATAAGACTATGTTATTATTATTTTATATGTAAAAATAGAAAATGATTTTTGAAGTGCTAAAATTATTTTTCCATTGTGAAAAATAGAAATATTAATTTTGTTCTGTCTGATATTTTATAGACTATGTATGCACCCAATGGAAAAGGGAACAACATGATTTCCCACACATTTTGACACTCAGAGAAAATTCAACCTACTCAAGAGTTTGTTTAACATTGGAATAATTTTCTTAAATAGATTTAAGAAATTTGTGTATGTTTACTTTAAAATAATTTATAATCAAATATCATCTATATTCTAATAAATTTACTCATCTGTTTTGTACATCATAAAACTGACCATTTACTTTTCTTACATTTTTCTTTTTGTATTTTTATATAGCACTTAATTCCAGTGACACTTTTTATTGTGTTACTTTACTGGTGGTCTTAAATAACTTTTTACTTGTTTCTCCATATTTCCATACCATTATATTTCCATTCTCCATAAATAAACCACCAAAATGGCAGCTCTATATTTAGGGGGAAGGTTTCTATCATAAATAAGAGAGGAAGAACAGCCAGAGGCATCTGGAAAGTTTCAGAGCAGAGAGACAAAGACACAGACTGACAATGACCAAGTCTAGCAAGGAAGGGAATGGAAACAACATGTGGGTTATAAGTAGCTGAGAGAAAGGAAGCCTTGAACCAGAGCAGCTTGGGGTAAGGATGAGGAGAAAAGGGCCAGAAGGTTAATGTGGACTTTGAAATTCATTACAAGTACATGTGAACAGGCACCAAGAAGTTTGGAAGCTAACATGTGATACATAACCAGAGTTGTAGGTCAAGGAAAATGGTTCTTGGCAGGCAGAAACCCTTTCACAGGTTCCTGAGGAATGCCTGGATTTGACACTTTTGCATTTCTTTTTTTATTTTTTATTTTTTTGCTTTAGCTTGTGATGAAAACTTAGTGTTTATTTATTCTGACTCTTTCTTTGTCAGTTTGTAAAGATAGGAATCACTAGCACAATCTATATTGTGCTTTTGCACTTCCCTATGATCATACTGTTCTATATTTTCTAATTTCCACTTTTATGCCTTCAAATATATATATATATATATATATATATATATATATATATTTATACAAAATAAAAATTATATACATATTGTTTAACTTCTATTTTAGTTTTATATTTAAAAATTTGAAATTTAAAAATTAGTCTGTGTTATGTTTTGAATGTAAAAGGTCCCTTTTAGACTGATGTGTTTGAACACTTGACTCTCTCATGTTGACACTGTGTCAGAGAGGATGTGAAAGCTTTAGAACCATACACAGTCTTGCCAGCAGAAGTGGGTCAGTGGGGATAGGCTTTCAAGATGAAATGATATCTCCATGGACACAGTCACTGGGTGAAACAGACACTTAATATGGCAGACTCCCATGTCAAAGTATTTTTTTTCTTTATTTTGAGCTAAAACCTTAGAGTACATGCTGAGCACTTTCACAAAACATCCTATTATTACTGTAGTCTCCAAAGCCTTAAACTGAGCATGCTTGGGAATGTACCAGTTGCTATGGAATGGTGGTTGGACTACTGGATCAAACCCTAGAGCTTTCTTTGTTTGAGAACATTGCTTTGGAAGTGACAACCATGTTCCTACCTACTGCAGGGACTATCATTCTCTACTTTTTTATGTCTTTGATAGATGTGTTTTTGCTTTGCACTCACCAGTATGTGAGCCCATGATACTCAGCCAATGTTGTGGCCTTAGTTCTCTGTCTCCTGGTCATCCAAAATGTTAGATGAAGTAGGCATAAGGTCCTGCCAGCTAAGACTAAAACATTCTGTGCTGTCTGCCCCACCATGAGGAATTGTTTCTCTAAAATGCCTGAGTTAAGATAGCACTTTCTTCTTTCAAGTTGTTTCTGTCAACTTTTTGTCATGGCAACCAAAAGATTAACTAGTAGAGCTGAAGTCTTGATTGAGAAACTAATAACGAATGATGCCAATCCTTTTAATAGAATTGTGGATGTTTGCTTTATGTCCAGCATATGGTCCTTTCTATTAAACTTGAAAATAGAAGGAATCTGTAATTGTTGGACATATTATATGCATGCCACTTTTTATCAATTTTCAATTTTATCATTTATGATTCTTTTTTTTCTTATTTTTAATTTTCTTAGCTTCTTATGTTGATATTTATACTTTGAACTTCTCAAATATCACTATTAGAAAAGATGGCACACAATGTAGAATAAATCTAACAGATAATACGTTTTATAGTAAAAGTACATTATCATTTTTAAAGGCAGGTTAAAGATGTAGATACAGTTTGATGACCAAACTCAATGGAGTCAGAGCCATGAAATCAAGAAAAATGTATGTAAGATAGTTTCACCAGTGTAGGTCAAGACCAGTTGTTAATGTTTGCTCAATAAATTTATCAGAGAAAATTAGTACCCTATTGTAATGATTTGAACAAAAATGACCCCCATAGGCTCATATATTTAAAGGCTTGGTACTTAGGGAATGGCACTACTTGACAGGGATTAGCAGGTGTGGCCTTGTTGGAGAAAGTGTGCCACTGGGATGTTCTTTGTGGTTTCAGATGCCCAATCCAGGCCCAGTCTCTCTTCTCCTGCTGCCTGCCATAGAACTATTAGCTATTCCTCCAGCACCATGTCTGCCTTCTTGCCACCATGCTTCCTGCCATCATGATCATGGACTAAACCTCTGAAACCATAAACAAGCCCCAATTAAACTCTTTCCTTTATAAGGGTTGCCATGATCATTGTGTCTCTCTTCACAGAAACATGGCATTAACTAAGACACATATAATCATAGGACATATTAAAACTACAAAAGGAAATTTAGACCCACCAAAATATTAAATGCCAGATTAAAAATGAGTATCATACCCTCCTCTGGATTTCACAGACAGCAGGGCACCTAACACAACAATAGTAATGGTACCAGAGCCTGTGATGTGACCATTTGATGTGTGTTAAAGAATCAACAGGCAGAAGACTCCCACCTGCTCAGGAACATCAGTACGGCTAAGTGCTCACTACTGATGCACTTGTTCTGGAATTGCTCTCCCCACCTCCCCAAATGCCTTTCTGGACCTATTTCTATACTTTTCCACTGTAACATCTATAGTCATGTACCTCAACTCTACCCTGTGACTTGACTCTGAAGTTGGGTCTAGCCAGGGTCATTGTCTAACTGTTTGGGCAGAAATTATTTTTACATCACTAAGATATTTCCTCCTTTGAAGTCACTAATACTTCTTGAGAATTCTTTGATTCTTCTGTGGTCCCTTTAACTGTTTGGCAGGCATGATCTAACCTACACACACATATATACATACAGTACACACATCTATGTATGTCTGTAGAATGTAGTGTGCAAGGTGTGACCTGAGCATTATTAGTGATAGTTAAGAGATGAATAAAGACTCTGCCTTCCAACTGCCAACTATAAAGAAAAAACAGGACTGCTTGTCAAATTGTAGCCACTGAAATAGTCTGTGGATTTATTGTTTGTCTTGGTTACCTTTGTGACCAAATTTGTCATATTGTATTGGTTAGGTTTGGCCGGTTTCTGCTCTCCTGGACTTCCATTTAAGCAATTGAAATAAAGGTGCACACTGATTTCTAAAGCAGCAAAGAGATTCTATTCAAAAGTGAAGTGAAAATACAGGTCAGAGTATGTTGTCAGCATGACAGTGGGCAACATCAGTAAAGGTACTCAAGGGTCTCAATTATTGTTTGGAGGATTTCTGTTGTGGGATTCAAAAGAAGGGGGAGTTTGGTTATTGAAGGATGTAACACAGATCATTCTGAGTTTCATTCAAGAAGTTTGGACTGTGTAAGGCTTTGCATAGTCTTTCTTATAATGTGTCTGATTGTAGTCATGCATGTGCCCAGCTGTGCACAGGCACAAGGTAACAAATATGAGATTCTTTCTGACACGTAAAGGGAACAGATTGCATTATTACACTTGCATCCCAAGCTTGACTAGGTCAGAGGAGCCCACAGTCCATAGTTTCTAGATATGGTCCAGAATGTATTTGAGTGGAAATGTGGTGCTACCAAGGGATTACCTGTGGAAATAATATATTTTCATTGTTTAAAGCAGGCATATGTGAAGCCTGATTCACGTTGGGGACCCAGCTTGCCATTATGTTGAAAGATACATTGTTAGTAAAGGAGTATGTGTAGAACCCAAACCAGGTAGAAATCCTGGGTTGCATTGCGATACAATGATGGAGAAAGCAATTTAGCTGTCATCTATAAAGAGTAGATAATATGGAGGCCTACTACTGTAGAAGCTCCTTAAAATATATACACATTAGAAAAAAAAACAAATGGAATCACTAAATAACAGGGGAGACCATGCCTCAACTATATACATTTTTCACCACTAAGTAAAACTTCCAGTGACAGGAACGGGTTTGATATTAATTAGCTGTTGGCCAAAAGGGTTCTATGGATCCCCCAAACAACACAGGCTATTGCCAGGGCTATTGTTGCTCTCTACAAACTGATGGTAAGACTCTATTGCTCAAGAGAGTACATTCACATCTCACTGAACATAGAAATCAATCTGGTGTCTACCTAGAGCCTTCTTCAGTACTGACTAGGGTTCCTGGTTCTATAAGGTATTCTAAATACTATCAAATGAAAGAGGTAACCACAAACTGTAGGGGTAATCTCTTGTGTACTGCATGAAAGCATCAGCTGCCAATAAAGAGCTGAGGCAAGTTTAGAAAGTGGGACATCTGGGAGAGAGAGAGAGAGGAACTTGGGAGAGAGTCAGGCATGGGAAGATCCACTGTCTGGACTCTGAGGAAGTTGGATGTATGAAACTTAAGAGGTAACTAGCCATGTGGCAGACACAGAAAACACAGATGTCTGTTAAGAGCTAGTTGTGGAACAAGCCCAAGCAAAAGCCCATAAGCATTGTTTAACAAGTAATAAGCTTCCTAGTCATTATTGGGAAACTACAGCTCAGTGGGAAAACCTGAAGTTAAAACCAATGCAACTACAAGTTCTGCAATCTACAATGATGACCTGCCTATATGATATACTAATACAACAATGACACAAACTTCAAAGAATCCAACCACGATCTGACTGGATTTAAGAGCTACCTCATGAGGGGGAACATGCCTGTCATGGCTTCGATGACCATAACTCTGAGACCAGATAGGCCATGAGCCCAGGAGAAAACCAAATATTGCCATTCTCCTAAAGAAACATAGCAGTAAAATGACTCCTAACAACATTCTGTTTTGTCCATAGATCAGAATTTTTCTTAGCTATAACAAGGGGAGCTTCCTCTTGCTGTAGATGGAAATTAATGTAGACACCTAAAACTTAACAATGTGTAGAGAATGAGAGAGTTTGGAATACTCAATCTTAAATAGAATGTCTTCACCCAATCCTTCCCCTTAAGGATCAAGGAGCTGTGTGGAAAAGAAGACAGAAAGGTTGCAAGAGCCAGAGAAGATGGAGGACACCTAGGAAGCAGTCTTCCAGACACAATAGGATTAACATAGATGAACTCACAGAGACTATGGCAGCATGCAGAGAGTCTGCACAGGTTCAAGCCAGATGGGGCCTCAGTGCTGGAGGGAGAAGTGGACTCATGCTCTCATCCCTAACCAAGAAGCTGTCTCTAATGGACAAAGGTTTGCAAAAGAAAAATTAGTTTTCTCTAATGGAATTCACTGGCCGTATAAACCTGAGTTAAGCAGTCCATGCCGAGCAGTGGTTGGCCAACATCAAACAAACTCAACGGTGTTTTTATAGACTTTTGTCTCATGTTGTTTGGGTTTTTCTTTTTATCTTACAAGTCTTTAACTTGTATATTTATATGTTCTGATTTTATGTTTTTATGGTGGTGGTAGTGGTGGTGGTTGTGATGTGTGTGTGTGTGTGTTAGTGTGTTATGTGTATCTATGTGTTTCTTGTGTTTTGCCTTGTTTTAAAATCTGTTTTTGTTTATTTTTTCTTATTTGCTTAATTGTTTTCTAAAGAGAGAGAGAAAAAATCATAGAGTTGGATGTGAGGGACAGATGAGGGAAGAAAAACTTTGATCAAAATATACTGTATACATTTTCAGTAATAAAAACAAAGAATGGATAATTGTGATGTATGTGAGTTGAAGCACATAGGAAAGGAGGTAATGAGGAACTTGAAAGAAGCACAGGAAGTCCCAGTCCAAGATCATGGCAGTGAATGTTCAATGAACTAAGAAGTGTAATAAAGTTTACACTTTAAATGTAGGACCGGGCAACAAAACACTACTCCCCAATACCCTTCTGCAATGTATCTTAGCTTACAATTACATTGGAGACTGTGATAGTGAACATTTTTTAAATTCATGCATTAGGAATTACCTGGGGGACAGTGAAGTAGCCTCTGGGTGTTTCTCTGAGAATATTTCCAGAGACAATTAGATCATGAGGCCTCTGACATAGTAATCTCATAATAGATTCATAGCATAATAGCATCACTGGGGATTGGTGGGAGTTAGGACCTGGGGAGTTAAGTCATTCAGCATATGTTTTGAAGGCTATGTCTTACCCTGGCTCCTTTCTGAATCCCCTGTCCTCTCTGTTTCCTAATGGTCATATGGCAAACTACTCAATCCTCCACACCTTCCTATCCATGATACACTAAAGTTTCTGACCAAAGCAAGCATCCTCCTGTGTTAATTGTTCTGTAAGGCTTTAGCCAGATAAATACAGAAACAACATACTTTCTCCACTTTGCATGGTTAGGTCAGAGTGTATACATTCAGAAATTCCAATATAATTTTACATGGCACTTTCTTTCTTAGGAAAAAAATTATGTTATAATGTAGTCTCAGCCATTTACAGTTTAAGCTGAATCTAGAGTGAATTAATCAAGTTCTAAAAAAAAAACCCACAGGGATTTATGTTAGAATTGACTCCTAATAAGGACTCCTAATTTAGAATTATATTAAATGAATAACTTAATATGAATAATTGACCTAGATTCAATCCAAGGAAATACATTATAAGCATAAAAATGCAAAAATATAAAAATGAAAGCATTAAAATATTAGTATTTTCTTCCTGAGCTCTAGGATAGAATATGCTGTTCCCTTTGTCTACTCTCCCAAGTTACTCAATTTTCTTTATTATTCATTCTACATTTTTAAAGTAAAATTATTACATTATTATTTAAATAATGAACCATCTAGAAATAGAGCTAGGAAGGACAGTTATTTCCAGTATTATGTTTTACCTTCTAATGAGAAGGGAGAGTTGAAGGCTATAGTTTCGTGTTAGAAGTTCTTTATCAAAGTTGGCAGCAATCCTTGCAGAGGCAGAAAAAAATGATACTGTAGATTTCTGTCAGTAATACCACTTTCCTGCTAGAAACAACGTTTCAAAACCAAATACCCCCTTTTGATCTTAGCATAGTACCCAGCATAGTACTATGAAAGCTTTCTCAGTGAAATGGACTGCTTTGAAATGAAAGTGCTTAATGTTCAGAAGCACCCAGAGGACAAGTCCGGTTGGTGTTTCAGACTCACAGATGGCATTTCTTCCTGGTAGAAAGGTGAATCCCCCAAACAGAGAGAGAGAGAAACTTTTGGGTTTTATCTTTCCTCACTGAGGGACAAACCAAGATATCAACGGCTCAATCTGTGAGTTTTTCTAAAGAATGGGTTCTGCCTATTGAAGTCAGCAGTGGCCTTGAAACTGAAAATGAGATTACATTGTGCTTCTGCTACACCTCCATTCCTCCCCTTTGCTTTCCTCTTGTATGGAAGAGAGAGACAGGGTGGGTCAATGAGAGTTAAGAAGGGGCAAGACAGACACAGAATATGGGAAGGCTATGAACAAGTGTGTGTGTGTGTGTGTGTGTGTGTGTGTGTGTGTGTGAGCGCGCGAGCACGCACACGTGCATGCATATTATATAGAGGCCAAAGATCAACAGATGTCTTCTTCTTCTGTTGGTATCCACATTATTTTGTGAGACAGGATCTGTCACTAAACCTGGAGTTTACTGATTGGTTAAGCTGGTTGGTCAGCAAGCCCAGGGATCCATCTGTCTATCACTCCTCACTTTCAGCTCTGGGTTTACAGATTGGTGTCATGGGCTACTTCTTCTACAATAGGCTATCATCTGTTTTCTGCTGTATAACCTAAAGTACAGAGCAAATGTGACTCTAACCAGGGCCATTCTGATGAAGAGAAGCAGCAGACTCATTTGATATTTGAACGCACATGGAACCTGCAGGCTCAATAGCAAATAGGATCATTCTTAAATCCTCCTTGTTTAGAAAGACCCATGTTATTTGAGGCATCAGACATAGAAGCCCCCACCAAATAGATTTGCCTTACTGTACATCAGCTGAGACAGTGGTCTAAGATTTGAGATCTCAGATAGGCACATCAGAAAAGGACCGTTTTCTACAGCGTTAGCAAAGAAAATAAATTGACTTTATAAGTTTCAGTGTTCTGTTTGAGCTGATTAAGGAAAGGCCCCTAAAACAACACAGAAAAGACCACTTATAAACAGTAGCAAATTCAACCTTATGTTTATGATTTTAAATGCAGCTTCTACCCAGTGAATCTCAGTGTTGTGGAGGAAGGCAATTGGAAGAGGACTTTATGGTAGCCCCAAATACACTCATCCACTCTTCTGCTAATCCAGAAAGTTCAATTAAAATAGAGCTTTTGCCTGTAAAACCCACTTGGTTTATCCCTCAGAATTTCCAGGAGGCACCACTTGCTGAAGATTAATGCTCAGCATGAAGAGGATTAAGTGCTTAGACAATTCCAGCAGTCAAGAGGAGATTAGGGAAATCATACTAACTTTTGCTAGTTGGCTCCCAAGTACCCCAAATCTGTTTGTTGGCCATTTATATATGATCAAGGAACTGTAAAAATAACAGTTTATTTTCACCATGCCAAACCAGGAACATTAGAGTTAGGTGACTTATGTGGATTTTTAATTCTGCTACTTAGCGGCTGTGTAACCTTGAGAAGCTTACCTGACCTTCAGACACCTCATGCTTCTCATAAGGATGTGTCTTCCTATCCTTCCTAGAAGAGTACAAGGGCTGGGACTCTTCTCATTTCATCACTGCTCAAAGAGCCTACTTATTACTTTCCTCATATTGAGTGTTCCCATATGCAGATTCTGGAGGGGCGTGGCACCCTGGAGAAAGTGACATACGCCCACCAACATTTTTAAAGTGTGAGGAGGGTGAGGTTGACAGGGTAAGAAGCAGAAGATGCATGATGGGAAGAAGCAAGAGCTTCCAGTTGTTTATTTGTTGTATTTTAGATGCTCTATTTTCTTCCTGTATTTCTTTCTTCCCTGCTAAGAGGAAGTCGAATTTTGATGAGTGAAAAATCCTATCAATTGAACCTTTTGGTTCTTTCCATCTGTCAAATGCTAGAGAGGGATTTGTGTCTGGGGATTCGTGTATAGCATTGCTACTTCTCCGACCGACTCTTATAACAAAGTGTTTTTTCATTGCCATATTAATTTTCAGAACCATGCCCACTCACACAAACATATATTTCATTTTTTCCCAATGCCTACCATTTTTCATGGCTTACTGACACTTTTTGCTTTCCCACTGTGCACAATTTTGAGGAAGCTTGTATACTTCACATAGTGTTTATTCTGGCTGAAGTTTTCTGTTCTGCAGAAGGAATTAGCATTATCTCTGGGTTTTTATGAAGTCCCTTTCAGAAGCTGATACATATTAGTCAGTTACTATATATGAGCATCTACTAGTCAGTGTTGTAAATTTCCATTTCTAGAACTTTCTAGATGATGAAAAGCTTGATCTTTGAAATATTCCCACCTCAAGTACAGGAGTTTATAAATCAGGCTATGTGGACTCACTAAGAAAGTACAGGTATCCAGACAGTGTATATTTATGTAATCTCCAGTTTTCAGCAAGGTCCTGTTTTTTTCTCTCAATTAATTTCTTAATTAATGAAAAATGTTTTAAAAATTATTAGAGTTTTGCTGTAAATAAATTCCTGAATCTTGTGGAGGACTGTAGGGCCCCCATGAATACCAAGCTTGGAAACCTACCCCATCAATCAGGAAAATACCAGAAGATGGAAAGATCTCTCATGCTCATCTATTAGTGTGATCAGTACAGCCATTGATAATGGCTACCTTACCAAAAGCAATCTACAGATTCAATGCAATTCTCATCAAATTTTAACACATTTCTTTACAGGTCTTAAGAGAACAATTTTCAACTTCATATGGAAAAAAAAACCCAGGATAGCTAAAAACAATCCTAAACAATAAAAAAACCTGTGTAGACATCGACATCCTTGACATAAAACTGTACTAAAGAACAGTAGTAATAATAACCGCATGGAATTGGTATAGAAACAGACAGGTAGAACAATGGAATAGAATTGAAGACCCAGACATAAACCTATACACCTACAGAAACATCATTTTTGACAAAGAGGCCAAAACCATACACTAGAAAAAATTTAAGCATCTTCAACAAATGGTGCTGGTCTAACAGGACATCAGCTGGTACAAGAATGCAAATAGATCAGTATCCATTACCCTGCACAAAATTAAGTCCAAATGGATCAGAAATATTAACATAAAACCAGACACACTAAATCTAATAGAACAGAAAGTAGGGAATAGCCTTTAACTCATTGGTACAGGAGACAATTTCCTGAACATAACACCAATGGATCAGGCAGTTAGGTCAACAATTGAGAAATGGGACCTCAGGAAGCCGAAAAGTTTCTGTAAGGCAAAGGACACTGTCGATAGGACAAAACAACAGCCTACAGATTGGGGCAATTTTTTTCATCAACCCTACATTTGACAGATAGCTGATATCCAATGTTTATAAAGAACTCAAGAAATTAGAGACCAACAAATCAAATACTCCAATAAAAATACCTCAATTCTGAACAGAGAATTATCAACAGAGGAATCTCTAGAGACCAGGAAGCACTTAAAGAAATGATCAGTATCTTAGTCATCAGGGAATTGCAAATAAAAAAAAAACTCTGAAATTCTCCCTTACACCCATCAGAATGACTAATATCAAAACCTCAAGGGACAGGACATGCTAGCAAGGATGTAGAACAAGGAGAACACTCCTCCATTACTGGTAGGAGTGCAAACTTGTACAATCACTCTGGAAATCAATTTGGTGGTTTCTCAGAAAATTGGAGTAGTTCTACCTCAAGATCCAGTGAGACTACTCCTGGGCATATATGTTGTAGTGGGTTGGCCTAATGCTGCTTGTATTTTAATGCTAATATTGGGCCCCTAAAACTGGTTGCCACAGAAAGTCCGTATATCAGATGCTGAGTGATTCTGACTATAACTTGTTTCTGATTGGTAAATAAACATGCCAACAGCCAATAGCTGGGTGGAGGAGACATAGGAGAGGATTAGGTTTCACAGGCTTGGAGTTGGAAAAGAATCACAAGGAGGATGAGGATGTAGGAGAGAAAGAAGAGGAAACTGCCATGGGTTTGGAATGAAGAAAATGTGGTCCTCTGGGCTGGCCAATTGGAATTAGGAGTGGCCCAGATGAAACGTAGTAAGTAATAACTCAGGGTTATTGATAAGAAAGTAGATTCTAACAGCATAAGGGGTAGGCAACTGTCCAGATTTTGTATTGTTTAAGGCTTATTGTAAATATAAAGGTGGTGTGTGACATTTATTCAGGAACCAAATGTTCTAACATAGGGTAGAAACTCTGGGGTCTGGATTAGATAATTTCTACAATAATATCCAAAAGATGCTCTACCATCCCACAAGGACACTTGCTCAACTATGTTCATGGTAGCTTTATTTGTAGTAGCCAGAAACTGGAATCATCCTAGATGTTCCTCAACTGAAGAATGAATAAGGAAAATGTGATTAATTTCACAATGGTATACTACTCAACAATTAAAAACAAAGACATGAATTTTGCAGGCAAATGGATGGAACTAGAAAACATCATCTTGAGCGAGGCAACCAAGTCCTAAAAGGACATGCATAGTATGTACTCATGTACAAGTGAATATTAGCCATAAAGTACAGACTAAGCATGCTTTGATCAACAGACCCAAAGAAGTCAAATAACAAGAAGGACCTGAGGGAGGATGATTGAATCTTCCTCAGAAGGGGAAATAAAACAGATATCAGAGTTTGATGGAGAGAGGGGCCTGGGTAAGAGAGGGGCTAGGGAGAGGAGTGGGGAGTTGTGAGTAGATGTAGGGAGAACAGGGGAGAGGGAATGGACATTCAAGAGATCCGGGATGGAGGGAATCCTCTGAGGGCAAATGGGGAGTAGCTGTAGCTGACACTCCTAATGGGGCAATAAGGATCTTGAAGTGGTCACTTCCTATAGCCAGGAAGACCCCAGAGGAGGGATAAGGACAGCAACCAACTCACAAAACCTTCAACCCAAAGTGTGTCCTGCCTATAAGATATGCAGGGACAAAGATATAGCCAAGCCTGAGGGAATAGGCAACCAATGACTGCCTCAAATTGAGACCCATTCCATGGGCAAGAACCAGTACCTGACACTAATAATGATACTCTGTTATGCTTGCAGACAGAACCTACCTGTCCTCTGAGTGGTTCCACCCAGCAGCCAATGGAATGAGATGCAGAGACCCACAGCCAAACATTAGATGGAGCTCGGAGAGTCTTTGAGGAAGCTTTTATACTTCACAAAGTGTTTATTCTAGCTGAAGTTTTTCTGCTCAACTGAAGGATTCAACATTAGCTCTGGGTTTTCATGAAGTTCCTTTCAAAAGTTGATACACGTTAGTCAGTGACTATATATGAGCATCCACTAGACAATGTTGTACATTCTCTCTCTCTCTCTCTCTCTCTCTCTCTCTCTCTCTCTCTCTCTCTGTGTGTGTGTGTGTGTGTGTGTGTGTTGGTACTCATGTGAACCACCAAATGTTAATGTAAAAAAAATCATAGCCTTAAGGTTTGGTAGTGTTCTTCTTTTGCTCTAAAAGCTGAGTTATATTTCATTTACAGTATAGCACATTTTATTTATTCTTTTGGTTGCTTCTTTGCTCTGTTGCTGTGGATAATGTTGTGGTGAGAATGGGTGCACTGATCTTTCCTCAAGAGACTTTTCTATTCTTGTGGATATGCACATACAAATTGAGGGGCCTGAATGCATAACTCTGTCGTACTTTTTCTGAGGAACTATAATACTCTTTTCCACAGTGGATAGACCTTCCAATAGGGCTACCATTGGTAGGACAAAATTTTCCATTTCTTCAAGTCTTTTCCTGAATTTGCCAATTCTTATTATTTCAGTAAAAGCCACTCTAACAGTATCAGATGGCATCTTGTCACAGTCTGAATCAATATTTCCTTGATGATGACTGATGTCTAGCACATTTCTGCAAGCTTATTGGCCATGTGTCTGTCACATCTTTAGAGAAATAACACATCCGACCTATCCCTGGGTTCCTCTCACGAATACTGTATGTTTATCCCTTACCAAGGTTGAAGATAGCCTCTAGTTCTAGAGCTGTGCCACCGGCAGGAGGGAAGGACTATACAGAAGTGGGTCTCTAGACCTCACCATCTCAAATGATTCTCGTTAGATGTTCTTTCCTCATATTTCATCAGTGGATAGTGCAGTAGCTGACAATATTTTTAAGCAGTGGCACAGGAGTGAAATGTGTCACACTGAGTCAGAAAGGGCTAGCCTTTTCAAAGCAGCCTACGGTACATTAGAAAAATATTTATACCTTCAAAGCTTTTGTTTTCATTATGTCAAAGGAGGATTGGGGCTGGATAGGTGATCGGTAAATATTTTTTCTCTATATAACTTTGAGCGACTCAAGAGGGTTGAATTGAAGGCCACTTAATGAGCTCCATAGGCTGTTGTTAAAGTTTTAGACTGGGATTGCGAAGAGAAGGCTAGAAGTGGTAGCTGACAGCAAAACACAGAAGACCCAATGCAGAATCATTTCACATGAAGTAGGTGATCTCTCAGCACGACCTGGAGCATGACGGGCCCACCCCATGAAATATTGTTAACATTCTCTTGACTTTTCATATTGTCTGTCAAGTAAGGCTGAGAAAAGACCTGATGGTGTGGATTAGGAAGGACAGAAGACATGAAGTTTGGTAGGTGTTTGTGTTTGTCTCAAAAGAAAGTCACGACACCACCTGCTTCTGTTGTGTTGCATAAAGTGCTATGGAAAGAGAGGCTGCTGCATTTCTGT
Source organism: Grammomys surdaster (assembly GCF_004785775.1). Lineage (NCBI taxonomy): Eukaryota > Metazoa > Chordata > Mammalia > Rodentia > Muridae > Grammomys > Grammomys surdaster. The sequence continues at coordinate 4,880,951 of NW_021604598.1, read as the reverse complement.
AACCTCATTCTTGGTTTATTAGACAAGCTCGAGAGTCCCAAGGACTTGCTTAATTGAAATCAAGGGAGATAAACAGTGGCTACCCTTTCAGAGTTTTACCTTTCTGTCCATCTGTGGTGGTTTGAATAAGAGTGGACCATGTAGGCACATATATTTGAATGCTCAGTCACCAGGAAGTGGCACTATTTGAGAGGATTGGAAGAATTACTAGGTGTGGTCTTGTTGGAGGAAATGTGTCTCTAGGGATGAGATTTCAGATTTCACAAAGTCCACACCAGGCCCAGCATCTCTCTGTCCCTGCTGCCTGTGGGTCAAGATGAAAAGCTCTCAGCTACTGCTTCTGTTATGTCTGACTGTTCCTGCTGTGGCTGCAGTGGACTAAGCCTCTAAAACTCTAAGCAAGCCCAAAGCTAAGTGTTTTCTTTTATAAGAACTGGCTTGGTCATGGTATCTCTTCCTACTCATAGAAACTATGTTTTCTTGTTTGCTGGAAGGGGTAATTTCTGAGTTACAAAGACTGAATGAGTACAAACTTTTAACCAATATCTTATATTTTTATTATTGTTTTATTTTTGGAAACGATGTTTCATGTTGCCCAGACTAGCCACTGAGTTATTTAGCCAAAAATGACCCTTGTGCATCTCATAAGCCAAATACCATCATATCTGACCCACTATGAGCTTTGAAACTCAACTAAATATGCAAAAATAAGGTGTCTACTATCAAGACTACATATACACACACACTATCATATATATATATATATATATATATATATATATATATATATTCATATTATTAAAAAAGGCTTGCAGCAAATTTACCTGCAAATTTACCTGAGACAAACAAAGCAATATTTGTGGGTCTCTACAAAGGCATTTCTGCAGAAATCTGTAGAACTTTAGACAAGTGAACATATTGGCCAAGGCAGGTCTTCAGGACTTCACACTGTCAGATGTAGACTAAGAGGAGCAAGAACTTTGGAGCTTGTGTGACTTAGTCCAGTCCTTTCATCTGAGTGCATGTGAAATGAGCCTTCTCATAATAAGTGTATTAAACTCATTGACTCTGCTTCCATGAAGAGATGATTTTTTTAAAAAGCGTTTATGATTGAAAATTGTTAAAGTCCTATGAAGGCTAAGAGGATGGTTCTCAGAGATTCAGAAACAGGTGTAGATAAATGACTAGCACTGAGTCAGCGGCCATGCGCCATTTCTTCCTGTAAAGTGGCTCAGCTGAGCTATTTCTTTATTTCATTTAACACAATGAGAGAAGAGGGACCTTGACATAGGCACTCTGCTCTCCTCAATGATTTCCTCATGCTGACTTTCCATTCGAAAAGAGTTCCACAGGAAATAGAGAAGACAAATGCCTTGAAGGCAGCACACATTATATAGAAGGCATATTATACAACACAGTAGCTGCCAACCTTGTTGTGCTTCCTTGATCATCTATGGTGCCTGTTACCATGTTTAGAATTTTACCTAGAAACAATTTCTCTTTGTTCCAAGAAGGTAGAAATGCAGCAGAAGGAATGATGAGTTAGCGATTAGAAGCTGGAGTTTGTATATCTAAGTGGCACACACACACACACACATACACACACACAGCCACACACATATATATATTTAATATGTAATATATTCATCAACTGCTATGTACATAAATATACATATATGATTTATATACACACACATTTATGATACATATGGTTGATATATATGTATTACATATACATATATGTATGAATATGTGTGTGTGTGTGTATATAATACACATATGCATATACATATAACTCAAACATGGAGATGAGTGACAGTCACCTTTATTTAACAAGGCTGTGTTAGTACTCAAATGAAATAAGGCTGGATCAGCAGTGTTTACCTGGAGTACTGAACACTCAGGATTGTGACCTGGGGGTTTTAAGTAGACGATTCAACCTCCTCCTTTCACCCACCCTTAGAAAGTAGAGTTGTGATGGGAAAGAAAAGACTGAGAAACCCTTGATGCTCCATAGCATAAAGAAACTCTCACTGCCTCAGGACAGCTCAGGTCTTCCTGCAGTTTCCTAGTTTTGCATGGTGGGCATTGGATTCCGGGGAAGCCAGCTGGCCTTTGTAGATGCTTGGATGTCACTTAGACAACACACAGAGACAACTTCACATAGAATTTAAATATAATGTTTTCTTCCAAACTGCTCAATATTCATGATGTGTTTACATGGTGAGAAAGTTTATTATGTCTTAGGGGACTATCATGTGGTCCCTGGTGAATCACTGGCCTATGAAGTAGCAAGGGTATTAGATGTTCAGGGTATGTCATTTAGGGTTAAAATTCCAAATTGAACTATTTTCTGGAACAAAATCTTTTTTTTTTTTTTTTGGTGCAACAAATTTTGGCAGAATACTAACTGACCTCTTACTAATTAGTGCAGGAATCAAGGACTCTGTTGTGTGAAACTGCTTAAGGTTAGCGTTCTGCAGGGTATCTTAGAGAAACCATGGTTTGAAGAACTGTGGTGGAAATCATAGAACATCGACCATGGGCTTTGGCCGTTCATGTTAGGTAATTCCTTTGTACAGGTTATCCTGCTAGTGCTTCGTAACATCCTCTGGTATGTTGTCAGGTAACTAGCAGAAGCCCTCTACTGCCTGAAGGTTTTTGGTTTATGCAGGGTGCCCTGCACCTACCCGCCTCAGTGCAGCACAGCCTGTAATCTCTGCCACCAATAGAGAACGTATGGCATCATTATGTCAAACAAATGTTTAAAAAGAGAAGGTTGGAGTTTTTTTATCCAATGCTACAACATTCTGTATCTGCTTTTTAGGGGGAATGATAATCGGTTGAGCGGAAAGGTTCTCCTTATCAAGTATAGAAATGGAAATTATAATATATATTAAGGACATTTTTCTACAGCTTTAAAAACTGAAAGGGTTATTTTAAGCATCAAGACTATGACACCCTTGTTACACTGTTCTAGCTTTAGTGATTCACCTTCACTCATTGCTCACTGAATAGAATACAAGCCCCTGTATCATTGGCGAGGGTGAAGAGCAGGGAGACTCTGGAGTCAGGAGAGCTCAATTATTCTCTGCACACCAGGGAGCTCTTAGTAACATCTCCTAACAGAAAGACTTTTGCAATTGGCAGCTGAGCAATGGCTAGGTCCTTGCACTCCCTTAATGTCCTTCTCTGTGCCATGGCTTGACACAATGGCATTCCTCAAACCTCAACTCCTGTGGACTTTACTATCTACATAATTTTTAAAAATAGCCAGGATGAATCCTAACTCATAACAGATCTCCAATTAGTGACTTTGTCCTCACTGCAGGCAGCCAGCTCCATGTTTGCCAAGGTGGTTGAAGTGTCCTGGTGCAACTGGACCCTGCCAGAGAGTGTGTGCTTTCTTTGTAGCCAGTGAGCGTAGCTCAGTGTGTAATGTAAGAACTGTGTGACTATTGACACAAAACTCCAGCCTAAGCTGGCAGCATCAATAATGAGCTTCAGGATTAATACCCTTTAGATAATTATAATCTCCATCATTATGCAATTATACTTTCAAACATTCCTGAAGCAATGGAGATTTTTAGTAATACTGGTTGTTGAGAACCAGAGGTAGAAACTGCCTAGGCAGTTCTGGATAAAACAATCCCAAAGAAAATAGCCAGCTTCTTTCTGGAATAAAAGCCCATAAATGTCTTGACCAATATAAAAGCCTTGCTGGAGGCCCATGGTAGCAGAAGGATCCAAGCTGAAAATCTCTCTGTTTTAGCTACAGTCTGAGGCTGGAGATGCCAGGAAGGGGCCTGAGTTTCCTTTTAGCTCTCCTTAAAGGTGTAGCCCTGTCCTAGAAGCCACACTGAGGACACAGCAATAAATGAAAGGACATGGACACTTTTGGAGAAAACTGGACTGATCAGTTTGCCCTCAACCCCTTTCCTTCCTTCTTCCACTAAAGCTTTTTAAATGAATGCCAAAGTGATAAAGCTCAATGGTTCCCTGCTCCTGGGGACCTCTTCTGCTGGACAGAGCCTCTGCTCTTGCCTTCTCTCTTAACTTCCCTATAATATACACTTCTTTCTAAAATTTACCTTAATCGGTCCATGAACTTTAATCTTCAAATCTGTGAAATTAGAACCCCAAATCCTTAGGCCTAGGGGGTCTTTTTTTCATTGCTGTTGAGTTTCTGAAATTCCCTGGCCTTTCAAGCTAAGTACAGAAACTGCTCTCAGCAGTTTGCTCAAAGATGCCCCTGTATTCCTATATCATGGTGTCATTAGTATTTGCTATTTTGTCCTGTTTGTTTTTTGATTATTTTTTTGACTTGTGAAAAATCATAAATAACAGTTAATATATTTATATATATATATATATATATATATATATATATATATATATATATATATATATCAAAGAATCAGCATCATTAAAGATTTGGAAATTTGAAAACCACACGAGCAGTACTTTATATCACACGCCTCTGCACTGACAGCTACCAACCAGCTTTTGCACCAGAGCTGTGAAAAGGCAGTATAGCAGAAGTGGGTGGCCTCGAAGGTGACAGCACATATAAAAACTGATAAAGGCGCTGGAGAGTCTCGAAGCAGAAGTACAGGTGAAAGTTGATAAAGGATCCAGAGTGAAGCTGTGCTTGTTGGGGCTTCTTTTCTTTCTTCTATTCATTCTGCGCTATCACAATCACAGGAAAATGTTCATACTAAAGCCATTTTCCCCGCTTAGGTCTGGTGGGTGCTGTCCCATTCACCTCTCCAGCCCTACTGCAGCTCCTGCATTTCCATGCTTGCAACAAGAAGGTATTCCTTCACTGACTTTATACAGACTGTGATGTTAAACCCCAAAGCCGTTTGAGGACTAATATTTACCCTACCCTGTACCCATCTCTGTACTGCACATACTAAGATCTGAAGCTCTCAAGTAGTCATGCAGTCTGGGCACAACCACACAGCTCTGGTACAGGGGAACTGAAGCAATCACACAGCTATGCTACAGAGAAACTACAACAACCACACAGCTACGGTACAGAGAAACTGGAAAACAAAACTTTCTTTCTAAAGCATGTGCTATGTGCCATCAGATTGTATAATTGAGCAATTTCTTGAAGTTTTACCCTGGATCCTGTTTGGACAATTTTCTGTGTGTGTCTCCTCCGAATCACACTTAAGAAGAGCAATTTTTGTTTCCCCTTTGACTAGCAGAAATGCTAACAGGCTTAAGAAATATTTCTGCTGTCCTTTTCACAGACAACGTAAATGTCCTGGCTCACATTATCCATCCACATTTAACCTGCCAAACATGACTTACTTTCTGTTCTCACTCTGTTTCACTTCTGTGTTGCCCTGTCAGTGGCTAATTTCTCCACCCATGCTGCAGAGATTACTTTGGACAACACTGTCATGGGGAGCTCCCTCCCAAAGTCCTTTCTCTGGCCACTTACTGTTCTTTCCCAATGGCATCTGCACAATGTCTTTATGTTAAAAGAACAAAACATACCAAAGCAACCAGAATGTTTCTTCAACTTCTTTTCTTCCTTCACATACTTGTTTTTTCATGCTACAACCAAAAATCCTGAAAGCTGTCTAGCACACTCTTTCCCCACAACTATGCCTGCTGCCATTCCTGCCCTCTCCCACTGCCCACAGTCATGGTTATTACTGAGTACCAGGGTGTGCTTTCCCTTGCCCTTCAGCTCTTTCAGACTTCGTTTACAATCCACTTCTTACTGTACCTCTTGTATGTCTCCTTGTTCATTTTTCTCCTTCCCTAGATACTCTCTCTGATGGTTTGAATGAAAAATGTGTCCCTTAGTCTACAGCATTTGAACATTTGCTTACCAATTGACACTGTGCAGGAGGCTTAGGAGGCATGACTTTGTTGGAGGAAGCATGTCATTGGAGGTAGCCTTTGGCAATATAAATTAAACATTCCTATCCTTTTGAGTAGTTTTTGCCTCCTACTCGAGGTTCAAGATGTGAGCCCTTAGCTTCTGCTCTAGCCACTACGTCTGCTGCTCATCTTATGTGTTCTGGCAAGGATGGACAAGATCTTAGGCTTCTGGAACCAATCAACCAAATATACTCTTCCTATTAGTTGCCCTGGTCATGTCTTATCACAGTTACACCAAAATAACTAATATGATCTCTATGTGTCTCCTAAGCAGGCTCTTTTTGCCTCCACTCATCTCTTATAAATGTACACACTGAACTCCTCCTTTTCTTTCCTTAAAGAATTTCAGCTCATCTCCCAAACCATTAACTCTATCAGCTTTTTAGTTTCTTGTCTCAGTCTGTCTGTGTTCTAACTTGTACTACTATCAGTTCTAAAACACAAATGTACTCATGCCATGTTTGTGTTTAAAACATTGTTTTATTGTGCATATGCACCTAGGTCAAGGTCAAGTTGCTTCCCATAGTTTAAGTTTTTGAGCCAGACTAAGCTGATATTGCCCTCATGAAGTACACCTTAGAGTTCCTGCAAGGTAGAAATGGCCCCTCTGTGGATGGGTGAACAAACATTATAGGCTGAGTCTATAATGTGTATGTCTGTTGGAGAGTTTGAGCAGGCTGGTTCATTGTAGCAGATGCTATGTAACCAGAAGCTATTTTCTTCTTATAGACTAATCTGTGGTCGATGTTGTTGTGTAGCATTTTCCTCTGAGATTCTAATAGCCCATCCTACAGAAAGCTTCTTAAACCAGAAAATAAATAATAGTTTCAGGAAGTCCCTGAAGCTGGCAAGATTTACTAGGTCCTGTCCAGTCAATGTTAACAATAGACTTCTGAGAGTCATTCTTAGACAAACCAAGCTAAAAAGAAGACTCTGAGACCAGACCGGCTGCCTGGAACAAACAGAGACATGCCTTGCTGCCAGGAAGAGGTTTATACTGGACAATTTCACTTGGAAAAAGACACTCGCCAACCTGTTGAGGCACCTGCAGGTTGTGCAGTGTGCTTCAGGTGGCCAGAGTTTGTGAACTGCCACTTATGCTGGAGTTAGGTTTTGGATTTTGGTGATAACAGCCATCATTGAGTTATTTTTTACTTCTTTAAGTAATTTCTCACATATATTAATCTTTTGGCTGTCTGATTGCAGTTATTTAAAGCATAGTCACAATGAGCACATGATTGTGCTTCATTGAAACAATATTTATACAGAAAGAAGTTAAAGACATGAGTGCTGGATATGCAAACAGGTAAGAGACCTGACCGTAACAGGAATGCACTGAGCTCCATCTTTTGGAGGTCTCTGGGCAGGGGGTATGCTTAATATCATGTGGTGGGCTTAGATGCCTCTGATTGTTAATTATCTCTCTATCAAGGGAGATGGTCTTCAGCCTCTGTTGCCATGCTTTGCTCTATAAAAGATGGTATATTGGTTTATCTTGCTGCCCTGTTTCCTATTAGGAAATTGTTAGATTAAACATTTATTTTAAAAGAGAAACATGCCATTCTCTAAAAGAGTCCATTAAATGTTGTTGATTTACTCTGTGGGAGCCTTGTACTCATGTGGCTACCAAAGCTTTCTTTCGAATTAGTCTGTGTTATGAAGCTCTCAATCCAGGATGAGTCCAATCTTTGGGGGATTTCTTCTCCCTCAAAGGAATTGCTTCAGATAAGCCTTGAAAGAACTCCCTTGGATATATTTATCATCAGGAAATTGCTTCTGCAAGTGTTTTTCTTTCAGTCTTCTATTTGAAGACAGCAAACTATTAGTATGTAATAATTATCATTGACAACCAGAAAATAAAAATCCATTTAATATACTAGTAGGATAGGACACTGAAATTGACATACTTGGATACTTGGAACAAACCACTTCAGTAACAGGCTGTACTATCTTGTGGGCATCTGAAAGCCAACTCTCAGCCTGGTCCTCTCATTCCTATGCCAGTACTACATGTTTGAGAGTTCTCTTCATACTCCTTACCTGTCTGTCTAATACTCACACTTAGTGTAAGGCTCCCCGAAGCTGTGGGATCCATTTCTGCCACTCTACCTTATAACATCTTGCTAAACTTTGGATTGATGAAGAATTTATGTCAAAGTTGAATGAAAACCTGAGTGAACATTGCCAACTGTTTAGTAAATTGCCACAAGGGCCAGGAGTTCCCAATGACAAGCTTCACTGAACAAACTGCATGTGACACCCACAAAATTCAGGTTATGACCTGCATTTCTTGACTTCGTTCCCAAGGTGATAAGTCAGAGAAAGACTGAGATATAAGCAACTTAATGAGTTCCTTGGCTAATTATGAAAGGCATCCATTTCAGGAAATTCTGGACATAGTAAAAAAAAGAAGATTTAAGAATTATCTTCGATGAGTCTTGGTTTGATGGTCTACATGACCAGCTTCACATTGGCCCAGTGGCTTCTGATCTTATGATAACACTGATGAACTTAGATTTGCTATCATGTATACTACTACTACTACTAGTAGTAGTAATATATGTATCTGTTTGAATATATACAAGTGAATGCTGATGTCCAAGGAGACCAGAGGCATCCTGGCCCCATGGAGGTGTAGATGAGTTATGAGCTGCCCGTCTCTCCAGCCCCTTGCTGTAATGCCTTAAATATATATATATATATATATATATATATATATATATATATTTAAAAGTTTTTAACTTCTGTGTTATTATTCAAGATTTGATTGATCATACAAAAAAGAGTGTAGCTAGGCTGTTGCCACTTGATGCATATGCTACTAGCCTGGATGAAGGACATGAAGACTTCTAGCATCTTTGTGCTCATGCTTGTGTAGCCACTAAGCTTTTGGTAGCAGTCTTCTTTTGTGCACTTGCCACATGAGCCAGGAGTTCCCGATGACATCTGATGCTCTGTAGTGGCTAGGTCTCCTTTATAGATATCATTTCCCACTCTTTTTCTTGCATCTGCATCCTAGGTGATATTTCGTAAAGCTGCACAAGCAAATATGTCACAAGCCATACTTATTCTACCACTGATGGGGTTCCACTCCTCCAGTCCTCTGCATTCTGTAGTGGTGACTCTAGGATGGTTGGCTTGTGACTTCTTTCTGGAGTTGAGAAAATGTCTCTCATGGTCCATCTCAGTCTCTTCAAGGAAGCATGCCTGATATTCATTAAGATAGGCAGCACTCTTACACACCAGCCAGCAAGAATAAAGAATTTTCAAGACAAATGATCTGTGACTATATCCTACCCGATTCCCATTCGTTGGAGAAAGACAATGCAACAACTTCAGAACTGAAATGTGGAACTCTGCCCTAGGAGCTGACTACCTTTCCCCAGACTGTCAGGGAGGATAATGTCTAGCGGATAGTGTGGTGGTTTGAATGAAATGTTCCCCTCCCCAAAGGTTCATAGGGAGTTCCATCATCTGAAAGTATTAGGACATGTGGCCTTGTTGGAGTATGTGTGTCCTTGTGGGAAGAAGTATGTCACTAGGAATGGGCTTTGAGATTTCAGAAACTCAATCTAGGCCTAGCATTTCTCTCTCTCTCTCTCTCTCCTTTTCCTCCAGCTGCCCGTCAATCCAGATGTAGAACTCTTGGCTTCTTCTGCAGCACTATGTGGGCCAGTGTGCCACCATGCTTCCCACCATGATGATAATGAAATAAACCTCTGAATTGTAAATATTTTTTATGAGAATTGTTATGGTCACAGTGTCTCGTCATAGCACTAGAAATCCTAACTAACACAGAAGGAGTAGGGTTCTTTAGAAGGTTCTTTAAGTTTTGCTGGCCTAGTAGTTTTGGTTCCAGGAGGAGGAGTGTGTTTGCCAGGAGCCACAAAAAAACCAAACCAAACCAAACCAAACCAAACCAAACCAAACCAAACCAAAACAAACCAAAGCAAACCAAACCAAAACAAACCAAAGCAAACCAAACCAACCAACCAACCAAACAACAACAACAACAACAAAAACCCCATTTCATTGAAATGGAAGCTCTGACTGCTCCCTGGCTACTTTGGGCTTCTAATGCCCTTAAACCATCAGGCTAAGAAAGGAATAACAGGACGAGTGATTGATCCAGATTACCAAGGACAAATTGGATTGATTCTTCACAATGAAGGTAAGAAAATTATGTCTTGAGTGCAGGAAATCCTTTAAGACATCTTTTTGTCTTACCATGATATGTGATTAAAGTCAATGGGAAGCTACACCATAATCCAGACAGGAAGAGAAAGAGCACACAGCTGTCTGGAATGAAGGTTTGAGTCATCCCTCCATGAAAAGAGTCAAAGCCTGCTGAAATTTTTGCTGAATATAGAGTAAATATAGAATAGGTAGTAGAGAAAGGTAGCTATAAATACCAGCTAAGGCCATGTGACAAGTTGCAAAAATGAGGATTATAGTTGGTATGTGTGCTTCTGCTGTATTTTGTTAAGAAGGAGCTTGTACAGATATTTGTGTTTTCTTTCAAATTTTTTATGTGTAGCAATATCAATTAAAGATATTAATGGTTATCATATTTAAGTTTGAGGTACTTAAAGAATATCCCCAAGGCACATTACACCTATTCTAAATTTATAGTGTTTGTAGTTTTATAGGGGATAGTTTTACCAGGTTAGGCATAATTATAGGTTAAATGTATAATGTGTTTGCAATTGTATGTGGGATAGTTATATTATGTTTAGCCATTATTATAACTGGTTACTATTTTCATTTGGAAATTAATCATGACATAAGGAAATATGTTTGTATGTCAAGTTGACAAAGGATGGACTTATTATGGCTATTCTTGATAGTCAACTTGACCACATCTGGAATGAACTATAATCCAGAAATGAAGAGCATATACCTGAGATTTTTTTGTTTGTTTGCTTGGTTCGAACTGGGTGAATCTACTCTTAGTTTGGAATTTTAATCGTGGATCTTGAGGCAGTAAGACATATCTTTAATATGGACCATACCTTTTGCTGGAAATCTATATAAGAAAATAGAAGAACACTTTTTTTCTTTGCCTGTTGCCCTTGCCTTGCTAGCAATAGATTCTTTCCCTGGTATTGAAGCCTAATTCTTTGGGAATTCAGTATACACAGGTGACCAGCTAAGACATCCATCTCTGTGGACTGGGCAACTACTGAGTTCCTGGACTTCCCATTCACAGCCAGCCATTGTAGGATTAGCTAGACTATGGCCTGAAAGTCATTTGAATATGTATATCATCCTGTAGGAGACAGAGAAAAATGGAAAACAAATGTAAAAGTAAAAATAAAAGCTGTTTTCCTGAAACATTTGATACAACTGTTGAAACATTTGAGAGGGACCAAAAGTATCCAAGACATTAAAAATAATTCATCTTTTAAAGGTTGAGAATCCTCAATTCATGCAAACCATTATCCCTGAAATAAACAGTACCTTTGGCTGAGCCCTAAGCTGAGGGCTGGAGGAACATGCTACACAAGGGGGCTCAGCCAGACTCCTGGCTTCTCAGGGGCTTGCCATCCACTTTTTTCTTTTTTTCTCTGATCACTCACTGTTTACAGGCTGTTGATAAAGAAAAGGAATCTGAGAAAAGAGAACAGATGGAGCTATTGGCAGCTTTGTTTGCTTTTATAACAAACCATAGAAATTAGGTGGCTTAAAACAGTAGATTTTTCTTCTCCCTCAGTGTGGGATACAAGGGTCTGCAGTGAAAGCATCCACAGAGTAGCACTTACCCTTACTACTCATTCTGGAAACTCCAGGCTTTGCCAGGCTCCAGCCATGGCTGACATCATGCAAGAAGAGCTACATTGGGCAAGTGAGCTTCCAGGAGACAGTCCACCATTTTGCTCAGCTGTGACAGATGTATCTTGGAGGGGCACATCCCCAGAGACTTTGTCTCAGGATCACTTCTTGCTATTGATGTGCCTTCTTGTGTTACTCATTGCTATATTCCTCATACATTTGTCCTGATATAATTGGGCATGAGGAGACCTTCACTGCCTACAGCCTGGTATGATCACTTCCTGGATGATAGCCCACTATGTTGGGCAAATTTCCTACATATCAACATGAACATGAACTGTCTTGAGATAATGCTGTTCAGATGAATTCATGATTTTATGGAATTCCTAATTTGACTTTAGTAGTTTTAGGAAGTTAGTTTGATTTAAATAATTTTGGAAAGTTAGGGAAGTTGATAGAAACTTTAAAGTTATAATCATGAATATAATGTGTCCCTTCTCCATAAAGTATCAAGGGCTGTATAGGCTAGAAAAGTACAGTGAGCTTTCATGCTTTATAAGCATATAATTGTAGTAGCAAGAAAAGTAAGGACAAGTTAATGATCAAAGAAAACACTCATTCTAGATTGGGTTTGAGTTCCTGGATCTTATGATCTAGGGATGTGGCCATAGGTTTTGGTTTGCACTATGAAAAGACAGGGTTGTGAATAAAGAGTAATAATTTTATTATGTGCATAAGAATACAGAATAGATGATTAGCCAGTTTAGCTGAACACAGCTCCTAAAATAAGATGTAGGATAGATGATGATCTGTTTCTTAGTGAATACAAATTGTTGTCAATTAAGCATAGGGAAAAACTTGCTACTGTAGATTTGGCTTACCTAAACTTTGTTAATGAAAATTACTGCTTCGGGAGAGAAAGATAGAACTTGCGGAGAGAAAGATATATGAGAAATGTATAGTTAGGTATAAGTTTAAAAAGAAGAATATGTAATCAATAATTCTATTATAATTAGCCTATTATAATAATCCAATTATAATAATTATAACTATAATTATTATTTTAATATACTTTAAAATAATCTTTTGTGGTGGTTGATTTTAAAAAATATGTAAATTGTGGCTATGAGGTAATCTTTTTCCTACATAGGACACTGTGTCTTAGACGGTGTAAAAATGCTAAGAGAAAAAAAAAGTCATTAGAATTTGATCATTGGAGCTTTGCTCCATCCATCCAACATGTCTGTCTGCCTGCCTGCCTGTCTGTCTGTCTGTCTGTCTGTCTGTCTGCGTGCTTGTCTGTCTATCTGTATATATGTATTTATGTACACATGCATGCATGTATGTATGTCTATGTATGTATGTATGTATGTATGTATGTGTGTGTGCATGCATGCAAAGTTGAAAGTTGCTTCATCCATCAAGTATATGAGTATGTTGCTGCTTTACATTATCATTGACCCCACCATGGCTTCCTTCTTCACACAACTCTCATGCTCTCTTTTCTTCTAATGATATTTGGCCTTTGAGATCTGCACTGACAGGATAACCTCATCTTGTGACTCTCAAATGGAATTATACTTGAAAAGACCCATTTCCCAAATAAAGCCGCAGTTGCAGGCTAGTCTGAGCATATCTTTTGAGGGCCCACATTCAATTGAGCACATGCTCCAAGAGAGCAGGGGAATGTGACGCTTTGGTAGGACCTGGCATTATGTCTTTAGGCACTTGTCCAGAGGACATCCATGCTTTCTCTCCCCCAACCCAGCCACAGTGACCTCTGTTGAGATCCTGAGCTCACCACACTTCTCCCACCCTGGGTAGCTGCACCTTCCATGATGAATTTCTAGGCAACACTTTTCTGCATGGGTCAATGCTCAGTTCTCGTCTCCCATTAGCCACTCTTCTCAGATACACCTCTGGTGACCACTCCATTATGTTCAACTTTATTTTTGAGTGACATATAATAATAGCATATATGAGAACTATAATATGTGACTTTATTAATTAATGCTTATGCATATCTATTACCTTTATTTTTGCTCATTTGGAATCCACTGCTGCAGTTGTAGTGCACACTAGTTGACTGTATTTCCCTCCGTGTTGTCACAGAACACCAGGGTTTCTTCTTTCTGTCCAACTAAAATGGAATCTGCTGGTCAATCTCTCCCCTTTTCTATCTACTTCCTGTTCTGTGCAGTACCTGACCACTATTCTACTCTTCACTATAAAATAAGCATTTCTAGGATCCACACATAAGACACATTACACAATTGTAGCCTTTCTGGTTCCACCTTATTTTACTCAACAGGAAATCCACTGCCAGCCTTGATGGGAGCCAGTGTTTCCCCGTATGCCAGGCAAGCAGACAGTTCTAAAGTAGTGGGGACCAGCTGAATGTCCCATAAGCCAAATCAGTTTTGACAGTATTGACCTAGAAATAGTGTCTGACCCCATGGTGGTAATCCCCAAAGCATCCTCCACCTCACTTCACATGCCAGGTAAACACTCAGATTATTTTACCATTTCTGACAGACAAGCTACAGTTTTAGGATTCTATAAGACCCTCCATTGATTTTCTGAGCATCCAGAACTTGGAGAAGCCCATTCATTATAAAAGATAGCACAAAAGATGAAGATGAGAAGACTCACAGATTGTGATGTAGCAATTTTCTTGCCTCAGTCTCCCTTGTTATTGGATTACAGTCCTCTATTTAAGTGACCATAACTTTTAATTTCTTATTCAGTTTTACTGATTCCTACTAACCAAAGGGCAAAGTGGAAAAAACAGAAAACAAGTTTATCTTGTTACCTAATACCAGAGACATACCAGTGACAGGGGCAGGTTCAAAAAAATTTGCTGTTAAATAAAGGACTGAATGTGTTGATCAAAGGAGCACAGGATATTTGTGACATCCTCTTTCATCATTTCCTGATGCTAGTTTCATAGTGTTTTTTAATATTCTTCCTCCTCCTCTTTAAATGAATATCATTGCAATAAAATGAACACACACACACACACACACACACACACACACACACAGCCCAAACATCTGGGTTAAGGTAACCACTCAAACAAAGACTTTGTGATTAATTTGATTTCAGTTGCTATGGTAAAGATCAGGACTGGAAGCAACCTGAGGGGAGTGCCTTGATCACAGTTCATCACTGAGGGAAGGCAAGGCAAAAAGCAGAATGCAGGAACTCAAGAGGAGGCGACAGAGGAGCACTGCTTGATGTCATTCTTCTCATTACTTGCTTAGCCTTATTCACACAGTACAGCACCACCTGTCGAGGGGTGACACCACCCACAGTGAGCTGGACCCTCCCATATCAATCATTTCCCTAAAAGCCAGTGTGACATAAGCACGTTTTCAATTGTGGTTCCATCTTCTTACATGATCCTAGCTTGTGTCAAGTTGTCAACAAACAAACAAACAAACAAACAAACAAACAGTACCCAATAACTAGCCAGAATATTCGTCCAGTCCCAGAACATGTTCATCTCAACAAACTTCTATACAGTTAGAATAGCCATTCTGGAGCTATTTTACACTTTGACTATCAATTACATTTTGAATTCATTTATTCACCATGAAAAGGAAAATAACTGTAACACAATCAATGCTAGAAACCCTTAGCTTCAAATCCTTTCTGAACTTCTGTGTCTTTACCTGCATTCTGCCCTTCTTCATGACCAAATGTCACCTTTTCTTCGTCATATTTATAATAAAATACCATACATATCCTTACATATTCTTTCATATATTCCTTTGTGCATTATAGGATAGTATCTACATATGAAGGAGGACTCTTTTTTTTTCTTTCTGTAATACTGTAACTTCATTTAATAACATGCATTCTAAGTCTATCCCTTTTTCCTGATTTCATACTTCTTTAGAACTGAGTAATATTCTACCTTACATATGTACGAGATTTTTATTAGCCATTATCTGTTGATGAGCATCTGGGTTGGTTGTACTTCCTTGCTATCATAAATAGAACCACAATAAACATGGATGTGCAAATATCTCTGTGGGAGGATATGGAATTCCCTGGGTATGTTCATGAGTAGAATAGCCAGGTGATGTAATAAATTTGAAGAACTTGAAAACTGATTTCTACAAAGATTGTATTAATTTGCACTCAAACCAATCTCAAATATGTGTTCCTTGAGACCCACATCCTCTCCTACATTCCCTGCTGGAGTTCTTTGTGAAAACCACTCTAACTGGGGTGAAGTGATAATCTGAAAGGTTTTTAATACTCCACTCTTACTTTCATTTAATCTCATCAGGAAAAGAACTCCCAGAAAACCTTGCATCTGTGCCCTCAGAGCCATTTACAGCTGGTATCTCTCAGGTCCACTGCAGTTAAGAGAGTATCCAGGAACTACTTTTCCTGAACCAAGCACAGTAACTTTTTAATGGTCACAACAATTTTCTGCAGAAAAGGGCATAAAGAATAAGAGGGAGTGTAAGCCATGGCCCCAGGGCAAATGGCAAGTGCAAAGACATTGAAAGCTGGATGTTTCTTGCTGGAGCTCCCCTGCTAAAATCTATATAGTCTCGAAGTGTCCTACACTTATGCTTTCTTTCTTCTGCTAAGTCCAGAGGAATGACACTTTGCACTGTAAACATCTTGAGCTTTTTGAAATACATAAGCATGTGAGTCTTTTTAAAACAATCTGAACATATTGTGGCCATTTCTGAATGCACATAAACATGAGAAAAGATGGAGGGCTCTGTGAATAGACTGAATAGTTATTTACATAGCAACAGAGCGACACTTTATATAAAATAATAGTCTTGGAAAGAAAATATGAAATTTATCTTTCCATGAATTATGCAAAAGGAAATGAAGTATACTTAGAAATGAAGTATTTGCTGAACCTCAAAAATCATACAGTAAAGAAGTAAGATTCTAGATGGACCTTCTAAAAATTAAGGAGAATAATTATATAAAATGTTATTCAAAACTCTGATAAGTTTTTACCATTTAGTCTGTATTTTAACTGAATCCATGCCTCCCAGCTCTCCAATTTCTCCCAGTGTCTCCATTCTGAATGTTTTTTTTTTCCTTAGGGCCTCTATTCCCCCAAAGTCCTATAAGATTTATTGCCTTCCTTTGTCACACACAATTAACATCTACTACTTCCTTAGGTTGTTCTAAATGAAATGCTTCAAATAACTACCTTTCCCCAAGTATCTCTCCCTTGGCACTGCTCACCATCCCCCTTTCTGTATCGATAGCATCTACCCTGTGTGCATTTGAGGATTTCACTCTTTTATCTCTGATGGAGGGTTTACTACTTTTAGATGGAAGATTTCTATTCTTGTTGATTATTTGTTTATTTTGTTAGGACATATTTTCAATCAACTTCTTGATATGACTGCAGGGAAGAAAAGCTAAGTGAGTTTCTCTGTGTCTGGAAGATTCTTTTCTTGTTGGGATAAGGTTTACTGGGCTGGAGTCTACCATCCTCTAATCTCAGTGAGCATTTTCTCTCAAGACAACATGAAGACTAATTTCTGAGAAGAATGCCTATTATCAGTGAAAAGTAATTTATTATATTCTTCTTCTTCTTCTTCTTCTTCTTCTTCTTCTTCTTCTTCTTCTTCTCCTTCTTCTTCTCCACTGAAGTAAGTTTATAGCATAAAGAGCATGTCAACTTGTCATAATCTAGAAACATGTGAAAAAGAACTCTCAATCAAGCATTGTCTAGATTGGCCCATAGGCATATTGGTGGGCGATTAGAGCAATGTCCAGCATGATTCCAGGGATTGATCTGACTGGGATCATGAGGGAATGAAGAAAAGAGAAACACAAAGACACACACACACACACACACACACACACACACACACACACATGCCCAGACACACAGACAGAAACCTGGGATTGAGCAGTCTTGGCTTACTGCTGAAGAAACTGTAGAACTCTGAAAGCTTATCATGGTTATTATATACACTTGAACAGAATGATAGGGCTATTACATGCAACTGAACAAGAAGGCAGGGTTATTATATGTAAATAAGCAAAAAAGCAGGGCTTATGACATAAAATTGGAAAAAGGAGACAGATTTAGCTCATCTAAGTAGATAAAGTCTCTAATACTTCAGGACATAGGTATCACAGAGTAGAAAGCTACTATGAACATTTTTCTGCACATACTTTAATACCCACATGTCAACCAGAAGGGAAAGCTTTCCCATTTTTATTTGAGTCTCACCCTAGACCATTTTCTAATGGGTCTGAGGTTAGTGTTTGTGTCAATTACACATTCACTCAAGATCTTAAATTCTTAGGACTTCCTCAACTACTTATATATTACTTTGATTATATTAACTGAGATGAGAAAACTTGCCCACTGTAGGTGGCTCCATTCCCTAGACTGGGGGTCCTCAACAGTATGAGAGTGAAGAAAGTGAGCTGGGCATAAATTCATTGTTTTCTACTCTTGGCTGTGGATACGATGTAACTTGTTGATCCAAGTTCCTTCTGTCTTGACTTCTCCAAAATGATGAGCAGTTTACTTGGCTCACTTAGAATTATAAACTGAATAAATCTCTTCTCCATTAAGGTTCTTTTGTTGGGTTATTTTGTCATTCATAAAGAAAGAAGCTATAATAGAAGGTATAGGATAAATTTTACTAGAAAGTTCTAAACAGTATTGTAAAATGTTAACAGTTTATACTTTGGTAAACCATATGTGAGAGACATAAGACCTCCTTATCTTTGCAAGAATTAGCTTGGTAGTATTTTGTAAAATTTTTATTGAAGCCATTGTAGTTAATCCATTGTACTTTTAATTCCAGTTATGTGACAATGAAAATATTTGAACATTTTTTGTATATTGGTTATATTGGTTGTAATTTTGCATATTGGTTATCAATAGATTATTGTTTCTAAAATACCTACTTAAATATTTTATCAATGTAAATGTATTTTTAACTTTTAATATTTATGTAGTGTGCGTGCATACATGCATATGTGTGTTATGCTATATGTACATGTGTAGATGTGTGTGACTGTAGAGGATGGAGATCAATGTTTGGTGTCTTCCTCTACCATCATCATTCACTTTAGTTTTTGAGGTGAGATTGATCACTGAACTGGAGCTTGATACTTTGGATAGACTGGCTGTCTACCAAGCCAAAGGGATAGTTCTGTCTTCTCCCATGCCCCATCATGGGGCTACAGGCATGAGTCTCAACATTTAGTTATACACAAGTGATGCAGATCCAAACTTAACATCCTCAAGCTTTTCTGGAAAGCAGCGGAATCATCTTTCCAACACTGAAAAACGATTTTTAAAATTACTCAATGTATTTTGGTTTCAGGTTCTTTGCTAAACACAAGTAAATGGAATATTCTATTTCTCTATACCATTGTAATATAATTTACAATATTTTAAAAACAAATTTTAGGGTGTAATTGTTATATAATAGATAGCTTATTTATTGAATTTTGGGATCTACTTTCACCTATTAAACTGGCACCACAATTTATATCAATTGTATCAAATGTTCATTTTTCCTCTTAGTGCCCAGCTCTCCTTGGCATAATGATCAATTCCGCATAAATCCAGCGAACTAGATTTTTGGTACTGTATATTTATGTGTTTCTTAAAGTTTTATGTAAATCAAATCACAGTGTAAACACTTTCAGTTTTATTTCACTCAGCAATAGGTTTCATAGTCATCGTTGTAGTTTTATATATCAGTAATACAACATTCATCAACTTCAAGGATACAACATTCATTAACATCAAGGATAGTGTGTTAAACTATCCTTGCCTTCCTTGGATGAAGCTGAGTAGCCCATTATGTATTGCATATATATGCTTGAATTCACTTTGTTAATATTTAATTATTGGTTCAGTTATTTGAATTTGCCATGGTGGGATTGATCCAGAGTCTCTTCCATGCTCTGCCATCATCTCCAGCTCCTTTAAAGAATCTTGTAATAGGGCTGACTATGTTCCTCAGGCTGGCCTTCAGCATGCAATGTTTCTGCCTCAGTCTCCCAACTGACTTGACTTAAAGACATGTTCAATTTGTTAAGGTTTCATTCTCAGTCTTCTAGAAGTGTTGTGAGGAAGTAAACACCAATGCCTTTTTAGAAGAAACTGAGTTAAAGATAGCATTTTCCAAGGTAGAACAGATAGAGCTTCTTCTAGAGTATATAAGGAAGATGAAACCCAGATACACTAACCTGCCTCTAAGGATCTGCAGAAGCTTAGACTTAGGCAGACCAGAAGGGTGTGGGATTGCAAACAGATGACTTCCTTCCTATATGTGCCAGGTAATTTCATCATAAAGGTCATTTAAGTTTCCCTATTTATGTGTCTGGCTAAAAATGATTGTAGTCACTTCAAGAAATTAGCAGCCGTAGAACACTATTATAAGAAAGAAAACTGAAGACAGAGATGCTACAGTCACATGAACACAATCTTTACAAAATCAACATATCAAACTTGCATACATAAAACATATAAACACAGCAAGAAGACCTGAACATTACTCCAGAGAAGCAAAGTCACTTAAATATTCTGTTAATATACTTCTTAGGGTTAAAAGAATATAGGAGAAAACTGTATCTCAGTACTTGTAGAAGAATATTTATCAAAATTAATATCTTTCATGATGAAAACACCAACAAATCAGTGATAGAGAAAGTTTTTTTCCATTAAGACAGAGGAGAACTATGATGGAGCTTTAGCAAGTTCCCTGCTTTATGTTGAGACACTGAACACTCTAGCACTGAGACTGGAGAGAAATCAGGTCCATCTGTTCCCATCACTTCTAGGCAAGATTGTTGTTGAAATCTCCCTACAATAAAATCTCTAGGAACCAGAGCCTTCACAGATGGATAGCTAAAAGCAGTCAACAAAACAAATATACCAGATCCACACAAAATACTCCAGAAGACTGGCAATGAAACCTTAGCAAACAGAATGCCAGGCATGGCTGCACATGTTTTTCAGCCAAGTCAGTTGGGACATTGATGCAAGAACATTGCAAGTTCAAGGCCAACCTGAGAACATAGTCAGCCCTATTATAAAATTTTTTAAACAGCTGGGGATTATTGTGAATCATACTTCAAAAATTCTTCCTTTTCTTTAAGCATGATCTTTTAAGAGTTCATACACTTTATTTTCTTCAGTGGTCAACAATAGTTTCTACCACATAATCTTCTATAATATGGGCTTTCCCAAATGAGATGGCATCTAATTTATTTCTTACTTTAAATAATTAAAATAATTTAAATAATCAAATAATTTAAATAATTAAAATTATTTCATGTATTTTTAATTAACATATGCAATATTGAGTATCATTTTCAAATATAGTTTATTTTTATTATTTTCAACCCCTTTTTCTCCCCAGCCCCATGACTCTGGAATCCTTCTACCCACCACCATCAACTTACAGCTGTTATATCCTTTCCACACTTATTTTTTTAATTAATCATTTTATTCATTTACATTTCAAATGATATCCCTCTTCCCTATTACCCTTCCACAACCCTCTATCCCATCTCCCCTCTCCTTTACCTCTGTGAGGATGCTCCTTCACCTAATCACCCACTCCCAACTTGCCATTCTAGCATCCCCCTATGCTGTGGCATCAAACCTCCACAGGACCAAGGGCCTACCCTCCCATTGATGTCAGATAAGGCCATTCTCTCCTACATACATATCTGGTGCCATAGATTCCTCCATGTATACTCTTTGGTTGGTGATTTAGTGGTGGTCTGGTTAGAATGCCTCCAGTAGATAGGCATGGTCCCCAGTTGAGGATTGGGACCACCCATCCATCTCAAAACTTTTAATCCAGAAATGGTCCTGTCCAAAGGAAAGACAAGGACAAAAAATAGAACAGAGACTGAAGGAAAGGCCATCCAGAGATGGTCCCACCTAGGGATCCATCCCATCTGTAGACACCAAACCCAGACATTATTGCTGATGCTAAGAAGCACTTGGTGACAGGAGCCTGGTATGACTGTTCCCTGAGAGGTTCTACTAGCACCTGATCAATACAGATGCAGATACTCACAGTCAACCATCATACTGAGCCCAGGGACCCCAATGGGAGAGCTAGGAGAAGAACTGAAGGAGCTGAAAGGGATTGCAACCCGATAGGAAGAACAATATCAAGTCACTGGACCATCTCCCATTTCTTTAGCACAAAAGATAAGGATGTAGAAAGGAAGAGACCATTCATTATATACTGCCATGGGGATATAACTAGTATAGGTATTATGGAAATAAAGATAAAAATTTCTCAAAAAAATTAAAAATATGATCTGGAGAGTTGACTTGCTGGATAAATTGCTTGATGCACAAGCATGAGGTTCTGAATTTAAATCTCAGTACCAAGTACAGGGTGGACATAGCTGCATGTTTCTGTCATTCACAGAACTGGGAGGATCCTAGTGTCTCACTGGCCAGTTAGTCTACCCAACCAGTGGATTCCAGCTTCATTGAAAGAGATTATCTTTCAAAAATAGGTAGACAGATAGATAGATAGATAGATAGATAGATAGATAGATAGATAGATAGGTTGAGGCAGAGGGCGATAGAATAAAAAACTCCACCCATTTGCATTTTACTTCCAAAGGTGAACATGCACCAAAAACCACATGTGCTTCTGCACAGTTTTTACACATTCAAAAAACACACACATACATTCTACAGAACCTTTCTAAAACTGAAAATAGAACTATCACACAGCTTAGCTATATCACTCCTATGAATACAATAATACTATATACAACCATGTATATATAGTTATACAACTATTGTTGGTTTCTGCATTATTTACAATAGCAAGAAAATAGAGCTAACCCTATGTCCATCAAGAAATAAATAGATACTGAGACTATAAAAAAGTATGTGTATAATTTGGGGATATACTGTTCTTGAGGTGGTTTAAAATGCATCAACCTTACCTAGTTGTGATGCCTATGTACCACAACAATGACTAGCATGGCAAGATACTCCTAAGAATGCAATAGTGGTACACATATTTTGATAGTAGCCAACAGCTGTCTAATTGGACTAATAAGGACGCTCAAAAGGAGGGAAATTATACCTGGTACTATAAACCTAAGCAACTACCCAGAGACAGTGAGACCATGCATTGTAGATGAGAACCTACTAGTATTACATTATTAAATCAGCATAATATCTAACTGCGATCTAAAAACATATCCTTATACCCACAGACAAATGTAGCTTCCATTCCCTCATAAAAGAAGTTTCTCTTTACAATGGAAGGATGCTCTTATAGAAAACCACAACTGGTAAAAATGCAAAGAACCGATGATTACAGAGTGCCCGGCCCCACTGAATACAACCCTTCACCCTAAGGCTCAAGAAACAACATAAAAGTAGGGGTGTCAAGATTGTATGGAACAGAAGATCAGGAAGTGCACTATAAGATTGTGTCTCCTAAAAATAACTTGTGATACATATTGAAGGGGGCTATCTCATGAGGCTCCCCCTTAGATAAACAACTACAAGAAGATAAGGAATTTTGAAGGGAGAATTAGTTGTCTCCAAGGAAGAACTCCTAACTGGTTATTCAATACTAAGTGGTCAGCACTGAAATAATATACATAGAACAACACTAAATATGCTTATGAAGTTGTATTTATGTATTTATGCAAAATAATCTCTCAACAATATTTAAAAAGAGATTATAAATTTTAGAAAGAGTGAAGGTGATGGCAAGCTGGAAGAAAGTGATTGGAAGAAACAATATAGCTATATTTAACAATATAACCAACATAACTGTATTTAATAATATAAACAATGTAAATATATTTAACACTATAAACAATTTAACTATATTTTAACCAACAACTGCAATTCATTTGCAAAAATTGCATACAAAGGTATAAAAATAAAGGATATCAATTTATTACAGAATGGGGAAAGAGAAGAAGACTTTTGTTTCCTTTTCGTCTGACCCATGGGTCTCACCGGATTCTGTTCAGTCAGTTATGAGAGATTCTTAAAGATGAAATGTGGTAGAAGTGGAACAGATCACATTTCTGTGAAATGGAAATGAGACTGAGAGTAAGACTCTAGTTTTAGTTCTGATTTAAACTCGGTTGGATCAGAGCATGTCAGCTCATCCTGCAACTGGAAACATGCATCTAAAAATGTTGGTTCTATGCGCACCATCACCTTTATGTAACTTTGTGTTCACTCTGGGAAACAGAGCTGTTCTTAAGGAAACTTGGGATTTCTTTTTGATGTCTCAGAATAATTTGGAAAGGGACTAAGAGGTAAGCTTACTAACAATATTATCAGATCAAATGAACAAACAAACAAACAAACAGAACAGAACAGATTGAATGAGAATCTTGATGCTGGTGATTGAGGGAATGGAGAAGAGAAGAGAAGGCTGTATCTTTTGCAATGGAATTTATCAAGCAGCCAAGTAGTGGATGGGAAGGATACTTTAAGAAGAAAGATATAAAGGGGCCTCCATGACAATGTAGGTTCTTTCATAATAAATCTGGGGAGGACTATCTCATCAGAAAAGGTGAGAGAGTAAGATTCTCTCACAGGCAAAGGTTTAATCTTGATGATGCTTGAGGTTGAGGTTCCATTCATCCTGGTAGTGTTGCTCATTGGTCAGTCTAAGATGAGCAAGAAGACTATTAATTGTGTTGGCTTTGGGAAATTGGAAATGCTAGCCTCAGAAAATGGGCTATCTGAGATGGAATATAGATCATGGGAGGGGATGAATCTAGGAAGACATTTCCAGAATATAAAAGAAAAAGAGATAGAAGGAAAGGGGAATAGAATAGTTTTTCTAAGTTGGGCTTAGTAAAAGAAACCAACTGTTCAGTGCTGCATGATGGAAGAAAGCATTGTGAGTGTCTGACCTGGCAGAGGGGCATCTGGGAAAGATAAACACTTTATCTCATTAGGAGACAATAATTATGTTTTCCTTAGCTCATCCTTGATGGGGCAGATGGGTGGTAGACTCACTGACAGGTGATTGACAGGCCTAGCTGGATTAGCTTTGGATGGAAGCAGACAGTAATACACAATGTTTTGGATGGCTTAGGATATCAGATTTTCATCCAGGACCAGAAAAAAAAGTTTGTTTCTATTTTTCTAAATCAGAAGGAAGTAGCTTGACTTAGTGGACCTGAACAAAGCTCCAATACCTCCATCTTTTCATATGGCAATTTTGATTCTATGGAAAGCCTTCCTAGAATTACCAGTAAAGCAGGAGGTAGGGTGTACAAAGTTGAACATGAGAGAGAGGTCCATCCTTACACTGTTAATCTCTGTACAAGCTGTCTCTATTAATAGCCTATGACTTTCTGATTTCCATTTTGCTTCAGTTTAGAAGAACACTGGAAGGAGATTAGGGAAAACACAGAAATTGAAATGGATATTCATTCCTTCAGGTATAACTACACTGTGACTATAGTGACCATGTTCCTCACTGGAGTTAATAACCCCTCTCTAAGCAAGTCTTTGTCTTTCTTCAGTGGTAATTGCATCTCAGTATGGCTGGCCCCAAGGTACAACATTATCCTTCATCATAGTCTTAAATATTCCTTATGTCTTTGTGATTCAATCTTTTAAAGAATTCTCCTGGCATTATCTTATTTTAGACATGCCATCTGTTTCTAGCAATGAACCTAACAGTTATGTTCAGATGGTCCCTGCCGTTGCTACTGCATAAAGTATTTTACAATTCTATAAAGGAGACTTTTGCTAGATATGATTCTTTGGTCTCATAGAAGCTGTTTTATAGAGTTGATATATTGAATGTGTTTTCACAAGCAAATGTCGACACATAGTGCACATGCATCAATGCTGTTCGCTTTCTCCATTCACGTGGCTTTTGATAAAGGATTGGAATTGACTTTCCTATGTTGATGCAACTGAAATTCACCCTCTTGACATAAAAAAGATGGAAAGGAGGAAGATAAAATTGCTTGCATTTGTACTTGTCACTGTCAGAATGCACAGTGGTAGTGTTGTTCAAAAGGACAGCACATACAAGCCATCTGCCCAGCTCTGATACCCCACATGAGTGAAAAATTGGACTGTTTTGAATTTCAAATTCTATTTATATTATGTTTCAGTTTTCAATTCTATCTTTTAAATAGACATCATGTTTGAAATCTTTATTGAGGAAAGTGACATTTTATACAAGTGTGTAACTTCTCCTACCCTTCAGCTTTAGGGTTCTTATTGTTGTTGCACTTACAGATAGCTGTGATTATTTGAAATGCTTTAATCATACTAGGGCATAGAACTCACTTCAGTAAATATGAGGCTGGTTGATGAAACTTGGACAAAGACAACTATATAGGAAAGAATGTAATCACCATCAAAATGATATCTCCAGTTGAAAATCTGCCAGCCAGATTCCATGGTACCCTACTGCTGTTCTCAGTAGAAATAAATTAAGAAAGGAAGTTTTTCATATAATAATTTATACTAGAGTAAGTGTTCAATTCAATTGAAAAACCAAAACCCAGTATCAATTAGCAGAAAAAAATATTAAAATAGGCTTGCTAGTTTTCTGAGCTTTGAGAATTCCTAAAGCAACAATATATGAGAAGTTTATAATTATTATATCTTAGTATAGTTATATTGGAAAACTATATTGTATAAAACAGTTTGAATGCCATAAATCTGTGCCCCTTCTTTTATGTGGCTGAATAGGGTGCTAGTGTATGGACACTGGGCAGCTTCCTGAGATCTTTTAAAATTTTAGACTGAGAAAAATGGAAACATCAGACCATCTCTGCCAAACAATCCAAATCACTGTTTCTCAACACAGTACTTCGAAAGTCTGATGTAACTAAACATCTGTTCGTTAGAGATCAGCAGTAGTGGTGCATGTCTTTGATCCCAATACTCAGGAGGCAGAGGCAGATTATTGCTGGGAGTTTAAGGACAGCCTGGTCTACAGAGCTAGTTTTAGGATAGCCAGGGCTACACAGAGAAATTCTATCTCAAAACCAAAACAAAATAAAACAAAAACAAAAAAGTCCCCATATATTTATCTAGTTGTAATTATATACCAAACTCTGTGATATATAAATAACAAGCATATTTCATTATCCTTGGTTTATAAGCCATGAAACTAGTTCACATATATACATGTACATAATGTTTATATGTATGTATGTATGTATGAATAAATGCATGTATGTATATATGCATACGTGTTGGATAGTTTTATATCAACTTGACATAAACTAAAACACCCTGAGTGGTGGTCCTGGGATTCTATGAAAAGCAAGCTGAGCAAGCCATGAGGAGGAAACCAGAAAGCAACAAGACTCCATGGCCTCTACTTCAGCTTTTGCCTCCAGGTTCTCGCTCTGCTTAAATTCATATCCTGACTTCCTTCAGTGAGGCATCATGATATGAAAATGTAAGTCAAATAAACCATTTCATCCGACATTCTTCCTAAAAAAGAATGGTACATAATGCAGAGTTGTTTCCCCTCATTTCTTATTTTAAGCAAAATTGTAGCCCATATTTGTACATATTATCTTGAATATTGAAACTGTAGCACATTGCTGGGTCACAGTTTACACTAAGTAATTTTTTTCCAAAGTAAAAAATATGATCATATTAAATGACCCCAATACAATCAATACATTTTAATTTAGAGACTTACAGATATTTTCCTCAGTGAATGATACTATGTACCAATGTAATAAGTTCTCATACAATAAAATTTGTCTTGTAAATAATAATTATATGCATTAGTTTTTTAAATCTAAGATGTTTAAAACTAGCAGCAAAATAAATTTGAGTGGAGAGATAGTAATTAATAAATAGCATAGTCAATTTAGTGACTTCATAGACACAGAAACAGAGATACATGCACTAGTTGTATTGTTAAGAATAAAGCTATAAATTAGATTTAAGCTACTTATTAAGCTAAAAGAAAATAAAGCACTAGTGTGACATCTTGTACACAAAAACAGTGTGTTGCCAAACATAGAACTTGAAAGCTGGGTAGGAGGCTCTACATATAAATTTTCACCACAAAAATCTAGGCTAAAGAATTTTTATTAGTCAGGGTTCTCTAAAGGAATAGAACCGAGTAAATGTATATACACCACACACACACACGTGCACGCACACACACACACACACACACACACACACACACACGCATGCACACACACACATTTGACTTACTGAATGTGTTCCGGGTGGTATATCAATGGCTGTCTTACAACGAAAAGGCTAAGAATTTGGTAATTGTTCAGTCCACCAGGCAGATGTTTCAGCAGTGTGAGTGTGGTACTTAATCCCAGAGAATTCAGTGAGAATTGGAGGTCTTCAGTCTGTGTTGGAGTATCAAAGATGTTGGTTGTAATATCAACAAAGTGATGTCTCAGACCAGGACAGATGCAGCTGCCAGCAAAGAGTGAGGGCAAGCAAGACATATGCAAAAGTTTCCTTCTTCCATGTTCTTTCCTGTGGAATTTCCAGAGGTGTGAGCCAAATTTAGGGTGGGTCTTCTCACCTCAGACAATTTGATGAAGAAACTCCCTCATGGCATCTTCAGTTTTTGTTGATCCCAGATGTAGTCAGTTGACAACCAAGATCAACCATCACAGTATTCTTATTTTGTTGTTGCTTTTGAGGCAGAGTGTAGCCCAGGCTGG
The DNA here is from genome assembly GCF_004785775.1 of Grammomys surdaster. Taxonomy (NCBI): domain Eukaryota; kingdom Metazoa; phylum Chordata; class Mammalia; order Rodentia; family Muridae; genus Grammomys; species Grammomys surdaster. Next base: position 4,852,592 of record NW_021604598.1, on the reverse strand, counting down.
CCTTAAATAATCCTCATGTCTCATTTCCTATGGGCTGGGATTGTATGCATGATACACCAATAATGATGAACTGAAAACAAACTTGTAGCTAAATGAATTGTTAGAACTGACAGGTATAAAACATTCTCTGAAGAAACATAAGTAAAGTTATTTTGCTCATAATTTGAAAGAATTAACCTTGTAAAAATGTTCACACTAAATTTATCTATAGATAATAAAATGCATTAAAATTTGACAACACTTCAATGAAGCAAAATAAAGCCTTAATACTTCTAAGGAACTAAAGCATTTTCTTAGTATCTAAAACAATATTGGGCAAAAAGTACCCAGTTTATTTACAGGCATTAACTGCCCCTTAATCTTTTGTAAATTTTAATAATCAAACCACCATGTTACTGGTCCTAGAACAGAACAGAATAGATCTTAGAAAAAAATTCATCTTTTACCTACTACTCCTGAATCTACCATTTTAGACTCCTCAAAGCTTTATCTGTTGGTTGCTATAGACCCTTCAGATACTTTATATGTCCCCAAGACCCAGGACCTATCCACATAGTCAGGAAAAACGTGTTTTGGGCAATTGGTCCGGGTCCATGAGGCCTCAGACACAAGAATGTAGCTGATGCACAGAAGACATTCTATAGACTTGAGGACCAGACATTGGGATCTAACAAGTCTTTAGTTGGTTTGAGGCCAGCTTAGGGTTTTGTAGGAAGTGGCTACCTGCCTTTGAATGAGGGGTACCTGGAAAATAAGGAATAAATCTGAATAACAACCACTGATGATAGTTCTGATTTCACAATTACTTTATTCAAAATTGTTTGTTAGATGTATTTTAAATAACTGCAAATTCTAATAGAAGATAATTAGAAAAACATTTTAAGTGTTTTTAACAGTATTCAGGGGCTGTCAGGATGTCTTGGTGAATAAAGACACTTGCTCTGACCTATAATCGGAGTTCAATATCTGGGACCACAGGGTACAAGGAGAACTAATTCCCAAAAGTTGAAAGTTGTCCTCGAATTTCTACATGGCTTCCTACTATCCCAATAAATAAATGAATGAGTAAATAAATAAATAAATAAATGAATAAATAAACAAACAACACTTTAGATGTGGTTTAAAGTACCCCAATTGTTACTGTAACTGTGTACTATTTCAATAGCAACAAAGATTCTCATGAAGCAAAGCAATCCATTTTGTAACAAGGGTTATCTGTTCATTCATCGTACTAATAAAACAATCATGTCTTTAATTATGTGCATTGTCTTTTCTTTCTCTACTTACTTTTAATTGCATTTATTTATTATTTGGTTTTTGTTTGTTTGTATCAAGTGATGTTACACTGGACTGCAGTTAATGAATCATTAAATATTCCTCCACTATACAGCATAGCGCAGTGCTTTCCTGTGAGAGGGCCCTCCTGTAACTGCAGTGAATTTTAATGAGTCAACTACTGATCAGAGATGAGTGGATGCATATATGTGTACGTCAGGCATTACAAAACAAACAAACAAACAAACAAAACCAGAAACAAACATTGATTTCCTTGTTTTTCAAATCCCTATTCCCAGTGAAATTCTCCCAACATTCGCTAAATAATGATCAAAATCACAGTTCATCCCTATTGAGTACTCTGTAAGAATACTTGTATCATCCCACAGGCGATGGAGGAGCCTTTCATGAATGTGAGTAGTAGACAGCACTCATAAGGAGCAAATACCTGTGTTAACACCATAGCCACACTGAGGGCTCTAGACTGAAGTCAACTGAGAAAACTAAGACCAGTGACATAAATGGATCAGAACTTCTGCTCTTAGAAATACTTTTTATACCCACTTGCTGATGCTTGTGACATTGTCTAATAGATTTTGATTTCTTTTGCAACAGTTTTAGAGTCACAAAAAATAAACAGAAAATATACAGTATGTTAATTATTCGTGGATGCTGTAACATTATCACAGGTTAAGTGACTTAAAATACAAACATTATTTATCATATTCTAGGAAAAAGGAAATTCCTCAAAGTGTCATGAAAGGGTGGTGAGTTTTCTCCCTGATATGTGAATGGTTATTTTTGTTTGTTTGTTTGTTTTTGTTTTAGCTGTATTGTTTTGACAAGGTTAAAAAAAACAAAACATAAAACAACATGGTTTGTGAAAGAAAACATGGTTTCTTTTATTAGTCTAGTAATGCCCATACATATGGGCTCTCCTCTCGTGACCTAATTACCTGCCTCCAAAGCTTTCTTCATGTTTATGTTTTGTCAGGTTCTTCTTGGAAGTGAGACTTTCTCAGACTTGCCTTGCTGTGTCTATTAATTGGCTGTCAACTTGATAAAACTGGGAAGAGAAGATATAAATTGGAGAATTGCCTCCATCAGATTAGCCTGTGAGCTCGTCTTGTGACAGCGTTTTCTTGACTGCAAATTGATGTAGGAGCTCAGCCCACTGTGGGCGGTACCACCCATAGGCAGGATATGTAAGAATGGCAGCTGAATGTTGAGCTTGGAGTAAGGCAATAAGAGGTGTTCCTTTGTGGATTCGGATTCAACTGCTCCCTTGACTCAAACCTGTAAGCCACATAAGACTTTTCTGCCTTGGCTTTCTATCATGATGGACTCAAACCTGTAAGCCACATAAGACTTTTCCTCCCCAAGTTGCTCTTGGTTATGATGTTTACCACAGCCACAGAGAAGCAAACCAAAACAATTTGTTTTCCCTTGCTTTTGAAAATTGTGGTATTTGGAAAATATTAGTTAAATATTTTCTACAATTTCTGAAATAGAGAACTCTAAATTCTTTTGTTTTTGTTTTTTATTAGACTTGGAGTCTAGGTTTAGAGGAATCATAGAGGAACGTATTATTCTTAACAACCCAGCCATGTCCAACTGCCAAAATGATTTCTCCTTGCTGATATAGTAGTCTAGCTGAGGCAGCAATTGTTAGACTTCTCCACTGGGAAGTTCTCCTTGCTACACTCTCCCCACCTCCCACTTCTTCCCAATACTATTTCCACTTGAAAAGGAGTAAATAATTGGGTTCTGATTCGCCAAGGGGAGACCATTTATATATAAGTTATATAGAGACCTTCAGCCACTATTATACTTTCAGATTTCTGTAGTTCTATAGGTGATTTTTTTTCTTGCTAAGATTTAATTTGCAGTCAGGCATGGTGGTATGTGCCTGTAGTACTAAAAGATGATCAATAGAATTGCAAGTCTGAGAACCAACCTAAAAAGGCCAAATTTGCATTTATTTGATCATGATATCCTGTAAGAAAACAGTTAAGGGCCTCTGTCTGTCTGTTTCTGTGATCCTCAGCACATCAGACTCTGCTAATTTGACCTGAAGTCTTTTCTCATTATTTTGTGAAAACTATTTATTTTTTTAGAAAAGTACTTTCTCTCAGATATAATATCTAAAATATTTATCCTTAGTTCTTTGATTTTTTATATTTCTTTGTTTATGCATTTTTGTGACAAAACAAATTTTGTATGAGGCTAAATTTATTCTTTATTCTAATTCTGTTTCTTATTCTGGTTATAATTATCTAAACTTATCCAATATAGGTTTATGACTTCAATATTTTATTATTGTATAAATTTATTTGGTGCTTGATATGACAGATATAGAATCTCATAGCATTACAGTCATTTAAACTGATATTCAAAATATTTTAAGAAAACAAATTTACTAAATATAACTATAACTCCTGTTTATGGGCCTATTGAAAATAGGTATTTAATTTAGCCTAGTTTGTCTAAATGCTTAAAACTGTTTACATATTTATTTATCCTTTAATAAAAATCCTTGTATTTAATCATAACATTCAGGAGGTAGGGGTGGGCAGATCTCTATGAGTTCAAGGCCAGAACCTTGTCTCGAATATATATATATATATATATATATATATATATACATATTTGTAAAATTAATCAATATATCATATTTAAGGTTCCTTATTAAAGGAAGAAGAAACAATAGGGTCTAAGCTATGGTGGTGGTAGTCAGTATTGAGGCAGAAGGTGATGCCTGCCTGCCTGTGGCTAGGAAAGTCCAAGACGTACGCCTGTTGTGTTGGGGCACTATGACCCGCACCACTGACAGCACACAGCAACAAGAGACGCACGATGGTATCCCGGCACAGCAGAATCAGAAGCAGGAATCTCTAACAAGGCTTACCTCTTAGACATGAAATGCACATGGCCCACATGTCTCTCATAGAGCAAGCACTTATGTTCGATGTTAATGGTCTTTGAGGTCATTTTGAAATCCCCAACTTTATCTTTGAATTTGAGAGTCTTTTAGTGAGGACTAGAACAACAGTGGCTCATGCAATCAAGGGCTTTGAACTCATTTGCAGTCTGGAAGCTGATCGCTTCCTACCATCTCTGCATGAAATATCAGCTTTCCTTTCCACTCCTAGGAATTCCATTCTGTCTGTGTCTGTTTGCTTGCTCTGCCTGCTGCCATTTACCTTCCCTTGTAAAGGTCTGGGCTTTGGTAGGGACATGATTTGGGTTAGCCACATGTGTCCATAGCACCTTGTTGAGGGGCATGAAGGTTCTGCCCTTGTTTCAGGCCGTTAGTACTGTGACGTGCCACAAGGTACTAGAACTCAGAACCCTAAGAAGCGTTTCAGCATGGTTGCCTGTCTTTTAATGGTTCTAGAATACATACTTTTCCATATCTACTGAGTGTATGAGGCTGTCTAGATTTCTTGGCTGTGGAATTTCTTTTCAGTCAAAGCCTCTACCATGATATTGTCTTCTCTGATTGACTTTTCTACCTTCTATCAAACTGAGAGCTCTTGGGATTACATTGACTCTTTCCAGCTTATCCAAGAAAATATCTCATCCCAAACATTTGGTTTAATTTCATTTAGGGGCTATCGTCCAAGAAGGCAACATTGATACTTCTGTGGCTTAATTTATTGAAATTTTTTGAAGGTGTGTAAAATTTAATCTGCAAAATGATAGCATCCTTGCTTTGATGCAGGAGAATATTACACACTAAGTTACTAAATTACACAAGAATTACATAAACTACTTACTAACCTTTTCTTTCCTTTTTGTAAAATCATTTTCTTTCACAATTTTAATTACTACTTATCTGTGTATATGTATGCAGCTTTGTGCATGTGCATCTGTGTAGGAGGTCAGAGAAGTAACAATCCCCTGGAACTAGTGTTACATGCAGTTGTGAGCTGCCAGATGCTGGGAATCTAACTTGGGTCCTCTGCAAGTATAGTATGTGCTCTTATCCACTGAGTAATCTCTCTAGTCATCTTGTATTTCTACTCAGCACTCTCTCCTGGTACCATAAAGATTGCTTCTTTTCATTTCTTCTTGCTCCTAGCTGTGCTATTCCTAAGATTCTTCTGGGTACAAAGTTGGCAAGACAAGAGCATTTGGTTGCCTGACCAGAATATATAGATGCAAATCCTTAAATGTAGACCTAAAGGATGTCCTTTTAGACAGGAGATGCACTTTTTTTTCAGTCTATAGCTCACTTCGTAAGTAGGATGCAGATGATAAGTGCTAAGAACTCTGGCCGACAGCACTTAATGAAATGCTTAAAGGTAAAAGGCACATCAAAGTCCAGAATCCAGCCTCTTCAAGCTCTAAGAGGTCAAAATACCAGTCATTCTCTGAAAGTCTTTCAGGTCTTGCGCACCACAGCACCAGATTAATATTGCTGAATGGTTCTGCTTCCTGAATTGGTGCTACCAGATTTTGAGCCTCTTCAATCAGACAGCCATTATTGGCTGGGCACAAATTCTTTTGGTATTCTATGAAATCTCCTGTATACTAAACACTAAACACACACACACACACACACACACACACCAACACCATCAAGTTGTTTTGTTTTTGTTTGTTCGGTTGGTTGGGCTTTGTTTTGTTTTGTTTTGTTTTTGGCAGGCTCTTGCTCTGCTATCCCCTGGCTGTACTGAAATTTGCTATGTAGACATGGCTGGCTTTAAATCAGAGATCCACCTGTTTCCACTAGCCCAATGCTGGGAATAAAGATGTATGCCACCGTGTTTAGCTTTCTTTCCTTCTAGTAGCTTTAATTAGGATAATCTGTGACTTTAAATCCAGATTGCCTTTAGTAATAATCACATTAATTACTAACAGTATTTAAAAATTATGTTCTTTGTGGTGCTTCTAGTCTATCTGAAAGCACCACAAAGGATGCATGATCAAAGAAGTGCATACATACTTTTGTGTGTGGGGGGGGCGTGATCATTGTTGTATTCAGGCATGTATGTGGAGGTTAGAGAACAGGTTGTCAGAATTGCTTCTCTGCTCTTATGATGTGGATCCTGGAGATCAAGTAGGATTGGCAGCAAGTGCCTTTACCCACTGAGCCATCCAACTGGCCCTGAAAATAGCTTAGTGACTATGATTTTATGTTATAGTTCTGCTCAGCTCAGCTCAGCACAGAGTTCTTTCTCCTCAAGATGTATGATAGTGTTTCTCTTAAAACCTTAGAGAAGTTCTATTTTCATTTGTACTCAGTATATTAAAGAACAAAGGTGCAAATCTGAGAGAGATTTTTTTCCTTTCTATGTAACTGTTTTCTGCTACAAAGGATTGCCTTTTGTTGTTGCTAATGTCTGATATCTGACCTGTTGAAATTCCATTTTCCTAGAAAAGGATTCACACGTCTCTTTAACTAGAGCAATGTTTACTGAATTCTTTTGTTTTGCTCCCCCGTTGGGCTTTCTTGTCTCTGCTGTCCATCCATCTTGCTTGCTGTGTCTCTGGAATCCTCTTCAGTCTGGTGTCCTTTTATTTATGACTGTGTTCTTCATCTACTTTTGTCTCGGTGCTGTTACAGAACTTTTGACTCACATTTTATCAGCTTCTCAGCACTTTTCATTATTGGACTTTCCAGTCATGGCTTGAATACTGCTTTTGTTTTTTAATTAGTAATCACATTTATTATCTGAATGTGTTTTCCTGCTGTTGAGTAGTGTCTAAAAGCATCCTGTAACTTCTGGAATCTAACTGAAAATATTCATTCCAAAGGCAGACATTTGTGCAGTTCGTAAGCTTTATTTCTTTTCCTTTGAGCTACCGAATAGGTCATTTTTGTTTTATTTTCAAGTGGAAGAATATCACAGAAATATCACGGCTGTAACAGCAACTCTTCTCTGTGTTCCATGGACCGTAATGGCAGCTGACAGAGACCTTCTGTACCAACATTTCTGGTCTATATTGCAGGAAAGTATACAAAACAAGCCCAAGTCTTATTTTGTGTTGGATCTAGAACTTTCAATGCTGGTATATCTCCTGAGGCAGAGACCCAAAGCAGAGGCTATGGAGAGGGGCTGCTTACTGGCTTGCTCCTCAACCTGCTTTCTTGTATACCTCCATGGCCACCTATTCAGTATTGGCTCCACTCTCAATGGGATGGACCTTCCCACATTAATCACTAATCAAGAAAATTGCCCACAGAGTCGCCCAAAGGCTAATCTTATTTGAGGCATTTTCTCAGTTAATGTTCCTTCTCCCCAAATGACTAGCTGATGTCTAATTGACATAAAAAATTAATAGCACCCAAAGATCAAAAGTTTCTAAACTCTTGCCTATATTCCAGATTGCTTTTAGCTCAGAATCCTGCTATGACTTGTACCATTAAGTCCATTAGCAGTATCCCTTTATAAACACAGATGTGGTGTTGACTGTGCCTTTACCCCAACCAGGTTAGGTCTGACATGTTCCCAAACTGAAATATTGCCCCTTATAAGAGCCTGGAATCTACATTACATTTTCCTTCTTACATTCATAGAAATGAGTTAGAGATTAGAGCATAATAAAGACAATTAAATTGCCAGGACTTACTACTGTAAGCCCATAAGAACTGTAAACTCTGTAGCCAAATGGCACCTAATATGGGCTATGTTTGCAGGATTTTTGTGGATATATAAGTCAGCCATTTGCCACCATATATATATGTGTGTGTGTGTATATATATATGTATATATACACACACACATATATATATATACATATATATATGAATATGGATTTTCCATGCATATATATGTTCATATAAATACGAATGGTTAATATATATATATATGGAATTTATTTAACTTGATGTGGGAAGTTCAAGGGCATGATTTTGGCATTGGCTCATTTTGGGTGAGCCCACATGCATGGCAACACTTTTCATGTATATGAAGCCAGAGAGGTACAAGGGGTAAAGTTAAGCTCAAGCTATTCCAAAAATTGTTTGATGAAAGTTGCAGTGGTTCACAAGAAACACCTTTATCCCTATGCTTCTTGGCTTTATTATCAACTTGAGGTGGGCTAGAGTTATCTGGAAGAGAAACCTCACTTACGAAAAATGCCTCTATCAGAGTCCCTGTAGACACGCCTGTAGGACATTTTCTTGTTTAACAACTGATATGGGAAGGCCCAATCAAGTTTGGGTGGAGCCACTCTTGGGTAAATGGTCCTAAGAAAATAACCTAGGGAAATCATTAAGCAGCACTCCTAGCTCCTTAGCTTCTGCTTCAGTTTTTGCTTCCAGATTCCTGCTTTGAGTTCCTGCTTTGACTTCCCTTAGTGATTGTCTTAGTTAGGGTTTCTATTGCTGCAATGAAAATATCATGACCCAAAAGCAAGTTGAGGAGGAAAGGGTTCATGTGGCTTATACTTCCAAATCATAGTCTATAAGTGGAGGAAGTCAGGCCATGAATTCAAGCAGGGGTGGAACCTGGAGGCAGGATGTAATACAGAGATCATGGAGAAGTGCTGCTTATTGGCTTGCTTAACTTCTTTTCTTATAGAACTCAGGTTTACCAGTCCAGGGGTGGCATTACCTACAAGGGGCTGGGCCATCCCCCATTGATACCTAACTGAGAAAATGCCTTAACGCTGGATCTCATGGAAGTATGTCCTCAACTGAGGCTTCTTTCTCTCTGATGATTCTAGTTTGTGTCAAGTTGATACCCCAAACTAGCCAGTGCTGTGATGAACTGTTACCTGGAGATGTGAGATGAAATAAACTCATTCTTCCACAAGTTTCATTTGGTTAGAGTGTTTATTGTAGCAATGGAAACCCTAATTAAGACCATCCTGTTTAAGATATGCTTGCAGTTGAGTTAAAAAGCTCCCAACAAGCCCTGCCTCTTAAGAGATCCATCACTTTAAAATGGACAAGGCTTCCTACATATGAAGCTTTGGGGAGAGGAAAGGGAGACAAACCCCATTCAATCCACAGCAGTGGGAGTTAAGTGCTTTGCTGCTAAGACAATATGACTCTGTGTCTCATTCACTCTCCATTATCTGAGCTGTATTTTGTAGCTCTCCATATGTGTTCATCCATCAGCTCTCTGCTCCTACTTTCATGACAAATAAGATAATTATATTTTCTTGCTGACTTCCAAGCTGCTTAGCAGAAGTGCCGATCAGTGTCTGCACGGGCTTGCTTTTATAATTAGTTCTGAGTAGGTACCAGTGTCAGTAGCTCCTCAGTGTCTTCTTAACTGCTGTCATCATTCCCAGCAGCCCATGCTCAGTATGGTGTGAGTCCTATTTAACAGTCTCAGCTGTTGAATAATCCTGTTAAAAGTATTTGCAAATTTCATCTTTTAACTAATACTACCTCGTTCTTCTAGCCCAAACTGCAAAATCTTAAGTAAAATCATTTCAATTGCTTTTTTTTCACTATTAGAAAAGTTGTGAGTCAGACAGACCTGAGCTTGGACAATGAGGCTGCCACCTGGACTGGGAACCTTTCATCTTTCAGAAGGAATGATCTTTAGAGAAGGGGAACAGGGAATGGACAGAGCTGACCAATAAAGCCCTTAGACTACTGTTGCCCTGAGCCTGGTTTTCCAGTTGGTCATCATAATTTAACTAAATAGGATGAGGACAGTCAGAATTCTTTGCAGTCTGACCAAAGCTGATGTTTGAAGTGCACCATTTTTTTGTCTGTCTGTGTTGTCATGCCCTGGGGGATTCATTGAGGTTGTCCCCACAGGACGGTGGAAAGAGAGGAAGCTGACATTCTCAATGCCTTCCCCACCTCAAGTAGGTATCCTACCTTCTGAAGTCATTTCAGCCCATGGGAGAGTTTTCTTTACACAACTTGCAGTGTGGGGCATAGAGGGCTCAAGTAATTTGTACAAGGTCACAAATTAGAAAGTGTTCCAGTCAGGATCTGAATTTTAATTTCCCAGTTGTGTGAGCCTGTATCATTTACTCTCAATTCTACTTTATCATATTAACAAGGAGGCCAACAGGCTGTGGCCCTTAGGTCACATCTGGTCTGCTACCTGATACAGACACATTCAAGGGCACTCATTCCTGTATTCTAGATATCGTTTGTACTAAAATGATAAGTAGCTAGCTGCAGCAGAGAATGTATAGTTTCCAGTCTTAAAGTTTACCAGTTTCTATATCTTTACATTGAGGCATGGGCCAATCTGACGGCCACATTTCACTATACATTGAAAGCACATGACATCTTATCACGCTCAAGTAGTGGTGGAAAAGTTCTTTAGTGATTCCCAAGGTCCTAAGTTGTATTGCTCCTTTGTATACCATCCTTTAGGTAGATAAGATGCACATAAGGCAGAGTAATCTGAGCAGAACTTGTCCAGTTTTCTCTAAAGAGAAAACTTTCTGCTAAAGAAGTTATAGGAGATGCTGGACTACTCTAAAAGCTCTTATTTCTCACTGAGGCTGAGGAGTTCTTGCTTTCCATTCTCCCCCATTTGTCCCTGTGCTTTGGTCAGTCACTGTGCACAGTCATGACAATAGGCTTGCCAGTCTTTGTCTCAGCTCCTGCCCACCTATCTGGAACTGTTGCTTGTTTCTGGATACAGTCTCCTAATGCCATCAATGTTTGGCCTTGGAGCTTCATCTGGCTCTGGATTTCCCTGATTCTTCCCAAGCTTCTCACGACTGAGTCTTTTGACTGGAGCTCCTCAAAAGTTCTTTGGAAACTAACAACTGTTAAATTTTCCTAACTAAGGTTAAAGGCAGAGACAGAAGTTGAACTTTCGAGTTAGAAAGTAACATACTAAAGTCACACTACTAGGTAGAAAGCAATGGAAATCTGCACCCACACCAGCCCCCAGCTTATGTTGAGTCTGTGCCTTTTCACTAAAAATCCTCTTAAAGCAGAGATCTCCTCTTGTCCTTGTGTTCAAGGGAATGTAAAGCTAATGTCTACTCTTCTAGTTACAGAATAGTCCTTGTTGGAGGAAGTGTGACATGAGAGTGAGCTTTGGGGTTTCAGGAGCCCAAACCCAGTGGCTCTCTGTCTTCCTTTTGCTTGTGGATCTGGATATAGAATCCTTAGTCCCACTCCAGCACCATGCCTATCTGCATGTCACCATGCTTCCCACCCACCATGAGAATAATGAACTAAATGCTAAAAAGCAAGCCATCCCCAATTAAATGTTTTCGTTTAATGAGTTTTCAAGAGTAGGGATCTCCTTGTATTTGACGGAATTCCCAAATATAGATGAGAAGCTGTAAGAGACAGGTAATGGCTGTTGTCTGTCTTCGATGCTTCTCTGATGTGGTGTGTGTGCGTGTGTGTGTGCGTGTGTGTGTGTGTGTGTGTACAAAACTATGAGAGACTAATATGATTTCAGTGAAGATGTACTTTCCCTATCAATGTTGTATATGATGACTTATAAAAAAAAGCCTCATGGTGCAGCATTAAATTCTTCAAGCAAAGTTTACTTTCCCAATAGATTCTGCTTCTTTCAGGGGTGGATACTGGGTTTTATAGACAATAACTCACTTGCAAAGGCAAATGATCATGAGAAAACTGAAAGTACCCCCTATGTTCAAAGTAACTGTTGTCTCATTTTCCAGGAAGCTTTTGTTTTGGTTTATCCCACTTTCTGACTTCCATTTTCTGGTGCAGATGTTGAAGGAATGCCTTTTAAAGTCTGTACGGCAACCATTTTCAAGGGGCAGATGTTGCCCTTGCACAGGAAGTTACCTTTCAATGTCACCAGCAGATATCCATGGTGATGACAAATTTGAAAATTCCTCCCTCTGTGTCTCTACATGTTTATCTCCTTTCTTCTGAGATATCTCACTTCTTCCAGCTATAATCACTGCATGGGAACCAGTTCTTTTAAGTAAGGATTTTTAAGACCTATAACAGAATTAACGATAGATAACTATCAGGTGAAGACCATCTTAGAGATCAATTCTTGACTCTCTGACCATGTCTCTTGCCACTGTATTATACTTTTGAGTCTGATGATTTAGAAAGAGCAGCAGCCTAAAATCAGCAATAGGCCTGTCATACATGTATACTAACACAAGGTTTTGGGTCTCAGTGGGAAAACATGGAAACAGATGGCTATAAGCTAATGTAAACAGGCAGCTTTTGTGGAAATTTACAAGCCTGAGTAGTCATAGACCTTGTAAATAGGTAAAAAAAAGTTGGCAGACAATACCAACTTAGATAAGGACAAGTGAGTCATAGGCAGAGTCATAGTGACTTGTCCCCTGAACCTTCACCCAGCCGATACCTGGTTCTGAAAGATATCTGTATTCCCCCTGAACACCCACACTCCAGTGTCATTCCCTTCCCCTCATCCTGCCTTTCTGTGTTTATAACCCCTGTGTGAATGAAGTATGGTTTGAAAAAAAATAAATTATTTAAAAAGAAAGAAAGAAAGAAAGAAAGAAAGAAAGAAAGAAAGAAAGAAAGAAAGAAAGAGAGAGAAAGAAAGAAAGAAAGAAAGAGAGAAAAAGAAAGAAAGAAAGAAAAAGGAAGAAAGAGCGAGCAGCAACCTCAAAATTCCTGGCTGTAACCAAGAAGGCTTGGATTGATCCCTGGCTCACTGCTTGCCTGGGACAGCATATGGAGCAGCTGTATTCAACAATCTCTTTCTGTAACTCCATCATGGGAATTCTAATTCTAATCTGCAGACTCACACAGATTAAAGAAGGGTACATGGGAAGTACCCATCCATATAGTTTGCTGAGTAAATGCTGTTCAACCATTTTCAGAAATGCCTCTTTCTGGTCAATCTTTGGCTTTAGTATAACTAAGCCTCTGCAAAGTAAGAGTTTAGATATTATGTATACCTGCTCTGTGAGTCTGACTGCCTGGCTCATTTTCTAGTGTACTAAAGAATTAATACATAAATTGCAGCCACACAAACAAGGGAAAGCTTGATTACCCACATAGAGTATTCATCTCACTTATTTAAAGTAAATTCTACAACTCAATACCCTTTGATCACATAGGAAAGTAAGAAATATAATATTTACCAGCAGAGTGCTAATTGGCATCAGAGCTAAGACCAGCACTCCTGGCTTCCCATCCATCTCACACCACAGGATCTGAGGCATACTTAGTTGAATGATTAGAGAGCTTTCATATTTCACTTATGAGTCAACCAAGCTGATAGCGTATCTAAATATTATCTCACAAATTATTTTTGTTAATTAGAATTTAACTCAGAGTAAAGTTGTACAAATTTACAGACCTTCTCATGATTCCATTATTAATTTTCTGTCTATTCTGACTGTATTCAATATAGTGCCTTTTTCCCCCCGTAAAGATTTGTAAGTAGCAAGCATATTTCACAGTTGGTAGAAGCTGAAGCTCCCCTCCTCCAAACTGCCAGCATAGTTGCTATGGTGATATATGGTTTAAGAAAGTCTCATTTATTTGAAAATATATTTAGAAATAATTGAGCCCCTTGAGAACAAATTGTCCTAAATTCCCTCTATGGTAGTGGTTGATATGTTTCCTTATGGTAGTGGTTGATATGTTTCCTCTATGTTAGTGGTTAATATGTTTCCTTATGGTAGTGTTTTATATGATTCCTTTGCAGGAGCAATAGCTTTAGAAGGAAAGTTCTCTTAATTGTGATAGATCATATACACGTTTCTGCTTTCTTGTGGTTAAGTTTTAGGCTAACAGGACTGGTCTCAGTTCCAGGCAACTCTGACTTCATTATATCCCATCTGTGACTAAAAATAGTGTTGAGTGATAAATTTCCTTGCCTGTAGTGATCATGAATTGGAATTTGATGTCAATTGGACAAAATGGGATTAGGCCATACATGGATGCTAGAGGCTTAGCAAAACCAATTCTGGCAAATGTGAGACAAAAACTTTATATTCTTTCAAGGAAGAAGGGGCCAGGACAGTTTTCTCTTGCCATTCTTGTATATATCCTGAATTAATTCCTATTCAGGTCCAGTTAACTTTAGCTAATACGAATGCCAGACCCATTTGACACTGTGGGCAATGGTTTCCTAGAGTGTCTATGTTTCAGGATGTTGGTTGCAGTGTTATCAGTTTTGACATGTTTTGACATGAGTCAAAAACACACTATCATACTCTTTTACCAGTTAAGAATGCTAAGTTTCAAAATGTGACCAATATCATAGGCGTTTGTACTAGGGCTGGCAATCAAATGTGTACAACGTGGCCCCGCTTTCACATGGTTAGGGTTTAGCTAGGTTCTTTAATATCCTAGCATGAGCAGATGTGTGAATTTAATTACGTCACCATATGGGTTCTAATCTTCAATGAACACAGAGAACTGGTAATGGCCTCAATGTCTTGAAGCTCTTAGTGGTTTTTTATCTAGATGACTTGGTATTTACTCTTAATATTTGCTCTCTGGCTTATTTCTATTATGTATTTTACTTATCTTTCTCTTCTTTTCTTATCTTTCTGATGTGTCATCCTATGTGACAGGAACATAAAATGGTGGGTGTGTCATCAGGCATCAGTAGTGGCAGCACAGCCCAGAGTTTGAAGATGTGCTCTGGAATTAAACTGTCAAGCAGTCCAGTGTCTGTGTAACTTTGTTCTGTGTTTCAGTGTTAACTGAACTTGGGATGATAATTCTGCCTGCCTGGGAAGGATGCTCCTTAAGAGGAAACTATAAAGCTATTAGAAAGGAAAGCTCATGAACCCATAGCTTTGACTTACTCATCTTAACCATAATGACCACACTGGTATCATTTAGCAAATTCACAGGCCATAAGAAAACAAACAGAAAACTTGAGGCCACCATCCACCCTGTTCCTGGTTTCTGATAATGTGAGTCTCTTGTCAATTCCTTACCCCTTCTTGAGTTTTTCTTATGCCTTATGCTCCCCAAGCTAGAGTTTTTGTTTTTCCTAAGTTATAAATTTCTACCATTCCCTTCCTATTTTAGGAAATGTTATCACTATTTTTACTCAAGTCAGAAACTTGGAGCTCATATTTGATTCCTCTCCTTTGCTCAGAATGGAATTAGAATGTACTTCCCACCCAGAGTAAGTCATTATCACCTTCAGCTTGACCATGGCTGTAAGATTATAACTGCTTTTTCCACCTTTTCTCACTTTCACCAAATCTAGTCTTCAAACAGAAATGAAAGTGATCTATTAGAAACATGAAAGAATTTAAAGCCATCTAGCTTTTTGTTGCATTTAAGATAAAATTTGCATTCTCCAAGTTGACCTGTGGTGTTTCCACAGGTTCAAGCCATGCCCATCTTTCCATTCCCAATTTGTCCCGTTCTCTTCTGTGGATATGGAGGTGCATTCACATTGACTATTGCATTGCAAAAAAAAATCTCAGTGTTTTTTTTGTTATAGAGGTATCAGTGAGGATGCTGAGATAGATATGTTACAAGTTCAAGCCTAGACTGAGCTATATCATAAGACCATGTCTCAAAAAATAGGAATGTCAGAATCCCATTTTTTAAGTCTTTTTTTCTTGTACCAGCTACTGCTTCTCAACCTCATCCTAATATGTGATCACTCGTGATCACTATGTTTCTCTTCTTGCATCAATAGGACCCTGTGTGCATAATGTACAGCCTAAGACACCATTCTGCAGCAATATCTGCAGGCAAAGGCAACTTCTTCTTTGCAATATGGGCAATGCAGGCTGTTCCTCCTCCCCTAAGTGAGCTGAGTGTTCCTTCTTTTTCCTAGGATACAGCTGTGGCTTTTCACAATGCTAAGTTTGCTCTGTGTGGAATCCTTTCTTAATTCATAAACATTGGGCTCTCCTCCTCCTCCTCCTCCTCCTCCTCCTCCTCCTCCTCCTCCTCCTCCCCCTACTCACCTCCTTCCCCCCCTCCTCCTCCTGCTTCCCCTTCTCTTCCTGCTCCTCCTCCTTTTACTCCACATGTGAGGATGATTTGTTTGCATTTAAATGAAGGTATAGCTGTGACCAAGTCTTTTAACTAAATGTGCTTGACAATAGCATGCTTTTCCCTGGACAAGAAGTGCTGGGTTGCTGTGAGGACACATTTAGAAAAATGTATTTCCAAATGAAGATACCTAGTGTTCTCTTTCTCTCTCTCTCTCTCTCTCTCTCTCTCTCTCTCTCTCTCTCTCCCTATCTCTCTTTGTGTGTGCACATGTCTGTGTGTGTGCACGAGTGCTTGAGAACACACTATTTATTCTTATTTTAAGTGCATCAGTGTTTTGCCTGCATGTATGTCTGAGTACCAACACAAATCTGCTTTAGTTCTGGAAGTGGAGAAGTAAAACTTTCATCTTTTTAAATCACTAGAATTTGAAAGTTTTTGTTTCTTCAGTTCATAGTAAGTTACTTATACAAACAAATGGCATCTGAGGGTGCCTACTGCCTCAGTCTCTCTATTGCAATGGACTTAAGTGCCCTGATGGCTAGAACACTTTTGAATAGCATTCTACTTTCTTTTCATGGAGACCTAAATCCATTCCAGGAAAGTTATTGTTATCCTACATCTAGCACGACTCTTCTCGGTAGATTCAGGGGCCACTGTATACTTTCAGGACAATTTTAACTACATCTCATTGCACAGCACTGGCATTTATATATGGAAAGGATAACAACTGGATCTTTCTTTTTTCAGCCACAAAGTAAATTTTAGTAATGTGGATGAAAGCTGAAATTATCATTGAGAATTACCTCAATATTCCCTGAACATTACAGTTTGTACTGAGATAGAGCCAACCTGCTATTATTTGGCTGCAAGTATCGATACGTTTGCATGACAACTAAAAGAAATCAAGGTACCTAACTGCAAACTCTAAAAGCTGCTCTCAATTTCATGACATCAGTAATTTTCTCTGGCTGGAACTTTTAGAAGGATTTTTCAAATACAGAATAACTTATATTAACACCTTGTCCTCTATTTAGTTAAGAACAGACCCTTTAACAAACATTTCCCTATGGCTTGAGAAGACCTTCCTCTTCAGAATTGAGTCTTGCAAGCTTGTTCCATGCAAACCTTGCTGCAGAGCCTACTATAGCAAATAAAGAACTGTCAGGACACTTACTTTCTCTTTCCACATTATTTTTTTTTTTGAACATGAAATGCTTTTTTATAGCATGTTTTACAAGGGGAGGGGGTAAGAGGGTCCAGGTGGTGTAAAAGTACAAAATCTTCTTGGCCTGTGCCTTGAAACATGTCATGGTCTATATGGTACACTGCCTTGAATTATGATCTACCTGCAGTTCTTCAGAAGATATGGTACACTGCTTGAGTTATGGTCTCCCTGCTATTCTTAAGAAGACATGGTACTCTGCTTTGAGTCTATCTGCAGTTGCTAAGCAGGATCTTGCAGTTGCCAAGCTTCAGAGGACATTGTGCAGGTGGGGAAAGTTAGGGGGTAAGGGTAAGGGCGAGGGTCATGGCTTCTGGCATCTCCCCCTTCTCTGTTTAGTTAGAGAAGGCGTCTTATGTTCAATCCCAACTATTCTTTCCACATTATTTAATGCAAGTCATTTCTTCTAAGTCCTCCTCGAAGTTGGTTTCAGATTTATTTCATGATTTAAAAAAATACTCCCTTTCAGCACTGTAGTGGTGTGGTGGTATTTTCCAGACACTTGCAATTCTAGATGGAGCCACAGGATCACCAAGCAGCAATCAAGATCATGGCTATGGGAATGAAAGACCTCTAAGAGCACCACACTTGCAATGGTGAATTCATTGCCCTCTGACAACCCCACAGCAGGGATAGGAAGTACAGGGCTTTCTATATCACCTTCTCAGAGACACCCAAGTTCTAATAAAAGCAGGACTTAAATACTCACAGGATTCCAGGCTGCAGGGATCACAGCAAGAGTCTGTCTTCTTGAAAGATTCATGCTGTTCTGTTGCACAGACTTACATTCATCCACAAACAGTGGATTGCTGGAAACATTGCTGCTGCCGGAGAAAAACAGTTTCCAACTCTGGTTCTATTACTTTGAAAGTATGTACACTTGAGACATTATTTCAGTTTCTCTGGCGAACTTTTCCTGGGATAAAACCATCAACTCCATTAAGTAGTAAGAATGTACATCTTAAACTGCAGCACATGGGATGTCAAATGCATGGTTCTTGTCATTGTGTTTGCTCAAATACCCCCAATCATTCAACATTTTAAATTCAATGAATAGTAGTCCAACAATAGTACCTATTAATAATACTGGGAGAACTAATAGCAGTTCTACCACACTAAATGTTGTTCACCATTATCGTCATGTTGATCCCTAAATATGTGTGATCATGGTCGCTTTGCAAAGTTGTACTAAGGTACAAAGAGACTTAAAATCTTGCTCACCGAAATAAGTGCTGAAGCTGAATTGGGTTCTAAGTTTGTGGATCTAGGGACTGCCAATATAGACAGTTCTCCTTGTGTCCTGTACTGTGGCATACATAGTCTAATACGCAGACAATGCAGTAAACAAGTATGTGCAGAGAAGGGAATGGGAGAAGGAAATCCATAGCGACTCAGATCTTCAAGTACAGAAATTTACACCTGATTTAGAGAGAAATGTAGAGTCACTCAAATAGTTTACCTTTGAGTAGGACCTACAAAGCAGATAGGGATGTAGGCATGCTGCAGGTGCTGAGAGGAATCTGTGAGGCCAAGGGTATAACAGTGTGCACCATACTTGTCTTGGAGAACAGTTGATGTTTTTTGAAGGTAATCAGTGAGAATGTACCTTGCTGTTCACATGGGAGAATGGAAAAAAAGTGATATTATAATGGTAGGCAGGGGTAAAAGCATGGGTTGGAGGAAAGGGAGGTGGATCTTAACAGTCTGATTGGATGGCTAAAGCACAATGATGGGGAATTTTTGTGTCTCATGGTATATAAGGGAGTAGAGGGTGTAGGGGATTGGCTAAGTCATCCACACAGACACTCTGAGATATCACTTGGAATGAAAACATGGAAAATAAGACTGTGTCTCCTCTATCAACATCTTTACAAAGGGAGGAGAGGGAGGAAAATCAAGTAACCAAGGTAGCAGGGCAGGAGATGGAGGAATCTTCCACAACACCGATGCATACAATTGCTGAAATATAAACAATGCCTCACTCTGCAGGGAATTTTCCATGTTTCTTAAAATATCTATTGTTTTTTGTTCTCTTTTTATATAAAACCTGCTACCCCATCAATTCTCACTATTCTTCCCATTATAGTTTAAAAGGATGAAAAATATCTATCATAGAAGTCTCATGGCATATACAAATCTCAAATTCAAAAGGAACTCTCAAATAAATTCCATTTTATATTCAGGTGCATCTGCTTACAGCTTCCTTAACTAGATACTTTTTAAATTAAATTTCTCCTGAGGTAGCACTTCTGTCTTTAGAAATCGCTGAATTTTAAGATGGTGGATGTCAGAGATCTTATTGACAACAAAGCAAGGTGACCTTCATTCACAGGAAGACTAGGAAAGATTCAGTGTCAGGACCACAAGATTTACCTGTAAGAACTTTATGCTTGATTTGACTTTGGTGGAAAATGTCAGCCAGAAAGAAGTGGAGCATTAAAGTGGACATAGCATGGCAGATATTGGGGTGATCTCTCTCTCTCTCTCTCTCTCTCTCTCTCTCTCTTTCTCTCCCTCTCCTCTCGATAGATAGATAGATAGATAGATAGATAGATAGATAGATAGATAGACAGATAGATATAGATTTGGGGAGGAGTAAGACTGGGGAACAAAGAGGTATGCTAGAAAAATTCTCCCTTTTAAATTTAATTGTTAAAGTTTTAATAATTTCATATATAAGAAGTATATTACATTCTTTACCCCTCATTTTTCCTTCTCCAACTCTTCCCATATCTCCTTCCTCCCTCCCTCTTGAATTTAAGATCTCTTCTTGAATTATTATTACTATACTTATGTGCATGTGCACACACACATACACACACACACACACACACAGAGAGAGAGAGAGAGAGAGAGAGAGAGAGAGAGAGAGAGAGAGAGAGAGAGACAGAGAGAGACAGAGAGAGACAGAGAGAGACAGAGAGAGACAGACAGACAGACAGACAGACAGATTCTGGTAAATCCATTTAATGTTGCTTATACGTGTTTAGGACAAACCATTTATGAGTGCATAACCTTTCAGAGATTTCTTCCTGGAGAAAATTGATCTTCCATTTCTAAGCAACTGTTAATTGCCTGCAGTTATTCACTGAATTTTTTTTGATCTGTTATAAAAAGCAGCTTTTCTGATGAGGGGTGAGATACACTTACCTGTGGGTTTAAGATTTAGTATGTAATTATGGTAGAGCCTTGCGATATTTTCTTTATTCACATTGGTGTGTTACCTTGTGTTATCTTTAGGTCTTATGCTGGTGATCAGATTACATGGATGGAGTTTCCCTGTCATATAGAGTAAACATCATTTCCCAGCAAATGCTCTGGTCCTCTGGTTCCTACAGTTGTTCCATCCCATCTTCTATAATGTGTTGTTCCCTGGCCTTAGGTATATGGGTTGTATTGTTTGTAGATGCATCATTTGGCATTTGGGCACACAGAAGCCTGCATTTTGAATAGCTGAGGTCTGTAATGATCTCTATTCTAGTTTTGTTTCAGTTTCTGTGATAAACAACACAAACAAAACAAAATGTGGAAGGAGGAAAGTGTTTGTCTGGCTTACAGGTTATAGTCTGTCATCAAAGGAAGCCAAGGCAGAAACTTAAGGCAGGAAAACGGAGGCAGCAACTGCAAAGGAGACAATGAAGGAACACTGCTTAATGACTTGATCCCAGTGGCTTGCTAGGTCTCGTTTGATATAACACCAGATCATCTGTCCAGAAGTGGTACTATTAACAGTGAGTTGAGCATCAACTATCAATCAATAAAATGTTCTACAACCATGCTTATGGGAAAATCTGATAGAGGGAATTCCTCAACTGATGTTCTTTCTTTCAAGGTGAGTCCAGCTTATGTCAAGTTTACAAAAACTAACCCAGCATAATTTTTGTCTAGTGGTAAAAGTAATTTTTGTTTTACTTTGTTGTTCTTTGATGAGCTGTGGGAGGTATACTTATCTGCATATAAGGCTAAGTGTGGTACCGGGTTCTGTCTGGCCTCTTGGAGTGTCTGGGTACTATCTGTCTTGGAAAGGACAGGGCAGAGTGGTTCTTGGTGGTTCTGCCTCTCCTCCCTGGGTATATGGAAGCCAGTATGCCAGGCAAGGAGGTTAAAGCAGGGTCTGGGATGAGCAGGATATTAGTCTGGTTGGGAGCGATCTTTATTGAAGTAGTTTTCTGAGATCATCTTAGCTTGTTTGAATTTCTATATTGAGGTTGGGTTTGAATGTGCACACTTTATTCAAAGTAGACCAAGGGTTATATAGCTTTGGGGAAAGGTATGAGTGTACCCAGGGAGGGAAAAGATCATTGCCTGAGGCTATGACTACTGAGATGCCTCATTTGTATGAGGAAGAATTCCAGATACAGGATTACATGACTAACTACTTGTGACCACCTGGTTGGGAGTGACCTTTTTATGTGCTCTGAGGCAGGCACAGAAACAGGATGGAGTTAGCCCTACACCTGCTGGTCTCAGGAAGAGATTCTAATCTCAATTTTTGAGATTTCCAGAGGTTGGACATGTTTATTGTTGCCCATTTGATTCTAATTCCTCTGGTGACATGATTCATGTGCCTTACAGCTAAGTATTTAGAATACACTTAGAAATTATACTGGTTTAGGGAAGGTAGCAGTAGTAGGTTCTCCTCTAGGTTCATGACTTAACCAGACTTGGTAGTTGGGTTGGTTTACAACACCAGCCATAAATTTATTTCTGTTGAACAGGACCTAAAATCCCTTAGACAACTATTTGTTAGCTCTAAGATATAAACGCCACTGTTGCACACTTGAGGACATCTTAGCATGCTGTCATTGTTGTGGGTACAGCTGGTTAGGATATTGACTTTTTTCTCACATAGAAGTTTGCACATTACCTTTGGATTATATAAAATTCTTCAGGGAGGAGCTCCCAGGTCTGTTCCAATTCAATTCATTTCCCCTAATTCCCATGTAAAAGGTATGCAGTGTCTCCAGCAACAGGGTCTTGCATTCATGTGCTGGAGCAATCAAAGGTAAAGACAATAGCCTATATTATTTCAAGATTATCCTCAATTTCCCTGGTAGATAACTCAAATAGAGATTTCCAATCCCTGGAACTGGGATTTTAGGTACTCTATGACACTTGTGGGAACATTTCATTCCCTCTCCCTGTCCCTCTCCTTCTCCCTCTCCCTCTCCTTCTCCTTTTCCCTCTCCTTCTCCCTCTCCCTCTCCTTCTCCCTCTCCCTCTCCCTCTTCCTCTCCCCCTCCCCCTCCCCTTCCCTCTCCCTCTCCCTCTCCCTCTCCCTCTCCCTCCTCTCTTACCCCTCCCCCTCCCCCCCCCCCCCACACATTGTGTGTTTTGAGGTAACTGTAAAATGTTTCTCTGTGGCCATTTAAACTTCCTTGGGGTTATTATCCCTCTTCCTTCCCAGTCTGTCTATGTTGCTCTCCCCAGTCAAATGTCCCAATTTTCCCCATTTCTGTCTTCATAGCCTCTGTTTTCTACTATTCCTTTCTCCTAGGGCTTCTTCTCTAATCTCTGATCCCAGTCCCTTTTGAATTCCTGGATTCTGAGTTTACTCCAGGTTATAGATTTATCTAATGCCCAGTGGTGACTAAGAAACATTTTGAGCCTCCCTGGGTGATGTTCCTGTTTGACACTAAAGGCAGTGATGTGGCCTGACTAGACAGATGAGTGATGTAGGGAAGAGAGTTAATTAGGGAAATCCATAACAGTCTTGGTAAGCTATGCTGATACCATAAAATAAGGAAAGTAATAAGCAGACTTGAATAATTATAATATTTAGGAAGGCACTCTGTAGTCAGTAGAAATAAGGAATCACTGATGCCTAATGTAATGAGGAAGGGGGCTCTGGATAGTGGAAGTGCTCTACACAAAGCTAGGTGTGGGAGACATAATTCTAGAGTAGTAAACTTCTTTACAGACAATGCTGTTGAAATATTTTGAGAGGTAACTTCCAAAGGATAGACCATGATATTTTCTATGATTTTCCCAGATCATATCTATAATCCCACAGCAAAGTGTTTTGACCTGAATTTGATGATAAGCCCACGGCTCAAGTATGATGGATATTAGCAGAACCGAGATATTTGACCCCAACCCCAAAACACATTATCAGCTTTGGAACTGGGCAAGTGCCTGTCTCCCCTAGAACAAGTTCTCAAAGCAAAGTTTATCAAGTATGTACTATAGAAGTGTTCTACCAGTGCTAGGTACAGGAAAAAATAGTAAATTTATCTATGCCAAACTCTCTATGATAATACTGATCTGACAAGCACACAGAAGAGATATTTAATCCCAAGTAAGTCTCTGAGAAAGGTATGATATAAATCACAGTTGCTTGGGGGTTTGCAATAGTGAAAAATATAGTAGATAGACAAGAATATTCTGACAGAAAAATGTAGTCACAATCCAGAGGCCTGCATTATGGCCTGATTGGGCTTGTCTGAGGAACTTTCTTCCCTTGTGATTTAGATATTCTGTTTTTTAAATAATTTTGTATCTAAATCTATGAAATCTACTTTTTATTGCAAAGTTTTGATTTTCATTGACTGCTTTTCACAGTGATAAAAAGGGAAGAAGGTTGTGTGTGTGTGTGTGTGTGTGTTTTGCATGGTAAGTGATTGAACATAACCACTGTCCCATTAGTTCTTTCCACCATGATTCATATATATATATAAAATGACTTGTAAAAGAGCTGCATGGTACTAGTTTGGGGAACTTGAGAAACTTATTTAACCTTCTCTGTCCCTCAATTTTTCCATCTAGGAAATGAAGGATAATGCTACCTTTGCCTCAGCCTCATTGTTAAATTCTAGTACTGCAACACATGGAAAGTACCCTGTAGATTGTACTCCTTACCAAACTGTTACTAATCTTGTGATTATAATTATCATTGAGGACCAAGGAAAAGTAAATCAAGAGGAGTGTTGTAGGACCTCTTATAGAGTGGTCAAATTGTAAGTAGATGAAGCAGCATGGGCTAGCCTTCCAAGCAGATTGAACACTTGGCCTCTCAGTCTCTCAGTTATATGTGGCATAATCCATCAACTGATCTTGTCAAGGACAAAACTTCCGCAAAAGATAAAAGATAGAATGTTAGCACTATTATCCAAGTATACAGGCTACTCTGCACTGGGTATTTGTACATCATCTCATTTAAGCCCAGAATAATTTCATGAGGAAGTATCCCATTTGAAGATAGTCAAACCAAAGATCCAGAATGTCCAAAGCCATACAACTTGCAAACTGAAGCCCCGAACTCCAGGCTTTTCTGTGATATGATTGTCATCTTCTGAGGTGGTTCTCATAGAGCACCTCTAGATTAGCAGGGCCAATGTAAACAAGACTGGAGATCTGCTAAAACTGGAAGGTCTGAGGTCTCTCTATAATTATCAGGTAATCCAGATCTATTAACATTGGGCCCACAAGAGAAATGGAATATGACAAAGGTGCTACCAGAGGTTGATGGCGGGGAGGATGGTTATGGACAATTCTAGAGTGATGCACAGAGTTTCAGTAAGTGGAGAAAAGAAAAATGAAAGGTCTTTTCCAAAATGCAGGTATGAGTAGGATCAGAGTAGAAAAGAAGGGTCACATTAGGGGAACGCTGAACTATAGAGAGATCAATGTGTTCAAACTAGGGAAGGAGAGCTTGGGTTAGTGGTGTTAGTATTTAAGAAGTTTCTCTTTCAATCCCTAGCCTATTAGTCAGGGTTTTATAATCATTAATTCATGCAGGCCATTTGCAGAGCCCATTCTGCCTAGAAACAGTCACTATAACTAGTTACACAGGTCTTTACCATCTATGCAGCATAAAGAGAACATCTGGGAGACAGTAGGAGATCTTGAGTACCTGGGTATGGACATTTCTTCTGTTCTCTGGCTTCTTTCCAATGAAGATGAAGAAAGTAAGACTCAGAGGCTCACAAAGTACCTACCTTGCTACACAACCACAATGGTGGGCCATGGTCATGAAG
This sequence comes from Grammomys surdaster, assembly GCF_004785775.1. Lineage (NCBI taxonomy): Eukaryota > Metazoa > Chordata > Mammalia > Rodentia > Muridae > Grammomys > Grammomys surdaster. The sequence goes on along the minus strand of NW_021604598.1, from coordinate 4,827,283 downwards.
AGAATTGTAATGTATCATAATATTCCGATCAGGTCTATGTGTCAATCCCTAAAGTAAGAAATAAACCCAGCCAAACATTTTAATGACTATTTCAGGCACCATACTGTTTCACTGGGCTTCCTCAGTACTTGGACACCTACCATCTGAACTTTGATCTGTGTGAAGACCCCTGTTCCTAAGCGCTTTGTCCTATGATCATCTTCTATATTCAGGTTTGATTCCTCTGGATTTGCTGAGAGAGCTGGCCTCCTTGATACGTAAGAGTTAACTGAGTTTATACTTCAAGTACTGCCCCAGCTCTGATAAGAATACCATGTCTGGTCTTACTGTGGATAGCCCAGCATTCAAGTCTGACTGACCTGAGACACCAGCCAGCTGTGGGAAGGGACAGCAAATCTTGACCATGATAACCTAGCTGGTTTGGATCTTAGAGTCGCCAGTGGCAAGCTCTCATATTCTCTGAATTCTCTTCCTTGTCTCATTTAAATTCCTCTTTGCCTGCTGTGACTCTAGTGTTAGTGCCTGACCCATCTTTTTCTTCTCAGGGTGTAATTTGTCATACTTCTGAGAGTCTCTCAAGGGAACAATCTGATCTTGTCCCTTTTTTGTTCTGACTGCAAAGCATCCATCTCAGTCCAACAGATGCTCTTGAGCTTACCCTGAATCACATCTCAACTAGGACAAGGTCCCAGAGAGAAACAGGTGTACAGATAGGAAGAAGTGAACATGAAAATAGAAACATTTCTTTCCCATTCTATTTCTTTTAAATACCTACAGATATGGAATGCTAGGTAAAAAAGAAGAGTTTACATTGTGGTTTGGAATTAGAGAGAACGCTTCAATCCTCTATCATTTTTATGTAAAGATACCCCAAGTAAGTGTATTTGGGGCTTTCTTTTCTTTCTTTTTTTAAAAATGTGATACTGATTGTAATTGGGAAGCAAGATATGATAGAGGCATTACTTCAGAGTAATTTTAAATTAGTTTAAGAGCTAAATTAAAGAGTTTAAATTAGTTAAGAGTTTGTTGTAACCCTGCTGATTATAGAAATTCATGCTATGCAAATGATAATACCTTGATTTTAGAATACAGAGATGCAATGAGGGAAAGTTTGAATAATCCTGATCATCCTGGTAGCTAACACAAGCTGGTGGATGTTATGTCTTGTTACTACATTACTTGTAACAACTCACCAGAGTCCCCACATCTGTTTTGTGAAAGAGTTTTTTTTTTTTAGGTTTTTATTTTTTTATTGGATATTTTATTTATTTACAATACAGATGTTACCCCCTTTCCCCCTTTCCCCTCCGTAGAAACCCCTATCCCATCCCCTCTTCTCCTTTATGTTTTTATACCATTTTAATTACATGCATGTATTAAGGTAGGTCCTAGTTTGAGGGTCTAGCAATACAATAGATGCAAATAGTCAAGGAACAAGCAAGACACTAAACACAAATAGTCAAATAAAAAGCAAGGCATTAAACCCAATCACATGAACACCCTCCTGATAACTTTCTAAGGGCTTTTCAGGATGACCAAAGTATCTGAGCCTATTTCCCTGTACTAGAACAAGGTCATTTTCATGTCTGAAGCCTACTTCCTTGTTCTAGCCTAAAATTTAGAATCCTGTCTGAAGTTACTTCTTTGTTCTATGCTCATTATCCTATTCAAATTACTGGAAGGAGATTCAGAACTTATGGGTAAAGAGCCATCTTGAGTGTCAAGCCAAATATCATTGGATTCATGTTAATTCTAAAATTTACAGTGATAATCATTATAATTAGGAAGAAGTTTAATGACACTTGCAGTGTATTTGGCATAATTCTGATCCTCTCTGGATGTTTTAATGATACATTGGGAGCTTATGAATTTCAAGAATCCTGCTCTGCTGAGCGTTGATGGGGTAGTTACTGCAGATAAAATTATCCATGGCCTGAGGTCAACATTTCTATTTTGGTCAAACTTCAAAATGACATATATAGCTTTATCATGCTAACCCTTTTTGTCCTGGGAATACTTTTTTTCCTGCTCATCGTGTTAAAACTTATCTTTAACGACATCAACATGTTGGCAGTCAAAGTACATGGCTTAAACCTGAAAATGAATCCCCAGACAGAGTCACTAAATTTATAGGCTGGCAAGCCAAGGATGGGTAAGATTCTGCACAGAGCCTTACCAGCCTAAGACAGAAGTTCATTGCCTTTGATAATGCATATTTCACAATGGGTAAGAAAGGCATTCTTGTCAGAATAACCTAAGACAGACTCAGTCTTATTAATGAAATAAACAAGGAGGAGAGGCGGAGAGCCTTTTGGGCTGCTTGGCAAGAATCTGACATGGGCCAAGGACAAGGAAATGGGCTGCTTGGAAGTATATGATATTGGGCAAGGACAAGGAACTAGGCTTCAGGCAGAAATCTGACATTAGGCTAGAACAAAGAAGTAATTTCAGGTAGGAATCTAAATCTTAGGCTAGAACAAAGAAGTAATCTCAGCCAGGAATCTAAATATTAGGCTAGATCAAAGAAGTCATTTCAGACAGGATTCTAAATTTTAGGCTAGAACAAGGAAGTAGGCTTCAGACATGAAAATGACCTTGGGCTAGGACAGGGAAGTAGGCTCAGATACTATGGTCATCCTGATAAGCCTTTAGAAACAGTTATCACGGGAGTGTTCACATAATTGGGTTTAATGCCTTGCTTTTTCTTTGACTATTTGTATTTATTGTATTGCTAGACCCTCAAACTAGGACTGACCTTAATACATGCATGTAATCAAAATGGTATAAAAGCATAAAGGAAGAGGAGGTATAAGATAGGGGATTCTAGGGAGGGGAAATGGGGGAAGGGGATGAAATCTGTATTATAAATAAATAAAAATATCTAATAAAAATAAGAAATTACTGTCAAACAAAATAGAATAGCATGTTAGCCTGACCATAAGTTTTCTCTTTGTAGACAACTTTGCAGGAAAGTCAAAGGATCATTAGGAGGTCATGGTGAGCTGGCATGCTAGTTACTGTTAGACTGTTGATTTATATGGGACCATGTTAGCCCATCACACAGATTTCCAGATGGAGTTCATCCCTGTAGAGGGGCAGGAGTCAGCCTGCCAGAGACAGGACTCACTCTGCCCAATCCTGCCACAGCTCTCTATGTGCTTCACTCAGTTTTGGACAGTTCTGATTATCTAAACATAAACCCTTATGTTAATCCCATCTCTGTCAACCTGAGTTCCCTAGACTGTTCTCCAATTCTATATTGCTGACAACCTAAGAACATGCTTAACCTTAAGAAATGATTATAAATTCAAAAAGATACTTTATGATGTAAAAATTACTCAGAATTTACATGTTATTCTTCATAAATAGTCGTAAGTGATTGAAGTCGTGTCTGTTAATTAGGATTGTCGGCAGCTTCTTTGGAGTTCTTGGTTTGCAATGAGACAAACCAAGAGCTATACTAGCTGGTGCTTTGCAGCCAAGCTACTGACCTATCTGCAATCCATTATTTTTATTCTATAATTTATCTTTTGTGGATTAATTTTATTTCTCTGATTTGCTAGAAAGAATGACATAGTGAAGTCTACCTCTATGCAAGTTTCTTCACTTTATGGGCATAACATTTTGATTAAAACTTTAGAGACAGAATATAAATTCCTTTGATTATAGAGATAGAGTGTCATTTATTGAGTAGCCATTATGTGCTATGAATCTCTTATTCAATCCTCAAATTATTCTGAGTGCTGTTTGCATTAGAGCTGTTTATAAGGATGTGGAGAGTATGCAACAGAAATTGTGGTTTTTCTTAGGTTTACAGTGATTACCAGCAGAGTTGACATTCGAATCATCCTAACTCCAGTATCTGCATTTACCCACTTCCCTACTATTTTGCCATTTAGGATTAACTAAACTAGAAAGGTATTAGAAAGATACAATCCCTTTTATGGGGAAAATATGCTAAAAATAATACCAGGTTTTATTTGTGATCTTCTTGATTTAGTTTCCCACTATTTTATGTCAAACTTTTGTAGAAATACAGATAGAGAGACAAGTCTTTTTTTATGTCCTGCACAAGATCAAGCTAGTCAACATCTAGCAAGAATAAGGGGGGAAGGTCATGAGAACACCACTGACAGCTGAGGAGCTAGTCTCAGTTGATAGCTTCTGCAGGAGGCAGAGTCAGTTTTCATTAAGGGCGTGCATAGCTCCCAGTAGGATAACATGCTCAAAAGGGTGACCCCATGCCCACCAAATTGGACTTGGTGGGTATTTTCAAAGAAAAGGGAGGGAACACAAAGTTCAGAGGGCTGGTGAAGGACGAGATAGACATAGGAGGAGTTAAGGAGTGAGGTGTAAATATGATCAAAATACATTCTGTAAGATTCTCAAAGAATTAGTAAGATATTATAAAATAGCAACCAAATGATAACAAGCACTAGGTGTGTGGTAGTGATGGAGAACTTCACGGCCTGACTAGAGGGCATAGGTGGGATCAGATACAGTCAGGTATTACTACTTGGGGCTCAGGGTCAGGGTTGCCAGGTTTCCTGGGCTTCCATTAGATGTTACAGTGTCAAGTTTTATACTCTACTAAATTATTTAGATTTAAAACATACCTCTGTTTAGAGCAACTGTGAGTCATGAGGTACTGGGTTGTGACCTCTGGTGTATGCCTGGAGTCCAGTACCTTCTCTGAAAGCCACATACTGTGAGTCTCCATCTACACAGGATGGTACTCTGTTCACTCCAGAGATATCAAAGGACACAGGTAACAGAAGTCACATGTGAGGTTTTAATTGCAAACAGCCCTGTTGGCACTAAATTTCACCATAACCCAACAGGCTTCTGTGCTCCATCAGGGAACAGTTTCCAGGTTAGACATTTTCTGCCTTTTAATATTCTTCCACAGATTCGACATGTGCTACCTTATCTGGCTGGAGTTCTCTACTGCCTTCTCCAGACTGTTGGGTATAAGCCAAATTGGAGAAACTGTTAGCTTACTCGGCTTTACATTCTCCCATTTTTTAGATCTCAAATTTCTGCAAGGTGCCTAACACAGCCCATCCTAGGAACAAAAGCAAGTCTCACTCCGCCTTGTCTGAAAGCCAGAGAGATAGCCTAACCGCTCATTTCCCTGCTCCGTTACTTAAAATATTTGAACAAAAATAGTAAAGCAGTTTGAGCTGGAACGAATCTATTTTTTATACCTATTGAAGCAGAATTCAAAATATCTTTAAACCTTGGCCCAAACTTACTTAAAATTTCATTCCTTGTGGAACTCTAACAGGATGATTTTTGAGAAGGGATGCTTCAAAAATCCAATGTGGAGATCCAGAAGGCTCTGTCAGAATCTCTTCCCTGGTTCCCAAATAGAAGCTCACTTTCCTTCAGGTTATCTCTGAGGTAGGGTAGAGCATTCATAACAGAATCCTGGTGAATGTGCATCCCTTCCTGACCTTTGGAGGACAGCTACAATTTCTGGATGCCTACTGGGGAACTGGTATTCCTTGGATATTCATATAGTAAATTGTCAGGGAGTTACAAACTTTCTCTTATTACAGTTGTCTGTGTATCTCAAGCTGGAGTCAAAAGCTTTCTCAACATTCATAAGATTTGTTTGCACAAGTGACTAGGGTTGCTTATAAGTAACTATGATAAATTTTCTACATATAGTTATTCCCCTTTATAACACAGATTTCTAAAATATAAAACCTGTCCTAAACATGGAATCCAACCAGATGGAAAATTTAAACTGAATTTAAAACTCAAATTTCTTTTTTTGAAAATAAATAGTTTTCTGTAGAAAAGGAACAAAATTCATTTTCGGAAGAAAATAACCAACCCCCCCCCCCCCCAAAAAAAAACCACATTGTTCTTAGATTAGTGAAATTTTGTCACACAGTCAACAACCAGGACTGAGTTCGGTTAATTGTGCAGTATTTTATTGTATATATCGTCATAAGTCCAAACATCTGCAGATCAATGGGAAAAGGTAAGGTCCACGGTGAATTTGCATTTGGGAATATGGTTCTGAACCTAGTCCTCAGAGAATAGTCCCAACCTAGGCTGACATGAAACAAGTGTGACTTCTCACAGCATCAAGGCTTTACTTCCTTGTGCTTTCTAATTCCAAAATGTGAAATGGACTACAATGGACAGAATTCAGCTCAAAAGTCCAACAGACAAGTATTTTAACTATGCTGTCCCAGTACAGTTTGATTACCCCCCACAATTGTTTTCTTCTCCTTTTCACAAGAGCCTAAACCCACTTCAGGATGAGCAACACGAACATTTCCAGAGATGAGATCATGAACAGTGCCAACCACCGGTCAGAAGCACATACTGGAAACCTGGAAGTCAGTTTTGGACGACTTCCTACCTTCAACTACCATATAGTAGTCTGCCTCTTTGCCCTGGGTGCTGAGATGCTGCAGGCATTCAGCCAGAAAAAAAGGCAGGGCAAAGTTTGGATGAGAGAGTCTACTGTTGTTTCCAGTCTCTTCTCTGCCGGGGGGTTGGGGGGGGGTGCCCGGATACTGCTAACATGCTGCTTCGAGAAAAAGTCAGGAATGGGGTTGGGATGAGTCTGTGGTCTGTTCCCCCCCCTCAGGGGGTCTACATGTCAGGCAGGAAGGAGAAGAAGGAGCCCAGAGCAAACAGGATCCATCATGGTTGGAAGGAGTGCTAGAGAGTACCAGAGCCGCTGGAGGGGAGAAACCTTTTTTTGGGAGTCTTAGGTGAAGCTCTTTTAGGGGAAGATCCTCTCAGGGATCTTTAATGAAGCAGCGAAGCAGCTCTCTGGGATGATGATCCTTGTTTGTTCCTGTTGCTTTATTTGGTTGTGGGTGTGAATGCATGCTCTTTATTCAGAGTGATCCAGGGATTAAATACCTCTTGGGGGAAGGAATACCCAGGAAGGGAAGCTCATTGGCTGAAGGCTAAAGGCGCTCTAGATAGCTAAGTAACACGGAGAACTCCAGGTGTTATGCTGTGTAACTGAGTACTCATGGTTCTCTCAGTGGGTGCTGTGTAACTGAGTACCCATGGTTCTCTCAGTGGGTGCTGTGTAACTGAGTACCCATGGTTCTCTCAGTAGGTGCTATGTAACTGAGTACCCGTGGTTCTCTCAGTGGGTGCCAGAGTTACATGTTCCAGAGCAAGTAGAGAAACAGGTAGGGAGTGTCTCAACTGCTGTTCTCAAATCTCTTGAGATTCCCAGGGATTGAGCTCATGCACCCTTACCAATTCTCATTTCTGTCTGGTAGCAGGGTCCCACAGGCTTTACGCTCAGCATCTTTGATCCAGCTCAACAACTCAAGAACTCATTGCCTTCCCTTCATTTCCTGATTACCTGTCCCACTCCATCCCTAGTCAGCTATGAACACCTTCCATTGAATGACTGTCACAATCATTGAAAACAAGTTTTTCTCCCAAATTCCTCCATATACAATGACTTTTGTGTTCGCACACAAACTAAGCATTTTATAGTCTGCATCTCTGCTGTTTATTCTTACCACTATCTCTGAGTTTCCAGAAAACACAGTGTAGGGCCTATGTTTACACTGAAAACCTTTCTAGTCCTTGACCTTCACCTATATAAGGCATTCTGTCCAGAATGGTATGCAAGCATGATGTCCTGAAATAAAATGTCCTTGACACCTCTACCCTTCTGCTAAGGCCCCACCTTAGTAACCAACAGTACCTTTTGCTTCACCATGTCCTATTACAGCCTCTATTCTTCATTGATAAAATGAAAACAATAATAAAGTTAATTCATCATGAGTGAATTAGGATAACATGTGCAAAGCAAATAACAGGAGCCTGGTGTATGACTGAATGAGCTCTCCTTAGGAAATGTTCCTATTTTTAGTAGTAGTGGTTGGTGGATGGATTTGAAGAGGTGCCACTAACATGAAGGGGACCAGACTGCCTAGGTGCACGTTTAGATATTGCCTTAAGATTTTTCTGAAGTTTCTCATCTTCGTACTGCCTGCTTCCATGTCTATGGAGTGGCAGAGAAGTGAATAATTTCATCTTAGATCACTGAAGATGGGTGAATGGAAGGAAGCACCTCAGGGAAGCACCCAGCAAGTCATGTGGGCATTGCTATGGTGTGGATTGTTTCTCAGGATGAAGTGGGCTCCTTGAAACACATCAAACTGACCTGGGGTAAGTCCTAGGATTCAGTTTCTGTAGGTTTCTCAGTCATGGACTATTGCAGATTTAACAGGATGTGACATTCCAGCAGTTGCAAGTTTAAATACATTACTACTAGCTTTATGGTATTTGAAGAAAACTGAAGAAAGAGTCATTGCCATTTTACTAAATAATCTTTTAAGTTCCTTTTGTTTTTTATTAAACAAGTTCTTTATTAAACAAGTTAATCCCAGTGAGCTACAGCATACATACTGAACCACAGCACATACATAGCCAAAAGAAAAAAAAACCCATACTAAATCCCCTCCTCTAGAACGTGAAGTTTGGCTTGCACATTTTCCTGCCATATCTTATCTCTTTCACAATGAAGACTGTGAGTCTTATCAGACGGGTTATTTTCACCACCCTCACCCCACCAAGGTTTGCTAATGCTATCCCACAAGAGGCTTACCTGTACTCAACAAAGTCAGCTGACTTCCAGAAGCATTAGTTCACCAGGTATTAGACCACTTATAGATTTTTTTTTTTTGCTGAGTAATTTATATCAGATAAATATAATAATGAAGTATAAATTCATTATTATTGTATCCTATTATAATATACTCTAACATGGTATGTCTTTAGTCAGTAGTGGTAAGAATGACAAAATACCAGTTGTTTATGGAGTACTCACTATGTGCAAGATAAATTTCTAAGTTAAATGTTTTACTTCATGGAATATGGAAAAGAAGGTGTGACAGCTTAAGTAATTGATTAAAAGTCATGACTCTGAATTATTCTTTCAGCTCTTCTGTAAAAAATCAACAAAACAAGCTTGGGATAGGAAGGAATTTCAGAAAGCAATGAGTGGGCTCAGGGGCAGGATCTCGTACACACTAGGGGATATTAGATAATGTCCCAGCATCCCTACTACCCCTAACATTCTTTTGCAGGGTAATGACAGGATCATAGATATCAGTACTACATATTTCCCATGCTCATGTCTCTTCATTTCCCTAGAGTGTGACACAGAATAGGCTCCCAAGAAAACATTGTTATATGTCTTTAGGTGTGATATAAGCCTGAAGTCATGTCCTAGATATCAGTGAATGAAAAGGTATTAGTATTGACAAATGAAGTCATATTAGGAATTACTGATTACATTTTTAAAATTCCATTTGTGTTTAATAGATCTTATTTATGAATTCTTTCATCTACAAAGAAAATGGTGGAACCTCTGAGGTTGAAACTCACAGACTTTGAGTTGTTTTGCACAGGCAGCTTCCCCATGGCTGCTATCCACTGTTACCACCATCAGAACTTCAAAGGCCATCACAGAAATCAGTATCTGAATCACCTCCCACACTTTGCTCTGTTTTTCCCATGAATCTGTTTGTATCAAGGGAATAAAAACATTCATGAAAAGAAGTCTCTGAATTCTGTGTTAGATTATTCACTGGCCCAGAAGTTTTACTGATTAAATGTTACTCCTGGTCAAACTTGACTTGAAAAGAGACTGAAGCCAGAAGCCCTCCATGGGAAACCTTTCTCTAGCTATACTTTCCTCTGAATCTATTGAAATAAAATTTCAGCAACCACCTGCCTATATCTCAGGCACAAAGCTGATGCTAATTGTCAGTATGGGCTACATCTTTGAGGACAGGTTGTTTCAGTAGTGACTTTGCACAGGCAGCCTCACTTCATGGATATAAGAGAACAGTCAAAATAATGAGCAATCTGGAAGTGCTGCTAGAAGTATTACTAAACTAATGAGTTTACTTAAAAAGATTGCTTCATCCCAGACTATATTGATGTGTGAATCTGTTTTAAGACTCAAATCTTAACTGCTTATATGATTCCTAAGTGTGTGTGATTCAGCAGAAGCAAACTTCCTCACTGAGACTCTGCACAGACATCTGAGGCTTACTGTTGGTTTGATGTATGCTCTGCTTCCCATGATTCTTTGGATGATCGTTACACTTGTGAAAGATGGTATTCTGAAAGCATAAATGTAAACACTGTTTCAGAACTAAAGTGTTTTAGTCACCATGAGGGCAGCTTTAAATGTTTGGCTCTTTGGAACTATTGTTTGCCTCATGATTGAACTCTGTAGAAATCCAAATAAACTCCATACCACTTTCTCCTTACAACCTAGGAAGTAACTTGGGCTTTCTCTGTCTTCAGTGTGGAGATTTCAGTTTGTCCTTTAATTCTTGCCAAATATAATGCCCTCTGCTAATCATTTAACCTTGAAGAATAACAAATCCTACAGGCTAAAGTTTCTTTTCTATAAAAGGTAGATTAAATGATAGTGACCTCAGAGATCTATTGATGAGACAAAATGAGAATCATGTGCCCAGAAACCAGGCAGTTGACACATGTAATAAATGCTAGCTATTATTATCATGCCATGTGACAAATGTAAAGAAGAAAATTGTGAGCTGGAGAAAATTATAGGAACATTGTAATAATTAAATAATAACCCCAGTGAATTTATGAAAGCCATGTCTTGTAATAACCCTTTATTTTGTATGAATCACAAGCAGACAATTTGGTGAAACAGTATTAACATTTTCTAGGGGCAAAGTATATTACTGTAATTATTTCTTTTCTTTTTTCTGTTTCACTAGTAATTTTTGGTCTTTACAATTTCAATATATGTACACTATATATTCTGGTCATCCCCCAAACTCATTTCACTTCCTTCTCAACCTTAACGGCACCCCTCCTCCCTAAAACACCCTTCCTACATTTACTAGTTAAGGTTTGTAGAGTATGTCACAGAGTTTAACAATGGTTAGAACTAACCATAACAGCCTGGTGAGTTGCTCAGTGGGAACACAGCTGTATACTATACCTTTCTTTTGCCCAGAATCTGTTGATTACCAATAGATTAGCAATAAGTGAAAGTGTCTCATGAGTCCCTTGTCCCTTTATAGCTGACTGTATGAATGTCAGACTTCTCTGGACACAGTGTTAATATATACAGCTTCTCTGAGTTCATGGTTGCCATGTCTGTGAATTTTACAGCCCTTCTTCCTCTTCAGCTCTTACATTTATTCAGTCTCCTCTTGCACAATGTTTCCTTGGCCTTATGGGGATGTAATAAAATTTTTCTTTAAGATTGAGCCACCAATTATCCTTTATTCTGAGCATCTTGTAGAGCCATGTGTCTTTGCATTTAGCTCCGTTTGCTGGAAGAGTGGTTTCTCTGATTAAGGACAAGAGTAGCCTTTCCCTATAGGAAGTAGTTTGATGCTATGGTTTCCCAGGGTCTATGACACCTTTGGTCATAATTTTTGGAGCAGACTTTCAGTACTAAAAATGGATTCCTGGATATACAGAAATTTCAGGCCCAATTAAAGAGTAGTTGGAAATCTCTATACCAGACATACCACCATTGCAACAATGAACACACCTTCCCTGGAAAGTAGCATTATAGTTGAAAGAGTTCACTCTTGAGTTAGACCATCACTACCTCTATAAAACAGCAGCCAAATTAAAATCATCTGACATCATGAGAGCACGTGAGTCAGCAGAAAGGAATCTTACAGTCCAGTTCTAGATTGATTTCTGCATATTTCAAATACAAATTTAGGGTGTGTCTACAGCAACAGGGTTTTATCAACTAGTTCTGATGGGTTGACAGGAGGAATGGCAAGAGCCTGTATTGTTTCTTCAGGTCTTTCTGAAGTACAAATCCTGTAGAAGTGCTTCACATGTGGCACTGGAATTTTTGTTTAGTGATTCATTACTTCTAGGATCAGTATTCTCTAATCTGACCAGACATCTTTCTTAAAACTCTATTAAAACAAACTTTAACTTGGGTTACCAGATAAGAGGTTACTGTACGGTTTTCCTATAGCCCCCCCTTTACTCTGTTTGAATCCTGCATTTTCTTGACTTATTACAAATATTTAGTATCTCATATCTTGTATCTTCTAATTATAAATGCTATTCTAGCACTTACATGTACATACACAAACATTTCTGGTGCACATCTGGCGGGATGAACCCATCGGACTACCTGCCTGGATTGAAAATAAGTTAGCAAAGTGTGTTCCAAGAGCACATTTACTTTGTTTTTCTTTTTTCCTTTCTTTTTCTACTGGAATGAAAATAATCTGAAAAGGTGAAGACCTACTTTATTGATTGGTGTGATGGTTTGAGTCAGAATGAGCACAAAGGCTCATGGATTTGAATGCTTAGTCATCAGGGAGTAGTGTTATTTGAAAAGAATTAGGAGATGTGGCCTTGTTGGAAGAAGTATGTCAATGGGGGTGAGCTTTAGTGTTTTAAAGCCCACACCTGGCCCAGTGTTTCTCTATTGGCTAGGAGATCACTTCTCGAGTGCAATGCATGCTCCCATTTCCTTGCCAAGATGATAATTGACTAAACCTTAGAAACTGTAAGCAAACCCCCAATTAAATGCTTTCTTTTGTATGAGTTCACTTAGACATGGTGTCTCTTCATAACAACGGAACACGAAGACAATTGGCATGCTTATAATTCAAATATATATACAGCCTAATTGGAGGAAATCTATCATTCAAATACTAACATTCTCATGATAATTATATTTTCATGAATCTCATCTGTGGACCAGCTACCCTTTCTTCACTCACTTTTGCAACTGCCCTATTAGTGTGGTTAGTGCACTAGAATTCCCATGTGGTAGGAGGATTAGATGGATTTGTCTACAATTGCATCCAGTGTGTCTAGATTGTACTTCAAACAGTAAATACATCTTCAGAGAACAAGTACATGAATATTTTCCCTGAGTTTTCTGTGTAACTTTGGTAGAAGCCTTTGGGTATGCAAGTTCTGTATTGCTACAGGTCACATTGTCCATGAAGGTTTGAATAAAATTTCCTCAAACTTCCATACATCAAAGTAGAAGATAAAAGACTCTCAAGTTCTCATAGGAGTGCTGAGCTCATACATCCTTCCATACCCATTCTAAAAATTTCTAACTTGCCTTTCATGTCCTGTACACCTTTCTATTTTTATACACTATTTCTTCATTTTAAACTGCATGTCCAACTGCCACTTAGTGTTTCAAAATATTCTTAACCCTAAGGTCAGACTTAGAAAATATAAAAGGGTTTACGCTAGTAGAGTTGGACTACAATCCCACATTATAACAATATAGTAGAGATTGCTAGTTCAGAGAGGTTTCATTATTGTTACCAGCATTCAGTTTCTTGTTGGTGTTCTGAGCCCTTCTGTCACTTTAAATATCTATTCTCTTTTCTCCGGTTTTTCTCCCCTCTCCCCCGAAACTCCTGCATTCTTCCCAACATCTCAGAGCATGTCAACTACCTATCTGTGACTCCCAGGAGCCTCACCATTAGCACGCCATGTTGCTGTGCCTCACACAGAGGCCAGGTTACTCCCTCTGAGAACCATTCTGCTATGGGCTAGGAAAGGAGCCCTCTTTTCTTCAAATATGGGCAAAACTTTCTGTTGGCTTGGCAGTGTTGTTTGTTAGCGTTTCATTCTTGATTTCCTGCCATTTTAATTTTTTTCTCAACATGGTTAAAGTCACAGGTAATGAACTTCATTTGTTTCTGTCAAAGGGAGATAGTTCATATTTCCATGCCAATCTGTTTAGAGTCTTGGGTTGTTTCATGTCTACTAACCCAAAAGGAAATCTAGACATGTTTTGTAGCTGTTTTCTAGTTTTCCTAGACAAACTTCATCCTGCTGCTAATACTGGTATACTGGTTCTTTCCAACTTAACAAACAAACAAAAACAAAACAAAGAAACTAAAACCTCCTAACAATATCAATAACGTTTTTCTCACCTATAGTTCTCATTTATCATTGTTTCTTCTCTAGAATATTGCAACTTCCAGTATGGAGGTACCATTTTCCTCCATTAGACTAGTTTTGAGGATGCTAAGCAGTAGCCCTCTGAGAATAAACAACTGCCTGACTGTTCTTGACAGTCGGTTTTAACACCTGACTTCTCACTGGGTTTAAAGGTCACTCCGCTGGAGAGAATTCATGTCTGGAACTGTAAGCCTGGTCACATCCCCAGGGCTAGAGAATCATAAGCCCCGAGGGAAACCTTGCTGATGTTATGGTATGAATACATCTTCCAAACGTCCTCTAAGTATTTATATTTCATACCTGTAGATTACTGCTTCTCTGTCTTTGTCAGAGAATCTTCTTTTTGGAGAGGACTTCAGAGAATTCATAAACTCATTCATGAATTAATGACTATTGAGTGCTTGACCTTAAAAATCGATATCCCTTCATGGCTCAAGTGACATTGATGAAGAGGGAATAAAAAGCAAATTGTAAGAGCAGGAAGATGGGAAGAAGTGCTGTGGAACATTGTCTTTTTGACATGATGTGGAGCTCATTCTCAGTAGTAGTGGTGACATGCATAAGACCTGTACAACATGGAATCCACCATCATTCTAGCATGGATGATAGAGGAAGTCAGAATGTTCCATCCCTTTCTGCTAAGCTTTAAGGGTTTCACTGGTTGCTGGAGGAAGAGGAGTACTGTGTAACAATACCAGTCAAGATTCTATCACATATCTCAAACACAGAGTTTGTACTCAGAGATCTTATTAAAGGCAATTCTAATGTTCCTTCTCTCTCTCATGCTGATAGAGTCTTATCTATACACTTACATTATGTCTACCAAACTTAACTTTTGCACTTTTATCCAGTAGATTCCTTTTCATAAACCAAAGAAATGTTACCGCTGAGATACATAAACAGCAAAAACAAAGTTGTATAATTAATTAAATATCAAACACTTACTGTGAAATGTGGTATGCAATTCAACAGGGTAAGAAGTTACTGTCTGAGATTCACACCAAAAATTTATATAAATTCTGACTCTGGTAATTTCATGAGACAGTAGAAGACAAAATATACATGGAGAGAAAAAAAACCCCACAAATTTGGTGGTTATAACGATGCTAGGTACGGATAAAGTATGCAGAAACAAATTAAAAGGTCCTGAATCTTCTCAGTGACTCTCCTCACTGTGGGTATTTAATCAGAGCTTAACCCTTGCATGAGTCATTGATACTACCTAACTGTGTGATTAAGAAAACAAACACCGCTCATTAATATTTCTGAGTATTTCCATTCCTCCGACTGCTAAAAGTCTATGTCTACAGACTCTACCTGCATGAAAGAGAGAAGGAACATTAGAATTGCCCTTAATAAAATCCCTGGGTACAAACTCCGTTTTTGAGATATGTGATAGAATCTTGACTGGTATTGTTACACAGTAATTATCTTTTCTAACTTCTCTGAAGCCATCTGAATGATGAGGGCAATAGCAGAAATATTATGACCAAAGTAAAGAAAGATATTTCAAAAGGCACGATACATTTGTAATTGGATTTATTTTAATATAACTAAATACAAAAATTCAATAAACAGGAAAATAAAATTTCCTCGAAGACATGAAATAAAGGTTCTCGCTGAGAACGCTTTGAATGGCTCCTTTTAGATTTTCTTGCATTTCTCCTGAGGGATAATTTTGTGTTGTTTATACAGTTCACTTTTTTAAAAGCCAGAGATGGATGAAATATTTATCCTTTTATTAATATCCGAAGTACCTGGTGATTTGTTCATTTTTTTGTCTTTACTTTTGTTTGTCTCAGGGTAGAATTGTTCTTATGAAAAGCGGTGATCACAGCAACTAAAGCAAATCAGAGTTATTTGGCAGATAATAGTGTAAGCACAGATAACAAAAATGGAGATTGTTCTCCAGTTGAAGCTTGTACTCTAGTTCTATGAAACACTCTTACATTACTGATAATTGCAACATTCTACTAAAGAATCTGTCTTGTACTAATCAGTGTAATGCTACAGCTTTACTGAGAGAGGACAGAGCATCATTAGTAAGCACCACAGTAGGGCCTTATGTGCTCAAACACTCTTATCACAATTTTAGCCAAGTCATTCACTGTCTTTCTCCTCTAGAAACTGTATCAAATAATTTTTGAGTCTGTTTTAATTTGATTTCAACATTCCAAATCAAAGAGTGTTTTTTTTCTGCTCTGAATGTGCTAAAGGAAATTGAATTAAAAATAGTATAATTTTACTTATGGCTTATTCAAATATTCAATAAAGAAACCTTATCCTTATGGTTAGTTTTATGTTTGACCATTTTCTTTTATATTAAAAACCTAACTGAAGACAGAGAGTAATGGACTACCATTATCTTTAAAATAACATGTGATTCATCCACAGACATGTAAATTATTCACTGTTCATATTTATATCACATCCTTTTAGGCTGTTCACTCAAGGTAGAGCCAGCTCAGTCTTACTGTGACTTGCCTTGTACTTCTCTTGACTAAATGTACATTAAAACTGTATCATTCCCTAAAAACTTCCAGGTCTCATATGTACATAGTCTAAGCCATATTGCCTGCCAAGGTCTTTATAGCCTGATTCAGGCAGATCAAAAAGAGACAATTAGCATCAGTGTGTGTGTGTGTGTGTGTGTGTGTGTGTGTGTGCATGTACAGGTCTTTCTAATGTATGTTTTAAATCTCAAATATAACCCACAGGCTCATATTTTAAATGTTTATGCACTGAATAGTGATACTGTCTTGTGATCTTATAGAACCTACAGGAGGTGGGAACTGGTTGGTAGAATTGGGTTTCTAAGGGCAGAAATTTGAACATTATGCTTCCTCATCCCTTTACAGCCTATCTTGCTTCTGCTTTCTGGTCCACTGTAATGTGACTAGTGGCCATGACATAGCCCCATGCCAGTGTACTATGCTGTCCCACCCTGCCACTCCAGCTGTGATGACTGAAACACTGGAAACTCATCACCCGCAATACACTTTCCCTCCTTTTAAGTTGTTTCTGTTGGATATTGTTGGTACATTGAGATAAAAGTAGCTAATATATCAACGTATAGAAACAAATTAAGAGTGTCCTTGCTGTGTTGGCAACATGTCGTAAAAAGAGGGGAGAAGTGGCATTATCTTAACAAGACACTAGTAGAAACTGAAAAAAAAAATTAAAACAAAAATTTAAGAGCACAGAAACTGATTCAAGGTAGAAAGGTAGACTCAAGAGGTTTATTCCAGAATAATTCTTGCTTCCATGTGACTACCCTTGCCCCATTCATTATAGTTAAAACCTAAGTTTTATATGAAACAGGGAAATTGAGCTGCAGAGAAATGCTACAACTTTAACAGAAATTAGTAAAAGATTATTTTTTATTTTATTGGTGTGGGGAAAAATATTGGCCACTGCGGTGGAGTCCCAGTGGGTTTCCACGCTGCAGCGGGTCCCACATTCGGGAGAAAAGTCTAACGTTCCAGCGGCCTGGAGGCTTTGGCGGTGGCCAGCCCCAATGACACGAGGAAGTCCTTGGTTCCAAAAGGGTTTATTGTCATGGCACATGGTGGATGGATCTGGGCATACCCCCGTAAAACTCAAGGCAGTCCCGAGTTAAATAGGGAGGGAGAAAGGGGGAGGATCAGGGGAGCATCGGAGGAGGATCTGGGGAGGCATGCTTAATTTGCTTTGCCCTCTGACCTTCATTAGTATGTAAATCCCTAGGGCTTGAGGCCTCTAGTCACACCCTCTACCTGTGCACTTTGAGAGGGGCCGTCTGGCCTATGTGACTGAACAATGTAATTCTATGGAGACTAGACTGCTTTTCAGGACCCTGGGTTCTGGGGGTGCGCTGAACTCCTGTCGGTTCTCACACAGAGTCCCGTGGTTCTAGGCAACTGCCCAGCCATGACCCAGAATACCCTTATGCAGTTCCACATATTGGCATGAAAATTCATCTAATATTGGGAAATAATACTTTGTCAATACTACTCACCATAAAATATAAGTTACTTTCATTAACATGGGTATATCTTCAGAGATTAAAAGTAGCTTTGATTTATCTGGGCAGTGGTGGCACATGCCTTTAGTTGAGCACTTAAGAGGCAGAGGTAGGCAGATCTCTGAATTCAAGGCTAGTCTGGTCTACAAAGCAAGTTCTAGGACAGCCTGAGCTACACAGAGAAAAACTATCCCAAAAATTAAACAAATGGCTTTGTTTCAGTGACACTTTCTGCATATTGTACAGACAAAGGACTTCATGTACATAAGAAGAGGTAGAGAAAACCTAATTTCTTCAAACATTCATTAAATTGACTTTTAAACACCATCTTCCATTCACTAACCACAGTTCCCTGTTGAGCTCATTGTAACCACGTTGCAGTGACTAGACGGATAATGTGGAACACTTTGATACACTAGAGAATAGTACACAGTTACACACTCACAAACTGTTTATGTGATTAAACATCTGATTACACAGTGCCTCCCTACAGGATGACTATATCATGGGGTGGGGTACACTGTCAGATGTATTACTAATGTGATAATATTTCACTTTTATATAAACATCAGCATTATATTTTTGAGAATACAACTGGTTATACAAGTTGACCCAGGTTCTTCTCAATATTGGCCATAGCATCATAGACAATACGAGCAAAGATGCTTCCACTGTATCAAACTTAACCAGCAGAGAACAACATGGTCAGGCAGGTAATTTTTAATGTGAACAATGGGGGGGTTGGAGAAAATAAATTTGTACATCAATAAATGGAAGAGCTGGATGAGTTGCAGTGGGAAATGTAGGCAGTCAGTTCATTCTGCTTTCGTATTCACAGTTGTGTGCAGAGCCTGACCTGAGGAGCTTCCATGGCACCTTGCTGATGTGTCATTGAGAGGTTTTACTGAGGTTGCTGAGCTTGTAGCAGATGAGATGTACTCTGTGGTTTACCTATCTTTCCCATCATTCTTCCTCGGAGACAACATCCTTCTGAGGAAGTAGCATCACTATAGTTTGGGTGATTTCCATAAGCCATTTGGACGTAGGCATGGTTGTACACTGTCCTATCACAATTCCTATAACAGGGAGCTTCAGGAACTGGTGTAGCCATGGAAGGAAAGCCATGAAATGCAGCTGCTGCTTGGGAGATAAACGTTGTATTTGTGGATCCCATAAACACACCAGGAATGCTGTGTTGTTGAATGGTTCCTGCTCCATAGAGAGATAAGATTGAGTCTTTGGAGAGTCCATCTTTCCCATTTCTTCTGACCTAGTAGTTTGGATCTCAGTGAACAGATCCAGGTACCCAGATATTATGGCAGACAGGGTAACAGCTGCTGCTAACAAGTCAGTCCTCTGTCCTGTAGGGGACAGGACAGTTGTAGGTAAGGGATTAGAAACCAAAATTTCCCAGTCAGCATTCAGAAATGGCACTGTGGTTGTGTTCCCACTGGCCACTGGATCTTGGCAGGGCCATTAACTCCCAAAAGATCAATTATGGATTCTGCAGCTTTGTTTAGGCTAGCATTTTTCTTAGTCTCAAACGATTAATCTTCTTCCCTTTGCAGCTTTTCAGCTGTCAGTGGTTTTACAGGCTTCTCTGGCTCCTTCCCCCTTTTCTTTATTTGTAATAGTTGTAGCATTTTCACCATAATGTTTCCACTTTTCTTATTTATCTCAGCTAAACAATTCTATTGCTTGCCCTGTCTGGTCCTCGAAAGTTCTCTGGAAGACTGGCTTCATGAAGTACTCCTGACTTAATATCCTCCATATCTTGCATGCACTGTATCTGTTCTTGTGCCCACTGGTACTGGAAACCCCAAGGTTAGCACATCTGATGCAAATGAACACATCATTATTCCAAGAAGCCCATCAGGGACCCTTGGGCTCTTGGGTGGCATAGTGTCTTGTCTTCCTTCAGCAGTTTGGACCAGATGAGCTGGTGCTGCTCATGTAGCTTCTACTAGCTAGGATGCAGGTGGTTGGCACTGGTGGAACAGGACAGGTGAGCACACTGCTCAGGCAGTGAATAGACTCACCATGGGAAGTGGCAGTGGCCAGTAGTGGGAAGTGGTGATAGGGAGGTGGCTGGAACCAGAAGAAGGACAGTGGTGGCCCCATATCTTAGGAAACAGGAAGATTTTGAAAACGAGAGACATATTTTTTAAAGAACAAATAATTGATACTGCATGAATGTCTGGCTGGCTGGCAAACTGACTAAATCTCTGACACCCAGAGATGCTTGTAGTCTTGGAGAGACACCCAGATGTGCCTTTTGTCTTTAAATGTGCCCTTCATATTCAGAATAGCTAATTTTTTAAGGTCAACACTAGGAAGACCAATATAACAATATGAACGAATTGGCCTCATGTATCATTAGTACAAATTTAAAATATGCACCAAGTCCAGAAAACATGCTGAAAGTTACTTGAAAAGTAAAAAATATACAGCCAGAAAGATGACTAGGTGGGTAAAATTAGACATCATCAAGCCTGACAACCTGAGTTCAATATCCAGAACCTACATGGTGGAATGACTCCCACAAATTGTCCTCAGATATCTGCACATGTGGTATGGCACATGAGCTGTGACCTATACACACAGAGAATAATGAAAAAATTAAAAAGTTAAAAATGAACTTGTGACATTACACAGTAATTCCATTATCCAAGGGCTATGAAAACCCAGATCTTCTAAACAATCTCATGCAAATGTCGACTCACAAAAGAATAGGGCACATATGCTCAGGAATAGCTGAGCAGATGAACACAATGTCAACTCTCCATGCAGTCAGCTATTCAGCAATAAAGAATAAACAAAGACACCCAATCACAGATAAATCCAGGTGACATACCACAGAGAAGAAGTCAGGCACAAAAATGTGTATTCTGTATGATCCTATTTACACAGCATTTTATGAAAGCCAAAACTATGCTGAGTGAATCATACCAGTGTTTTCCAGTGCACTGACTTCTAGTCAGGAGATGATTATGAAACTTCTGGAGCAAGCATAACTGAAGTATGACTGGTTGCGTGAGTATATGCACTGACCACATAATCATGAAGCACTTCAGATGGCTACCTCTGAAAATTTATATATGTGAAAATTATACCTCTATAGTCTATAAAATTGATTAAAAATCCTTTTAAATTATATGGTAATCTTTATGAATTAAAGGAAAATTCTAGGGACATGTATTTTATTTCTCACTTTATAATTTCTTTATTATTGACCATTCAGTTTCTGCTTATGTATCTTCAACTGTGTTTTAGACTTCAGAGAACTAAAGTCATCCAGTGCTTGAACAGCACTGGATCAATATGCAAATACCAGATGCCATAGTACATGAATATTCTACATTGCATATTTAATTTGTCAAATAAAATTATTATAAACATACTCTGGCTACAGTCTTCTATGATTTATGATTTTTAGAAGAGTTTTTCTACGCAAATAATATTTTTGCTTTGAGTTTTTTGAGAATTTTGTACAGTATGATTAGATCATAGTTCCTTGTACCAAGTCTTCCCAGACCCACCTTCCCTTTCCTTCTCAGCCAATGTTGTGTCTTTTGTTTAATGTTTTTTTCCCTATCAAGACCAATTTGTGCTGTTTAAATGTTTTAAATGTGTGGTCTTCCACAGAACCATGGTTTACTTATTAGGGCTATCCTTTTAGAGAAAACTTACTCTTCTTCTCCCAGTAGCTAAGAATTGACAATAGCTCCAGGCCTGGTGGGTGGAATCTCATGCCCAACTCCTCTCTCCATGCTGGAATTTGGTCTGGTTTAGACATGCACAAGTGTTGTGCATGGGGTCACAATTTCTATGAATTCATATGTACAGCTGCCCTGTTCTGTCAAGAAAAGAAAGATTATCTTTTTTTTAAATTACTCACATGTGTTGGGGCCCTTGTATAGGAATTTGTGTATATACCTGTAGTGTCTGTGGAGGACAGAAGAGAGTAATACATACCCTGGAGCAGGAGTAACAGCTGTTTGTGAAACGATTCCTGGAGGTGCTGGGAATCTAATTCTTGTCCTCTGCAAGAGTGGTGAAAGTTCTTAACTACTGGGCCATCTCTTCAGGTCCATGTGAAAGTTTTCTTCTCCACATTTTAACATATTATGACAGCTTTGTAAAAAAAATCCAATGTTTCTACTCAAATACTCCTTGTCATTATATGTCAGTATTTGGCTAGTTTTCATGAATTCAGTTCCCAATGGGGCACCTCTGCAGACTCAAAAATAATGACCTTTGGTTACAAAAGACAAAATAAAGACCTATAGTCAACATATTGTTGAGCTGTGGGAAGAATTTCATAATTAAAGGAGCATAAAATAAACGGTAATTAGACTATAAGAGAGACTGGAATATTGATTCAACTCAATGGTAAGTAAACAAGTGTTTGCCTGAAGAATAAATAACATAATAATTCTCACTCCACATCTTTGGTTGTGGGATCAGCAATCCTGGCTTTGGTTTTTGCTAATGGGAGGACATCTATTTTTTGTGGCAGTAAATTTCATCCTGAAGAAATGAGACATTGTTTATATACTTCAAACTTCTTTGTTGTTAAGTAGGATCAGATACTGCATGCAACTCCTAAAACTTCATTAGAGCAAGGAGGCAGACCATGTTGATGCTTTGCTCAACAGTGCTGAGAAAAAGAAACATTGTAAGGGTAGCTCTGTTTTAAGGGCTTTGGTATCCACAGTTACAATTTTCTAAGAAGAAAAGTAAAAGTCTCTTCATAATCATCATAATGACCAAAGAGAAAGCCACAGAATCTTTTTAAGGGATGGTCTGATGCTGCTTATGTTCCTATGCTAAATTCTGTATTCTAAGATCTGGTTGCCCCAAGATGAGCCAGTTCCCATGTACACCAGCCTTTAATGTACAAGCCATACTCCTCAATTTAAAAACCATTGGCTAAATAAAGATGGCTACAACCAATCACTAGGGAGAATAGAAAAAAGTTGAGATTGCGTTATTAGACTGAGGTTCATAGGTAGGGACCATGAGACAAAGAAGAAGAAGAAGAAGGAGGAGGAGGAGGAGGAGGAGGAGGAGGAGGAGGAGGAGAAGAAGAAGAAGAAGAAGAAGAAGAAGAAGAAGAAGAAGAAGAAGAAGAAGAAGAAGGGAGAAGGGAGAAGGGAGAAGGGAGAAGGGAGAAGGGAGAAGGG
>NW_021604598.1:4772330-4804113 GCF_004785775.1 Grammomys surdaster | reverse complement strand
AAGGGAGAAGGGAGAAGGGAGAAGGGAGAAGGGAGAAGGGAGAAGGGGAAGGGGAGGGGAGGGAGGGGAGGGAGGGGGAGAGGGAGAGGGAGAAGGAATGTGGAGGAGGATAAGCCAGAAAGAACAGGAGGTCTCTACAGTCATGATGGACCAGCAGTATGTGCCCAAGAGAAATGCCTCTCTAGGACACCAGACTGCTGGAACAGAAATGACCTAGGAAGATTTGAACAGCAAGTATTTGATGAGTACAGAGTTGGGGAAGTAGCCAGTATAGTGTTAGGGAATCCTATTAAAGGTGTAATCCCCTAGTAATTGCACAGAGCCTAATAAATAAATTATAGTTTGAGTCTCATTCATTTGAAGCTAGATGGGGATAAGCATAATTTATATTATTTTATAAAACTTGACTGTTGTAGTTATTAGATCCACATTAAAGAATTGGAGGGGAAAATATTTTTATGAATACAGCAAGATTTTGAATACTGGGAAAATGGATCCATTATAGAAGTCTGATGAACTAAGAAGATACACACAAACAGAAACCCAGACAGATACACTGCCTGACCTCAAAATCTCATCAGGAGATAAAATTCAGAAATATTGAATTAGAATATAGAGGGCAGTTTTAATAAACTGGGCTATAATTCAGGAGAAATGACAGGAAGAAATAAAAGTTAAAGCTCATAAAAATGAGAGAATAACAACTGGAAATCTAGTCTGAGAATATTGAATATTTCGAGAAAGAATTCATAGTAATTGGAAGTAACAATGAAAAATACATCTGAATAATTTTCTTGCCGGTAACAGAAAGCAGACCAAGAAGAGAAGCTATAAAGGGGTTCATTGACTTATTTGTCTGAAGATACTGACAGAGGCTTTAGGCTATAGCTGAGTTACTTTTGACTTGATTTGAAAATATAACAAAGTACTCATGTTTTATAAAGAAAAGAAAAAAAATAGTGTTCTGCTGTCAGGTAAGATGGCAGGTTAGAAGTCGCATCTGAGCAAGCAGATGAATATGGAAGAGAAGGAAATCAATAAAGGCTGATGTATCATTGCACTAAGAAGCTCTCCCCAACCCCCCAACATTTGCTCTTCACATTAGCAAAGAGTAGTGAACGGAGACAAGTACTTGTGCTGCTGCTCCTGCTGCAGGTGTAGTCCACTAGGGTCACAGGTGCCACTCCATATCAGCCTCCAGTGTCTCATCAGTGAACTGCTTCCCAGAGTGGCACCAACAGTGAACTTTTATCATTAGTGGAGACCCCATTAACACCATTGCTATCACCCTTCCTCTTCCTTTCAGCCTACAGCCACTTCCACTGCCCTAGTGATTAGGCAACACAGTTGTGCTCTGTGAACAACAGGCAATTTAGGGAGAAAGAGAGCAGGGTGAGTAAAAAGCAAACACTGATTTTTTTTTTAAAAAGGAAGGCTAAGTACAAGAATATGAGCATATAAAGTATGATCAAAGAACTTGAGAATAAGACAGCCATCTAGAGAAAATAGTACCTGCCCCCTGCCTCAAACACAGAAGAGAGACATGCTACAGAACTCAGTTCTTAGTTAGCATACAAGTATACTTTGATGAGATCTTTCACCTTCTTTTAGAGTAGTGGTTCTCAACCTGTGGGTCATGACTCATTTGTGATTCAGCAAGTCTTCCACAAGTGTTGCATATCAGATATCCTACATATCAGATACTTACATTATGATGCATAACATTAGAAAAATTATAGCTATGAAGTGGCATTGGAAATAATTCTATGATTGGGGGTCACCACAACATGAGGAACTGTTATTAAAAGGTAGCATCATAAGGAAGGTTGAAAACCACTAGTTTAGAGTGTATATGCTTTGTACATTCTGTTAAATCTAAGTGTGGATTTGTTTATGGTTCCCCTCCTCTAGTTTACTGGGATAGAAGTCTTCAAATATGGCAACACTATGCTGTATTTGTCACGAGGGCTCTGCTGTATAATTTGAAGTTAGGTTTTGTCATATGTTCAGTAGTGTTCTTTTCTGCTTGAAACTGATTTGGATGTTTGTGATCTTTTGTGTTTCCCTACACATTTTTGAAAATTTTTCCTGCTCTGTGAACAGCCCTTAAAGCTAGGCTCAGTCAAATGTTGACTTGGTGGTGATTCCATTTAATAGGTAGGTTACCGTTGGTAATACAACCATTTCCATGTTAATTCTGCCAATCCAAGAGCATGGTCATTTTATCACATAGTATCTTCTTCAATATTCTTTTTGCAATACCTAAAGGTTTTGGTGTAGAGTCAATCCCTTCTTTTGTTAGGTTTACTCCTAGGTACAATTTTTCTGCTCATATAAATGGAAATTTTTTCCTAATTTCTTTTTCAAGTTTGTTTGCGGTGTATTTTAAAAGGTCCCTATTGTTATATATTGAGTTTGTACGCTAAAATGTTTTCCTTTATTTTACTCATAGAATTTTGCTTGTATTTCTTGATGGTAAACAAATGCATAAAATGCATTCAATAGTGAAATTACATGATCTAATGTCATGGATCTTGGAAGAGAACCTATGACTATTTACTAAAACCAACGTAATCCATAGTTAGATTATAAATATTTGTCCTTACATCCACAGATAAGTGTTATTGCCCTTACCTTCCATCAAGTAAACTTCTCTTTGTGACAAATGGAGCCTAATACAAAACAACAACAGCAGCAGCAGCAACAGCAACCAGCAAAAATGCTGAGTTGTGGAGCCCGGTCCCAGTAGATGATCTACAAAATAAAGTTTCAGGGGCCTTTTAATATAGAAGATGGGCAGAAAGCCTGTAAGAGTTAGGATCAGGAAGTTTCTCCCTGATACTGTCTCTCCTAGTAATGTCAGAAGCTATGCCAGAGTCTTATAAACATGACTGTATATATAGGAATTAAAAAACAACACCACCGACAAACATGCCAAAGGAGATGGAGACAAACCATAACATCTCAATCCTACATGAAAAATTGCAGATAATGCTGAGACTGAATAATATTTCCCAGGGAACAGTATACCAATTAGTTATCCAATATCAAGTGGTCAGATTAGAAAACATACAAAGGAGTAACTTTATAAAGACTGAGGAGTTTAGATTTAGAAGTTATATTTAGAAATATATATACATATTCATACAAATATATGCATGTGACAACACTTAATGAGAACATTGGATATGAATTTGGAAGAGAACAAGGAGAGGTTTGAAGGGAGGAAAGGAAGAAGCTATATAATCATATAATGATCTCAAAAATCAATCCAATGTGTAGACTTTATTCTGGTTATTTTGGTGTGTGCTAGTTTTTATTTGCAAGTTTTGTAATAAAAGATATAAAAATGTAATTATTCAATAAGGAAAACAAATTAGGTGCCACTGTATACTTTAGAGAAAACTCCACTCTTGAAGGTTGATTTGAACTCTGGCAAGAATGTTCATTTATTGATAGTGCAGACACAAAATGATGATTGCTTTGGCAGACAATGTGGCAGTTTCTCATAATGTTTAACATAACTGCATACTTTATTCATACTTTTAAATGTTTATGAAAAGAATTTTAAAGCAGAGGTCCATGGTCTTCACAGGAATGTTTCCAGAGCTTTATCTCGAATTATCAAAAATTGAAAGAAGTAAAGTTATCACTATCCTTAATCTTAATAGATATAAACAAAGGACTATTATTCACCAATTAAAAGAAAATAGTCTTCTTAGAAGCAAAAGACATAAGAGATTCTTAAATCTGTACTTATAAATGAGAAAGTCTAAATGTATGTCTATATGTTATATTATGAAAATTATATATTTTGTATAAGGTAATATTCTAGTGATAGTAAAATTGCCAGTGGTCACTACATGGGAAGGACAAGAAGGTTGGAAGAGCTGAAAGACAGTATAATTTTAGGAGAGCAAAGCTAAACCATGTGATGCTGTAATGTATATTTATAAGAAGCTACGGAACTTTGAACAGAAATAGTGTTTGAGTTCAATGTCAACCTGGTCTACAGAGTGAATTTCAGGACAGTTAAAGCTACTCAGAAGGACCCTGTCATAAAAAACCAATAAGTATGTACATAAGTAAGAAAGTAAACAAACAAACAAATGAATGAATCACTTAGAGTAACAAGGCATACTGAGATGGAATGTAAGTCATGGCAATGCCATCTAGTTATACTACAGGTAAATGAAACAATCTAAGTTAATGGAGAAGGGGAAGAATTTTTTTTTTGTTTTAAATCTTTGTGTGTCTTGGTTTTTTGAAACAGAATTTCTTTGTGTAGCCCTGGCTGTCCTGGAACTCACTCTGTAGACCAGGCTGGCTTTGAACTTCGATATCTTCCTGCCTCTGGGAGAAATATTCTTAAGTAAATCACTTTGTAAATGACTAGAGTTTAGAAGGTTCAAAATCAAGTAACATAAGCACTGCTCTTTGATGGGTAGTTAGTTCTCACAAGGATGTATATGAATAATCATAACACTACTATACATGTAGGTTAGAATTTAATGACTGAGCAAATCATTTTTTATCTGCTAGAATAGAAGATGACAACCCAACAACAGAAAGCATATGGAATGGTTTACTTGGTAATGGTGTTACAGGAATCTCTTTTGAAATCACTCAAACACTGCTGAGACAATCCACAGAATCAACTAAAGTGGCTTATAGAGATAGAAGCCACAGACACAGAACCTGTATGGATCTTAGGTCCTCTTCATGTATGCTGTGGTTGCATAGCTTGGTGTTCTGTGGACCCCTAAGGTAAGGAGTTGGCAGTATCCCTGACTCTTTTGCCTGTACTTGGGATTCTTTTCCTCCTGCTGGGCTGCCTCATTCAGTTACTATAATTTGTAATGTTTGGTTGATATTCCTGGGAGATCTGCTTTTTGGGGGGTTGGCAATAGAGAAGGAGTAGATCTAGAGAAGAGGATGCAGGGAACATGGAGGAGTGGAGGTAGGGGAAACTACAGTCAGGATATAATGTAAAGAATAAAAATTGAGAGAGAGAGAGAGAAAGACAGAGAGCAAGAGAGAGCAAGAGAGGGGGGGAGGGAGAGAGAGAAGAGATATGTACTGGTGGACTAGAATAGCTCCTGAAAAACTTCTATCCTGTCTATAGACCATAAAACCACAGGGTAGGACAAGCAAAAAAACATGCTGGGTTTCCCAGAAGCACTTGTGGCAAGTAACCTGGGACTTTTTAGCATCTGTTACATAGTCCACAGGGAGGGGAATTGGAATTTTGTGTACATATTGCTAAGGGAACAACCTATTGTGCTTTAGCTACTTCTTCAGGTCCTTCCGTTCCAGGTAGCAAGGTGAACTCAAACTTAGCAATAAATAGCACAGCACTGTTTTAAGTAAATCATTAAATAAATCAATAAATCAGTATCTAGTAATTGATCTTTTCTATTCTATTTTACTTTAATGGACACAGATTGTAGTTATGAGTTTACCTTACTATTGAAATAGGCCTCAATACCAATATCTTGATTTCTAAAAAATTTTCCATCCAAAAAGGTTGGGGATACATAGAGAATTATATCATTTTATGACATGGCTAGAATTGTATAAAGTGAGAACAAACATTCATTACATGGACTAAAACATAGTATTGTGGTTTTTAAAAAAAAGAAGGAAGGAAGGAAAGGAGAGAGGAAGAGAAATATTACTTTAATTTTTTAAATCTTATTTTTGTTGATGGTTCTTAAATGCTTTGACCTCCCTTGTAGGCCACCTCTCACCAGAGGTAGTAGAAAAGAAAGGATACAGGGAAATGGGCCTATTTAGACAGGTTCTTTGGAGCAACTCCCATCTGTGTTGTCTGGAAATCAGCAGTTCTGTTCATAGGTTAGCAGGCAATGGCAGCTCAGTTCATTCGCAAACACCTCATGGATACACCAGCAGTCCAGTTTGATAGGGTCAGGATAGTAAACATGAATCGGCAGCAGTAGAACTACCTAGCAGAGACAGTCAGAGATCACCCTTGGTTCAAGTCAGCAGGAAGGACCAACAAGAACACCCAGAGAAATTCTCAGCTGTGCCTCTCTCAGGGAAGTGAAGATCAGCTAAGACTCCAGACCCACAAGTATTGCACAGCTAGCTGTACCAGCAAGCCAAGCTCTGTTTCTGTCACTCAATCATGTCCTATTTATACCCTCCAAACATCAACCGCTTCCATGTGCCTTGCACCACATGAGCATGGGTCTTGCCTCAGCATATGCGTCCAATCAACCGGAGTCTGTGGAGTCCCTACAAATGCGTCTCAACTGTGCAATGTAAGGAGGACCAATACATTTGTGTTGTTAGCAAAGAATCCTTCATCATGTGTTCTTTCACATGTTTGCTTCAGCAGAGCATTCTTCTGTGTCGGTTGCAGTGAAACGTTCCTTCATGAGTCTGCCTTTGTCTTTCACCTGTGCCTCCTTCAGAAAAACATTCCTTCATGTGTTTTCCCAGCAAAACACCATCCAACACAACTGACACTCCAAAGAACCCTTAAGTTTCCACTTCAGGGAGGAATTACAACCTTAAAGTTTCGGAAGCTTTAAGTTCGGGAACTCAGTACTTTAAAATAGTGACTACCTGCAGCAGAGAAATGTGCATTCTGATACTGTCAGAAAACATTCTGGGATTCCCATCCAAAGCAATGATGCTGGTGAGAAGTGTCTGTTCTTTGTTGTTTAGGCTAATTTTGGTTTAAAATTTTTTCCTGTCACCCATTACAGACAGCATCTTAACAACCATCTCACATTACAGACAGGATCTGAATGATTGTCTCCCATTACAGATAGCATCTCAATGAATATTGTTTTCTAACTGTCATTGTTTTATTCATAGATATTATGTATATGAACTTCCTTAGAGATAAAGGTAACCTAGAAAAAAATTAAAAGACTCAAAATACTTGTGGAAGGTAGAGATATTCCATATGGAGAACAGGAAAAGTAAAAGAGAAATATATATTCACAAAACTATAGCCAAGCAGAAGTAATCATAGCTAGATAAAAATTCTG
The DNA here is from genome assembly GCF_004785775.1 of Grammomys surdaster. Classification (NCBI taxonomy): domain Eukaryota; kingdom Metazoa; phylum Chordata; class Mammalia; order Rodentia; family Muridae; genus Grammomys; species Grammomys surdaster. The sequence continues at coordinate 4,797,091 of NW_021604598.1, read as the reverse complement.
TGATAGAAGACCATGTCTTCATCTCAGCAGCATGTCCATGTCACACAAAATGGCGCACATAACACACAAAAGCATAAATGTTTGGAAAAGAAAGGATGAGGTAATCACAGGGAGAGCTCAGGGCATCAAAATTACCATCAACATAAAAAGAATTAAAGACTACTTTCCCCAAAAGGAGAGTTTAGTTTGCATTGATAAAACAAACACGTAAGATTTATATTTTAGGGAACATATATAAACTCTTGGACTGTGGAGAAATTAGGAATAATGAATTATTTATTAAGGGATTGTGCCATACACATGTGCATAGTTTTTAAAAGTTAAAAGTACTGTGACTAATTTGGAAGAATTGGGGGAGGGGCAAAAAAGATCAAAATTATACTACATAATTTTTTCAATAGTTTTTTAAAGCATTGCGACTGTCATGAAACATTTGCTTTCTGCATACAATACATTTCCCCTCCATTACTCTAGCTATTACGTTTATATGTTTATTCAATAATGGTCCAAAGACTCCAAAATGTAGAATAAATGCAGGGGAGTTTTCTTAGCTGAAGCACAGTCCTGCCAGGCTGTAACAGTGACTGGCTGGACTTCAAAGCCTGCGTGCGATTTCAATGATCTGTTCAAACAGCAGGCACATTAATGTAAGCATATAAGTTCATAACATTGCATCTTTCAGACAGATTCTGACTTTATGAGAAATTTTAAACTATTCAATCCAATAGTTTTAATAATGAATATGCATTTCTACAACACAATATGAACAATGTTCCTGGAGTTTATTTCCAATTATGCAAAGTTTAATTCATTCAAGATGAAATTATTTTTGAAATATGCTAGAATTTGAGGACAAATAAAAAACAGAAAAGTAAAAGCAAAAAAAAATCATGTACATGTACATAATGTGGCTAATCAAAGTAAAGAAATTCAATTTCTAGCTTTAATCTCCAATAGTATTTTAAAAGTAGTAAAGCTAATCCCTTAGCAATACTTCTGGAATTATAAGGGCAAAATTTAATGAAAGTAAGAGAAGGGAAATTAGCATGAATTAACAAATCATTGAAAAGTATAAGTATTTATAAATCTGAGGGCAATTAACTGAAAAAGAGAACAGAACTTAATTCTGAGAAATGCTCATAAGAAAAAGATTTCCCAACACACAAAATGATAGCAATGAGGAAAATGGTAATATAATGAATAATTGGACACAAATACCACAATGAGTAATTTGACAAGTCATTCGGAGACAATTGAAATAATTTCTATTTTAATAGTCAATATTTTGGTAATACAGTCGTATAATTTGAAGATAGATCATTTTATAGCAAAATACAAATTCCTCAAATTGAATGAATTAATTAAAAATCAGAAATCCCTGGAGAGAAACTGAAACCATTCTGAAGCAGAGTAGTGATCACTGGAGGCCAGAGTATAGAGGGTAGAACTGACCCGGGTGAATTGTGGGTATTGCAGTTGTGGATAGCAGGAACTGCTTCGAATATTCTCTGGCACAGCTGGGTGTGTGTAATTCTGCAGAATCTGTTACATATTTCACAAAGAGCTGAAAGAAAGAATATGCAGAGCTTCTTACAAAAAAGATACCAAAATGCTGATGACCTTGATTTAGTCTTTACACGCCATAAGGATTGACTTATCACACTGACAACATATGTACAATTATTACACCCCAGTTAAAATACAATACTCACATCATTTCAGAGCACTGTATCTGGAACAGAAATTTAAAATTTTCTAGAGACAAATTGAGCAACTGCTCACGCTTTCTAAGTATACTTTTTAAATTAATCTCCTCTAAAACAGAAGTCTTTATAGACTGTCTTGTACAGAGATAGGTAAAATGTTTTAAAATTTAAAATTAGATATAAAATTAGTTCCAAGCCTGTCCATAAAAGAGAAAAGTCTTGCAGTTTCAAATCTGTTTAAAAACTGTGAGTAAATTAAGCATTTAGGGCTGTGCTTAGTAACTTATTTTCACCCTGACACAAGCAGAAGTCACTTGCAAACTGGGAAACTCAATTGAAAAAATGTCTCTAAAAGATTATCCTATGGGCAAACTTGTGGGGCTCTTTTTTGATTAGCGATTGATGTAGGAGGGTCTACCCCATTGCGGGTAGTGCCACCCCTGGGCCTCAGTTTTATAGAATGCAGGCTGAGCAAGCCTTAGGAAGCAATTCAGTAGGCAGCACTCTTTTGTGGCTGACGCTCCAGTTTCTACCTCAACTTCCCTAATGATGAACAATGAAGGGCAGTGTAAGCCAAGCAGACCCTTTTCTCTCCAAATTGCTTTTGGCCATGATGTTGATTACAGCAATAGAAAACAGACTAGGACAGGGCTATACGTTCTGAAGTCCCAGCACTCAGGAAGCAGAGGCAGAAGGAGTTAGAGACCAGTCTGAGATACACAGCAGTGCTCTGCCTCAAAGAAACAAACCAAAGAACAAACAAGCAGACAAAAAAGGCAGAAAATTAAAGTCACCCATAAAATAGCTATGGCTCACTTTCTGTAATATTTAAATTATTAGTTCAAATTATTAATTCTATGTACCTTAGATGACTTTGCTTTAGAAATGTTGGAATGGGAGGATATCCTAAGAACCTACAGATTTCTCAGTGACTTGTCAGAAGAGTCAAGTGTATAAGAGAGTATAGAAGATACCCTCAAACCTATTAAGCAAACTGCAATCAAACTGATAGCCAGTGACCATGTTTTAACAGGTTGTAGACAATCCATGGCCTTAGAATCTAGAAGGACCAGGGCTGAGTCATCTGAGCTTCCTCACCTAACTTTGATCTGCACATTCAGCTAAAGCTGCATAGCAGTAAGCCATGTCTGGGGACAGACAGACATCATTATCACCAATGTCAGGGTACATAACATTTGCCCTTCCTATCCCTTATTGCAAACCTCCAAGAGTTACATAAAGAATAAAATTATAACTTCAAAATATAGAGATATTCTGCCTTCTGTTACAGAATTTTCATTAACTGGTTTAATAGTAAAAGATATTAGTGTGTTGAAAGAGCTGGCAAAGTGAAGCAATATAGTCAGAAATCTGTAATTCCATTAACTGTGCTTCTTATAAATCATGAAACCAAGGATCTGAGGTAAGTATTTGGGTGGGGTTGTATTTAAGACCTTATTTAAGACTCACAGCAAGTCCTTAGAACCTACCTACCTGTGTCTTACACAGTGCTTGGACTGCTTACTTGTAACACCAGGTTTAGATGTTATGAGTGCTTGGAATCTGAATTCAGCTCCTAGTGTTCCCATAGCAAACATTTACCCCACTGAGCTATCTCCTCAGTTCCTAGAATCAATTTGAAAGCTAGGCATCAAGACATATAAGCCAAACATTTTATGGAAATTTATGAGTTAGCAGGTTTAACAATAGTTTTTTAGAGTTCCAACAGACTTTTGAAACTGATTGATTTTACTTTCAAAAACAATAAACTCAGGATGAGATTCAAACATTTAACTTTTTATTTTTGTTTATATATTTTGTGTCTATGTGGGGTGGTGGACATCCCACTGTGAGCTTATGGTGGTCAGAAGACAACTTGAGGGAGTCTTTTTCTCCTTCTCCTTTGTGTGTTCTAGGGATCGAATGCAGGTGACCATGCTTGGGGGAAAAACACTTTTACCTTCTGGCCCACGGCATCAGTCTGATTTCAGTACTTTACATTTTATTTCTTTAAATTTTGTCTTAAAATATTTCCTGTCACTTCTAACTTTCAAGCTGAGTCTTTGGACATTTTTCTTTGCTTAGAAAATAAATACCTTAATTTGAAACTCTGACAATGCAATATTATGAAAATAATTCTTAGAGTCTGAAAGACCGGAACTTTTGCTGGATCTCACAGCCAGTTAACAATATACTTTGAGGTCACTTAAGCCTGCTATCCTACTGTGCACTCTGCCTGCTTGTTTAACCTGCTTTTAAAGGAACAATATAACAATCAGTTACTTGCCTTGTGTTTCCCCTTTAATCAATGTTTACACCCTAAACTAATGCAGAGCTATAATCTTAAATTATGTTCTCTTCAGTGCCCCTGACCTGAGCAATGCATGTGTATTCTAATAATAATTTGCTGAAAGTACAAAAATAGACATTGAAAGCAAACTTATAAAATGTCTCCACTGAGAATGTTGTAGAGAACTTTTATGGATAGTGTTGAACCCGATGTATAGATATTGCTTGAAAAACAATGATGTTTGCAATACTCTTTGTTATCTTAGTCAGTTGGGGTCAGTTGGAGTTAGCTACTTAATTCCTTGTAAAACTGTTAAATTTTTCTTTATGATCTCAATCATGAACTAATTCACTGCAGAAGTGTGAGTTGCCTTGAGTCAGTTACTTCCCAGCAGCCTCTGAAGACTGCGGAACAACCTCGAAGGCCTGTCTCGAAGCACATTTATCATTCAAATCATAACAATCCTCAAAACATTTTATTTTCTTTTACATGGCTTTTCTCTGTCTCCCCAGCCTAATTTGTCTTTTTGCCTCATTTCATTTCTTTGATTGTGGTCATAGCCTTTAATAGCCAAGCCTCCTCTGAGCCTCTCATCTGAATTTTCTACAGGAGAATAGTAAGTCTAGTGTCCTGGAAACAGTTCTGACAACAGTGAGACAATCTAATTCGACCTGATGAAATCATCACACTGAAAATCAGGAGTACCTGATTCTAATGTCCATGCTACAGCTATATAAGGCACCTGACTGTGAAACATCTTACCTCTAAAATAAATAAATGGAAGACAAGTACAAAGTCAATACACTCCATATCTGGTAATGTTGGATGACTCTTTCTATTGATAATAAAGCATCATATTGATAGTGAGGGTTATAACTTGGTACATCCATATCTAATGGGAACAATAAAAGTCATACAGCCAGCACAGCAGCTTCATAATCCAGCTGAGCCATATGATGCAATTGCCATCATTCTGTCTTTCACTTTTGGTCTTGATTTACAGATGTTGCATGCTTGGGGGCTTTTAATATTTGCACAAGACACAACTTGAGGATACTGAACTGATCGGCTCTTTATTTATTTTTCATTTTTTATTGGATATTTTATTTATTTATACGTCAAATATTGTCCCTTTCCTCATTTTGCCCTTCAAGAAACCGCTTATCCCATCTCCTCTCCTCCTGCTTCTATGGAGGTATACCCCTACCCACCCACCCACTCCCACGTCCCTGCCCTCGAATTCCCCCACACTGGGGCATCCAGCCTTCACAGGACCAAGGACCTCCTCTCCCACGGATGTCTGACAAGGCCATCCTCCAATACACATACAGCTGGAGCCATGGGTACCTCCATGTGTGTTCCCAGGCTGTTGGTTTAGACTCTGGGAGCTCTGGTTAGTTCTTATTGTCTCTCTCTCCATGGGACCTCAAACCCCTTCAGCCCCTTCAGTCTTCTCTCTAACTCCTCCATTGGGAACCCTGTGATCAATTCAATGGTTAGATGCAAGCATCCGCCTCTGTATATGTCTGATTCTGGCAGACCCTCTCAGGAGACAGCTATATCAGGCTCCTGTCAGCCTGCACTTCCTGGCATCCACAATTGTGTCTGACTTTGGTGGCTGCACATGGGATGGATCCCAAGGTGGGGCAGTCTCTGTATGGTCCCTCCTTCCAAATCTGCTCCATACTTTGTCCCCATATTTGCTCCCATGAGTATTTTGTTACTACTTCTAAGAAGGACCAAAGCAGCCATACTTTGGTCTTCCTTCTACATGAGCTTCATGTGATCTGTGAGTTGTATCTTGAATATTTTGAGCTTTTGGGCTAATATCCAATTATCAGTGAGTGCATACCATGTGTGTTCTTTTGTGATTGGGTTACCTCACTCAAGATGATATTTTCTAGTTTTATCCATTTCCCTAAGAATGTCATGAATTCATTGTTTTTAATAGCTGAGTAGTACTCCATTGTATAAATGTACCACATTTTCTGTATCCATTCCTCTGTTGAAGGACATCTGGGTTCTTTACAGCTTCTAGCTATTATAAATAAGGCTGCTATGAACATAGTCGAGCATGTGTCCTTGTTATATGTTGGAGCATCCTGTGGGCATATGCTGAGGAGTGGTATAACTGAGTCCTCAAGTAATACTATGTCAAATTTTCTGAGGAACCACCAGACTGATTTCCAGAGTGGTTGTACCAGCTTACAATCCCACCAACAATAGAGGAATGTTCCTCTTTTCCACATCCTCACCAGCATTGTCTTGTATCACCTGAGTTTTTGATTTTAGCCATTCTGATTGGTGTGAGGTGGAATCTCAGGGTTGTTTTGATTTGCATTTCCCTGATGACTAAGGATGCTGAACATTTCTTTAGATGCTTATATGAGTATGAGTATCCTCAGTTGGGAATTCTTTGTTTAGCACTGTACTCTATTTTTAGTAGGGTTATTTGATTGTCAGGAGTCTAATTTCTTGAGTTCTTTTTATATATTGGATATTAACCCTCTATCAGATGTAAGGTTGGTAAAGATCTTTTCCCAATCAATTAGTTGCTGTTTTGTCTTATTGACAGTGTCCTTTGCCTTACAGAAGTTTTGCAATTTTATGAGGTCCCATTTGTCAATTCTTGATCTTAGAGCATAAGCCTGTTCAGAACTTTTCCCATGTCCATACATTCGAGACTCTTCCCTACTTTCTCTTCTATTAGTTTCTGTGTATCCGGCTTTATGTGGAAATCCTTGATCCACTAGGACTTGAGCTTTGTACAAGGAGATAAAAATAGTTCAAATTGCATTCTTCTACATGATGACCTCCACTTGAACCAGCACCAATTTTGAAAATGCTCTCTTTTTTCCACTGGATGGTTTTAGCTCCTTTGTCAAAGATAAAGTGACCATAGTTGTGTGAGTTCATTTCTGGGTCTTCAATTGTATTTCATGGATCTTCCTACCTGTCTCTGTACCAATACCATGCAGGTTTTTTTTTTTTTATCACTATTGCTCTGTAGTAAAGCTTGAGATCAGGGGTGGTGATTCCCCAAAAAGTTCTTTTATTGATGAGAATAGCTTTCACTCTCCTGGTTTTTTTTTTATTCCAAATGAATTTGCAAATTGCTCTTTCTATCTCCAATGAAGAATTGAGTTGGAAATGTCATGGGGGTTCCATTGCATCTGTAGATTGCTTTTGGCAAGATAGCCATTTTTACTATATTAACCCTGCCAATCCATGAGCATGGGAGATCTTTCCATCTTCTGAGATCTTCTTTAATTTCTTTATTCAGAGACTTGAAGTTCTTGTTATACAGATCTTTCACTTGCTTTGTTAGATTTACACCAAGGTATTTTATATTATTTGTGACTATTGTGAAAGATGTGACTTCCCTAATCTCTTTCTCAGCTTGTTTATCCTTTGAGTAGAGGAAGGCTACTGATTTGTTTGAATAAGTTTTATATCTAGCCTTTGCTGAAGTTTTTTTTTTATCTTGTTTAGGAGTTCTTTGGTGGAAGTTTTGGGGTCACTTAAGTATACTATCATATCATCTGCAAACAGTATTATTTTGACTTTTTCCTTTCCAATTTGTATCCCTTTGACTTCCTTTTGCTGTCTAATTGCTGTGGCTAGGACTTTGAGTAGTACATTGAATAGGTAGGGAGAGAGTGGGCAGCCTTGTCCAGTCTCTGATTTTAATGGGATGGCTTCAAGTTTCTCTCCATTTAGTTTGATGTTGGCTACTGGCTTGCTGTATATTGCTTTTACTGTTTAGGGCCTTGATTTCCTGATCTTTCCAGGGCTTTTATCATGCAAGGGTATTGAAATTTGGCAAATGCTTTCTCAGCATCTAGTGAAATGAACATGTGGATTTTTTCTTTGAGTTTATTTATATAGTGGATTACATTGATGGATATCTGCATATTGAACCAACCCTGCATTCCTGGGATAAAGTCTACCTGATCATGATGGATGATTGTTTTGATATGTTCTTGGATTAAGTTTGCATAAATTTTTTTTGAGTATTTTTACATCGATATTCATAAGGGAGATTGGTCTGAAGTTTTTTTTTTTCTTGTTGGTTTAGTTATGAGCATAATTGTGGCTTCATAGAACAAATTGTGTAGTGTTCCTTCTGCTTCTATTTTGTGTAATAATTTGAGGATAATTGGTATTAGGTCTTCTTTGAAGGTCTGATAGAATTCTGCACTAAAACCATCTGGTCCTGAGCTTTTTTTGCTGAGGAGACTATTTCTTTAGGGGTTATGGGACTGTTTAGATGGTTTATCTGCTCCTGATTTAACTTTGGTACCTGGTATCTGTCTAGAAAATTGTCCATTTCATCCAGATTTTTCAGTTTTGTGGAGTATAGTCTTTTGTAGTAGGATCTGATGATTTTTTTAAATTTCCTCTGTTTCTGTTGTTATGTCTCCCTTTTCAGTTCTGAGTTTATTAATTTGGATACTGTCTCTGTGCTCTCTGGTTAGTCTGGCTAAGAGTTTATCTATCTTATGATTTTCTCAAAGAACCAGCTCCTGGTTTTGTTCATTCTTCATGTAGTTCTTTTTGTTTCTACTTGGTTGATTTCAGCCCTGAGTTTGATTATTTCCTGACTTCTACTCCTCTTGAGTGTACTTGCTTCTTTTTGTTCTAGAACTTTCAGGTGTGCTGTCAAGCTGCTAGTGTATTCTCTCACCAGTTTCTTTTTGTAGTCACTTAGAGCTATGAGTTTTCATCTTCACTGCTTTTGTTGTGTCCCATAAGTTTTAGTGAAGAAGGAATTTTAAGTTAATATAGCAGAAAGCCTTAATTCACAAATATAAATAGTTAAAAATACAGGTCAGCAAACTCGTTAGCCCAAGGCCATCATAAAAGATGCAGAGCTAGAGAAACAAAGGTCAATTGAGTGTTCCTGGAATTGGCCAGCTGTAAGAGCTAGGGAAGATGCTCAAGGATAAATTCCTTGAGAACGAGAACAATAATGAAACACCCATCTGTTCCCATGATGTTTGACTTAGCCTCCTCTGAAAAAACTCCCACCAAAGGTCCCAAAGGCTTTTGAATTAAAATCAGCCAAATGGTCTGTTGACTCAGATAAGCATCTGCACTGGGTCCCAAGGCCACAGGAACCAGAGACTGTTCCCGTGAGATTAGTCAAACCTCTTCCCGGGATCTTCTTACACAAATTGCAGATATTCAAAACAACCAATTCTGTGTGACTGTGCCACAACCTCCCGCTTCCCTCCCGGCCTTTGCCTATATTAACCCTAAGCTTTTGGGCCTCTGGGTCGATTCCCCTACCTCCTGCACGAGACACGTATCGGCCCAGAACTCCGAAATAAACCTGCCTCGTGTGTGCTTGCAGCAAGATGGTCTTTGGAGTATTTTGGGGTCCTTGTCCCTTCAGGGTCTCCCTTGGGGGGTCTTTCATTAACATGATGTACTTTTATTTTCATTAAATTCTAAAAAGTCTTTAATTTCTTTCTTTTGTTCTTTCTTGACCAAGTTATCATTGAGTAGAACGTTGCTCAGTTTCCATGTGTATGTGGGCTTTCCATTGCTTTTGTTGTTATTGAAGACAAGCCTCAGTCCATGGTGATCTTATAGTATGCATGGGATTATTTCTATCTTCTTAGATCTATGGAGGCCTGTTTTGTGACCAATTATATGGTCTACTTTGGAAAAGGTACCATGAGATACTTAGAAGAAGGTGTATTCTTTTGTTTTAGGATGAAATTTTCTATAGGTATTTGTTAAATCCTATTTGTTAAATTTGGTTCATAACTTTTGTTAGTTTCACTGTGTCACTGTTTAGTTTCTGTTTCCTTGATCTGTCCATTAATGTGAGTGGGGTGCTGAAGTCTCTCACTATTAATGTGTGAGGTGCAATGTGTGCTTTGAGCTTTAGTAAAGTTTCTTTTATGAATGTATGTGGATGCCCTTGCATTTGGAGCATAGGTATTCATAACTGAGAGTTCATCTTGGTAGATTTTTCCTTTGATGAGTATGAAGTGTCTTTCCTTATCTTTTTTGATAACTTTCGGGTGAAAGTCAATTTTATTTGATATTAGAATGACTACAACAGCTTGTTTCTTGAACCATTTGCTTGGAAAATTGTTTTCCAGACTTTTACTCTGAGGTAGTACCTGTCTTTGTCACTGAGGTACATTTCTTGTATGCAGCAAAACTCTGGGTCCTATTTATGTATCTAGTCCATTAGTCTATATCTTTTTATTGGGGAATTGAGTCTATTGATTTTAAGAGATATTAAGAAAAATTGATTATTGCTTCCTTTTATTTTTGTTACTAGAGGTGGAATTATGTTTCTGTGGCTATCTTCTTTTGGATTTGTTGAAAGAATATTACTTTCTTGCTTTTTCTAGGTTGTAGTTTCCCTCCTTGTGTTGGGGTCTTCCATCTATTATCCTTTGTAGGGCAGGATTTGTGGAAAGATATTGTGCAAATTTTGTTTTGTCATGGGCTATCTTGGTTTCTCCATGTACGGTAATTGAGAGTTTTGCTGGGTATAGTAGCCTGGGCTGGCATTTGGTTCTCTTAGGATCTGTATGGCATGTGTCCAGGATCTTCTGGCTTTCATAGTCTCTGATGAGAAGTCTGGTGTAATTCTGGTAAGTCTGCATTTATATTTTACTTGACCCTTTTCCCTTACTGCTTTTAGTATTTTTCTTTGTTTTGTGCATTTGATGTTTTGATTATTATGTGACGGGAGGAATTTCTTTTCTGGTCTAGTCTATTTGGAGTTTTGTAGGCTTCTTGTATATTCATGGGCATCTCTTTCTTTAGGTTAGGAAAGTTTTCCTCTACAATTTTGTTGAAGATATTTACTGGCCCTTTAAGTTAGGAATCTTCACTCTCATCTATACCTATTATCCTTAGGTTTGGTCTTCTCATTGTGTCCTGGATTCCCTGGATGTTTTGAGTTAGGAGTGTTTTGCATTTTCTTTGACAGTTGTGTCAATGTTTTCCATGGTATCTTCTGCACATGAGATTCTCTCTTCTATCTCTTGTATTCTGTTGGTGATGCTTGCGTCAACTCTTTCCTAGTTTTCCTATCTCCAGGGTACTCTCCCTTTGAGATTTCTTTATTGTTTCTACTTCCATTTTTAGATCCTGGATGGTTTTGTTTAATTTGTTCACCTGTTTGGTTGTGTGTGTGTGTGTTTTTTTTTTTTTGCAATTCTTTAACAGATTTTTGTGTTTCTTCTTTAAGGACTTCTACCTATTTACCTGTATTCTCTTGCATTTCTTTAAGGGAGTTACTTACGTCCTTCTTAAAGTCCTCTATCATCATCATGAGAAGTGATTTTAATTCTGAATCCTGCTTTTCTGGTGTGATGGAGTGTCCAGGACTTGTTTTGGTGGGAGAACTGAGTTCTGATGATGCCATGTACCTTTGGTTTCTGTTGCCTATGTTCTTGTGCTTGCCTTTTGCCATCTGTTTATCTCTAGTGCTACCTGTACTCACTGTCTCTGACTGGAGCCTGTCTTTCCTGTTATCTTGCTTGTGTCAGAACTCCTCAGAGTTCAGCTGTCTCTGTGATCTTGTGATCCTGTGATCCTGAGATCCTGGGTTAAGAACTCCTGATAGTCAGGCTGCCTCTGGGTTCCTAAAATCTTATGATCTTGGGAGTATGAGAGCTCCTGAGAGTCCAGCTTTCTCTAGGTGCCACTGCTCTGATTACAGTAGGTTCAGAATTTGGTGACTTCTCAGGATCAGGCCAGCTAAGAACAGGCAGAAAGGCAATGGGTGCTTTCTTATGAATTGTTTATCCCTTCTCCTGGAAGTACTGCTTTTAAGCTTCCTCTAGAAAGTCTTGAGCATACTACATTTCCCACTTTTAGGGAGATATCCTTATCTGGTCCTACTTAAAGTTTTTCCTTACACCTTGGAGGTTGTGACTCAAATAAAGATGCCAGTGATCTGTTTATGAGGTTCTGACTCCAAGATACTCTTAGAACATCTGCCCCTGTACTTACTCAGGAAAAAGATAATCAGAACAAAGTAAACTTAAATATGTAAACAAGATTCAGGGAGCTAAAGGAACCGGTAGCAGATCAAATTAAAAGCCTTTTCCCATTATATGCTCAGGTGATTATGTCGAATAAGATTTGGGACTGTGTATGATATATCCCTTGAGGAAAAGATACAGCAACAAAGTTAGATTGGTGGGAGTTATCTCTGCCCTACACAGAGACTTATACTGATGGAGAAAGAATGGTGTGGATAAATGATAAGAAAAAGAAGTATGAAGACACTGTTTTTTAGAAAAGTTATCTCATACAGACCCATTGCTGTGTTGTATAACCAAGGAACAAAAAAATAACAAGATTAGACATATAAGCAAACTCTACAAATATATATAATAAACATTGCATTATGCCAGTAATTGAGTAATAGCTATAGCAGCTTTGGCCTGAAACTCTTTCCTGGGTCCAATGACAATTAGTACTCTGAGTATTGAAGTTGATAGTACACTGCTCTGGACATGGCTAGCTTGGAGATTTTCTTTCTGTCTAGTGCCTTTAAAACCACAAGAGCTACCAGCCTGAGAATGGACTGTCATGCTTTGGCAAAATAGACCTAGACTCTTAAAAAATGTGTTGTGGGTCTGGTGAGGGAAAATGATTATAGAAGATAACTATGATCTGTCATGGTTTATTAATAATGACTACACGTATGCCCAAAGGAAGCTAACACATGTATCTTGGGATAAAAATGATATGATCTATGTTGGAACAACATGAATCTATTCTTGCCTACTGAATTCTGTGTAAATAAAGAAGCAGTCTGACTGCTAGTCAGTCAGGTTGCAATATCCCCCCTGACCATTGTGCCTTTTTTGCAGACTCCTTATCTCCTCTACAGATGTCTTCTCCTGGTCATCTCTGGGGATAACCCCTGGCACTAGTCCATCAGAGCCTGAACCTGTGTACACACACGAAAGAATTCAAACATGCAAGTGTATGTGTGAGGGGGGTGTGAGTGTGTGTGTGTGTGTGTGTGTGAGAGAGAGAGAGAGAGAGAGAGAGAAAGAGAGAGTGTGTGTGTTTGTGTGTGTGTGAGTGTGTGTGTGTGAGGGTGTGTGTGTGTGAGTGTGTGTGTGTGTGTGTGTTCTTTGGGGGCTTCTTTTCACATAGTGTAGGCCAATATAATAATTTTATTTTGTGATAATCTAGCTCAAGCTTTGATCAGTCAGAGGTTTTTCCCTTTGCTATTCTAAATGATGTCTTTTGATCCGGACAATGCTATGATTTAAGATGGCATCATTGCTATGTCTTGCAGCTACAGAATGAAAAGTACTGTCTACTAATTTTCTGCCTAAAACCCACACAACCTACCTGGCAGCCTCAAAATTGAACCTGCATTTTTCACAAAAGTCTCCAAGTCTTCAGAAAACCTGATTGCCATGAACCTCTCTGACCTCATTTCAAGCATTTGTCCTTGTCTCTGGCACCTCAGAGACCCCAGCTTGCTTTCGGCTCCTCAGATGCACATCCTCATTCCTGTCTGGCATGTTCCCAGAATAACTTTCTCTGGTAGCCATCTGTTCAGCCACCCAAACAAAAGCCCCTGCCTCCTCCCTGCTGCCCTCAGCTTTGCTACCCTCCTGTCATGTGTCCATCTTGGATCCTTTTTGGTTTCTGTAACTGTTTGTGTCAGTTTCTTGCTTTAAAAGTACATCATGTGAGAACAAAGCTTTGTCTGTCCGGTTCGCTGCTTCATCCCTCATGCCTGCTACCTTGGCCTGGAGTTTCTCCTTTAGATGTGGGATTAGAGGAGTGTGAGATTAGGGAGACACAAAGCCAAGTTATAAAATGAGCATTTGTTTTGGACTTAGGAAAGTATGAATTATATTAATCTCAATCAGTTACCAGCTCTGAAAGTTTATGATTCTCTTAGAGTTAGCATCCTAAAACTTGTCACCTTTGTTACACTATTTAATGGCCAGTTAAGTGAGACAACATCAAAAACATACACATGAGAAGCTCATGTAAACGAAGTCTCCTTTTTCCCTTCCCCTCCCTGTTGTAGATTTCCTTTAATGCTTGCATTGTGGGTTCCCAAAAGTACATGTGAGATGCTGACGGTCCCTGCCCCTAGCTGGTTCTGATTGGGAAATAAAGTTGCCAGTGGCCAGTGGCTGGGAAGAGAGACAGAGGTGGGACTTTAGGATTCTTGTATAAGGTGACCAAGGAAGAAGCTGTATTTCCATGCTGGGGAAGCAGAATGACCAGGCTTGAGAGCTGCAGAGGGAAAGCAAGCAATCACATAAGAGCCGAGAAAGAGCAGCTCCAGGGACCCCAACTGATTGGATCTAAGGTAGCAAAGATGGAGTATACATTTTAGTAAGTAATAATTCAGAAGTATTGGAAGGGGAGTGTTAGCAACATGGAAGTTTGGGAGTGGTAAAGCCATTGAACTGTTTACGGCATATTAAAATAGAAGGTTCTGTGGTTCTGTGGTTCTGTGTGTGTGTGTGTGTCTTTCATTCATTAGGGCAGGTAGCAAGGAAATTATATGTGCTGCCATTGTGGAGGTTAGAGTGGATTAACCAACTATAGCTACAGATGGTGTCCAATTTGTAATAGAATGCACTATTAAAAATTAATTGGAGATTCTCAAATGGAACACACATGCCATAACATAAGATTAGGAGGTCTGAAAAGCTGGCTTCTTAGCAGAGCTACAGCATAAGCTGGGATATAGCTGAGTCTCCCCAGCCAACCCAGACAAAGCTAGGTGGCAGCAATTTGCCCTGGGCCTTTCTCAAAAGCTTATAGCTGCCTCAGAAAGTTTGAGCTCAGTCTTGCTGAGAGCCTCAAGTGTGCAAACACACAGGCTACTCAGAAGGCAGAGAGAGACAGATCACAGAGGCTACTTGCCTCATACAGTCAGATAAATAAACGATAGCAATAAATAAATAATAATTGATTTAATTGTTTTTAAGAATAGGAGGAAGATATTGTGGTAATTGTTTAAGTGTTTTTAAGTATACATGGAGTTAAAAAAAATCCCAGCCCTTTGATCTCAAATGTAGGAAACAAAGGCACACACACACACACACACACACACACACACACAGAGAGAGGGAGAGAGAGAGAGAGAGAGAGTGCCTATCTCAAAAAATAATAATGAGATATTAATCTCCATAGAAAAGAGAATGAATGAAAACTGATTTAATAGTTTTTAAGGATACAAAGAGAGAAATAAGTTAAAGGAAGACTGAAAAGCTCTATGCCAGGGCGGGCAGCTGAGTTCTTTGAACATGGGCTACACAGGAATTCTAGAATTGCTTAGCCTGGTATAATAAATTAATAGACTGGAAAGAGGCTCATACAAAAATATAAAAGAAAATTTAATAGAAGTTAAATACATAGTTAACAATGTTAATTCAATTTATATAAAGAGAGAGAGGTTATGTGTACCTACAGAGATATTAGTCTGCATAGAAAGAAGAAATTAGGTATGCATAGATGAATAAATAAATTTAGGCCTTGATCTCATTATTAAAAATTAATCATGTAAGAGCAAGGCAAGTGTAGGAGCATTGTCTCAGTGGATAATCATAATCATTTAGATTGCTTTGATTATTTTGAATTGTTTTAATTATCAAAATATGTATGTTGTTATAATTCTGGTGGTTATGATATTAAAAATTCCCTGGGAGAGAGGTCAAGATAGGGAAGGCCTGGAGAGAAAGGAGGTTGAGAATTTGAATCAATCTATACCTTTGATGATTTCAGATTACTGCACCAAAGATATGCTATTATGGAAGAAAGGCTCTTTATTTGTGTTACTAGGAAAGAAGAAAAGGCTTTGGACACTTTCCAGAGTGATATGGATCAGATATGCCAGGGGAAGACCCCCTAAAGATCTCGACTACAGAGAAGAAAACTGAGAAAATCAAACAGGACGAATAACTTGATTTTCTGATTCCTTCATATAACAAGAGCCCTGTAATGGGATTAGACATAAAAATGTCTTGAGTCAAAACTTCAGCTAAAAGTAGACAATAAATCTTGCTGGTTATGGAATCCTTAAGATTCATTATGTCATCTTTCACATGACATGAAGATTTATTATAATTAGTGATTGATCAAATTAACTCATAAAAGGGTAAATGTCTTTCACCTGCTCAAACAAGGAGCAGAAATTCATCCTTAACTGATCTGTGCACCTTACGCAATCCATACGAATGTCTTAATACTGCTAAAACTTTAGCTATAGATTCATATATTATAGAATGTGTAGTTCTGACAGGATTCATCTCCTGGGATGCTGAAATGACCGGATATTCCAGCTCCCTCCCCCTTAATGCTGTTTCCAGAGACTTGCTTCCACAACAGCTTCAGGGATAGCTGCTGATTCCCAATGGACTCAGTTCATTCAGCCTTTCAGACAGAACCAGTCACAATGTCAGTCAAGTCCTGAACCTTCTAAGCATATAGAAGTCTGGATAACAGATGCTAAAGCTAACTTTTTTAAGTCTAACCAATGTTTCTAATCTTTCTACCCCTTCCCACCCCTTTAAAAAAATATTTCATTGCCCCAATTTATCGGAAAGAAGTTATGGAGAGTTCTCATTCAAATCCTTTGGGCTTCGATATCTGGTTATGTTTTTGTTAATAAATAATAGATAGATTGTCATTTTAAGGAATAATTTGGAGATGGTCATAATTTTGAACAGGGAGGAAACATATGGGATGAATAACTAAGTTTATTCTTAAACAAAGCTTTGTATGGCCATAATCATACATTGGTAGAAATATTTATAGTCAATTCAAAGTTGAAGTTATATTACTTGCATTGGTACAGAATTTATATATTGATACAGATTTAATGTTTTCATTGGTATCAGTTTTTTATACTGGTACAAAATTTGAAATTAATATTATTGCTCTTAGATAAGTATTGTGCCTTTGCAACTCTTTTAAGAATGCTAGGCTTAGACCCAGTCTTTCTAATAGCTGTTATTACTGACTGTTTTAGGATGATTCAGTAATTCAAGTTAAAGGCCAGATAGTAAACTCATGGTTATATTAGATTCTGAATTAATTATAAAAAGGTATTTTCAATATTATTCAAATGGAAATGAGTAAGGTAGTCAAGATTTAGTACTTCAGTATAATTTATATAGACTGATAGTCTTCAAAACATACGAACTCCACAGAATATGGCATTTATAATAATTTCATTATTAATAGAAATTCTGACTAGGAGTCATGTCTGCTCTTGACAGTACCCTCTTCACAGTTCAAAGAATATATTGAGCATCATAACCTCCATATAGAATTGCTACAGTTGTGGCAAGGTACCCACTTGGCAAAAACTGCCCTAATTCATATATAGACAAAAAAAATGCTATCAAAGAAAGGACACACAATGTGGGATAGTCAACAGATTCACACTGTCAAGACAGGGTAAGCTAGTCTTTCATACTCCCTGCTTCACTTAAGGTCTGTCAGATCTGTTTGGGCCAGAAGGCTGAAGACAGATGCTCCAACATTTTGAGGAATAGGGTATTGTCCAGGTAGTCAGTTATCTCTGCAAATTGGTTATATTTTGGAGGCTGTGTTTTTGTGCTTCCTATATATTCAGGTAATATCTAATTTTTTCTCAGAACTGTGATGGAGTTGAAGAAAAATTATAGTCTCATAATCAAACTTAAATTGTTTAGCATTAAGGAAGATGATCTAGATCTTAAAGGATAGTTTTCAAATGGCAATGCAAGTTAAGATCAAAACATAATTCAGATATAGAATTGTAAACTCTTTAAGTTAGGATAGATGTTAGAGAAATGTACTTAAGTTGACAAAATTGATGGGCTAGATATTATTAGTGTATACCATACCTTATAGTTTACATAACTTTAATAACTATGTTTATTGTATATCTGAGAGAAAAAGTCTTTTAATGGACAAAAAAAGGGAAATGTTGATTTAATGCTTGCATTATGGGTTCCCAAAATTGAACAAGAATTCTGCATATGAGGTAATGAAGGTCCCTACCCCTGTCCAGTTCTGATTGGCAAATAAAGCTGCTGGTGGCCAATGACTGGGCAGGGAGACAGAGGTGGGACTTTTGGGTTCTAGGGCAAGGGCACTCAGGAAGAAGCAGTACCTCCATACTGGGGAAGCAGAAAGACCAGGCTTAAGAGCTGCAGAAGAGAGAGCTTACATAAGAGCCGGGAAAGAAAGGCCCCAGGGAGCCCCACCAATTTGATCTAAGGTAGCAAAGACATACTCTAGATTTTAATAAGTAATAATTCAGGAGTATTGGCTAGGAGGCGTTAGCAACACAGATGCTTGGGAGCGGCCCAGCCATTGAGCTGCTTAAGGCATATTAAAATAGAAGGCTGGATATGTGTGTCTTTCATTTAAGAATCCAGAGCATTCCAGTGGGTAGCAAGAAATCCATGAGCCACTGCCAGAAAAATTAGAGTGGATTAACCAACTATGGTTACACCTCCCCTTCTTTTATTTCTCTGTTGGACTAAGGTTGAAATGCACATCTTTATGACCATTTTCAAGTCCTGGCTTTCTTCTTTAAAGGGTATTGAATTGACTTGTTCTGTACACACATTCCTCATACCCTATCAAGTGACTCTGATTCTTCTTGGTCCATGACTGAATGCTGCTTCTTGTATCTGTCCAAGTGTTTGCCTTCTCCAATTTAGTCTATTCTGGGATAGCTTTGATGGGCTTCTCATTTAAATAGTGGATCATTCTACAAAAAAAAAAGTTTCACAGAAACTCATTGCTGTCCCACACAGAGAAAAAGTAGCCAAGAGGGAAAGGATCTCCCAGCACTTTGACTCATTTTTCTTTTCACTGATTAATTAGTATCCAAAATCTTTCTTTGATTTGGGAGCCATTACACTTCGCTGGGCAGTAATACCTTGAGTGATGATGTCTTCCTCTAAGAAGCAGAGAGCCACAAATGGTCTTAATAGAGGAAGTGATGATCAATCCACTGCTACAGTCATTTTGTGAACAAAGATGCAAAATGGAAAGTATTAGACCATGTTCCATTTCTAAATAATGCTGCTATTTTCTTTGATATCTCAGGAAGGCTCATTTGCTTGCTTTGAAAACAGAACTGACCTATTTTGCTAGCAGACTGGTATCCTATTTTTATGAGTCTTGTCTCTTTCCCCTAGGGTTTGGGATGTAATTAGATATTTATTAGTTTACTTGTCTTCTTTCATTTACACTGTTAAATATGGTTAGAACAATGAATGAAAGTTGATGGCAGCTTTAAATGTCTATCAAGGATTCCGGCACATAGTGTTTATAATCACTCTGCATGTTTAATTTTTTAATTTCATTTTCTCTTTCCTTTTCTAGCCAGTCTTTTGGAATATATATATATATATATATACATACATATATACATACATACATACATACATATAAACATCATATACATCATATATATATGTATATATATATATATATATATATATATGCATACAGATTCTGTGTGTGTGTGTGTGTGTGTGTGTGTGTGTATGTGGTGTTCATAAAAACATATGTGTGCAAATATGGAGCCCACAGGTCAATGTTGGGTATTTTTCTCAGTTCCTTATTTTTAAAGACAGAGTTTCTCATTGAACTTGAAGTACACTTACTGAGTAGACTGGCTGTTCAAGCCTTCGAGATCTAGCTATTTCCATGTTCCTAGTTATCAAATAACAGCTGCATGCCACAGCACCTGTTTTCTTTTTTGGTTGTTGTTTGTTTTGTTTTTTGTTTTTCTTACATAATTAGTAAATTCACATACTCATATGTTCAGGGCAACCACTTTACTGAGTCATCACCTTGGCAATGCAGATGGTCTATTTATCTGTCTTGTTATTATTTTACTTACATGTATAAGCACATGTGCCACAGCCCACTCCTCAGGATTGTTTTTCCTCCCCTTTTGGCTGAATTTCTGTCACCCTTTAGGAAGAAATCAGTCCTTTGCAGATTCCTAGGAATGGGCTTCAGGGTTCAGTGTTTCCTAAATGTTTTGTATTTAAAACCCACATACTGGAAATACAGCATGACTGGATATAAAGTCCCTGCTTCACATATTCTTTCCCTGAGAGTTTGGAAAGTGCTACTGCAGTATTTCCTTGGTTTGCTTGTGGGCTTAAATGAATAAGCTTAATTCTATTGTACTTATGTTTTTTATCTTAATGCCTAGAAAACCTGGGGAATTCATCTTTATCTTGGAAATTGAATGATTTTAGTATCATGTGTTCTGAAATGATCACCCTGCCTCATTGTTCCAAGGTACTCAGGGAATGGTTGCTACATAGAAGGTACTTCTTTACCTTGTAGAAAATGCTTCTGATTCACAAAATCTCTCCTTCCATTATTTTTCCTTTATTTATTCTAGTGATGTGGATAGTATTGCTTTTCTGAGAATGTTCTATTTTTATTACTTTTTTTGACTAATTTTTTTACTTCTCTGTATAATTTTTACTTCCTTAATATTCAACCCCATCTTTTTTATCACTTCACTAAATTTTCATTTGTGTCTAACATTTACATGGGCATAAAGATTGTTTAAAAATAGTTACTTAATTTCTGAGAAATTTAGGCCATTTTCTTCAACTTCTTTTCTGGATTGAACAAAGCTCTTTTAGTTCACACTTTTCATTCATTTTTGCTTTTCAGAATTTCTGGTTTAATATCAGTTATAGCTTTTCCATCTGCTTATGTATCCACAATTGGGTTTGATTACTGTCTTAAACTTTCATTCTGTACTTGTCTTTCTGTGGATATTTCCTATACTTGATTCAGGTGAGATGTGACCCTCTGGCTTTCTAGGAGTTTTTTTTTTTTTTGCTTTGTTTTGTTTAAACTATATTGTAGTGTTCTCCATGACTTCTTCTTTAATGACATCTGATTCGCACAGTCTAGGAAAGTCTAGGTGTGTGACCTTGTGTTTCGTTGGCTCATTTTGTTGGTGGAACGAGAGTTCTGTGTCCTCTGATCTTCTCACTCTTGTTTGTCATAGCACTATTCCTCCTCATGCTTTAAAGCTACCATTTCACTAGTAAATTGTCAAGGAACACCTTTGTCCTTTGTCATGTCTTTAATTTCATGTTTGTGATGTCAAAGCATGAGTATGATTTCAAGACACCATCTTCAGTCATCTTTCTTCTTGAATAGCATTTATCCCTTTAAACCATAGGTCTTGCTTGCATATGGGTTCTGATCATTTAAATAACTCTGAAATTCCTTCTCTATATTTTGTGTTTGGTTCAACTGTAATATTTTTAGATTTACTTTAATTCCAATCTATCTGATTGCAACTGAATCCCAAGCTTCTGTGCTTTCCTTCTTCTCTGCCTCCTCTTTCCTGTCCTGTGACTCTCTATCTTCCTCTGTCTTCTACCTTTACCTTCCAATGGAATGAGGGGAGGTTGAGCATGAGGACCAGGAGTGTGTGATGTTCCCTGATGCCTCTAAGGTGCTTTGCAGCTCTACTCCCACCCATAACACTGAGGCCAGGGCTGCGTATAGGTAATTCAGATGTGAGACTGTTTTATATATTCAGAAAAAGAAGTTTTATGAGATATATTACCACAAAGCTTCCATTTTTGTTCTAGATAGTGTTCTGTGATGGATTTGAAAATTTTGACATAGCCTAGTTAACCAAATGGTCTCTTCATGATTCATGCCTGCTGTCTCTTAGGAACTTTTGCTCATGTTAAGGTTATAAATATGCTGTCATGTGTTTGTATTTAAAAATGCTCTTTTACATTTTTTTCTGTTACATTTTTTATTGGATATTTTCTTTATTTATGTTTGGCCATTCTACCGGTGAATGTGCCTGATCTCATCTTTTACATTTTTATGCTTTGTATTTTTTCTATTTATTCAAAAACTTTTTTCTTCTTCTCCTTCAGAGACCCACCCCTCCCTATACTACTTTTCTTCCCTGTTATACCAGTATCCAAAGAAACTTGCAACATTTAAAAAGTCAGCTCATCATGGATTTAGCCCTCAAATTGATGGAATTTGAGAATATTATTCTGAGTCATTTATAAGTGGGACATTAGTCATAAAGTACAGGATAACCATGCTACAATCTACAGACCCAAAGAAACTGGGTAATAAGCAGGTATCAATGAAGAATGCATGAATCTCACTCAGAAAGGGAAACTAAGTTGTCATCGAGGCGGATGGATGGAGGGAATTGAGTAGGAGAGGAGGTAAAGAGAGGAATGAGGATGGCAATAAGCTGTGGGAGAGGCCTGGAAATTAGAATGGAAATTAGAGTGGGACATCTCTGGTGACTAGCTGGAGGCCTGGGAAGTGAGAGGGTACTGGGAATCTATGGTAGCGAACCTAGCTGAGATGCCTACCAGAGGAGGATATAAAGACTGAAGTAGCCACTTACTATAGCCAGGTATGATTTCCAGAGGAGGGAAAGGGGACATCAATCACCCACAAAACCTTCAGTCCAAATGTGTCTTGCCTACAAAATATGCAGGGATAAAAATGTAGCAGAGACTGAGGTAACAGTCAACCAATGACTGCTCCAAGTTGAGTCTTATTTCATGTGGGAGAGTCAACCCCTGACACTATTAATAATATTCTGCTATGCTTGCAGACAGCAACCTAGTGTAGCTGTCTTCTGAGCAGCTTCATTCAACTGTGGATGGAGGCAGATGCAGAGACCCACATCAAAACATCAGGTGGAGCAGAGTCTTGTGGAAGAGTGAGCAATAGACGTGAACAAGCTGGAGGGGTCAAGAACATCATAAGAAGATCCACAGAGTCTACTAACCTAGGACTAGAGGGGGCTCACAGAGCCTGGACTACCAACCAGGGAGCATGCAACAGCTGGATCTAGATACCCTATACATTTGTAGCAAATTTTCAGCTTTGTCTTCATGTGGGTCCCCTAACATGTAAAAAGGGAGCTGTCTGTGTCTCTGTCCTCTGCCATTTGATCCCCTTATCTCTACTTGGATTGCCTAGTTGGGCCTCAATGGGGAGAGAAAGTGGCTAGTCTTGCTTGGACTAGATGTGCCCGGATGGGATGTTAGCCAAGAGGGGACTCTCCTTTTTGAAGGAGAAGAGGAAGAGAGAATGGGGTATGACTTGGAAGAGAGAAGGGAGGGGGCTGTCCTAGGGGTGTAAAGTCAGTTAAAAATATAAAGTAAAAGAAAAATCATCCCATCCCCCACACTACCAAAATACCAATTGACCAAAATTTAAATGGGCATACAGATGGGTACTCTTTTTGTGAGGAATTATCACTTTTTGTTCAGATGATCTGTATTGTTCTATGATAACCACTCTACTAGAGTGGTGGTCACTGATACATTACACCCTAATATACTTTTGATTGCAATTAGGCCAAAAGAAAGCAGCCTCTAAAATGCTGATATTGCAGTAGGTTTTCCATTCATTTCAAAGCAATGTTCTATATATATAAAAAAATTCTTGTTACATTAATTTTGCAACCATCAAAATATAGAAAAGGACATAAAAATAGCCATAGCATTTTACTTCTACGTTTTTCAGGGATATTTACTGAGAATAAGGATACTATTTTACACAGTAAATACAACACACTTACTGTCTTTAGCAAGTTTAACACAGATGTCACAATGTTTTGACTAAATTTATGATTTATATTTCTTCAGTAACAATGGGCCTGATACCACTCTTTGTAGAATTTTATCCTCCTAGATGGAGCTACTCTCTGGCCAGTTTTGCATTTGTCAGAGCACTGAACAATCTTCAGACTTGCATAACAACACAGACCTTCCCTGTCATTTGTGACATCAACAGAAGCCTGCACTTTCCTCTCCTCTTCCAAACAGTACTGTTATACTTCTGAACTCTCTGTGTTCTCATGATTATACTCAGAGATCTTTTCTTGGCTAGAACATCACTTGTATGTCTCAGACTCAGAAGCACAAACGGTCACTTGTCCCTTGTGGATGAGTTGAATTTTAATCATCGGTTTAGTGTTTTCTGTTTTCTCTTCTCTGCAATTCTACTCTTCCAAACAGCAGGCAACCTATAACATTATTTTATACCATGAAAATATTCTGCTTCTTATTAATCTAAATTTTCCTGGATTTATGTCTAGGAATAGTTCTTTATTGATTAAACCTACAATCCAATGGTTGAAAAATGATCACTTTTCAACCCCAACATTCTTTTAATTCACCATTTGACACTTGGGATTCTGCTATAAAAATAAACCTTCCATTTATCTGTGAGTGGGTGACTAAGACAACAGAAACTCACTTTTTCATAATTCCTGAGCCTTGAGAAGTCAAAGACCAAGATTTATAAGCAATAGCCACACAGTCATCCCTGGTTGTTCACTGACCTCTTGTGCAGGAGGTAGGATAAGGGAAATGGGTTGTTTTTCTCTCTTTTAGACACTTCTCTAACTACACACCACTCAACCATGAAAAATTCACTTTTGTTTGCTGTTCTGTACATGAGGCTGTTTTCCAAACCCAGTCACATTGAACACTTCAACCGATGTGCTACAGTTCACAGAACAGCAAAGGTTTAAATCTTATCAAAACAAAACTGAAAAGTTTATAATGTTGTTGGACACAGTTTGTACAGTCTAGTCTTGTCTTTTGCCTATTTATTTACATTGTTGTAGACTTCTAAACTTTATTTTTTTAATATTTTTATTAACTAAGTACTTTACCCCATGATATATGATATAGGATGCAAAATTTTATTCTAACATTTAAAAAGTGGAAACTTCTTCA
>NW_021604598.1:4753633-4772320 GCF_004785775.1 Grammomys surdaster | reverse complement strand
AGAGAGAGAGAGAGAGAGAGAGAGAGAGAGAGAGAGAGAGAGAGAGAGAAATGGGAAAATATTAGGCTCTTTGCTTCCCATGTAAGCAATCTGAATGTCTATTTTAGTCTTTTGGATTTGCTTGTTGGGTATTTGGGTATTTTATTTTCTATTTTATTTTCCTTTTTTATTTTAATGTACTCAAAGTTATTTTTTTCTTTATTGTTAGAAAACATTTTTATAACTAAGTAAGATGTTCCTTTCTTAATTTATTTCTATAAATTTAATTGCCTTTTTCAATTACTGGCTCTTTGTTTGATGCCATTTTTGAGAAAGCTTTTGTTGCTGGAGTCATTTGCTATACCATCTTGCTTGCATAGATGTCCCAGTGTAGTTGGGACTCTTACACAGCTGCCCATTTTTAAGTTAAGAGGAACATACTATAATAGTCAGGACTTTAGAATTCATGTAGCCTATGATGCAAAAGGTTCCACTCTCCTCTTATGACATAAGTAGATAGTGTACACCAGGACGTAGAAAATGTATACCAGAAAACAAATTATAAAAGCAAGTTATAGACCAGATTTTGCCTATGAGCCTTATTTTTGTTTATTCTGACTCCTTGTCTGGTCTATCACATTAGTCTGTCTGTTTTATTTATAAGTGTTTTGTAGTATATTTTTCTACCTGATAGGGGTAGTCTTTGATCAGTGTTATTTGTCTGTTTACTTTGTTTGTTTTCTTGTCTTCTGCATGAACCTTAGCAGCTATTGTGTATGAAGGTTCCCAGACAGAAACTATACTTTCAAGATGAAATCTTCTGCAAGATTAAGGATGATTGTGACTTTAGAGAAGTTCAAATTTAATAGAATTTGAACCTAATTACAATTTAGCTTGTCTATCATTCGCCCTGTAAGGAGCCATTTTGTCCACATTGTGCCTAATATTGTATAATTAACAGATAAAACTATTTTCAGATGTATTAACTTAATAAAACCCTAGTTTACACCAACCAAAACCTTAAAACTATCATTAGACAGCATCTGAGACCTATGGTTTAGATGCCTCTGCTTTGCTATAGTCACCTACTTAGTGACTATATTATTTATTTATTTATTTATTTATTTATTTATTTATTATTACTTATTTCTACCATGGTCTCCAGAAAATATCTTGATTTGTGACTTGTTTTGCTATGTTATCATATAAACATGAAATAGCTGCTTCCACATTACAACATGGAATTTGGAGTGACCCACATCTCTGTTTCCAGTTCATGGTCACTCATATTTGTCTTCAGAATCAACTCTCTCTTATTTTCCTTTATAGCAAGAGCAAGCACCACCACCAACAAAACCCCCACCCATTGGAAATTTTAGTAGGGTTGTACTGAATGTACATACAAACTCAGCTTCAATTCTGTCCTGTGGGTTCCCTAAACTTTATTGAAATTTTTACTTGGGACTATGTGGTTATGTACTGAGTCAGATTAGGGAAGATCTATGTCTTTTGTGCAATTTGCAATGTTAAACATTGTTGCAATTAGTACTTATATTAATAGGTTTTCTTTTGTGACATTAAATTATCTGTTCAAGGCAACTTACATAAGGAAGGGTTTATTCTGGCTCATGGTTGGGGGGTACTCTGCATTGTGTCAGGGAAGGCCGAGCATCAGAGCTTGGGGCAGCATGTACAGTCAGGAAGCAGAGAGAAATAAATACTAGTTTCAGCTCATTTTCCCCATTTTATTCAGTCTGAGCTTTTATTTTATTCATTTTATTTATTCTTAGTGTGTGGAATGGTAGCAACCACAGTTGAGGTTAGGATTGCTATCTTAGTTAAACTAATTTTGATAATCCCTTACTAGATTGCCTAGAGATTTATTTCTGTGGTACTTCTAAATCCTGTCATTTTGTCAGCAGAGATTGACCATCATAGTATAATGACATGTTCTTTAAGTTCTTGTCATTGTAAGCACTCCTGCTGTCACGTTCACTTAAACAAAAACTGTTAGTGGTAAAGCAATTAACTCCCTTATCCTGGCCCAAGGAGCAAATGAGCTGATCATGTGGGTTCTAGTTCTGTGGGCAGGAGTCTGATACCTAACCATGAGCACTCAAGCAGAGGATCAGTTTGAGCCTGTTAGGTTCTTACTTTTAGACAATCTTTTGTTCCATAAAATTCTTCAAATGACTACAAGGGCTACCTGCGTTAGACGATATAATATCCTTTCTCATTATACTGATTCAAATGTTCAATTCACATGGACACAGATATAACACTATTGTGCCCAAAATCAAGCTGATATGTAGAGATTCACAGCCAAGTTCATTCCATTAACAGTTGGGTCACACTTTTGGACACTTATGCTCTTCCTGGTGCCCATATGATGGTTGCTTCTACTCCTGGCAAGGCTGTCTGGCAAGCATATTCTTATATTCCAATGTCCATGTCCAAAGAGAGGCCACTTGGCTGTCAATGCTTGGATATTTAGTTTGGTCCTCTTGGCAGCTGGCGTGGGAGCTGATCAACCAGGAGTGAGCTTCCCCTGATACACTTGAGGAGACAGAGTGGCAAATGAATACTTATGCACATGTGAATATGGGAAGATAAAAAGCATAGTAAGCACTTGTCAAATTGCTTATGCACATCAGCCTCTCCCTCCGGACTTCAAGTCCCCAAAAGTTAAAAACAATAATGCCTTATCCATCACTGAATATTTCACATGCTACATGCAGAATAGTTGTCAAATGAAGGGTTTTCGTTTAGAAGTAGACAGGGTTCACTCAATAATATCTTAACAGGGAAGATTCCCAGCCACCATAGAGAACACCTCTCTCAGCTCAGACATTTAAGTTTCTGGTATTTTTATTCATGGTTATTTCTTCTCTGGGTTCATTTTCTCCTATAATTCTTTACTTTAATCATCAAGAGTGGCAAATCGCAAGTGATAGCTCTGATCGTTCTATGTCCCTGAATGAGGACCATTTCTCTCCACACAGAATGTTTCTGTGTTATTTCTGTAAGACCTGGTGACTCTGGTGTATGATGCATTGTGCCATAATTGCTTCTGGAAGGTATATGGAACAGTTCCTTCTAGAGTACAGCTTTCATCCCTACCATTTTCCCTGTCCCTTCTCACAAAACCCAGTTATTCTTCAAGGGAATGTAGGTAAAATTCCTGTATTATGAAGTATTTCAGATGTGTACATCACTGGAGAACATTTAATGTTAATATTCTTCTGGAAAACTCTGGAGGAACAGTCTCCAATCTTAGCCATGTATAGTGTCAAGAGACTATGTTCTGCAAGGATTATGTGGCTTTAAAATGTACCTTAAGGTCCAAAGAAAGAAACTGGGATTTTATTTGAAGGCCATTTTCTTGCATGTTAATGCTGGCATTTCTAAAGTTACCATTTATTTCTCTGACAACCAAATACCATCCGGCACATCCAAAGCCTTGGTGATTCAGATATATTTAGATATGCTGTATAAATAATAAATAAACATGCCAGCATCTCTGTCCAGTTATATTAATAAAACATTGACTATCTCTCAGTGAATAGCAGATTTTAAGATGGTTTCCACATGATGTTATTAAAGAAATCTTCTTTCATATTTGAACAAACATTCTTCACCTGTAATTTTAATGAGCAGGAAACTAAGCCCAATCTTCCTTTTCTTAGTTTGTGATGCTGCGATTGGATACTACAAACAGGATAATTTATAAAAAAAAAAAAAGCAATATATTTCTTTTTGTTGGGATGTCGAAGATCCAGGTGTCATCAGCATGGATCTCTAATGAGTGCTTCTTTGGGCTTCAAGGACCAAGTCTTTTTGTCTCCTCTACAGGGAATAAACCTGTTGTCCTCATAGGGAACAAGAAACTTGGGAGCAAGAAAGAAAGCTCCCTTTATCCTCAAACTAGTTCTTCTCATGAGAGCTTGTGTGATGGCCTTGTACTCTCTTAAAGGCCATGCCTTTTAAGAATATGCCAATCAAATTGGAAGTCCATCACTCAAATCACAGAATTTTAATTGCTGTTATCTTTGAGAGCATTTTAATTTTTTGAGTGCAGGCACTATGGATAGAGTCTTGGATGTCACTGTGTTCTAGTGAAGAATTGCATTACCTTCCAGCAGAGTACCCAAATGTATATTAAAGCATTATCACACACAGGCCTCAATAACTTCCACATGTGTGTTTTCTGGGCAATACCCGAAAGGACAAGGCACAGAAACATCAGAGAACTTCCCTACATTTTCTTTAAAACCTAAGGCAAACAGAATTTGACACAGACTTGAAGGAGCTACAGACCCATGAGTGTAGACAGGCTCAGTACTCTCTTAATCCTTAGTTCATGCTGATGACTATAGTTTGTCCTAAAATCTAAGGCACATATAGAATGGAGGTTATCAGGAAAAAAAACCATCTTTATCTACTTAATATCACATATCAGACTTCTAATAAATATGGCCTAATAAATGTCAGTATCTCATTAATGTCACTCTTTAACCTAGAGAGGAGTAAACAAGGGCTACTTCTTTAACCTAGAGAAGAGCAAACAAGGGACAGTTCTACATTTAGAACCATCAGGTTTAAACCTGAACATGCTGAATTGGTAAAGAAAAACATATATCCTATAAGTAAGTATAAATGATGCTGTTAAGGCTCTGCTCTAACTGTAATGCTATTAGTTGCTTCTATGCAAACAAAAAGGGAACATCAAATGATTAGAAACATGGGTATAAATTAGAGTTTCCAAAATAAATGAGTTACAAGAGCAAATCCAGGAAATGTCAAGCTATAAGCAACCACAAAATGAAAGATGGGAGGGGCATGTGAGGAGGCATTGGGACTGGGAGGAGGGAGGGTATAATCAGGATGTAAAGTGAATGAATGAATAAATAAATAAATAAACAAACAAACAAGGAAAAAGGAAATGAATGGAATCTAAAATAAAAAGAATCACATAGCCAACCCTACTGTTGAGAACTGGTTGTTTACTTGGATTGTGGTATATTCCCCTGTAGAAAGAAGGTTAGAGCAAGCACACAGGTATTTTTCTCCAATGCTCTCACTGAGTTCTATTTGGCTTGGCTGCCCTATAGGGCATGCTTCCCTCTCTTTACTACACACACACACACACACACACACACACACACACACACACACACACACCTCTGGAACAAGTCGTGCTCCCATCCAGCACCTTGGGTCCTTTCTGAGAAGATAGCTTTCAGCAGGATTGTACCTTTTCCTTGATTACAGCTATTAGATATATCTTGCAAGGATGCGTTTTTTGTAAAATTTATAGGCCTGTAAAAAACTATATCCCAGTATCAGGACTCATTTTGGCTTCTGCATCTCTCTATGTGTTTGTGTGTTTTCTTTCACATTTTTTCTTTAATTTAAAATGATTTCTTTTCTCACACAGTATACTCTGATTGTAGTTTTCCCTCCATCTGCTCCTCCCAGTTTTTCCCTACTTCCCTTAGCCATTTGGATCCCTTCTCTTTCTGTATTCCATTAGACAAGAACAGACTTCTAAGAAATAGCAAATAAATATGACAAAACAAAACATAATAAGATAAACAAAACCCATCATATCAGAGTTGGATGAGGCAATTCAACAAAAGGTAAAGAATTCTGAGAGCTGTTATAAAACTCAGAGACCCACTTGTCCTCACACTCAGGAATTCCTTAAAAATAGTAAGCTAAAAGCTATAACACACACACACACACACACACACACACACACACACACACACGCAAAGGACCTGGTATAGATGAGTGTAGGTCCTGTGCTTGCTGCGTCAGTGTCTGTGAGCTCATATACATCTTGCTTAGTTGATTTAGAGGCCTGGTTCTCCTGGTGTATGTCATTTCCACTGGCACTTACACTCTTTCTGCTTTCTCTTCCATGGGGTTCCCTGAGCTCTGATGGGAGGAATTTGATATAGAGGAATTGATACAGATCTAACTAATTATAATATATGTATATGTGTATGTATATGCAATGTACCAGTACTGTTTGGTTTTACCCTCGGTCTCTAGGCCACCTTGCCTCTAGAACTTGGTCACTCAAGTAGTGTTGTGTCTGAGTTCCAACTCATGGCATTGAACTTAAATCTGACATTGATTATCTAATCCCAACAAGTTCTGTGCCACCATTGCCCTGGCATATCTTGCAAACATGACAAATTATAGGTCAAATGTTTTTTGACCGGGTTGATGTTAACATTTTTCTTTTGGTAGACTGTCGAGTAGCTTCCTACACCAAAGAAATTGGAACACAGGGGTGAAGGCTCTTTGTAGGCAGCAGCTGAACTTTTCCAGGTTCACTGAATTTTGTGAGTGTTGTCCTCGAGAATGGTGCTCTAGGTCAGGTTGCAGAGAGCAGATGGGAAACAGCATGAGTTGTTTGGGAATTTCCATGTGATTCCGTTGGCTAACAACTCAATTGGATGCAATCCAGTCCTGCTACAGAAAGCTTCTTTGTGTGAAGAGAGATGGCCGGTAGAGACTCTATACCTCAGATTATTAGGAGACTTCATTAGGATCACCTTCATATATTTTAGGAATTTTCAATGCTCTAGGTTTCCATATGCCTCAAATGACTCTCAATTTCAAATGTCTCTCCCTGTACACTCTTCCTCTTTCTTATCATCCCTTCCCCTCCCCAGCTGATCCTCCCTTTCTCCTCCCATCCACCTCCCCATTTACCAGAAAATCTATTCTATTTCTCTGTCCCAGAGAGATCCATATGTTCCCCCTAGATGCTTCTATACCTAACCTTTTTGGGTCTACAGACTGTAACTTGGTTATCACATACTTAATGGCTAATATCCACATCTAAGTAAATACATAGAATCTTTATCTTTCTGGATGTGGGTTACTTCACTCAAGATGATTTTCTTTTCTAGTTCCAACTATTTGCCTGCGAATTTCATGATGTCATTTTTTAATAGTTGAGTAATATTCCATTGCATAAATGTAGCACATCTTATTTAACCATTCTTTGATTGTTGGATATCTAGGTTGTTTCTAGCCTCTAGTTGTTATGAAGACTGCTACAGTGAACATGGCTGAGCGTGTGTCCTAGAGGTAAGATAGAGTGTCTTTTGGGTATATACTGGATATATAGCTGGTTCTTGAGATTGATTAATTCCAAACTTTCTGGGGAAATGCCATCCTTTTTTTTTTGATGGTTGTAAACTTTCCACTTCCATCATCATTTGCAGACTGTTCTACTTTCTCCACTTCCTCGCCAGCATGAGCTGTCATTTGTGATTTTGATTTTAACCATCTGACAGATGTAAGATAGAATCTCAATGTAGTTTTGACTTGCACTTCCATGATGGTTGAGGATGTTGAACATTTTTTTTAAAAAAGCATTTCTCAGATATTTGAGTTTCCTCTACTGAGATTTCTGTGGTTAGATCTGCACCTCACTTTTAAACTGGATTATTTGTGGGATTTGGTATATAGTCTCTTAAAATTTTTAATATATTTTGAATATTTGTCCTCTATCAGATGTAGAGTTTTTAAAACACTTTGTCATTCTGTAGGTTGTTTCTTTTTCTGATTGATGGTATCTTTTAATTTACAGAAGCTTTTCAGTTTCATGAGATTCCATTTGTTAAATATCTTAGTGCCTGCACTATTGATGTCCAATTCAGAAAGTCCTTCCCTGTGCCAGTACATTTAAGGCTATTCCTGATTTCCAACTCTGTTCCATTCAGTATCTGATTTTGTGTTGACCTCTTTGATCAACTTGGACTTGAGTTTACAGAATGATAAGTATAAATATATTTTCATTTTTCTACATGCAGGTAGACCAGCACCATTCTTTGAAGATGCTATCTGTTTTCCAGTATATATTTCTTCCTTTATATTTTATGAAGCAAGTATCCATCATATGTGTGTGGATTAATCTACAGGTCTTCAATTCACTGATATGCATGTCTGCATTATGCAAATACCAGTTGTTATTACTATATTGATTATTAGTATTCTTGCTTTTTACTGTATTATTATGTTATTACTAAAGTTCTGTAATATAACTTGAAGTTAGCAGTGATGAGACTGTTAGTAGATCTTTTATTGTTCAGGGTTGTTTTAGCTATCCTTATTTTTTGTTTGTTTGTTTCCATAAAAAGTTGATAATTGTCCCTTAAACATCTTTGAGAAATTGTGTTAGACGTTGGTGGGGAATTCCTTGAATCTGTAGACTGCTTTTGATAGAGTGGCCATTTTTAGTATGTTAATTACACTGATCTATGTGGATGAGAGATCTTTCAATCTTCTGATATCTTATTCAATTTCTTTCTTCAAAGACTTGATTTTATCACACAAGTCTTTTGCGTCTTTCTTTTTGGTTTTTTTCTGCTTTATTAAAATTTTATTTTATGCTATGAATTTCCTGATTTATTTCTCAGTGTCTTTTCTTTTGTATATAGATGAAATAGTGATTTTGTGAGTAAATTTTGTGTCTAGCTACTTTCCTAAAAGGGTTTATCAACCCTGGTACAATTTTTTATGTACAGATAATATCTTCAAATAATAATATTTTAACTTCTTCTTTTCTAACTTGTGCTGCTTTGATTTCCTTCAGTTTCCTTGATGCTCTAGGTAAGACTTCAATTATTATATTGACTCGCTATGGAGACAGAGAGTAACTTTGTTCCTAATTTTAGTAGAATTGTTTTGGGTTTATTTTTCTCCATTTAATTTGATGTTGACTATAGGTATACTGTAAGTTGTCTTTACTATGTCTTGCTATGTCCCTTGTGTCTATAATCTCTCCAGTACTTTTATCATGAAGAGGTGTTAGATTTTGTCAAAGGCCTTTTCTGTATCCAATGAGATGATCATGTAGGGTTTTGTGGAATATAGACTTTTGAAGGATGTTCCTATGTTTCTCTGGATTTCCTTTGTGTCTGTTGTTATATCCTTCTTTTCATTTCTTTTTTTTTTTAATTTGGATCTTCTTTCTCTATCTTTTAGTTAGTTTGATTATTTTTTCTACTTTGTTCATTTTCTAAAAAAAAAAAAATCAGCTCTTTGTTTCATTGATTCTTTGTATCATTTTCTATGTTTCTATTTTATTGATTTCAGCCCTGAGTTTTGATTACTTTCTTTGCTGTCTATTCCTCTTGGATATAGCTTCCTTTTGTTCTAAAGCTCTCAGGTGTTAAGTTGGCAGTATGAGATTTCTCTAGTGTTTTGGGATTTGTTTTGTTTTGTTTGGTTTAATGTAGGCACTTATTGCTATGATCTTGCCTCTTAAAGCCATGTGTGTTGTGTCCCAATAGGTTTCAGCATACTGTGAGTTCATTTTAATTGAATTCTAGAAATCTTTAATTTCTTTCTCTATTTCTGTGTTGACTCGTTTTTCATTCAATAGAGAGTAGATCAGTTTTCATAAGTTTGTATACTTTTTTCTGTTGTTGTTGGTATTTAAATTTATTCAAGATTGTCTGATAGGATTAAGGGAGGTTTATAATTTTCATGAGTCTGTTGAAATTTGCTTTGTGTCTGAGAATATGGTCAATTTTTGAGAAAGTTCTATGAGGTACAGAGGAAAAGGTTTGTTTGTGTGTGTGTGTGTGTGTGTGTGTGTGTGTGTTTAAGTAAAATGATCTGTAAATATCTAGTTGGTTCATTTGGTTCATAACTTCTGTTAGCTCCAATATTTCATTACCTTTTGAATGGATGATCTATTTACTGGTGAAGTCTCTGATTATGGGTGTGTGAGGGTCAATGTGATTTAAGCTGTAGTAGTGTTTTTTTTTTTTTAAAGTTTGGTGTCCCTGTGTTTGGGAACACAGATATTAAGAAATGAAATGTCATCTTGATGAATTTTTCCTTTGATGAGTATGTAATGTCCTTTCCTCTTTTGATTAGTTCTGGTTTGGAGTTGATTTTATTAGATATTAGAATAGCTACATCATCCTGCTTCTTAAGTCCATTTGCTTAGAGTATCTTTTTTCCAACGTTTTAACCCGGTGGTTGTGTCTATCCCTTATGTTGATGTGTATTTTTGGATGCAGCAGAAGGATGAGTCCTATTTTAGCATCGGTTTTCTTAGTGCCATTTTATTGGGGAAGTGAAACTATTGATATTGAAAGATATAAATGATTTCTGTTATTTTCTTCTTTTTGATGTTATTACTGTTGTTGTTCTTGTTGATGGTGGTGGTAGCAGTGTGTGGTGTGCGTGTGTGTGTGTGTGTGTGTGTGTGTGTGTATGAGCAAGAGAAAAGAGAGAGAGAGAAAGGGGGGAGAGAGAGAGAGGGGAGAGAGATTGCTTCTCTGAGAGTATTAATATTAATCTGGGATTTCATGGGTGTAGTTAACCTCATTAAGCTGGAGTTTTTCTTCTAGCACCTTCTATAGGTGTACATAGATATTATTTAAATATGGCTTTACCAGCAGATATCTTCTCTATCTATGGTGACTGAAAATTTTGTTGGGTATAATACTATGGGAAGGCATCTGTGGTTTCTTAGAGTTTGCAGCACATTTGTATAGACCTTTCTGACATTTACAGTCCCTGTTGTGTCTATTACAAGTCAGGTGTAATTGTAATAAGTCTGTTTTTATATGTTATTTCATTGCTTTCCATTGTAGCTTTTAATATTCCTCCTTTGTTCTCTGTATTTAGTATTTATTCTGTGATAGAGGGGACTTTCTTTTTCTGTCAATTTATTGGTGTTCTGTATGCCTCTTATACATTTATAGGCATCTCCAGCTTTATGTTAGAAACTTTTTATTTTATGATTTTGTTAAAAATATTTTCTGAGTCTTTGAGTTGGGATTCTTATCTTTATTCTATTCCTACTGATTTTAGATTTGATCTTTCATAGTATTCCAAATTTTTTGGATTTTTTTATGTTAGGAGTCTTTTAGATTTAATATTTTCTTTGAGTGGGGTATCCAGTTCTTCTATCATATCTTCAACACCTGAGATTCTCTCTTCCGTATCTTTTATTCTGTTAGTGAAGCTTGCCTCTGTGGTTCCTGTTTGAATTCCTTAATTTTCTATTTCCAGAATTTTCTAAGTTTGTTTTCTTTATTGATGATTTTGATCTTCAGGTCTTGAAGAGTTTTATTCTCTTACTTCCACTGTTCGTATTTTCCTGTGGTTTTTTTTAAGACTTTTATTCATTTCCTCTGTTTGCTTGTTTGTGTTTTCCTACATTTCTTTAAGGAATTATTCATTTATTCCTTAAGGGCCTGGATTATCTTCATATTCTTTGTTTTGAGGTCTTTTCTTGTGCTTCAGCTGTTTTGGATTATTCAAGTTCTGCTGTGGTAGGATATTTGGACTCTGTTGGAGACATCTTGCCCTGGCTCTTACTGATTGAATTTTTATAATAGTTTGTAGGCTTCTGGGTAGGAGATGATTATAGCTCTTGGTGCTGATTTCTGGATTTGTCTTTGTTGGAGGGAGGTTATCTGTTCCTTAATTTCTGTTTTCTCTCTAGATTTTCAGAGACTATGATAGATGTATGTCACCTCTTTTCCTAGCCTGGTAAGATGGTGTGTTCTGAGTGCCTGCTGGTGTTGAAGACTGGGATAAATCCATTGGGGATGGGTTTCAAGAGGAACCCAGCAAACCCAAACAAAAGCTCTTCATGACACCTTGGCTACCCCCTCTTTTCCATTGTTCAGTAAACATGGGCAAAAGGTAAAACTTGGTAAGCTGTGGTATTACAATTACAATTGTGGAATTGTGGAATTGTGGAATTACAATTAGAGGCCAGTAGGCAAAAATATGCCAAAAATGATAAAAAAAAATCCTTGAAAGCAATGATTTACAGAGGCAATCAGTTGATGCTCTACTACAATCTGGGTTAGATCTGAGTGAATCAACATCTTGATTTTATCTCTATTTTCTGTCACAGGAATTCTCTCAACAATATGAAGGCTCTCATTAGCTATAAAAATTGCTCTTTATTCCTGTTTACTCATACTTTTCCTGAGAGTCCATAGTTTTTAGCTTCTCAGCTAGTATGTACTTGAATACATTAACAAGCAGAACTTTCAAAAAACTGGGTGGACTTAGCATGTATAAGATTAAGCAAGGCCACACAATTGCAGGAAAAAAATATTATCCCTCATATGTATATTACAGCCAATGATACATGCATATCTCCATTGAGGATGGGTTCCCAACGGAACCCAACAAGTAGCCTGTCCTTGCACATATATAGTGTAACAAGTAGAAAGGAAAACAAGAAAAGTTAAAGATTAGGGGATAAGAAAGGACTGACTGAATACAGGCAATAAGCAAGAGGTACGAAAGAAGATTGAAAAGCTGTTTTTCTACTTCTGACTCTGTTGTGGATTTTCCATTTATGGTGGTAGATAAATATACAAAACATATTCTAAAGTGGGAGTATAAAATCCATTATGAAACTCCACAGCTTCTCTTTAGAATGGTTTCTCTAACCATAAAGAAGCTCAGTGAAGTGTATAGTCAGGATATTTCAGATAATTGCCGAGAAATAAAAAGACAGATTTAATTCAATATTTTGTGTTCTTAAACCACATGAATAAAAAGAGATTTCAGAATGGGAATATACAGAGGGCTATGCTGATTAATTTCATGGCAACATGATACAAGCTAGAGTCATTTTAGAGGAGGGAACCCGAACTGAGAAAATATTGCCACCAGATTAGCCTGGGTGCACACTTGTGGAACATTTTCTTGAAAATTAATGTGAACTCAGCCCTCTGTGGGTCTTGTGGGCCTGTGTGTTATAAGAAGGCAGGTTAAGCAAGCTGTGAGGAAGCCCATAGGTAGCACTCCTTCATGGTCTCTACTTTAGTTCCCGCTTCCAGGTTCCTGTCTTGAGTACCTGCTCTGACTTCCTCCAGTGATGCACTATAACTTGGAAGTGTACAATAGCACTGTTCTTGGTCCTGGTAGTTTGTGTTACCAGAGCAGTAGAAAATCTTACCACGAGTAGGGTTATATTGATTTTTCTGATCCCTCGTATTTTATAAAGGTTGGAGAACATACACTTAAATCACCAACAATGGAATGTGATATCAACATGTCCTCTTTTCCGGTATCCATATCCCTTTCGCCCTGGGGTGGAGACTCTAGAGAGAGGTTCTGTCACTAAGGTCTTAGTACCCAATTGGTTCTTGACTTGTCAATAAAGAAGAGTGGGTGTCAATGGCTGAATGGAAGATACAAGTGGGACTTCCAGATCCCAAGAGAAAAAGGAGGCACAGGGAAAGAGAAAGGGATAGTCCTGCCATGTTTTGGATTGAGAAGAAAATAGTAGTCATGTAAGGTCTTGGGGCAGCTCGGGCCTGCAGCCTCTGCTACAGGCGGGGGCCAAGGATGTTGGTGGGCGGGGAGGGGATAGTTGATGTAACAACTAAATTTAGAGTGGAGGGAGAGACTGAGATAATAAATTGATAAGGGCATGCATTTCCAAGCAGGAGGTATCTGTGCTCAGCAATAGTGCCTACAGGCAAGTTCTAAAGGTAATGGAGCAGTGTGTGTTTTTTATCTGTGGATTCAAGGGTCTCAGGAGTGGGATGGTAACTCTGCCTCTCCATGAGCAAAGGCAGGTAAGAAAGACAAGCCGGATCAGTGCTGGTAGCCCATATCCGGCAGTTAAGTGGGGAGGAGCTGGTAATGTGGTTACGGCCCCCTTTCCTCCCCCCCAACCCTCCCCCCCAGCCTAAGGTAGAGCTTGTTTTTAAAACTACACGCAACAGGAGACTTCCCTGAGACCCAAGAAACTACAGATTACCGGGTTAGCATAAACAATAATTAAATTAGTCAATGGAGCTCTTACTGTACATAGACTGGGGAGCCATGGTTTGCTAAGGGTAGAGAACTAAAAGGGTTTGTGGCCCCATGGGGAGAGCAACAATAGCAACCAACCAGAGCTCCCAGGGTCTAAACCACCAGCCTGGGAGGACATAGGGAGGGACCCATGGCTCCAGCTGTATATGTAGGGGAGGATGGCCTTGTCAGACATGGGTGGGAGAGGAGATCCTTTGTCCAGTGAAGGCTGGATGCCCCAGTTTGGGGGATTTCGAGGGTGGGGATGTGGGCGTGGGCGGGTGGGTGGGGGCACATCCTCATAGAAGCAGGAGAAGGAGGGATGGGATAGGGCGTTCCAGGGTAGGGGGGATATGGGGAAAAAGGATCACATCTGAAATGTAAATAAAATATTTTAAAAAAATGGTAGAGAACTGAGTTATCCCAATCCGTGCAGTCATATACACCCGTGTTCCTTACTTCACAAACATTCTTGAAAAATCTGTCACACTTTTGACTTAACTATTCTTCAACAATGACTATAGCTGAGCACTCTCCTCTGCTTTCACAACAGTTACACAGGGCAAGAGAAGAAAGAGTAAAGGAACTTAGTAGCTGGAGGGAACATACCGGGAGAACCTTCTCCACACTTCTTATACCACATGTCTCTTTGTACAAAATGACTACTGTGTGATATTTCAGGATCCCAGTCACACTTAAAGTTCTTTGAAAAAGAAACACAAAATTTTGGCAACTCCAATAGAAAAAAAATCTCTCTTTTTAAAAAATTCATTCAAATTGCCTCTCTCAGGTTTCTCTTCAAAGTGTTTGTCAGTGTGGACTGGAAGAGCACTACATGCTGTTAGTCTTGTTCCTAAACTAAGCAATGCTAATTAAAAAGACAGAGTATATAGATGTTGCTGTAGCAATGGATCCGAGCACATTAGTCTAAATCACCTGCTCATTATTGTTTATGGTTTAACTGCAGGGGGAGGGGCCAACAATGAGATTTTTTTGCTTTTGCCCAAGTACCCTCCCCAAGCCTCGTACACCCACATTGGCTGAACACGACTTTTGTGGTGCGAATCAGCACAATGAATACCCACTTGAAAGGAGAACCAGCTGGAGCTCTCTATTTCAGCAATTGAACACTTCAGAACACTGCCTTAGCACACGGAAACACCCTGTACTTTCAAGATATCATGAATTCTACTTCTAATCAGAGTAGCCCAGTGACCTTATTTCTGAGCCACATAGTCCTTTCTCTTCTAGGAGGTCATGGCCAAATGTGAAATCACATTGTGGCATCGTAACTTCCAGTACTTCAGAATGTACTCATATTCGGAGATGAGATATAAAAGGAGATAATTAGTTGAAAAGATTCACAGAGGGAAAGAACTGTGAAGATGCAGGAAGGACTTGGCTAGCGTGGCCTTGCCTTCACCTCAGGCTACCAGCCTCCAGACCCAAGAGTCAATGAAAGTCTATTGGTTAAGTAGCCTGATAACTGGTAATTTATCACTTCATTTCCATGTTAATGTCCTGAAGAATTGATTAATTCTAACTTGTGTTGTTGTGTCTTCTTCATTTATACAGTTCCTCATATTTTCATTAGCAAATGTGGATTGTATTACAATTAATGACTAGCACTGATGAAACCATTTAATAATATCTTAAGGACCTTAGAACATAGACTAAAGGTGCCAAGACCTGAATTATGAAAAAATATTAATATGATGAAAAATTATGAAACAATATTGTATCAAAAAGTAAAGAAAATGGCAAATTTTACAGGGCAGTTCAGAATCTCCTCTGGGACCTCAGATGCAGAGCTCCATTGCAGGCAGGAGCCACCTTGAACTCCCGCAAAGTCACCTTATTTTGTGGAATCAAGAAAAGAGACTTGAATTATGGCATAGGATAAAATGTTCTGACCATAAGTTCGGAGAGTAGGAGTCAGGCTACTTAAAAGTTCATCCTCTGGAAATTATTTTGTTTTTTGAATGCTATTTTCTTCTTTGTGGAATGAAATGATAA
The DNA here is from genome assembly GCF_004785775.1 of Grammomys surdaster. Taxonomy (NCBI): domain Eukaryota; kingdom Metazoa; phylum Chordata; class Mammalia; order Rodentia; family Muridae; genus Grammomys; species Grammomys surdaster. The sequence continues at coordinate 4,756,510 of NW_021604598.1, read as the reverse complement.
TGGTGAAATAAGATGATGTCTTGTGACTTTGTTATTTGTTATTTGCCTAATTCAGCTACCTGACAAATGTCTCAATATACTGACAATTAAACCTATACTTACCTACATGAAATGGCACACATGTGACTTCAGCAATCATAGAGCCTCCCAAGTCAAATCTTTAGATATGGTATAGTGAATAACTGTACAAACAGAATTGGGATAATACTAGCTTTACATTCTAAAATTTACCCAGGATCTTGATAAAACAAGAATGATCAAAACAACTAGAATCAAAGTTTTGTATTTTGTTTTCTATCATTATAAGAAGTGACTCTTATTTAAAAGGCTGAGAAAAACTATTCTCAGGACCATCAAAGTTCCCCCAAAGCACTTGGGTTAATTTGAAGAGTTGTGGATTAACAGCTTTGTCAGAGGAAATTTCCAGACAGTCTAGTATCGACTGTGTTCCTTTGTTATTAGAGGCCATGCTTAAGCAGATCTTCAACAAAAAGGAGTAGTAGCTAAGCAAGGAACACACCAAAAGGTACAGTCTGGGGAGGAAAAGAGCACCAGAAAGATTATTAGAGCTAAATCCTGTATTCAAATCAATAAACAAATTAAAGAAAAGCTTGATGCTAACTGGAATAAAGCGATCGGTGACCTCAGGACAAGCCCACACCCACCTTAGTACCCATCTTGTGAAAAGGAGTTAAAGAAAACTTTAAGACTTGATGTGCTTTAATCTCAGTAGACAGATCTCTGAGTTTGAGCCCAGCCTGGATTATAGATTGAGTTTCAAGACAACAAAGCTTATGCAGTGAAGGAAACAATGAAAAACAGAAAGCTGGTGAAATGTATTTGAACAAGTGACTATGTTCCAGTCCTAGCATGCAATGGAGCTTGACAGCTGTCGCAACATGGTTCTGGCTTTAGAGTCAAGGATACAAGAAAGAGCTGCAGAAATCTTCCTTCATGAGTAAGGAAAGCTGTTGAAGCCATATATATGACAAAGATGTCCCTGCATAGAGGCCCAGAGAGGCCATTGTGTGAAGCTCTGAAAGTGAAATCTGGATTACCTTGAGACTCTAAGATGTTGGAGATGCCAGACCCATGGAATACCTGATAAGGAGAGCTGCTTACAGTGAGTGGAACCAGCCTGAGAAAGAAGTTTGTTGCAGTCAACACAGCTGAAAGGAGCTGGAGGTCTGAAGAGCACTTTTACATCAGACATGGAGACGCAGAGTTTGGAGTTTGTCCAGCTGGTGGTTTTGATCTTCCTTGGTCCAGTATTTCCTCATTATGCTCCCTTCCCTATGTTTTGGAATGGTAACTTGTATCCTGTGCCATGATATGAGGGAAGTATATGGTCTGCTTTTCATTTTGATTTTGCAGGAGATTGCAGTTAAGAGAGTGTGTGAGTCTAAGAGATTTTAAACTTTGGACTTTTTAACTGTGCAGATACTATGATAGATTATAGGGACTTTTGAAGTTGTACTAAATACATTTTTTATTATGACGTGGCTACAGGCATAGGGCAGTCAGAGGTGGAATGTGGTGGTTTGAATGGAAATAGTCCCTGTAGGGCCATAGGGAGTGGCGCTATTGGAGTAGATTTGGCTTTTATTGGTATATGGGCTACCTTTGAGGTTTCAGATATTCATGCTACACCCAGTGTCACTCTCTCTTCATGTTACTTCCCAATCTGGATGTAGAATGTTCCCTATCTTTTCCAGCACCATGACTGCCTGCATTCCAACATGCTTTCTACCATGATGATAATGGACTAAACCTCTGAATCTGTAAGCCAACCTCAATGAAATGTTTTCCTTTATAAGAGTTGTGGTTATAGTATTTCTTCACAATAATAGAAATCCATGATCAACACTCAGGATCAACATAGGACCCCCTGAATAAATACTAAGAACGAGTCTTAACACACACAAAACACAGAGAGAAGCTTCATGTGTCCTACCTGCTTGTGAAGAAGACTTGGGTTTCCAATGGCTTATTCAATGACTGCAATGTGCCGCTCTATAAAGAGGGATATGTACCTTACACTGTGGGTAAGCATACAGGCTACTTAATCATGGTTCCATTTTGTGGTCATTGGAATTAAAGTTGTCATCAGATCACCTTCCAATTGAGTTAAAGCATTAAGTACATATTTAGGGGCTACTCTGTGCTGTTCACCATAGTAGAACTTGAGCACACAACGGTAAGAATTAGGGCTTTTAATCTGTCACGGTTATTATTACTGTTGCATAGAAAAGTGCCTGTTTCTTATGTCTGCATTTTGTAATTAGGTAAATTTATACAATCAAATGTAATGAGTTTGTGCTTTGTTGAGTTTATTTTCCTGTGTCATCATAATCGACCATTAAATTATTGGTAAAAAATTAAGAGTACAACATTCTAAAAGACCAGGAAATGTAAATTTGCTTTTATTTTTCTCATATTTCATCTCACTTTTTTGTTCCTACCTTGTATGGGCCTTGGGTAGGAACAGGAAATAACCAGAATTGCAGGGATGATTATTGCAGTTTTTTTCCTTTGTGAAAACTCTTCTAGGATGAAAACAAACAAGGACCTGTATCTGCCTTAGTGCATTTGGATCCATGAGTATCTGCTGCTTGTAGCTATTTCTGGAAGTTTGTTTTGATCTACATGCGATCTTTTTAGAGAATGTTTTTTAATAGAAGAGCATTTCCACCTTGGACCTGAAAAAAAACTTGATGGTGGTAACCTATATTAGTTGTCTTGTAAACGTATTCTCTAGTACACTAAAGTCATTTTATTAGATATCTAGACCATAATATAATATAATATAAAATTCAATTTATCACTTTTTTTTCTTAATTTAGGATGGATACTAAATTTGTACATGTCCTTGTCTGG
>NW_021604598.1:4716665-4753623 GCF_004785775.1 Grammomys surdaster | reverse complement strand
GACAATATTTGCTTGGTTTCAAGTCTGAATTATCTTATAGCTGCAATATGAAGGTATATTCTCTGGTCTTCTGTAACTGTTAAATGTCATAGCATGATGACACAATCCTTAAAATTCTAGATCTACTTGTAGATAGTTGATGTTTTTAAAAACAAGTCTTCGAAAAGTTTTTAAAGCTTTCTTTACTGATATATTTCCTGGTGAAGGTTCTGTTTTGTTTCTTGAGTCATTTCTTCTTAACCTTTTACAGTCTTCCAGAAGCCTTAGCATAGAATCAGTGTGTGAGACTTAATTGCCCTTCATTCTTGGATTTATCAACTTTCTCCTTTAAAAAAAAAACAAAAACAAAAAAAACTACTGTTATTTTCTCTCAATTGTTATGGCATAGTATTCTTTTACAAAAAACTAAGATTGATGAATTCACTTCTGGTTTGCTTAGGATGAGCATACTAGGCATATACAGAATTTGGACGACCCTAATCTGTCTTCATGTCTTGCTGTATCACTTAGATCAAAGCTCATGTAATTATTTTGAATGCTTTAAGAATATGTTTTCAGAGATAAATATATAAATTAGTGTTTGTCATGGGCAAAGGTTGTAGATTAGAACAAATGTGAGCTATTAAAAAAATGTATTGGATATCTGCCGTGGGCTACAAAATTTATAAGCATTTTTCATATAAATATTAGTTTGCCTAACCCACCATAGTAGCTTGCATGTATGTATAAGCTCTGAAATACATCTTAAAATGAATATGTAATTTTTCTTTAAAAGAAAAATAATAGCCAATCTTTGCTTTGCATTTTGAGCACCTATGGATTTTCCTCTTATGTAACAAACATTAATTTAGCAGCCAGACAATACATATGTCTTTCTTTTCATAATATTTCTGAATTATGCTAAAATTTATAACTCAAGATTTTTTTTTTTTTGGTTAGAAGAGTACAGGGAGATTGATGGTAAAAGTTCATTACCATTTTAAGGAGTAATTTATTACAGAAGTAAATCTACTACAAACAGACTTGGTGCCATTGGTCGCTCTTGACCCAAATATTCAGAAGGTTCTTTACCAGCAGCATGTGGCACTGAAGCTGCACCTCTTGGGCTTTCCACACACCACAAAGGATAATGAGGCCATCTGGTGAAGCCAGACCCTTCCTCCAGTAGCAGAAAATGTCACTCTAATTCAACATAGCTGGAGAGTGTATTACAGCACCCCTTGCTCACGTTTTAGCTGCACCAGGAACTGCTTCTAACTGTAAGAAGTCTGCTCTCCCTCTCTCTGCTTCATGATTACAAATTGTAGGGAAAACTTTTCTGTCCCTGATTTTCCCTTTAGTTCTTCCACAAAATGAGTTCTGATGTTAAGTTGCAAGTGATGTTTTAGGGATGAAGTAATAAGCTTCCCTGTTAAGCAAGTTACATAGTAGATTAGTACTCCCTGACAGCCCAGGGCAGAGCTAGTCCTTTTATTCTTTGTTTGCCCATTACAATGATAACCAAGAAGCACTGGAGAAATAGTGGTGTTTCACACTTATTTTCAAGGAATAAACAATTAAAATATTTATATTGATTAAGTGTGTCTTTATTTAGCAATGTGTTTTCTAATTTCCCTCTTACCAATACATCTCCTATCATTCTGAATTGCACAATTCACAGGAAGCAGTAGGGAGCTTTGTTAGAATAAGTCTGAAAGGAATTAAAAGCAAAACAATTCCACAATTGAGTAAGTTTGTTCACCCATTTAATCAACTTCTCCTAGGTCCTTGGGACCCTGCATATCTGGCTTCATCCTGGAGATTTTGAACTGGTTCAAGATAAATATGAATATCCTAAACATTGTTTTTCAGTACTAGAAATTGAAAACTTATCTTCTCCTACTTGAACCCCTTGTCATCAACCAAAATCCTAAATGATTTAATATTTTACTCTACCTACATACCTATCATTCTACAGCTTTGCCCAACTTAGGTCACCCCAAGAGATTCTATTCAATCAGTCCTGTACACATGGCACAGAACAAAATACCATCAAGCTAGACAACAAATGTAGGTCCAGTAATAGATGTTCTTGCTAGCTAAGTACCATGTGCCAAGGGAGAGGGAAAAAGAGGAATGCAGGCCACAGAGATTGGGAGCTTTTTATGTAAATTACATTGAATATATCTTCCTCTGTACCCTAAAACTTCCCAAGGATGGGAGACTTCCTTGCCTATCCCATTAGTCCCCATTGTTTGCCTGGAATGTTTTGTTGCTACCTTTATAACATCTACATATGAGTTTAGGAATATCTAAGGCACTCGTTCTCAACATTCCTAGTGCTGGAAACATTTATTAGATTTCCTCATCATGATAGCTATTCTTTGGTATCAACTTTATTATATCTGTAATGAACTACAGTCCAGAAATGGAGGGCCACCTGAGATCCAAATCTTGAGGCAAAAAGACAACATGCCTTTCAGCTGGATCTTGAGGTTGGAAAATACAAGATTTTGATCCAAATCTTGATTTTGGATGACACATTCCTTTCATCCAGATCCTGGGGCATACCTTTTATCTGGGCCATATGTTCTGCTGGATGCCTACAGAAAGACAATGTAAAAAGAAAGGGTTCATTCATTCTTGGCCTGCTTGTACTCACTTGGCCAGCACATACATTGAAGCTACTTCTTCACAACTCCAGCTTATACTGAAACACTCAGCCTCATGGGACTGAGCAACTACTAGAGTGTTGGACTTTCCATATCAGCTAGCCATTGTTGAGTTAGTTGGACTGTAGCCTGTAAGTCATTCCAATACCTTTTATAGATCTTAAGGTATAGTGGCCATACTTACAAAGATCTATTGAAGAAGATATATGTTCAAGCACAGTGGTAAATGCCTTTAATCCCAGCACTTAGGAATCAGGAGAATGCAGATCTCTGAATTCAAAGCCATACTGGTTTATAGAGCAAGTTCCATGACTGCCAATTTTAGTTAGGAAAGGAAACAATCAAAAACAGAAAGCTGGTGACGTTCTAGCCTCAGCAAGTAGTAGACCTTAGCAGCTTTGGCCATGTGGTTCTGCACTTAATACCAAGAAATCTCCCTCCACAACTAAAGAAAGTTGCTGAGGCCAGCACTACCACTGTGTGGTAGTGATGTCCCTTCATGCAAGGCCAGAGAGCCCATTGTGTGAAGCTGTGACAGTAAATCCTGAATTGCCTTGAAAACTCCAAAAGATTAGAAATACCAGAGCCATGGGATAACTGTTGAAGAAAGCTGCTACCAGGGAGTGGTAACAGCCCAAGAGAAAGAAGTGGGTTGCAGTCAACAAAGCTGAAAAGACTTGGAAATCTGATGAGAATTTTGATATCAGACATGGAGATGCAGTTTGGAGTTTACCTAGCTGGTTTTCAGTCTTGCTTTGGTCTAGCATTTCCTCACTATGCTCCCTTCCCTGTGTTTTGGAACATTAGTGTGTATCCTGTATCATGATATGTTAGAAGCATGTGCTCTGCTTTTTTAGTTTGATTTTATAGGGGACTACAGTAAGAGATGACATGAATCTCAAAGAGACTTTGACTTCAGACTTTTAAACATCATCGAGACTGTGATAGACTTATGGAGACTTTTAAACTTGGAATAAATTCATTTTGCATTAATTTATGGCTATAAGCCTATAGGGGCCAGGGAGTGGAGTGTGGTGGTTTCAATAGGTATTGCCCCCCCCCCATAGATTCATGTGTTTGAATACTTAATCCATAGAGAGTGATACTATTAGGAGGTATGGCCTCATTGGAGTGTGTGTGAGCTTTTTAGAGGAAGTGTGTCACTGTGGAGGTGGGGCTTTGGAGTCTTAAGTGCTCAGGCTACAGCCACAGTGAAACACATCCAGTCTTCTTGCTGCCTATGGATCAAGTTGTAGAACACTCAGCCCCTCGAGCACCATGTTTGCCTGGATGTTGTTATGCTTCCCGCCAAGAAGATAATAAATGAAACCTCTAAAACTGTAAGCTAAGCTCAATTCTAATGTTCTCTTTTATAAGATTTGCCCTGGTCATGGTGTATCTTCACAATAATAAAACCCAAACTAAGATACTCATGGTTACAGTAAACTCCAAGCATAAAATCATTTTCATTACTACTTCACAACTGCACTTTTGCTGTTGTTATGATTTGTAATAAAAATTACAGTTTCTTCTGGCTCTAGATGACCCGTGTGAAAAGGTCTCCAACAAGGTCATGACCAATAGCCTGAGAACCACTGCTCTAAGTTTTAGGACTCACAAGTGAAAAGAGTTCGTGGTATCTCGCTCAGATTGACTTAATTCATTCAATGTGATTATCCCCAATTGCATTCATTTTTCTTCAAATGATATAACTTGATTATTTACAGCTAAAAATTCATATATATATATATATATATATATATATATATATATATATAAAATCACATTTCAATATATTCCTCTATTCTTTTATTGTTAAATACCTAGACTTGTTTCATAACCTTGCTATCATGTTAGCATGAATCAGGCCACAGAAAATATTGATGTGCATGTTTTCTGTGGTATGCTGCCCAAGGGAATTATACCTAGGTCATCTAGTAAGCCTGTATTTAGGTTTCTGAGAAGTCTTTACATTACTTTCTAATGTGGCTGTGATCGTTGACATTTCCTCCAGCAGTGTACAAGAGTTTCTTTGACTTATATCCTAGTCACTGTTTGTTTGTAATCGTTCTATGAATGGGTGTATTTCTGACCAGAGTGAGAGGGAATCTTGATTTAACTCTCACTTGCATGTCTATGGTTGTTGTAGTAAATATTTTTAAAATGTTAATGGGGGCTTTCTACCCCACCTTTGTTCATTCAATTCCCAAATAAAAGATACTCAACTTTCATATTTATAATAAGTCTGAATCAGCACTAAAGCTTGGCAAACATCTACTCTCTATGCTATTATTTACTTCCCTATCAATAATTCTGAGTTATAACTTGATATGTCTCATCTCTGCTCCTAACACCAATTGACTAGCCCTAATGACCATGTTTTTATGACTTGTTTACCCTGTGACATCTTTTCTTCTCTCCTCCTTCTCTCCATCTCTCCTTCCTATAGTCTATCCTCAGACCTCAAGCCCAGTAACCTAAACTCTGTCTATTTCTCTTCTGTTCATCTATAAGCTGTAGGTATTTTTATTTACCAGTCAGGGATAACTGGGGGTAAGGGGCAAGGTTACATAGCATCACTTGTGCGCATGTAGATTCGTTCATTCATAAGGCAATCAGGCCTTGGGAGTCAGTATTTAGCATTACAGTACATAGCAAAAGACCAAACCTCAACATATGGTGTCTGATGATGCATTTTTATGTATGCTTGTTGGCAATTTTTAAAAATCTTTTAAGAAGTATCTGTTCATTGTTAATCATCTGTCAGATATATAGCTAGCAAATGTTTTCTCTCTTTCTTTAGCTTCTTTCTTCACTTGATTGTTTCCTTTCCCATGCAGAAGGTTTTCCATTTCAGGAATCCCATATGTCAAATATTGGCACTAAGCAAACAGAGTCCTCCCCTGAATGTACTTTCCTCTGCTGAAGTGTTTTATGTCTTTAATCTTCTATCAGTTTTAGAGTTTCAGACTTTGCATTATTGTTGTTGATTTATTTGGCAATGGTTTTGAACACAGTGAGAGATGTGCATTACATTTTATTCTTCAATGTGTAGATATCCAATTCCCGACCACTATTACTGAAGACAGACATTGTTTTTTCTCCAATGTACATTTTTGGTATCTTTGTATCATCAGAAAACTGCCCCTGTGTGTTCTTCTATCTGAATTTTTGATTCTGTTACATTGATCTATATTTCTATTCTTATGCCAGCACAATGGTGATTTTATTTCTATGTCTCTGAAGTATAATTTGAAAAAAGATAGCCTGATTATTTTAACTCTCCATTGTCTTAGATGCATCATATAAAATTTAAAACTAAAATAATTTCTGCAAAAAACAATGATATTACATTGAATCTGTAGGTTGCTTATAATACTCTGATGGCTAATTTTGTTTTTCAAATTGATATACTTCTGAAGAGGATGCCTCACTTGAAAAATGGCCTGGAAAAGACTGGTTGGTGGGAATCTTTGTTGGGTGTTTTTTGAATTGCTGATGTAGGAGAACCAAGCTTTCCATGGGAAGGTAGGCAGGTGGGCTGAAGCTGGATATGAAAGATGTTTAACCATGATCCTGAAAGCAAGCCAGTAAGTAGTTCCTGCTTGGGCTTTCCACAATAATGGACTCTGTACTCTGTAGGCCAAATAAACCCTTTCTTGCTCAAATTGTTTTTGGTCAGTGTTTTATCCCAACAATAAAAAGCAAATTAGGACAGACAGTATACCTATTTTTACAATGCTAATGTTACCAACATGTAAGCACTGAAAGACTTTCTATATTCTAGCATGTATTCAATGTCTTCTGTGTTTTGAAATTTTCATTGTAGAAGCCTTTTATGACTTGCTTGGTTAGCTTTATTCTGAGACAGTTTTAGTTGGTTATGAGTTGTATTTTTCCTGAATTCTTTCTCAGTATGCTTATTAATATTATACCCTGTATTTTGAGATATGTTCTTTTTGTTCCCAGTTTTGGTTTCTCAAGGTATTCGTCATGAAGGGATCGTTTCTTTGTCAAAAAGCCTTTACTTTGTCTATGGAAACAATTGTGTGATGTACATCGTTGACGTCATTTTGTGATATGTTGTATTTGTTGACTTGCACATATTGAACCTTTTCTGTGTCTATAATGGTGCCAATTTGTACATAGGAAATGACTCTTCAAAATGTCGTTATATTTTTACTACATTCATTCACTTGATGCATTTATGTAGAGATCTGAGAACAACTTGGAAGGGTCTGTTCTTTTCTCCTTCCACCATGTGTGTCCTAGGGATCAAAGAAAGGTTAACTGCAAATATCTTTGCCATCATCTCATCTCACCTGCTTTTAGACTGCAATTCTCCTTTTCGTCTTCTTTTATCTTCATAATTTATGTGCTATTCTTTTAACGGTGTCCCTGAGAACTTACATTTTCTGCTCAGATTTTGTTACTTCATTTCTGTCAACATCTGAAAGTTCTAATTTATTTCTCTTGCCATCCATCCCTGAACTGTCTTCTACATGACTCATAATAATAGTGAAGCTTTCTATTGAGTTATTTTTAGTTGTGTTTATTCATTCATTCGTTCCTTCATATTAATTAGCTTACAGAGTAGCAGGTTTCTGCATGGCATTTTGATACACAATACAATATTTTCTGCCTTTCCTCCTCTCTACCTCCCTGCTCTCCCTTTTCCTACTGTGCTCTTTGCCTCCTGTATTCCTTCTTAAACTTGTATAACTCATATGCTTTATGAGCTTCCATAACCTCTTTTAAATCTTCTATTTTCTATCTGAATGGCCCTTTTCTAGATTTCTTCCATATTTATTCCCATATAGCTACATATATTTAATACTAGAATCTTGGATTTGCATATGGAAAAATATATAGTATTTGTCTTTCTGGGTCAGGACTACCCTCATTTAATATAATGCTTCAAATTTATTCATTTTCTTATAAATTTAATGCTTTCATAGTTTTTATAAATGAAGGAAATTTTATTGTGTATGTACCACATTTTTATTCTCTAATTATCTGGTGATAGTTATTGAAGGTGACTCTACTTACTTGTTACTATGAAAAGAGTAATATGACACATGGATACAGAAGTATTTATCTTTGTGGTAAGATTTGTGGGCCTTGGATAATATGTCCAAGAGTGAGATAGCTAAGTCACATGATAGTTCTATTACAGGATTTTAGAAGCTTCTACAGACTTTCATTGTGACTGCCATAGTTTGCTTTGAGTAGATCTCCCTCTTTTCTTAACTCTTCAAAAGCATTTGTTGTTTGTTTTCTTGATGTTAGCTACTCTGATTGAGTTTAGGTGACATCTCAAAGTACTTTTAAGCTGCATTTTTTCTGATTACTACGGATATTGAATTCTTCTTTAAATATTTATTGGCCATTTGCATATATTCTTTTAAAACTATTTATTTCATTCCTTGGCCCATTAATTGAAAGCAAGAGAGACTAAAAAGATAGATAATAGATGATAGATAGAGACAGATGATATATATATATATATATATATATATATATATATATATATATATATATCTCCAAGGACCCAATATCACTTTTAAGGTCATGTCACCAATAACATTTTTTTCCTATTTGCCACATTTCCTGAATATTCTTTCACCTTCCAAAAGTTTCATAGGTCAGGGATCAAGCTTTCAACAAGCAGTTTCTGGCAAATAATCTATATCTAAATACAACAGCACAAGAATATTCAGAAACATGTATATAAAATATAGTATTACTCACATAGACAAACTTATATTATATAACCCACTTATATACAAATCTACCTTTGCCTCATTACAATATATACACACTAATACAAATACTTCTATAACAGTGTTTGTACACTCAAATGTAACTATAACATGCAGCTGTAGCATGATTGCTTCCTCAAATTGAAAGTGGTCCTCAATTCACTGTATTAAACATAAAACTTTAATAAATCTCTTGCAATCCTGTATGTAATCTTAAAAGAGACTCAGGTGTATATTGATAAGTACTTAATGCACATTAAAATGATCATATATCACTGATGATGCAATTTTTATTGCATAAATCTGTGGGAAACAGCTATTTGGGGAATAAAACCATAAAACATCACATTATAGTCTATATACTAAACATATGTCGACAGTTTAAAGGATTGTTAATGAGACACAGAAGGAAAAGATAAAGTCAACTGACACTATGGTCAATTACTTGTATACTACCTAGGTCTGAAATGCTTTTTCATACATGTAAAAAATGAAAATGATCACCAAAAATATCCGTGAATATAAGACAAAAATTAAATTTGAAAATGTCATCTTAAACTTAGTAACATTTTGAAAGGAAGGCATAGTGGAGTAATTGATGCAAATTCTGAGCCTCTTTTTAGTGTAGAAGAGAACCTCATGAATCAGTAAAAAGATGGAAATTCCAGTTACCCAGAGGATGCCTGCTGCTTAAATGTTAAAGTTTCTTCATGCTGTCAAAAGAAGATGTCAACACTGAGAGCAAATAAAGCTGTGCAGATGAGCCATCCACATATTTCAGTTGACAAGGGACTGAAACATATACAGTGAAGGCAACTCAGGTGCTCCTAAGCCCAACAGGAGTGGGAAGTCATTGCCCACAGAGAAGGCCAAGTTACCCATAGGGACTAGTTAAAAAAGTATAAGCAACTGTGACAAGGAGAAGCTCTGAGCTCAGGCCACAGGGGAGCTGTAATGAACGTGGTAAGCTCACCAGAACACACAAGGAAGACAAGGCAATGGGGATGCAGGAATCCGGGTAACAGTCGTGTGCTGGATCATTGTATTTTCTTCCAACTTTCCTGTGTCTGAAAATTTTAAAACCAAATGTTGGGTATAGGAATTACAACCCAAACCATTACAGTTGTAAGGTAAATAATAGAAACAGAAGTATAACTAAGAGACTTGAAACAACATTTCAAACCCCTAAATGAACTAAAGAAATATAAGCTGAAGTACACATTGTAAAATTTGGGGATCAGAAAGATGGCTCAAAGTATAAAGGCACTCAATGCCAATCCTAGCAACCTGTGGAAAGAGAGTTTACTATAGTATGTTGCCTTCTGACCTTCACATGCATACTCTTACATATGTATGTGTGCATGTATATGACACACACCTACTAAATATACATTTACATATATGTAATGTATAGCATTATATATGTATGTATATTTACAGATATATAGATATAAATATATAATTACATATACAGTACAACATATAATATATTACATATACATTTGTTCACATACATAGTAGCATATATAATATATATTGCATATATATGTAAATATTTTTAAAGGTCATATTTTGTATCAGTGTACTACTGGATTACAAAACCACAATACTAGTAACAGATCAAATATGTAAATCAATGAAATGGAGTAGGGTACCTAGAAACAAACCCACACAAGTACAGGCATCTAACTTTTGGCAAAAGTGTGGGAAACATACATTGGGAAAAGCCATTTCTACACATGATGCTGGGAAAACAACTGAGTCATCTTGAAAACTACAAAATCCTCTACAGAGTAGCAATCAAACTTTGCTGCCAACTCATTCCTTGCCACACCACCATGACATAGGGTCAGAGAGAGCTGGCAGGCAGGTGATATCCTTTGTGAGACAAGGGTACTATAGTGCTACTGTAAGCTAAAGAGAGATGAGTAGGCTATGGATAGGAAGCAGAGCTCAGTACACTACAGGCAGCGAACCAGGCACGCAATCATTACTATGTCTGTACTGCATGGAAGCCTAAAGCTGGGTTCCCCCAGGATTTCCTGGAGTGACAAACCTGAGCAGCATGTGTAAAGTGTCACCACCACTGCTGTCACCACTTAAGCCAGTGTCTCACTTACCTGTAGTGGGTTTGGCCTAATGATGTTTGTATCATAATTTTCATTTTGGTTCCCAAAACTACATACCTGAGTCTCTGCATCTAAGACACTGAGGGACCCTGCCCCTAGTTAGTTCTGATTGATAAATAAAGATGCTGGCAGTCAATGGTTGGGCAGGGCAGAGGCAGGACTTTTAGGATTCCCGGGCTTGGGACAGAGAGGAAGGAGGAATAAGGAGATCCTCCATGATGCGAGAAGGAGAAGGACAGGAAAGACATCATGCCTGAGAAGAGTGGAAGACATGAAGGCATAGCCAGCATGTGAAGGAGCCAGGAGAATATGGCTCTGGGTCCAGGGTAGCCAAGGTAGAATGTAGAATTTAATAAGTACTAACTCAGGATTATTACTGGTAGATAGATTAACCACATGGGGTTTAGAAAGTTGCCTAACTTTTGTGGTATTTAAGTCATATCAAAATATAAAGACTCCCTGTATGCCTTTCATTTAGGAACATAAATCTTTGGGGTAGGAAGCAGGAACCCACTGCCGGAACTTATAGAGATTCAGATGATATAGATAAAGACGTAGATGTACTTGTATGCATACATGTACATGTAGATAAACATAGATATATAGACATATATGTATAAAATCTTCACTTACTGTGTCACTACTGTGGCAAAATATCCCGATATAAACAACTTAAGGAAGAATTAGTTCATTTTGGCTCACAGTATGAGACATTTTTCTTCAGTAGATCAGTCCTGAGAGCAGAGTGGAGATCCAGCTTGTTGCTGCCTCATGCACAGTCAGGGAGCAGAAGGCTATGGATAAACACTTTTGATCAGCTTCCTTTCTTTTTGCTTTTCTGCCCAGGACCTCATTTCATAGAAAAAGCTGCCCACCATAAATCTGAGTATGACCATTTCAGTTAAAATAACCTAGATAATTTCCCATCGGCACATCTAGAGACCAATCTAATCTATATAGTACCACATGAATCCCTCAGACTCGTATCCTAGGTAATTCTAGAATTCTAGAAATGAAAACTTTAGTTACTGGCTAAAACATATCAAAATTCAGATAACAAGAGATCGTGTGGTACCCAATCCCTACTGAAATATCTATAACACAATTCCCACATCTAAGGCTCTGGAGTCATTTTGCAAGATGAAGAAGAAATATTGTAAGATCCAGGAAAACAGGCAGTTGGCTGAGAGATTGGGTCTCCTAGAAATGTCAGAGAAGCTACACATGCTTAAACATGATCTGAACAAAAAGAGCAATAGGCCTGTTGTTAACATGTGAACAAAAAGGACAACAGGCATGTTAATGTGGGAGAAAGATCACAAGGCTTTGAACCTAGACAAACTACAGATAATTAAGGAATGTTGAGGGCAGGAGAAACTTTCTTCCTAGAGAGGAGTACTTTTAACTGATTATTCAATAACAAATAATCAGTTCTTAAATCATATATGCACAAGTAACATTCTAAAAGTTAAGTATGCTATATTTAGAAATGTGTAGGTGTGAGTAGGCACACGTGCACACACTCATCTATTAATAATTAGAGAAAAGGATGCCATAAAATTGTAAAAGAGTAATGAAAGAGTTAGAGAGTAAAAGGGAAGGTGAAATAATGTAATTATATATTATAATTATAAAAACTATTATTAAAAATAACACACAATGAGCAAAAATGAGAGAGAAGAGAGAAAGGGAAATGAGCTCAGGTCACCAGATAAGATGAAAAAGAATGAACTAGATTAGACAACTATCCACCCATTCATTGTCTCCAAGAAACACATACCTTTGACAAAAGCATAAAAATCTGGAGGCAACAGATAAAAAACAAACTACAAATAGAAAAGAGCTGGCACGTCAATTCTAAAGTAGACTTCAAAGCAAATGATTCAGAAGAGGTGAGGAAGACTCTGGCATGCTATAAAGGGCACAATTCATCAATAATAGATATCACATTGTAAAAATACATGCAGCAAACCTTCTCAATTTTATAAAATAGGTAAAAGGATTGAAAGGTCAGAGAGATCTGATGTAATCATAGAGTGGGACCTCAAAATCCCAATCTTAGCATTAGATAAGTTTTATAAATAAAAATGCAAGAAGGAATCTACAGATTGAAAATATACCACAGGTCACTTGGACTCAACAACCACCTACAGAATACTCTATCCAACAGCAGTAAAATACAGATAAACTCAGAAGTAGACAGAGCGTTTGTTAATATTGATCACATAGAGGCCAATAAGGAAATAAAAGCAGAATAATAACACAATTTCTAATATTTTATCAGGTAATAGTAGAAATAAACTGTAAACCAACAGTAATAGAAATCCTAGAAGATACACACATGCTTGGAGACTTAGTAATAACGAAGAGAAGGACAACACAAAGATCTAAAAGAAAAAAGTTCCTGAAATCAAGCAAAAATTATATCAAATCATCAGAATATCTGGGTAATAACTAAGGAAGTTTAAGATGACATTTTATATTTTTGCATGCTTACATAAAATAAATTAGAGCATCAGGTAAACAACCTAATCTTTGCCTCAAGATCTTAAAAACATAAGACCAAAAAATCAAAATTCAGTAAACCATCGAATAACACATGCCAGAGAAAAAAAATTAATGAAATACAATGCAACATATAAATAAACTTATACAAAGAAAATTAGATGATGATCTCAATAAATCAAAAAGTCATTAGACAAAGTTCACCATAGTCTCAAAGTAGAAGTCTTGAAAATACTAGGAAAAGGACTAAATATGTCAACATAAAGGTTATGTACATCGAAGCTATATTCAGGCAATATTTTACTAAATGGGGAAATAGTGATACCATTTCCTCTAAAATTTAGAAAGAGCAAAATGCTCATTCTCTTCACCTTTATTCAGTATTATACTTGGTATGTTTACTAGAATATTAAGATAATTCAAACAATCAAAGGCATATAAATAAAGAGTCAAACTTTCATTATTTGCACACATCATGATCCTATACCTGAAAAGTCCTTATAGTTTCATCAAAAGCTTATAGATCTGATTAACTCTTGTAGTAAAGTAGTAGAACACAAACTCAGCACACAAAAATCAATAGCTTTTCTATCACAATATCTACCTTGCTGTGAAACATTTGGAGGGACAGCATCTCACTCATGGTCACGTAAAAATAAAATATAGGAATAAGCCTAGCTATAGAGGTGAAATACAATGAGAGCTCTGAAACACCAAAAAAAGAAATGTTAGGAGACAGTGGAAAATGCAAAACCCACTCATGATCCTAGATTGGCAGAATTAATATCTTGAAAAATGATTATGTCACTAGAAGTGGTCTGCAGATTCAGTGCAATATCCACAAGTTCTAACATCGCCCTTCACAGTAAACACCAATCTTAACATTCATATGGAAGCAGAAATCATTATAAATGGCCAAAACTACTTTAAGTAGAAAGAGAACTCATGGAGGCCTAATATCTGATTTCTAATTATGTCACGTTGCCATAGTTACAAAGACAGCACAAGCCGAAACAAAACCATATACATAGGTCAGTTGAAAAGAATTGACCACTTATAAACAATCCCGCAAAGTTACAACCACCTGAGTTTTGACAAAAAGTGTCAAAAATATACATTGGAACAAAGCTTCTACAAATGATGCTGAGGAAACTGGATATCCACCCATAGAAGAATGAAATTAGATTCGTGTCTCTGAATCTGACAAAAAGAAATCACTACAGAAATTGAACAAAGACCTTATTTAGTACCTCAAAAAATAAAAGAGCTATAGAAAAAAATAAAACATTCGGTCATGCCTGCATAATCAAGAGCTGTTTAAAAAGGCCACAAAGAGTAAAAAAACAAAGCTATAAATGATAAATGGTATTGCATGAAATTTAACAGTTTTTGCACAGCAAAGGAAAAAGTTAATCAAGTAAAAAGCCTGACTATGAACTAGAAAAAGATTTGCTAACCAATATTCTGACAGGAGCTTAATATCCAAAATTGATTTAAAAAAATACGCAAAAAAAATCAAATATCCTAATCAATACGCTGGCTAATTTCCTGAGTAGGCAGGCATCAAAATAAGAAATAGAAATGGGTGATAAATGTTCAGAAAAATGTTCAAGATTCTTAGCTATCAGATGAATTCAACTTAAAATTACTTTCATATATCCCCCAGATCCCACTAAGAACAATCATCAGCAAGAAAACAGATTAAGCAATGCTGGTTAAGACATGGAGAAATAGGCAATATTATACACTGCTCATCGGAATGTGAATTGGAATAGGCACTAGGGATATCCCAGAGAAGGTAATCTTAAAAGATAAACAAACAAATGCTAGAGCTAGCTTATGGCCCAGCTATTCCAATCTTAGATTTGAAGGACTTAGTGTGAAGTACTCTAAGTGGTACCTGCAAATTAATGAGTTTTGATGCACTGACTGTGGAGTGATCAGGATATGAAAGTAGCCTCAGTGAACATCAGCAAATGGATAGTAGAATGTGGTACATAGACATGATGGAATTTTGTACAGACATAAAGAAAAATGAAATTTTAGGCAAGTGATCAAAACTGGAAATCAGCATGTTCAGCAAGAGAGACTAAACTCAAACAGTAAAATATTACATAATTTTGTTTATACATATAATCTAGATTTGTGTGCAAACACGCATGCGTGCGTGCGTGTGTGTGTGTGCGTTGAAATTATAAAGGGATTCATAAGAAGGTGGGATAGATCCTACAAGAGGAGTATTGTGAAGGAAAGGATACATATGACCTGATACATATGGAATACATATGACCTGAAAATAGAAAAAAAGACCATTGGAGACAGGAAGGGGACCCAGCAAATTGAGAGCAAAATAGGAAGAAAATAAGAGGATGGGGCTTACCCAAAAGATACTCCACCATACTACACATTGGTCAACTATCTTCATAGCAGCTTTATTCATTGTAGCCAAAAATTGGAAATAATCTAGAAGTCCCTCAACTCAAGAATGGATAAAGAAAACCTGGTACATTTCCACAATGGAGTACTATTCAGCTATTAAAAACAATGGCTTCGTGCAAATTTTGGCAAATGTATGGAACTAGAAAATATCACCCTGAGTGAGGTAATGCAGATTCAAAAAGACAAACATGGTATGTGCTTACTTATAAGTGAATATTAGCCACAAAGTACAGGATAACTGTGCTACGATCCAGAGACCTGAAGAAGCTAAGTAACAAAGTAACATGAGAGCCCAAGGGAGGATGCATGGATCTCATTCAGAAGAGGTGAGATAAAATATACATCAGAGGTGGATGGAAGGAGAGAACTGGATGGGAGAGAAGGTGGAGAGAAAGGGGGTGGAGTCAGATGTGGGGAAGGGGGATGGAGAGAAAAGGGAAACTGCTGAGTGGGGGGCATCTCTGAAACAAGTTGGAGACATGGTATGGGGGTGGAGCTCCAGGGAGTCTACGGGGGTGAGCTGAGCTGAGACTCCTAGCAACAAGGAATATAGAGGCTGATGTGGCTACCTCCTGTTGCCAGGTAGGACTTCTAGTAGAGGAGGGAGACACCAACCCACCCATAAAACCTTTGACCCAAAATTTGTCCTGACTACAAGACGTGCATGGATAAAGTTGGAGCAGAGACTGAGGGGCTGGCCAAGCAATGACTGCTTCTACTTGAAACCCATCCCATGGGAGTTACCCAACCCATGACCCTATTAATGATACTCTGCTGTGCTTGTAGACAGGAACCCAGCATAACTGTCCTTATCTGAGCAGCTTCATCCAACCGCTGATGGAAACAATGCAGAGACACGAAGCCGAACAGTAGACAAAGCTCAGGGAGCTTTTGTGGAAGAGTGGGAGGAAGGACTGAGAATCAGGGGAGGGCAAGGATACCAAAACAAAATGAAACAAAACAAAAACAAAATACAAATAGACAAAAACCTCACAGACTCAACTAACCCAGACCAATGGGGGTTCACAGAGACTAAACAATGAACCAAAGAGCCTGCGTGGGCTAGACTTTCGCCCCCTACATATAAGTAGCATATCTGCAGCATTGTCTCCATGTGGGTGCCCTAACAGTTGGAGCAGGGGCTGACTCTGACTTTGTTATTGTTTCTGTTTGGATCCCTTTCTCCTAGCTGGGCAGGCTTGTCTGGTCTCAGTTGGAGAGGATACACTTAGTCCTGCAGTGATTTGATGTGCTAAGGCAAGTTGGTACCCATGAGGGTTATTTCCTTCTCAGAGGAGAAGGAGAGGAGAAAGAAGAGGGAGGGGTGTGAAGGTGGAACTGGGAGGAGAAGAGAACGGAGGCTACAATCAGGATGTAAAGTGAATAAATAAATAAATTTAGGAAAAGGAAAAAGAAATAAAGCTCACCGAGTCCACCTACTGGAATCAGTATGTGCATGGGTGCAGAACCACCTACTGGAGTAGCCTCTCAGGGTTTGCATCTCTCTCCCAGCAGCCACCAATTGCCAATAGCTCCTTAGGTAGGAATGGTAGAGACTGGAGAATCTCATTTATGACATGTACTGAGATTTTTAATTGGCATGATCTTCTGTAAGTCTTTTGCATGCAGTTATAGTCAGTGAAAAACTCATGTGTACATGACACTTTTGTGTCTGGAAAACACTGTTTCTCTGTAGTTATCCAGAACTTCTAGCTGTTAACAATCTTTCTGCCCTTTCATCAAGATCTTTACATTTTTGTTTAGTTTTGTTGGATACAGTAGTCCTGGCTAGCATATAATGTTTCATTCAAATTTGAAACATTTCATAATTCAGAGAAGCTCCTTGAGACAAAAGGTAAACAACTCAAAATAGCTTCAGGAAGTACCTGAAACTGACTAGATTTACTAAGCCCCTTTATCACAAGAGTAAACAACCTCTGACAGTAACTCTCAGACGAGCAAGATACATAGAAGATTCTGAGATCAAACCAACTTCCCGAAAGTAACAGAAACAAGCCAAGCTGCTTGGAATAAGTTAGACCAAATGAATCTCTTGCAAAGGGCATTCCAACCTGTTGCACTCCTAAACACTGTGCCATATACTCCAGATTCCCTGCTCTTGTGGAAAGTCACTGTTTCATAGGTGTACTTAGATGATACATGTGTTCTTCAGTCATTTCTGCTCCTCTAAGTAACTCACCCATATTCCTATAAGTAACTGCAGTAAAACTATTGATTCACCTGGTTTGACTTTGGTTGAATCCATACTTTGGTCTTACAGCTCCCTACCTGGGGTAAGACTGTGTGTGTATTTTGTCTCTCCTGGAAAAATCTCGTTATCCAACACATCTGTAGTCTTTCAGAACTTGTAGTAAATGCATTTAATATGCATTCCTGTACATATAAATTTTCTTATATGAAAACCATGTAACTATAATGGTAAAACCAGAGATAAGCTTGACTTAATGTCTCTGACCCATCACCAAGGATACTGAGGTGGGATCATTATATGAGTTTTGGATCAGAATGGACCTCAGAGGAATAATCTAACATTACAACAACCAAAAAAAAAAAAAAGCCACACACTCAAACAAAAACTCTGATCATTAAAACTTTTTTATTTTGTGTAATTCTTGACTTGCTACTGAAGGTTTTATATAAGTGTCCTTTTGAGATCATTTTAACTTGGTCCATTTTTTCATTTATGTAATTTTTTTTAAATTGCTTCAGGTTAGTTTAAAAGTTTTTTTTTCAAGAAAATTCTACTGCTAGTGCCCACAAAGATCCCTGTGACTTGTGGCCTGTCTGGACACTCAGACTCTCCTTGTAAACTGTCCCCAGTAGTTGCTTCCTTGCCAAGCAAGCACAATACAGTATGTTGTTAACATTGCATCGATGCTGCCCCTATAGTACCAAAAGTCTTTCCTCTGCCAGCCCAAGTCCAGAGAAAGAGTTAAAAAGTCAGAGCATAAATGGAAAGGTTCAAGAGATACCTAGGGTTCCACCTCCTCTCACAGGCTAATGGTGAAGAACAACTAAAGACCAAGCACAGTCATTTTGTGTAAGGCTTATTTGCTCTAAATTAACCACATTTCTATTGCTTCTACTGTACTAGCTCTACGTAGGGTACTAAAGAAATCCTGTCTCTGGTACAGGAATAAACATATAAACCACACGTTGTTCTGCAAAGGGTTAAGTTACAACTCCTAGAAGATCCCTTGCTGAAAGTGTGGTGTGGTTGTCATCTGTAGAATAGTGCAGAGCTGTAGAGGATATTTCTAGAAGCCTGAGGAACTGACCATTTTCCAAGTACCCCATTTGAAAGCTAAGAGCAGAGCTACTGAAAAATCTGTGTATGCTTCACTCCCATAAAATGCACTTGTGACTCCTCCTCTCCTCCTTCCTTACCTTTTATTCCCATTCCCTTCTTCAGAAACTCCTATTTGCCTTGGCTCATTCATCTCCCAGAAACATTCTCAAAGGTGACACTACCAAGAAACATGAGGTGCCTGGACAAAAGTAACTATGTCTGCTCAGTGTTGCTCAGAAGCTAGTGCTTACTATATTGTAAACCTCCTTAAGTTTCTTTTTGAACAACTACTATTGATGCTAACTATGGATCTGAGACAATCCCTGAACAACTGGTAAACTATTAACTCTTTCACCAAGAGTTAACTCTAAACATCAAGCCATTATGACTTTTAGCCACTGCACTGATTAACACAGTATAGCCTACATTCTTCCTCTCATTGTCTTAAGTCACTCTTTCTGGGTTCCACCAAATCCTTGCCTGTTGTGCCACAGGATTGAAATGCGTCTGTCAGGATATAAATTCCATGACTCTAAGATGTTCTGATCTTTGTAGGTATTATTCCTCTTTGTGTTCAGTTTGTCAGTGATACAGTCTCTCTGCCCCTGTTTCTTAGTCTCTTTTTTGTCTGTCTCTGTCTCCCTCCTCCAGTGTGCCTGTCTCAAAGGACTGTTTCTATTTTTTCTCCCAGCTTTTAAGCTATCAAAAATCACCACAGCCAGGATTCTGGAATCTTCCATCTCTATGTCATGTCTATTGTCTATGATTATTGCTAGCTATTTCAAGAGCAAGTTGTTTATATTGCATGACCATGAAATTTCTGAAAGAAAGAGAATGTCTCATAAGAAATTGATCAGGAATGTAATATATTAAATTACCTTTGAATTGTGTTGCTGACACCCTCAGGCAGTATTCAATTCCCTGTCCTCCTTACTAGTGTGCTTTGTCTTTCCTGGTCCTAGAAGGTGCTCATTCAATTTGGTTCTGCCCCACCTAAGTCAGAAGCATGTAGGGTTAGGAAACTAACCTGTTCACTATATCAGTCCACACAGTGTGACTCTTCTCAGTGCTCTTAAGAGAAGAAATGGGAAACAATGTTAATAAAACTCTGGAGGGTTGTGATATGGATATGAACATTTATTCAGTGCAGGGTCAACAGACTTTCTGTAAAAGGCCACAAAATTTATGCCTTAAGTTTCATGAATCATATTTAGCTACAACCATCTATTAGCTGACCAAAAGGCAAACATGGTTGATATGAAAGGGAAGAAACACAGTTTTTGAACCTAACATGGTTCAAAATGTAAAGTAGAATATCCATACCACGAAGGAAATAGCTGTACCCTCCCCCACCTTCTGAATGCTGAATCGTCAGTTTTTCTGATGCTGGGAACACACTGGCAGCTCATTGAAGCCAGGAGAGCAGAGACCAACTTTAAATCAGTGACTCCATGTATCTTTGATAAAGTATTATTTCCATATGTGACTTAAAAGAGACCAGAATCATTATACAGTGCCACAGAGTGTCACATTCTGAGTAGTAGTAAGAAAGGCTTTCTGGAAAGCTATATTTACCCAGAGTAGTACATTACACTGCAAGCGCTGAGTTCATCTATTTGGTCTTTTTAATTATAATACATTCAGCAGCTTCTATTTCTATACAACTTTTTCCTTTTTTCTCAAAATTATATGAGACTGCCAGAGGGACTTGGACAAGGTAAAGCCATTTCTGTGCACATAATTATAATTACATAATGTACCATGGACTTGTTCTTGATATTAGCTAAAACAATGTCAAACTTCATCAAGCCTTCAGAAATTAACAGCCTTTAGGAGAGAAATAGTAATGTTTGCAATGCCTCCCTAATAGGTGCCAGCCATAATGGTAACCCACACATTATAAAGGTATCTTTGAGGTCACAGCTCATTGATTGGAACATCCCATTCTCACTCATGGTAATGAGTATCCTAGATGTAAAGAAAAATACATGTGATGAATGTTTGGTATTTGATTACCTTAATAAGCAAACTGTATATAGGAGAAAAGACAAAAGTCATTTGTAATAAACAACAGGAAAAGGTATATGTGATCTATTCATAAAAGACAGATATATGAATCTTCATCATAAAATGAACTAATATGTAGCAATAGATGGAGTGGAGAGTCCCAATAGATTATGTGGATGACTAATGTATCTGACACACATTTTCTGCTGTATAAATATTTTCACTGAGTACCAGAGAAATGCAGCTGACTAGTGAATAAATAAAAATGATCAGTAAACTTTACCACAAAATCAAGACCAGCCATTTAAGAAATGCAAAGCATCAAAATGGCATTTATAATTTGTCGATGCAGTCAGAGGCAATGATAATGTCTAATTATTTTAAAAAAATAAAAATATGCCAACCCCGATTAACAAGTAATTGTACTGTTTGATCAGTAATTCTAAAAAGATGAAAAACATTGTTTATTTTCACAATTTTACCTTTTAAAGACAGCGATTTCATTTAAAGATAAAAAACAGATTAAAAATTTTATTTTTATTTATTTAAGTGCTTATGCATCTCTGTCTCTCTGTCTCTCTGTCTCTCTCTCTGTCTCTCTCTCTGTCTCTGTCTCTCTCTGTCTCTCTCTCTATCTCTCTCTCTCTCTCTCTCTCTCTGTGTGTGTGTGTGTGTGTGTATGTGTGTGTGTTTGCGTTCACCCAGGGCAGATAGTGTGTTAGATCACTTAAAGCTGAGATTGTAGGCAATTGTGAATCTCCTAATGTGGAAGCCAAGAACTGAACCCAGGTTCTCTGGAAGTTTAAGAACAGCTAGGCTCCCCAAAATGTTGTCTTTAAAGTGTATTTATCAGTACATTTTCTTACAGTGTTATTTATAAATATAAAAATTTAAAACAGCTTGTTATTCCCAATAAGCTACTGATTAAATAATCTACAGTTAATCTATATAATTGAATACTATGGCCTACCTGTTCTCTCAAACTTGCAGGCCATAGACCATTGTTATTCCAAGGTAGCTATGAATGCATCAATGTATTTGTGAATCATAATAACTTCATGGTATGCTGTCAGAAAATGAGATACCTATTGTTATACTAAAATATCATCAAAACTTAATGTGTTTGATAGTTTATTCAATGAACAGTTTGTTTACAAAGCATTATGTAGTTTGTTCCATGCACATTCATTTATTATCTATTATTATAAGTGACATTATAATTTGACATATTTTGGGGTTACAATGTGATGATTATATATATATGAATGATCCTATGCTCATGGATTGGTAGGGTTAACATAGAAAAAAATCACCATCATATCAAAAGCAATCTACAGATTCAGTGTGATTCACATTAAAATTCCAACGCAACTATTCACAGACATGGAAAGAGCAACTCTCAACTTTATATGGGGGTAAGCTTTAATAGAGCTTCCTCCTAGCTGCCTGAAGATGCCAGTCCCTCTCCTGCCTGCAGCTAGCTCAAGATATAGAACTTTCCGTTTTTCCAGCACAGTGGCTGCCTGGATGCCACCATACTTCCCACCTTAATGATAATGAACTGACTCTCTGAAGCTGTAAGCCATCACCAATTAAATCTTGTCCTTATAAGAGTTGCCTTTGTCATGGTGTCTCTTCTCAACAATGGAAACCCTAACTAAGACATTAACCATATCTGCTATTCTCAAGTGCATTGGCAGCCTGCCATGCAGTAGAAATATAGACAATTTTTCTTACATATTAGTAACTTGTACACACTAGCCACCCTGTCTCCCTAATATCTTGTGACCACTATTATGCTCTTCTTCTATGTACTGAATCCTTGGAATTGCAAATGACTGAAAAATATGCAGTGTGTCTGTATGTGTCTGCTGTGGCTAAGGAGTATTTGCTTTCATTTGTATCACATAAGGATAGTCTACAATCAAGCAGTAAAGGGCTTGCAATGAAATGTGTGCTAAGGCTCTTTGAAAGCAAATTTGATCACACTGGGAATGAAATGTGGACACAGCATGTGACCACAGAGATGCTGAAATGTATCCACTGTAATTTCTCTGACTCCTTTAGAGACCCCAAAACACACTGTGCTAAGCTGAACAGAAAGAGACAATTTCACAAAGTGGGATGCCCAAGCAGCCTCCCAGTGGAATACATCAAGTGTAAGAATAAGAAGGAAGGGAGTGGCCTTGACCTTTTAGTAACATAGGAGGCTTATTCTTTTACAGGTGAACAGGGGTAGAATTTACTACAATTATATTTTAAAAAATAATTTTTATGAAGCTTTTACTACATGTGATGAATCTAGGAGGAAACCAGAGACCAGTGATATGAACAGAAACCATTAGCAAAACAATGTGTAAATGGGTAACCTCACACTACTGATAGAAAAGAATAAAAAACAAATATGAGAAAATGTATCTAAAATTTCCCAAATGCCCAAAAATATAATATTTAAATAAAGGGCAGTATTTTGATGATATTCTTAGGGAAATGTAACTCATATGACTGCTTTTATATATTATATTAATTATATATCATATTATATTATAAAGTTTTTATCAAGGCTGTACTATAACATGTAGATAATTATTGATACAATTAGTTAATTAACAATAAGTTATGAATAAGTGTGTCATTTAAACTCAGGTTGATGAAGCAGGACACATGGAATTTATACTTGAGAGATTAAAGGTCTCAATTTATCTTTCTAATTAATATTTATACTACTCTATTAAATGTTAGGTTTTGTGGTTAAAATTATCTCTAAACTGCAACTTCATTATCTCCTACTATGTTATGACAAGAAACACACTGGAATGGAGAATAAGCATTTAAAAATGTAGAAAATGAGATCTGGTTATGCTGAAGAGCTGGCAAGAATTAAAAATAGGCCTAGGTGCATCTTCCTTCAAGTGTCAGTCTCTGTTGTAACTTATTAAATGGTGATAACACATGAGTCCAGTTTGCAGTTGTGCAGTTGAAAAAATATTGCACAACCTTGAGCTTAGATTTGTTGTACTGAAATTTTAATCTCAACCAGTGGGTTTGTACCCCACTTTTGACCACTCATTTCCCAGATAAAAGACACAAAATATTTATGTTTATAATAAGCCTTATGCACTAGAGCTGGGCACATATCTACTCTCTAAGCTATTAATATCTACTTCCTTATCAATAACTCTAAGATATCACTGTCTATGTTCCATCTGGGCAGCTCTTAACTCCAATTGGCTAGCCTTCATTGCTGTGTTATTATGATTCACCTACCCCTTGTCATCTTCTCCTCTTTCCACCTTCTCCTCCCTCATGGTCTCCTGCCTCAGACCCTAAGCTGAGGAACGAAAAGCCTGCCTATATCTCTTATGCCTAGATATAAGCTGTTGGCATCTGTATTCACCAATCAGGTATAACTTGGGGGGCAAGGTTACATAGCATCAATTGGTCTACATGAGGATCTCCTTGTCCTTGAAGCAACCAGGCTCAGTATTTAGCATTACATTACATAGCAACAGACCAAACCTCAACATGAGCTTAGCTTGATAAGTAGAAGGGATCTTTCTCCTGTTTGGAGAGGCTGTGGTAGCCATTTAAGAAATCTGTTTATGCTATAGGAGATGTAGAAGGCATGAAAGGACACAGATAAGTAGAGAGACTTTCAAGCTGTCACTCAAGCATTGATTATGTGAGTGATTTTGCTGTCATCTAGGGATCTTGGGTCCCTGTCAATTAAACAATTAAAAGGAAGAAAATAAATCTCACAACAAACAAACAAACAAACAAGTTCTGTTGAAAACAAACGTACATGCATACACCCCCCCATACACAGAGACAACCCAACACAGGTAAAGAGGATTTAGAAACCAAATTCCAAGCTCCCTAGGAAAGCTTTGGTATTTTACATGTTTTCATTGTATGAACAAATGTTCATACAATGTTTTGGGGCTTGTTCAACATAAACACAAAAGAGGAAGCTGACAGCCCATAGCATAATGAAAGCTGAGCCATGTCCAGGACCCATCTTGTATAAAGCCTAGCAAGTCAGCTGGAAGTGGGACCATGAAGGTAACAAAACACATTTTATCCTGCCAAGGCTTTGTTCTGGGTAAAGCCAGAAGTTTGTCATCTCGTTACATAACTATAGGCCTATATGTCAGCATGCTTATGTACCATTAATCCTCATGAACTCTCCAGTCCAGAAGCTTTGTAGTCGTACATGAAAGGTCATTTGAGGTTGAATTTTGACTTTCTAATTATATTAATTTGGAAATTAAGAATGACACAAAGTAATGTATTTAGGTGTCAAATTGACCAGGGGAAAACTTGAGATGGTTTATTTTGGTTGTCAATTTGACTGGACTGTGAATCAATTTAAAGGTGAGTAGCTAGGGACTCTTGTGAGAAATTCTTCTGATCAGATTGCTTGAAGTGGGGAGACTCAGCTGAAGTGTAGGCAGCAACTTCTCATGGCAGCCTGTCTCAGTTGGGGTTTCATGGGTGTGAAGAGACACCATGGTCATGGCAACTCTTATAAAGGAAAATATTAATTAGGGCTGGCTTACAGTTTCAGAGGTTTTGTCCATTATCATCATGGCAGGAAGCATGGCAGCATCCAGGCAGACATGGTGCAGGAGAAAGGGCTGAGAGTTGTATATTTTGATTCCCCAGCAGTAGAAGGGTACTATGTTTTATACTGCCCAGACTTGAGACTATATGAGACCTCAAAGCCTACCTCCACAATGACACACATTCTCCAAGAAGGTCACACTTAATAGTGGCACTCCCTATCAGCCATGTATTTAAACACATGGGTCTCTGTGGGCCATACCTAGTTAACCACCATGCAACTCATACAAGAAAAGATGGAAGAAGAAAATTTCTTTTGCTTGCTTGTCTTTACTCTTGTTAGCAAGTTCATTTATTCTTGGCTATCAGTGCTACATTCTTTCACTGATATGAGAACTACCTACTTTAGGCTTTCAAAACATATTGAATGCAACAGTTCTTTAAGAGTTCTCCAGGCCATCAGCAGCAGATTGGGACTGCTGAAACACTAAGCCTTGTATAAATGTGAAGGAGAGAGAGAGAGAGAGAGAGAGAGAGAGAGAGAGAGAGAGAGAGAGAGAGAGAGAATAATAATGTTTATATAGCCATCCTCTCATTTCTGTTTTGTTCCCCTAGAGAACCCTGACTAATATAGCTATGTAAAAGCAAAAAACCTAATGTAAAACTATGAGTTACAGTAAGACAGTATTGTTGGTTTAGATATAATTTATCAGTTTGTGAAAACAATATTAATTACTTGGATTATTGCTGAGACAGGCTATATGATAAAGCAATTTAGGGAATTGAGTATTTACTTTGGGTTATACTTAAAGGGTAAAGTGTATCCCAGTGAAGAAACTGTAAAGTCAGGTGCTCTAGATCATTAGTCAAGATGAATCCACAGTCAGGATGTAGAGAGAGGTGAATGCTGCTGCCTAGCTCTATCTTTCACCCTTAATTAGTCCGGGACCCAGTTAAGGTAGGTATTCCCACCCCAGTAACTTAATCTATAAATTCTCCCAAAGAAGTCAATAGACCTCACCCACCCCACATAATCTCCATATCTCTGCCTACAACCTTAGCAGAAGTCCCCTTTTCTATACAGAGCCACAGGTATGAACCCACCAAGAAATCAAAATCACTTCCTCAGAGTGAAGCTATTTTTCCAATACTAGAACCACCCTAAAACTCCAGCCAAAGCCCATACTCTACTAAAGGCCATACCAATTTCCAGAACCCCAGATGTCACACATGCTTCCAAAACCTCAGCTTTGGCATCCTATTGGAACACAGGACTTGCTGATCATTAGAACCATAGGTTACTTAGGCCAGAGAGGAAATAGAAAACAAGGGAGAAAACACTCATACAAACAAAACAAATTCAGAAATTGGCACGAAAATCTAATTAACCTGTTCCCAGATGCCTAGAGGCCACTGTAAAACACAATCAACAATAGTTAGGGCACTATTTCACCACAATAGCCCAGTTATCCTATTAGAGAAAGCCCTGAGTATTTCAACAGAGCAGAAGCACAAGAAAACAACCTTAAAAATAACTTTGTGAAGATGGAGATGTACTTAAAAGGGAAATAAATAACCCCCCTAAAGAAATCCAGGAAAACACAAATAAGCAATAGCAGTAAATTAATGAATTGTTAAAATAAGCCAGACAGGAAAGAATACAACAAAACAAAACAAACAAACATCAACAACAAAATAGGTGAAATAAATAAATAAA
Organism: Grammomys surdaster; assembly: GCF_004785775.1. NCBI lineage: Eukaryota > Metazoa > Chordata > Mammalia > Rodentia > Muridae > Grammomys > Grammomys surdaster. The sequence goes on along the minus strand of NW_021604598.1, from coordinate 4,726,540 downwards.
ACTACTCAAAATCTGAAAGTGGAAATAAAAACAACAAAAAAGCCAAAAACAAAACCAAAAAAAAAAAAAAACTCCACAAAAGGATGGAATCCTGGAGATGAAAGATCTAGGTATGTGAACAGAAATTGCAGACGCAAGTAAAATCTACAGAATGCAAGAGATGGAAGAAAGAATCTCAGTCATAGAAGATATAATAGAAGAAATTGATACATCAGTCAAAGAAAATGTTAAATCTAGAAAATGTCTGACATAAAACATCAAGGACATTTTGGATACTGTTAAAAGAATAAACATGATAATAATAATATAAGAAGAAAAGTATTCTCAGCTCTAATGCACATAAAATATCTTCAAAAAATAGAAAAAAATTTCCCCAACCTAAGTAAAGAGATGTCTATATAAGAAGCTTACAGAACACCAAATAGATTAGACCAGAAAAGAAGTCCCTCTATTACTTAATAATCAAAATACTAAACATACAGAACAAAGAAGGAATATTAAAAGCTGCAATGGAAAAAGGCCACATAATATAGAAAGGTAGACCTATTAGAATTATACTCAACTTATCAACAGAGACTATAAAATCCAGAAAGGCCTGAACATATGTAGAACATATCATAGAGACCTTGCAGACTCTAAGAGACCACTGATGCCAACTTAGACTGCTGTACCCAGTAAAAGTTTCAGTTACCATAGACAGAAAACAAGATCTAGCATGAAAAACTCAAATTCCAATAATATCTATCTACAATCCATCCTTACAGAAAGTATTAGAAGGAAAACTCCAACCAAAAAAGGCTCACTAAAGCAATGAAAACACAGGAAACAAATGATCTCACACTAGAAATATTAAAAAAAAGAGGAAGTGTGTGTGTGTGTGTGTGTGTGTGCACACGCGTGTGTGTGTATGTGTTCTCCATGTAGAGTGAGCTCCTCTGAGCTTGGTGTACAATGAAGGAGTCCTTTTATCAACAGGGCTTCCCCTTCTTTGACCTTATCTGGGGAGCCCCTTCCCCCATCCTCTACCTCCAGAATGTCAAGTAGCCTTGGTAAAATTATAGGTTCAGTTTCTTTTCTCCCGATAGGAACCTGTCCAGCAAACACCTGGAATTCTTGGACTGCCTTTCCAGGAAAATGAGGCATTCCTCAGTACCCTAAGTTTTAGTCAATGATACTTACCTACCTACCCACCCTGGAAATCCCTACCTCCTTCCTCAAAACTATATAGTCATTGATTCAACCTGAACAAAATTGAACTAACTCTCTGAAGCTGATCCCAGAAATCTGTCATTTCACTAGTACTCACAGGCCATTCTGAACCCTGTCCTTTGACTCTGCTCCCTTTGTCTTCATGGCTGATGGCCATCAGTCCCCAAGAAGAAGGGAGGACCACAACAACCACCAACAAAATAACAGGAAGTAATAATTATTAGTCATTACTATCTCTCAATTCCAAAAAATGACACAGGCTGTCTTACTTCCTGCTATAAACAAGAAACATACCTCAGCATCAAAGATACACATTACTTCAGAATAAAGGGTTGGTAAACATTTCCAAGCAAAGGGACCCAAGAAGCAAGCTTGAGTAGCTATTCTAATCTCTAACAAAATAGACTTCCAATGAAAATTAATTAAAAGAGATGGAAAGGATACTTCATGCACATCAAAGGGAAAATTTACCAAGATAACATTTCAATTCTTAGCATGCATGCCCCCAAATCAAGAGCACCCACTTTGGTTAAAAAAAATTTACTAAAGCTTAAATCAGACATTTAGCCCACATGACAATAATGGAAGACTTCAATAACACACTCTAACAAATGGATTTGTCATCCAGAAAAAAAGTAAACAGAAATACTGGAGCTAACCGATACTATAAACCTCATGGACTTAACAGATACCTACATAACATTTCACCCAAACACAAAAGAAAATACCTTCTCAACCTCTCACAGAACTTTCTCAAAAACTGATGACATATATAGTCACAAAACATATCTTGACAGATATATGAAAATTGAAATTACCCCCTGTAGCCTATCAGACAAACCAAATTAAAGCTTGATTTTATCAACAGAAACCAAGGAAAACCTAGAAATCGATGGAATTTGAATAACTCTCTATTGAATAATTCTTTGGTCAAGGCAAACATAGAGAAAGAAATTAAGACTTCCCAGAATTCAATGGAAATGAATAGGTAATGTACCCAAACATTGGGACTCAGTGAAGGTAATTGTAAGAGGACAGTTCATAGCACTAAGTATATTCATAAAGACGTTGGAGAGATCTCATTCTAGCAATTTAACATAACCTCTGAAATCTCCAAAACAAAAAAATTAGCAAACACACTTAAGAATAATAGACATCAGGTAATAATCAAAGCAGTGCTAAAATCAATGAAATAGAAACAAGAAGAATACAAAGAATAGATGAAACAAAGAATTGACTTTTCAGAAAATCAACAAGCTAGACAAACCATTATCCAGACTAACTAAAAGACAATATTGAATATCTAAATTAACAAAATCAGAAATGAAAAGAAGGACGTAACAACAGACACCAAGAAAAATCCAGAGAAACATAAGAACAGACTTTAAAAATATGGACTCCACAAAATTAGAAAATATAAAATAGTGGAACAATTTTCTTGATAGATACCACTTATCAAAGTTAAATCATGATCAGATAAACAATTTAAATAGACCTCTAACCCTTAATAGAAACAGTCATTAAAAGTCTCCCAGCTGAAAAATGCCTGGGGCCAGATCATTTTAGTGCAGAATTCTACCAGACTTTCAAAGAAAATCTAATACCAATACTCCTGGAATTATTCTACAAAATAGAAACAGAACATAGTCAAATTCATTTCATGAGGCCCAAGTCACCATGATACCCAAACCATACAACAATTCAACAAAGGGAGGAAATTAACCTTTTGTTGTTCTTAACAAAATCTTAGTTGTTCAATTTTACCAAGGAAGACTTGGGAGCCAGGTGCTGGGGTGAAATTCTGCTAATTCAGAGAGTCAGAGAAAGTACCCAGCTGACCTTCTTCCTTGGCAGACATCCAACTAGGAATTCCCCTCTCTAATGCCACCTCAACCTCTTTCAAGCTCAATGTTACTCCATTGTACTTCCTGTGTGTCTCTCCACCCATCATTCTGACTCCCTCTTGCTCTCTATGATTTTTTAAAATAATCCTATATTCATTTCTTGTCAACTGGTTGCTTGCTCTTCCTCTTGACCTATCCTTGACTTTATTTGCTCCTGTTTACACTATTCAAGCAGAGACCTCTTGTATTAAAGGTGTGTGCTAAGGCTGAGCTACACTACAACTGAAAAACAGGTTTTTATAATAAGTAACACAATTTCAGTAGACACAATATGATCAAGTATTCTGCAACACTTACAGACCAATTTCTTCATGAATATTGATGCAAAACTACTCAATAAAGTACTTGCAAACTGATCCCAAAAAACACATCAAAGAGAACAAGCACCAAGGTCAAAATGCTTTCATCCCAGAGAAGCAGGGGTGGTTCAATATAAGAAATCTGTCAGTGTAATCCACAATATAAGCAATCTGAAAGGAAAAAAAAGACATGCTTATTTCATTAGATGCTGAGAAGGTCTTTGACAAAATGCAACACCTCTTTATGACAAAAGTCTTGAAAAGATCAGGATTACAAGGAACATACATAAACATAATTAAGGCAATATACAACAAACCAATAGCCAACATCCAATAAAATGGAGAGAAACTCAGAGCAATTCCACTAAAATCAGGAACAAAACAAACAAGGCTTTCCACTCTCTCTACTTATTCAATATAGTACTTAATGTTCTAGCTAAAACAATAAAACAACTAAATGAGATCAAGAGGATTCAAATTGGAAAGGAAGAAGTTAAAGCATTATTATTCACAAGTAATATGATAGCATATATAAATGACAATAATTTCAAGTATTTGAAGAAAGAAATTGAAAATATCAGAAGATGGAAAGATCTTGCATGCTCAATCTCACCAAATGCGATCTACAAATTCAAAGCAATTTCTATCAAAATTCCAACACTGTTGTTTACAGACCTTGAAAGAACAATACTCAACAATATATGAAAAAAAAAACCAGCATAGCTAAATCAATCCACTTCTGGAGGTATCACCATCCCTGAATTCAAGTTGTACTACAGAGAAATAATAATAAAAACACATGGTATTGGCATAAAAAGACATGCATTGATCAATAGAATCAAATCAGAGACCCTGATGTAAATCCACACACCCAGGGACATCTGATTTTTGGTAAAAAACAAAAAATTTAAAAAAATTAAAAAATAAAAAGCCAAAAATATCCAACGGAAAAAAGAAAAGTATTTTTAACAAATGGTGCTGATCTAATGAATGTCTGCATGTAGAATGCAAATAAATCCATATTTATTACCCTGGACAAGACTCAATTCCAACTGGATCACAGACATCAACAAAAACTGGATACACTGAACCTGATAGAAGAAAATGTGGGGAATAGCCCTGAATACATTAGCAGAGGAGACATCTTCCTGAACAGAACAGCAATAGCACAGGCACTAAGACTGACAATAAGTAAATGAATCCTCATAAAACTGAAAATTGTCTGGAAGGCCAAGTACATATTCAAGATTATGAAACATTAGACTACAGATTAGGAAAAGATTTTTGCCAACTTCACATACAAGGATTATAGTCCAAACTATATAAAAAGGAAAAAAAATCAAGAAACTGAACATCAAAAATCAAATAATCCAATTAAAAATTGGATATAAATCTAAACAGAATTCTCAACAGAAGAATCTCAGATGACTGAGAAGCACTTAAAAAAAATGTTTAACATCCTTAGCTGTTAAGGGAAATACCAATCAAAATGATACTGTGATTCCATCTTACATTTGTCAGAACGGCTAAGATAAAAAACACAAGTGACAGCTTGGGGTGGTAAGGACAGGCACAAGTGAAATACTCCTCTACTACTGTTGTGATTGCAAACTACTATAGCCACATTGGAAGTCAATATGGTAGTTACTCAGAAAATTAAGGATTAATCTACCTCAAGAACCAGCTATACCATTTCTGGGCATGTACTCAAAGGACACTCCATCCTACCACAAGGGCACTTGTTCAACTATGTTCATAGCAGCTTTATTTTTAATAGTCAGAAAAGGAAAACAATCTATATGTCCTTCTTCTGAAGAATTGATAAAGAAAAAATGGGGTTCATTGACACAATGAAGTTATTACTTAACTGTTAAAAAAGAACATCATGACATTTGTAGGCAAATGAATGGAACTAGAACAAAATCTTCCTGAGTTAGATAACCCAGATCCAAAAAGACAAACATGGTATGTATTCACTTTTAATTGGATTTTAGCTGTAAGGATAATCATACTACAATCCACAAACCAAGAGAGGCTACGTAACAAGGAGGACTGGAGTGGGGTATGTGAGTCTCCCTGGGAAGGGAAAATAGACTAGACTGGACAGGGTGAGGATGAAAACAAGAGGGATCAAATGGAAAGGTTATGTAGAGAGGAAGCCCTGGGACAGAAAACTGGAATTAGGGTGTATTTCAGGGAGGAGGTAGAAACTTAGTGCAATAGAAATTCCATACAGTATATGAGGATGACCCGAATGAAGATGCCTAGTAGTGGGAGAGAAGTAGCCTGAATTGGCCATTTTCTGTAATGAGGCATGGCTTCCATAGAACAATTGGCATATCAATCCAACCACAGAACATTTGACCTACAATTTGTTCTAGCTGTAAGATGTGCCAGGGTAAAGATGGCCCAGAACTTTTGGGAGTGGACAAGCGATGACTGATTCACCTTAAGATCCATGCCAGGAGAGGGAGTCCATGCTTGATACTGCCTGGGGAGCCAGGAACCAGAGGCTGAGTAGACGAGAAACCTAGGATAGAACCAAATATTACTGGCCAAAATATTATATATATCTTAAAAATAATAATAAATCTTAATATATATATATTTTTTTTCTCTAATGATACTCTGCTGTACTCATAGACCCTGAAGCCTAGCATAATCATCAGGAGACTTTATCCAGCAACTGATGGGAATTCATTCAGAGACACACAGCCAAACATTAGGTGGAGCTTAGGTAATCTTGTAGAAGAGGGGGAGGAAAGATTGTAGAAGCAGAAGAATAAAGGACACCACCAAACAAAATGGAATCAACTCAGGAGTCATGGAGACTCACAGAACTTAGTGAACAATCAGGGAACCTGCATGGGTCTGACCTAGGTCTTCTGCACATATGTTACAGTTGTGTAGCTTGATGTTCTTGAGAGATTCCTAACAGTTGGAGCAGGGGCTGTCTAACGGCTCTTTTACCTGCCTTTGGGACCCATTACCTCCTCCTGTATTGGCTCATCCAGCCTGTGAGGGGTTGTTCCTAGTCTTAGTGCAACTTGATACACCATGTTTGCTTGATAGCCCTGGGAATCCTGCCCTCTTTTTTGAAGCTAAATGGAGAAGGTGTGAATCTGGGGAGAGGGGATGTTAGAGGAAGAGTGAATTGAATCTGGTTCCTGGCTCTCCAGGCAGTGTCAGGCATGGGCTCCCTCCCTGGTATGGGTCTCAAGGTGAATCAGTCATTGCTTGTCCACTTGCAAAAGTTCTTCTTTCTATCACATTTCTTTCAAATGGTTGGGACAAGAGGAGCAAGGTTTAACTGTGGTCAGGATGCAATTGATGAGAGAATAATAAGAATTAATTAATTACACTAGAAAGGGGAGAATTTAAAATGACTCTGCGTGACACAAAAAAGATCAAAGCAGGAGAGATAGTAAAGGAGAATTTAAGTATCAAGACAGCAGGAAGAATGGTTGCTTATAGTTTCTCTAGCTTCTCCATTTTTTGGAATGCCTGTTAATTTCACACATATACTCTGAGTACTTATTTATCTAACAAGATATTCAGGAGAGATGCATGAAAATATTTCTTTTGTGTTTCTTTCTGTCACGACTTTCTTAGCACTAATGTGACTGGGATGATTCCCACTTCAGCTTTCTGACTCACCTCTCAGAGGTGCTGTTAATAGAAGATACTGACTTCCAGGGGAGCTCAAAGATAGAAGTACTGAGGAAGGGTCAAGGTAAGTTCTGGACAGTGTGGTAATGATAGTGGGGTACATTATTTTAATAAGGAAGTGGTGGGAAAAGGCATTTCTACAGCACAGCTTAACTTTTAGTTCTTTTTAAAATCATGACTATCCTAGAGTTTTATTCTGTGAAGAGACACCATGACTGTGGCAGCTCTTAAAAAAGAAAAATTTAATTGGGGCTAGCTTACAGTTTCAGAAGTTTAGTCCATTATTATCATCATGGGAAGCATGGCATTGTACAGGCAGGCATGGTTCTAGAGAGTTCTACATCTTGATCCGAAGACAGCAGGAGACTGTGTCACATTGGGCATAGCATGAGCATATAAGACCTCAAAGCCGGCCTTCACAGATGATCTCAAACTTGCATCCATAGTGACATACTTTCTCCAACAAGGCCATAATTACTTCAACAAGGCCATATCTCCCAATATTGCCATTCCCTATGAGACAACCATTCAGATACATGAGTCTATGGGGGCCATCCCTATTCAAACTACAGCAATGGCTTTTTGAAAATGTCATATAGATGGCTTAAACTTGCCTCCTACTGCTGAGAAAAAAATTTCTAAAATGAAAACAAAACCCTAAAGTAGGAATTATGCACTGCAAGTATGGAACAAAGGACTACATCTAGCCACTGACCATTCTTACCACAAGATATCGGAGTATGTATGGTGGTGTCAAGAATTCCAACAACTATAAATATATTCTGCCATGGCCACTATCACCTACTTCAGCTAATACCTGCCCCACCTCACAGGTTTTTGTTCTTTCTGAAGTTTGTATTTGTAAACATTATTTCAGCTAGGAGAAATGCATTTTTACCAGTTCTCCAAATTTTCTTGGTTGAAAGTTAAGTCCTCTCTAGTTCCAAGATTCAGGAATTCCTCATCAGAATCACAGGAGCTTTATTTCATGTCTCTGAAGATGAGCTTTTGTTTTAGGTAGGGGAACTTAGAGAAGCCTAAGGCTGTATGCATGTGCTGTAGAAATTGCCTGATTACTCTGACTCTTGTTTGGGGCTTAGTCATGTCATGTAACATATCAACACCTGCAACTTGAAATACAGGAATACCACTCTTAAAGGGAACTCATGTAAGTCTTTCTACTGAATTATGCAAATGTTATATTATCATTTAAAATCAAGAGAAAAGGTATCGATGAAACCTGAAATAATTTTCCAAAGAGATATGTTTTCATTGTCATCTTACATCCATCAAATTAACAATCAAGATAGACCATTGCAATACCTCCTTACCAACTTGACACTCAAACACACCATATTTTTTCATTCTAAATTTTAATTAAAGTACGTTTTTTCCTTTTCCCATTCAATTTTCTCCTTCTAATCCTTTCTATGGTTCTCTCTTTTAAAACCTCTGAAATTCCTGGTCTCCTTTTCTTTGGTTTGTGTGTGTGTGTGTGTGTGTGTGTGTGTGTGTGTGTGTGTGCATAGTATGTATATGCCTACACATGTGAATAACTATATAAATAAAATCTGCTGAATTCATTTAGTTTTGTTTTAATTATCTGATTTTAGTTACAAATTATAGAAATGATCTTTGAAAGTATAGATTTTGTATATGGTTTTAGGAGTGACATAGTATTGTATTATCTAAAGGGGGGTTAACTTGGAAAGACTAATGCTCCTTTTTTGAGCAATTGTCAAATGCTTGTATCTCTTGGACTAGGGATGAGGCTCCTTGAGATTTTCTCCTTACATAAAACTCTACTAGTGTTGACATTATTAAACCCATCAGTTTTAAACAATAACCTTCCACCCATTTTCCCTGTAGACTCATAGCTATCTCATAATGTCAAATAAACTAAGTTCAAATTTCAAAGTATCCTGAATTTTTAACAGTTGTAAATAGTACAAAAGGCCAAAGTCTAAGTTTCAGGTGAAACTCAAGGTAACAAATTAAATGTGAACTCTTATAAAATAATTTGCAGAAAACAAGTTACATATTGTAAGAGTGATGAAATAAAATATTTGAATTTCCATAGGGAAAAACAGGGACATACCTAAGAATAACTGACCAAAGAAAGAATAAAAGCTGGTATAGGCAAATATTAAAGTCTGGGGCTCTGTGAACAGGATCTTTGGATCATGATGGAATCATCCAGGATCCAAAGAACATGAGTAACCTTTTCAGTCCAACTCTATACTTGAAGACCATATAGACCTTCTTATCCACAGCTTTCCTCAATGAATACCATATGGCAATGATCATCTCTTGAGTTTGGGTTTCACTACTGCAGATTTATTTAGTGGTCTTTGAGAGATACATCAAGAATTCTATCCTGGTTTTGTTACTGTTGCTGTGATTAAAATTATAAGCAAAAGCAACTTGGGAAGGAAAGTGTTTATTTCACCTTACAGTTTACAGTCCAATATAAAGGGAAATCAGGGCAGGAACATGTAAGTAGGAACTGAAGCAGAGGCCTTAGAGGAACTCTGCTTACCGGCGTGTTTCCTTGTCTTGTTTAACCTGCTTCTTCTATGACTGCCTTGTCCTCCATTAATTTAAAAGGATGCCTGCCTACAAGGAATCTAATTGAAGCCTATTTTTTTTAGTTAAGGTTTCTCTTCTAAGAGAAGTCTAACTTCTGCAAAGTTGAAAAGAACAGAGCAAACAGCTAACCAGGGAATACTGAAACCCTGACACACACACACACACACACACACACACACACACACACACACACACACACACACAC
>NW_021604598.1:4678037-4716655 GCF_004785775.1 Grammomys surdaster | reverse complement strand
CACACACACACACACACACACACACACACACACACACACACACACACTGGATGAGCTCAGTCAATCTATGGTACCAGGACATAAGACTCTATTATCCCTATCTTTCATGAGTGAAAAACAATACTATAGGAACAACACTGACAAAGTTCTTGTGCCATTTGAGGGTAGATCCTGCTTCACCAATTTCTGTGTCCTGACCCAAAGGAAACACTTTCATAGACAGTTGGTTTTGAGGAACAGAGAACCCTTTCAACTGTATTCTGGGTTTAGGTTCCTTCCCTTCAAACAAATTTTCAGTCCCACAACCATTGGTGACTATGTCTTGCCCTCAGAACAGCTTTTCTTTTGTTTTGAGGAAAAGTGTTAAGTTTTTACTAATTTCATTGACAATCACACCAGCTTTTAAACCTGCTTTGTCTATAAAGTTAAATTCACATACTCACACAGTTGAATAAAGCAGCCCGTGAGGGCAGGACAAGTGAACCCTAAAGAAATGTGGCTACTAAAGTACCTTATCTCTGAATTCTGAATGATGGATCTAAGGAGAACCCACAACACAGATACAATATGGCCATATTCTTTACCAGAATATAACCTGCATAATATCTGACCTACTTCCCAATAGAATACTTGATCCCCTATGAAAATTCTTAAGTCAGTCTTCCACTGTTCACATGTCTTTGGCCTTCTGGTCTTCCAAACTCTTGCCAGAATGGCCTATTAATTTCTGTTCACTCTAGGGTCTTTCTAGCCAAAAGTTACAAAATTCTAAAGTCCTCTTGCAAATGTGTTACAGTGACCTCAAATCACAGTGTCAAATCAATAGCTCTATTATTTAGTGCCAACTTTCTGAATTGGTTCCTTTCCTCATTACTATGACCAAATATCTAACAAAAGCAACTAGAGGAAAGAAGTGTTTAATTTGGCTCACTGTTCACAGTTCACCACGAGATGGTCACTATCCGAGATGGTGAGGTGACTGTTCACATTTCATCCACAGTTAAGAAACAGAAAGTGATGAAGTCAAATGTTCAGCCACTTGTCTATCTTTTATCAAGTCCAGTTACCTTGGTCCTTAGAATGCTGCTGCCTGTATTTTTAGGTTTAGTCTTCCCACCTCAATTAACCTAATCTAGAAAATACCTCATAGATTTGCTAAGAGATTGGTTTCTATTTGGCAGAATTCTAAAGCTTTCCAAATTGGTAATTAAGATTAACCCTGGCACACAGCAATCACTAAGTGAAGCAAGATTGTAGATTCCCTGTCAATAGAACTGCTGCTATAACTATTATCTATTCATTTAGCCTCCTCAGTTTGTGTAGTATATACCTTGGAGAACATAGGGTTTATTTCCTGGAGAATGACATATGTTTGTCACCAAGAAGCAAGCAAATATCTCCAACTCAGTCTAGGGTTTCTTGGATCTCTACTGAAGTAGATGGCGGAGGATAGGAAACTACAAAAAGGGATCTCAGAACAAGAGCCTAGTATGTTCCAAGAGACCTTCTTTCTCCCTCCAAGCTTTCTATCGTAGCTGGAGACAGAGATAAAAAGCTGAGCCTATGGAGAGCAAACCACATATTTAAACTGTAACAAGCTCCATTAGGAAGCAGCAGATGAAGTGTCCTTAGCAGGGCTGCTTTGACCTCTGATTGCCTGAGAAAATCTGACATTTGTCTTGTTCTTCAACCCAGCATTATCAAGTGGAGGGTCCTATCTTTCTTTCCCACGGAGACTATCCTACTCTATGGTTCAAATGATTTTCTTGGCCTGTTAAAAAAGTATGAGTTTACTTGATCAGACTGAACAAAACAATCCAATAATTCCCTTACTTCCTTATCATTTTCTTGGCCTATTATGCAGTTTTGTTACTAGAAAATAGTCATCATCTATGTAGACTGCTTTCTCAGCTGTAAGATTGAAATATTTGCCTTATGAAAATCTCCGCATCATTGTTGAGCTCAAATAACAAAATGTGGGTGGAAACTTTTTGTAAACTTTAAAATGTTTTACATTTACAGTCTGTTGTCATTACCACCACCAACAACAACATCATTATTAAGAAATTATAAAATCATAGATATTCATGGACAATATGCACTTTGTGTCTGGTCCGAGATTGTTCAATCCCTTAGGACGTTTCCAGAAAAATCTTGAGTTGTCTACTCATTAAATCTCAGCAGTTTTTTAATCCCTAAAATAATATTTTCTTACTAAATAAGATTGTATTCTTTCTTACTCTTTAGCAACATGGTTGTAGGTTTTTGGAGACTATGTTGGAATAGTAAGGCAGTGAAGAATGTAGTTCCGTTACTGCAGATAGAAGTTTACAATACAGTTGTTAGAAAAACAAATAACTCTAGTCAACATTTCATGTACACCTTCCCTGAGATCTGCATCTACCTTAAAGAAAAATCTTTGGATATTAGAGTAGTTATTATAGGTATTCCATGTTTGACCTGACCCTCAAACTCTCCTTACTTGCTTTTCTTTTCCCAGAAAGTATTGCCTGTTTGAACCTCACCAGTGTACATCTGATTAGATTCTGCCAGTCCAAAGTCCTTGCAAGTGATTACGCGAAAAAGAAAGGGACTTGGGGTGGCATGAGAGGAAACAGACACACCAGGGTATGTAATATCCTCAATCCCTGAGTCTAGTATCATCTTGAGATGACTAGTTCCTTGACTCATAGACCCATTGCCTACTGTCTCTATATGAGATAATCTTTTTAGTTGAGAAAATTCTCTCTCCATTTACCATTTTGCCCTAAAAATGGAAATAGCTCATCTTTAATGAATTCTGGAAGAGTTTGCAGATCCCTTTATACTATGTAGGTCCCGTAAGTGAACTGAATGCTCTTAGTCCTTCTATTAATGTGTTGAATTCTAACCCCAATATCATGAGAGTAGGAGACAGATTCTTTAGAAGATATGGGATCATGAAAGGAGACCACAATGATAATTTTGCTCCCATAAACACACTCAGAGACTATCTTACAATTTCTTCCATGCAAGGACATAGCAAGACAATGGTTATCTATGAGTCAGCAACTTGGCACTCACAAGATTTTCAATCTAGTATTCTGGAATTTTTAACTATCACGTTCAGAACTGTGAGAAATAAAGTTTAATTGCTAAAACCATGCAAGCAGGATGGTCCATCAGAGCTATCTGTAATGATGAGAACAGTTATGTAGAGTGGCTTTGATCTCTTGACATAGTATGTACAACTCTGGGTCTTGTACTTAATTTGAGTAGGTTAGATCTCATATAGAGTAGTGACTCTTTAAGGATCTTGTCTTGAATTGCTCCATTTTCTTCAGAATATCAACTTTTGGAATAAATGTGAAGAGATGAAATGGCATAATACCTTATTTGCATAAATAATAAAATGTCACATGCCCAGGACAGCAATAGGAATCAAATGATAAGCAATCTGTTTGTGCTGATAAAAACAATAAAAAACTACCATATATGGAATTATCAATGATTATGGCAAAAAATATCTTATTCAAAACACAGAACAGAAGAGATACCCCATGATGCAGCACAATATACATGTCAGTCAGACTTCAAGCTGACCCAGAGATAAATCACTCTGTCAAAATAACATTGTGGCAGCTGTCCAGAGAAAGGCCAGGAAACTGCCCACTGCTCCTGGACTCAGCTTGCCAACGTTCTGCATGCTGTAGAGATGCAGTCGTCTTCAGTGCCTTCTAGATTTCCTGTGTACGCAGATCTACAATCAATTCCTTATCGCCACTGCTAATGACTGCGCTGTTTTCTTTGGGGTTTGGTTACTTTTTTTGTTCCTACGGCTTCTTTATCACTTTTAAAGCATTTCTGCAACCAATTGTTTCTATAGTAATTGTATAAAGAGATATATGTGGTCTGAGTTCTTAGATACCAGAAATTAAAATGAAATGGAACGGAGAACTTGCAATACACATGATAATGACTTTGAGTGACACTAATTTAATAGTGAAGTGAAGTCAACGTGACTGATATATCTTCGGAGCCTATTGATGTTCCCTAAGTTCTGACATTGTGAAAAGATGAAACAAGTCAGCCATTATGGCTGGCATAGCTCACTCGGGAGACTTGCTTGCTTTCTTATATCAGAAAGAATGCCACATGAAAGATTATCTTTTATCAGATATCTTATCTCAGAGAGAATGCTGCATGTCATTTTTAACTTAAGGTTATAGAGTGCTCAGGTTTGGTCTGTCCACTTCTCCTTGGGTCATTTGCCTTGGAGAAGAGTATCTTCTCCATAAGGGTCAAAGTTAGTTGACTCTGTTGATCTTCCTGTGGAGTTCCTATCCCCTTCAGGGCCCACAATCCTGTTCTTCCTTAAGAGTTCTTCTGGATGGGCTGCCTTGTCTGGCCTCAGTGGAAGAGGAAGCACCTAGCCTCACATGGACTTAAAGTACTAGGATTGGGGGTCTGGGGGAATACCTAGGTGAGTTCCCACCTGCTCAGAAGACAAGGGGATAAGGGATGGAGAAGTATTGTAGGAGGGGGTGATAGGAGGGGTCAGTGAGTGGGGTGTAAATTGAATAAGTAAAAAATAAAATTAAATTTAAAAAAATGAAAGATGACCAGAGAATGAGATTTAAGGACACTCTACAGCAATCATTTGGTGTGAGGACTAACATAATATATTTGGTATCAGAAGCATGTGTTGAAAAAGTTGGTGTGAAAAAATACAGAGTTTGAGAAGCTTTTCTATAGTGGGTGACTTTGGAGCCTCAAAAGAAACAAGGAATCCAGCCCTAGCCTCTGCACACAGGCCTAGTACTACAGACTAATTTTTGTTTCCTTGATAATCCAAGAGAGGTAATTGTGGGAACCAAGCCAATTCTAAGACATTTCTTACGTTTAAAACTGTGTAGTCCTTAATATAATTCAAAGGTCATGGAAAAATATGCACTAAACATCATTCACTTAGTGTGGTCTACTATTGTGAGAATCCTAGAACTCTGTTTACTAGGCATCTTAGAGAATGACCACATTCATTATTGCAACAGGTCACTGAGTGGTCCACGTCTTTCTTGGAAGATACTTTGAGTTATACACTCAGTTGAGGAGGGGATTGTCTTATAAAATCAGTAGTACATCAGGTGTTAAATATATATGTATATATTTGTAATATGTATATATTTGTAATATGTATATATTTGTAATGTGTATATATGATATATATGAAACACAAACTCTTAATAATTGAAAAATTATTCCCTTATATAGGTGTCTGCTAGATGACAGCATTAATAACAGTCCAGTTTCTCAGAGAATGGAACCAGGATGATGACTCTCAGATGAGTTAACTGTCTATGGCTACGAGTGGATTTTCTCAAGTTCTAACATTTCCTTTACTTTTACTTTTTTTCTTTTTCATTTTTTCAAAAAAAATTGGCATAGATTTTCAAAAGAAAAAACTCTGTAATGGATTCAGACTACAGTGCATATTTCATGAGAGCTGGTGGGAGCTTTCGTGACTGTTGGTCACATGGTCCACGCTTCACTTTGTTCTGTGTTCCATTCCATTCTCTTACCGAGTCATTCCATTACTGACTGAGGATTTACTTGTCTAATTTAGAAATACTCAGAGTCTGTAACTGAAGCTCCATGAGAGAGCAGCAGCATATGTGAAGCCTAGATTCATTCCCCAGTACAGAAGGAAGAAAGGAAGAAAGACTATAGATTGAAAGGTGTTTGTCATAAGTTTTAAATCTTCAAAAGCTCTAAATATCAAAATTTGGAAAATTGGGAAAAATCTGTCACAAAATAACGAGGAGCTTTACATATTCTTTATTTATGCATTTTGGAATGGCAATCATACTCTCTTTGCACAAATGTTGATTTTAATTGTTCATTATGCTGAGGATATGAGTAAACATAAAGTATTTCTGTACATCTGAACTCCAGAAAAAATCTGGACCCTCTGTTTTTAGAATTTTTACTATCAAAGATCAATCCTGAAAGCTGTCCTGCATCTTTGAGATGATTGTACTCTGCCTGAATCCTTCAAATGTTAGTAATATGTTGGGCATGAGTGGGAGAGGAGGTCAGTGGTCCCGGGAAGGCTGGATACCCCAGTGTGGGGGAATTCAAGGGCAGGGAGATGAGAGTGGGTGAGTGAGCGAGTGAGTGGAGGAACACCCTCATAGAATCAGGAGGGGGGGATGGGATAGAGGGTTTCTGGGTGGTGGGGAAATGGGGAAAGGGAATAACATCTGAAATGTAAATAAAATATCCAATAAAGAAGAAAAACCTATTAGTAATAAGGTTTACTCCTCAAAGAGTTACTTTTACTTTCCCTTGTTTGCAAGGTTAGCTCAACATCTTACTGTAAACACCATGGACTGTCAATTATGAATGAGTATAAAGGGAGGACAGGATGCTAACAGAAAAGAAAAATATGGAAGTGAGGCAACCAAGCACAGAGAAACTTAGAAACATGGGATACACACACACACACACACACACACACACACACACACACACACATACACAAAAATGCTCACTCATTCACCTTTCCTAGCGATGCATTTGCTAGTCAGGGACCCTCACATATATTGAGCTTCATGTGTATCAACTTCAAACAAGGGAATGCATTGTACGTACTTGAAAACCCTATGGTAAGCATCCTGCTTCCATTCAAACATATTCTAGGGTATATATGGGAATGGGAGCAAAGGGTAAACCTGGCCTTAACTAGGTTAGATCAAGAAGGCATAGAGGAGGGAATCACAGGAGACTCCATATAGAGAAAGGAGGCTCAGTCTAAATAGCTGGCTGAAGATCACTCAGCAGCAGGTCAACTATGAACTGACATCAGAAGCTCTCTGACTTGAAGGTCAAGTTTGAACAACCGTGTTTCACTGCTGTTCTTTGGGTTTTCTGTTTGTTCTGAGAGAGGGTTTTGTATTTAGACTGCGCTAGCCTGTGATATCCTTGCCTTAGCCTCCTAAGTGCTAAGGCTGACAGCATTCGACACAACAGTAAGCTGTCTCTACATAGACATATTAGCTAGTCACACCCTAACTTGGGAGTAGAAATGTCTAAACCTACCTCAGTATAGGGAGCCACAGATAGCACTTTATGATTGTCAACCTTAGGGTCAGAGCCTGTCAGCCAGCTTCCGATATTTATTAAAGACCCCTGAAAAAGAGTTTCCTCCAAATTTTTCTTTCTTGCTCCAAGGATCAGGGACAAAACTAACTATATGGCAGAACTTGGGATAGGTACTGTTAGTTAGGAGAGGAGCCTGTGTGAGACATTTTCTGCCACTTAATAATGTTTGCAAAATGAATATTAATTACAACCAAATGAAAGCTGTGGACTCAAAAAGATTATCTCCCTACATTTGGAGAGCAGTGACAGGGCCTCTGGGGAGAGATCTCTGCCTTAACTGAGACATCTCTAGAAAAAGTGAGGTATGTGGCCTTAGCCTGATGTTATACAGCAGAGAACAAGAATGACTTAGAGTCTCACTTGCTTGGCTCCTTTTGCCCTGGAATCACTTGCTGTAGAGTGAACATGGTTCCTGCACTTCCTGGTGTTTAGTGTTGATGTGAATTGTAAGTACACAATACATCATCAGCCTGGGAATGTCAAGCATTAAGGGGGAAAGAAACACTGCAATTAGAAGTCTAATTGGCAGGGTAAACAGACACCGTTCTCTAGAGGGTGTTCTGTCTCGTTTGCCTTAGGTAGCTAACTTGTTACAGGCACTAAGAGGCAATTATTTGATTCGATAAATTATTCCCACTCCAACTTGTAGATGACTATGCATAAAATTTGTTTATTTTTAAGTTGGCCAGAAAATTCTACCTTATGTTTCTAATTGGTAGCAGCTGTTAGAATTGTCCTGTCAGCCTGCTGGCTCTGAAATATCAAGAGTATTTTCTGTCACTCAAGGCTCAAAAATTTAACAGATTCTGAGTCATTGCAGATGACAGTACATTGAAACTGGCCTTCAAGTTCTGATAGGTCAACTATCAGTTGACTTTTTTATACATCCAGGAAAAGGTGTTCAGATGTCTGGAAGCTGAGTAGTCCGAATTTGGTTTTTGGCTACTTACTCACTTAATTACCTTTTGAAAGTTACTAATTTTATTATGATTGCTAGACTTTTATTTTGAAATTAGAAAGGATGGCCTTTTGGGAGAGGTTTGTAAACTGCCTGGCATATGAAAAACACAGATATACAATTAATTTATTATTTCTTTTCTCATACAGACAGTGTGAATGTAGCTAGGAAACTCCCACTTGGTTGTCATCTTCTTTGTCATTCACCAAAGGTGTTCATCTAATCTAACTTCATTTTTAAAGACCAGAACAGGACTGTTGCTTTTTATCTGAAGAAGAAGAACTTGTTCTGGTCTTGACTCTCAAACAATCCTTTTTAACTAACAACAAGCTGAGAACAGGATGTGTTTATCACTAAATCATGAAGCCTGAAGGTCATCACCAAATTCAGATGTAATACGTAATAATCCTAAAAACTGCCTTTGGTGATTTCTATAGCTTATATAATAACTTAGCAAAAAATGCAAATGTAGCCAAGTGGGTACATACAAGAACTTAAATAAGGAGTAGAATGGAGTTAACATTCTCTCTTATTCTGCTCACAGTTCCCATAGAAAAGTGCACTGCATTTATCACTTCAAATTATAGTTGTATGGCTACCAAGGCCAGTGGGTCTGGGCCCAAATGCACCTCGTGATTACACTGTTATTGTAAAATGGGTGTGGCAATTATTCTTTAACTTCTTGACATTCTCTTCTTTGTCATTTGTCAGTATTTACATCTTACTCTTTCTTCCCTGGATTCTAGGCTTCTTATACCAAGTGACTACTACAGATATGGCCTTATTGTATCTTTGATGCCTAGGATGATTATTTTGGTCTCACTACTCAGAATATCTCTCTACTGGGATGAGTCCACAATGAGTGGATGGCCATATGGAGGTGATGGGGTCAACACTACCAGGTCTCTTGGAGAGGAACAACGAGTTATCTACATTAGTGATTCATCTCCATTTCATATGTTCAAGCTCTGTTCAGCCTCTCTTTTTCTGCAGCCAAAAACACTGAGCAGAAGAGACTCTCAGCTGAACCTCTCTTGGCTAGGCACTTTGAAAGTAAAATGTTGTTTATGATCACTGGCTAAGTTTTAGAGTGGCTTATTACAGAAATAGATAATTGAAGCACTGATTATACTATCCTGGAGAGGCTCACTCTTATGTTCCTTTGGAAATACATTTACTGAAAACGAAATGTGTGATTGCAGCTTTGGTTGAATTTTGTAAGATCTAATTCTAAACTCCTGTAAAATCATCCTTTAATCATATTCTTTATGCCAAGTTATTCGTTTGATTCAATTTTCACGGAGACCACTTGGACAAAGCTTCCATTGGCTTGTTTGTTTTGTTTTAAACCTAAAATAGATTTAGACATCTGCTATGGAAACTGGGTTTGCATGTGAGTAGGCAGTTTCCTGGCTTTGACACCTTGAATTGGAGACGCACAACTTGCCTTTTAAAGAAAATGTATATTTTAATTTATTGTTTTACTGTATGTGGAGTGATATGAGTAGGTGGTACATAGGTTAAGAAGACTACCTATAAAAGTTGCTTCTGTCCTTTGGCCACGTAGTTCCCTGGGTACTGAACATAGTACTTTAGGCTCAGCATTAGGACTTTAACGTGGTGAATTATCTAGCTCAGTGTCTCCATCACTTTCTATGTCTGTCCTTAGCACAGACAGCAGTGCGGGGTTAGTAAACATAGAAAGACTTTCATTTGACTTACATGGAGTTTTCTTCCACAGGGAGTGAGTTGTCCATGTGATTATGAGTGTGTTTCCATTATTCAACATCACTTATGTTCCGATGGTAACAGGATTTTTTTGTTTATTGGTTTTGGTATGGTTTTTTGGGGTTTCAGGGAGGGATTTTTTTTGTTGTTTGTTTGTTTAATGGCCCAAGTCCATTTTATAGTTTCCCATTTTGACTAAGCAATTTTCAAATGAAATTCTAAGTCTGTCTAAAAAATTTACATGTTTATCTTAAAATAACACTTGTGCTAAGTAAAGTACTTTAAAAGAAAACAGGAAAGAAACAAGTGTTAGATCTTTAAAATACACTGGAGATTGCTTAAGGTAGAAGATGATTCAAAAAACACAAAAACAAGCCAACTCTTTATGGCCTTTCTTTCCCCCTTCTTCTCTCCATACATTTTTTGGAGTATGCATACAAATAATAACAGCAAACACTCCTCTTCATTCTAACCAAACTCTTAGTGCCCTGTACTGTGTTTTTCACATTGAGCCATCTTATTTCTGCAACACTCTTATGAGGTAGATGCTATGATTGTTCTTGTTTTTCTGTTAAAGTGCAAGGAAAGTTTAAATAACTTGCAGAGGCTGATTAAAGGTAGTGAGCCGTGGAAACAGGATTTCAACTGAAGTATCTATGTCATCAGTTCAATTAGCTAAAAGAGACAATAGTGAACATCTTACCCAAAGAAAACAAGGACCTACCAATCACTGGAAGACACTGTGTTCCTCTGGGAAAAGGTACAGTCATATGTCAAATGTTAATTCCATTGAAGTAAAGCAAAGAGGGGCTTAGCCACTCTTCTTACACAATGATAAGTTATAAATAAGAAAAGAGCTGAAAATTTTATTATCATATCACATATCATGAATAACATGCTTATAAGAATTTCTTTAAATTATACAAATTAAAAGCATGCATCTGTGTATACTATATACACATGCACCATGATAACAGAGTTACATATGTGTATGTATCAAATGTATCAGACATCTATACATTCATTCTTATTTATTATATGCATTATATTTATAATGGTAATGTGCAAGTTTTGTTACTGTTCTTGTTGACTTGACACAAGATATACTTATCTAGAAGGAACATTAACTGAAGGATTGCCTCTATTAGATTGCCTGTACATAAATCTGTGGACTTTTTTGTCCACAATAGTTACAATGGTTACAATGGTTAGTGTTGTTCCAGGAGAGATGGTCCTGGGTGGTATAAGAAAGCAGGCTGAGCAAGCATAGAAAGCAATCCAGTAAGCTGGACTCCTCCATGGCCTCTGCTCCAGTTTGTGACTCCAGGTTCCATCTTTGAGTTGTTGTACTGACTTCCCTTTGTTATGGACTATAAGCTGTCAGAGGAAAGAAATCCTTTCCTCCCAAAGTTGCTTTCAGGTATGGTGTTTATCACAGCAATGGAAAGTAAACTAGGACAGGCAACATAACTAAGAATAATCTAAATGTGTCATTGAAGGATTTTGTTTCAAATACCTTCACCTAGGCTTTGCTTCTAATTGCTTCCTGTGTTTGGGATCTCTGAGGTCATCAGCATTTACAGTTCAATTTAGGGAAGCAAACCCTCTGCACAGCAGCCTGACCAATGAGGACCAGAGGCCATGAGACAAATACTTCCCTTTTAACTTGGACTGAGGAGTCAGAAATGCATATACTACAATTTCTCAGAGATTCATATTATGAAGAGGCCAGTCATCAAAAGGCCAAAAATCTCATAGTGTTTGTTCCAATTCTGTATCCCTGATCCTGGCCTCTGCTCCCTGAAATCACATTCTCAAATAAGCTACTGGTAAATATCCACCTCAGGCTCATCTTCAGATAGCATTATACAAAAGCAGGCAATACTTAAATTTATATTTTCCTTTATCTGATTATTTGTTTTATTGATATAATAAAAAAATCAAAACTTCCACATGTAACATTATACGTTTTATTGCCTGTCAGGGGTCATTGTTTTGGTTTATAGCTTTTGAAAATAAAAGAACTGTCTGTAGTAAAAACAGGTTTTTAGACTGAGAAACATTTATTGCAGGCTAGGAATGGTCTGCCGATTCAAGTCAATAAAATAATGATTTATGTCTACATGTCTGAAAAACAGATTGAAATCATTCTAAGACACATCTCACTTTCGAGAAAAAATTGTGTGGTATCATACACAAGTCCTGCTGGAGATATGATGACTTTCAAAGGGTATGTGTCTTAATTAAACACCTAAAATATCCCTGAAATATGAAATGGGTGGTATTGACTCACAGCAAATGGAAGGTGGAAAGAAAGATGATGGATGCATATGCTACGCAGTTATTTGCACTCTGTGCTGGGTAATCACACTGTCACGTGGCTACATTTTTTACAGATTTAAGTTAAAACTCAGTCTCTTTATTTGCCTAGCAAACATTTATATCATTTCCAAGTAACTGTTTATAACTTGGAGTGAGAGAAGGAAGAAAGAAGTTCAAATGGCGTCATGAGACATCTTGATCCTGTCTGTCATCCTTTAGGGCAGTGGTTCTCAACCTTCTTAAGGCTGTAACCCTTTAATACAATTTCTCATGTTGTAGTGACCTCCAACCATAAATTATTTTATTATTACTTCATAGCTTCAATTTTTCTAATGTGATGAATCCTAATGAATATGTCTGAAATGCAGCATAACAGATGTGTGATCCCCAAAGGGGTCATGACCCACAGTTTGAGAACCACTGCTCTAGGGTAAGATTGAAATTCAGCATGACAGCTTTGCTATATATTTCATCTGGATAACAGTTTGTTGTGAGGAGCCATTGTCAGTATTATGGGATATTTGCCTATAGCCTTGACCTTGACCCACTAGAAGCTGCTGAATTGAATCCCCCCCCAAGTCATGACAATCAAATGTATTTGCAGACATTTGTAAAAACATTTTCTTTCCATCAAAATTCTCTGACCATTGAGATCTGCTGCTTACAGAAAATGCAAATGCTGATGGTATAGTGACATAGATAAACCCAAAGCACAAGGTAGAGAGATTTAGGTCGCAATTCTCTAAACTTTAAATTGTCTAATTCTAATGAAATAAGTAAATATATAGGAAATGTGCTTTCTTTACATTTATTAATTAATTCTTAAATGATTATTAAAAGGAAGA
Source organism: Grammomys surdaster (assembly GCF_004785775.1). Taxonomy (NCBI): domain Eukaryota; kingdom Metazoa; phylum Chordata; class Mammalia; order Rodentia; family Muridae; genus Grammomys; species Grammomys surdaster. Next base: position 4,703,662 of record NW_021604598.1, on the reverse strand, counting down.
GACAGGCAGGCTAGAGATACAGGTTATGAAAGGCTTAGAACACAGAGACAGTGGAGAAGGTAAGATTTTTGTATGCATGGTGATATTATATGGGCCATTCTGCTAGGAATGCATATGAACTATGCTCTGGTAGATAAGAGTGGCCCCCATAGACAAATGTTTGGTTTCTAGTTATGGGAAGTGTTTAGGAAGGATTCAAATATGTGACTTTAATGGAGGACCTGTGTCATTGGGAGTGGTCTTTGAGGTTCAAAAGCCCTCATGCCACTCCCACTGTGCTCTCTGCCTCCTGCTTGTGGCTCAAGATGTGAACTCTGAAATATCCCAGGCTGCAGCCTTTCCTGAAACCCTCATGGACCCTAACCCACCCCCATACCATAATCCAAACCAAATCTTCTTTTATAAACAGTCTTGGCCCTGTTTTGTTTTGTTTTCAGAACAGACAAGTAACTAAGGCACATGCCATATTCAAGTTTAACACAGCTTTTGGTTAAACATTGTACACTTAACTCCAGATGTTTCAGTCAGGAATCTAAGAACACCTTTTACAGAAAACAGCCACCTGAAGTCCTCTCTGAATAACATCCCATTCTGAACCTCAGATCCTAACCACAACTGCCATAGCTGATTGGACAAAAAGTGGTTCATTGAAAGCAGTCAAGCCAAGTTCTGGGTAGCCCACACTGATGAGATCAGGTAAGAGGGGAAATCAGGTTCTTCCCTTTAAGGGGATGAGTGTGCAACTATGAATGCAGTGATTTGTGACCCCAACAAGAGCCAGCTGTGCTATAGCCAGATACAAATGTTAGCAGTAAATTGTGAGTCTAGACAACATGCACAGAAAAGAAATCATAGAGTAGAATGTAAGGAAACAGATGAATGTATATGGGTATATTCACTTTCAGAAATAGAGATAGGCTGCCAATTGTAGAGTTCCATATTTTCACATGGGAAGCTCTCCCCTGTTTTATACAGTATGTCACAAACCTCACCTCAGGGAGGTGGAGGAGAGCCTGAAAGCTCACTCCCACTAACAGTGTTCCATAATGTTCTATTTTATTGTTGTCAAGGGACTTATTGCACCATTGCTATCTTTGGCCTTTATGTGTTTGTTCTTTCTCTTGCCTCCTTCCTCTTGATTCACTAAAAGCAAGTCAACAAAAGCACAATTGGCTGCAAGCTGTTCATAACCTGAGTATATTAGGAGCCAGAAATATCTGCCATATAGTCACACGTGAAATGTGTTCTTTGGGTGAATTATCAACATATAACTCAGAGAAAAATGTTTTAATCATGAACACTATTTGGAAATTGTAACCCTACTTAATTCTTCTTGGTCATTAGTATGAGTTATGAGTATTTCCTATAATAATATATATCTTATATTATGAATTAATTTATGTTGTTTATCTTTCATACTCACTAATCCTTCAGTCAAAAGCCAAGATAAAATGAAAATGAACTGTAATTGTGTTGCTATTACAAACTGGCTAAAGCAAATATCACCATGGGGAGAGATTTATGTACCTGCATCTGCTGAGGGCCTCATATCCCAGTAGATATTATCACATACCACACAAAAGGGCTAGTTCGAATCTTTCTTTTTTACAGCCACTAATAATATTATGCAGATACCCTCCCTGTGGCCTCATCTAATTCTATCCCCAAGGCCCTACTTCTAAATGTCATTAACACAGCAATTGCGGGAAACTTCTAAAAACATATTTAATCCACAATATCATTAATATGCTGAAGAGGTGATTTACGGGCTAATATTTACTGATCTCATTTCTGGCAAAGTAGTCCATAACTGTGTTTATATGTAGAAAAATTGTCCATTTGTTTAAAATAGGAACCAATGTCTTATGGCCTCATTAACTGAAACAGTTTGGACAAATGAGGTCCTTGTTATTTAATCAAATGTTAGTCTGGATATTGCTCTGAAGATACTTTATAGATATGATTAACATTGCATCTTCTGCCAGCTTAAAGAAACTTATTGAGTTGGTTTAGGGTAAACATGTATCAAACTTCTTTTTTAGATAATTCTCTTGATGACATTTAGTGGGAGGGTCTTATTTCCTATGAATAAAAACAATGGGGGTCCACGAAAATAGGTTTGAAACTTCAACAAATGCCAGTTGTAAGTGTATGTATGCTTCAGTTATTCACTGCTGTAATACATCTTTGGCTCATGTCCTTGTACTCGTATATTGCATAATCTCTACACTATCACAGATGAGCAAACGCACTGAATATTTCATCCAAATCACAGCAGACATAGGCAGGTACCTGACTTTGTGAGAAATGCTTCAGAAAGATGGTGAGAGTCTGAGGCTCTCTTCTTTGTAGCTACAATTTAGGTATTCATAATTTTGAGTTAGAAAGAGAAATAGATGGTAAATCCAACACACAATTTTGACTTGACAGTGTAACCATTCCAGTAAATTCATATAGCAGGAAGAAAGGGTGGAAGAAGGGCCACATAGCAGAAACTCATTAAGAAACTATACCGAATAATAAGTCCCATAAGAGAGGCTTAAAATCTTTATGAAGTGCAATAGTGTTGAGCTCATGAAGAAAAGGAGATGGAAAAAGTGTAAGATCTGAGAAACAGAAGTTTTCTATGAAATTGGGTCTCCGAGAAATGTCAGAGAAGCTATACTCATGAAGTTGAATCAACATGACTCCCTAAACAAGACTTGAAAACTATGACATGAATGGATGGGCTAGTGTGGGACTCAGGGAACCTAACAGGGCCTCAACAGTAGGCAAAGAACTTCAGGCAACTAAGGAATGCTGAGAGTAGGGGAACCTACTCTGAGCAGTAGGACACCAGTGGGTTATCCAATTCCAAGTGATCAGTCCTGAAATCATACATATATAAGTCACATGCTATGACTGAGCAGGCTCTATTTGTGTATTTAAATATTTATCATGCAAACTTATGTATATATGTATATTATATATAAATTTAATATGTATGAAAATATATAACAATATGTTTTTATATATTTTATAATATGTTTATTTTATATATTATATAATTATTATATATAATTGTATAGCATAGTTGCTTTTATTACATATTATTAATGTATACTATATATAAAAATTAGTGGCCATAAATTTTAGAAAGAATTGAGGGATATAAGAGAAGTTAGAGGAAAGAATGGGAAGAGAGAAATGATGTAATTATATCCTAATTACAGAAGCAAAATAAAATAATCTAAAAACCTTCTTTCACCTAACCTCTTCCATGCTTAGCCCCTGTCCTTTACAACAAACATGCTTAGCACAAGTATATAAGAAGCCCACATCCCAGGACACACATTTTAACTGCCAAGAGACAAGGTTACCATTGTGCTTGTTCTTCCTGAAATGGAGTCTGGCCTTCAACTCCTAAGATCATGCTATACTCCTGACTCAATCTAAGTATCTAAGAATATGAGCATGCAACACCCACCTCAGTTTGGAAATGCTTTTAAAATGGGAAAACTACTTAGTAAGATTCATGGACTTGCGAACGGAAGTTTGGATCATTTATTATCTCTTATTAGAGATCCTTATTTCTTAAATAAATTCCTTCCCTCTGAATTCAGACACATCTTTAAAATAAGCATAATATTTATATAGGTTATTATTTAATTTATATATCTCATCTTTCATTTTTTAGATGTATGTATGTATAAGTGTGTTTTCATGCTTGCCCACAATTGCATGTGAGTAGTCATAGATGTATGTTCATACAGGTGGAGGCCAGAATTGGGTATAGGACATCTTTCTTTTTAACATTCCATATTTTTTCAAATAATTAAAACTTTGTTGTAAAGAACCAGCAAAAAGAACATTATGTTGTTACAGGCCCAAATCTGTACATCTCAATGAACTACACAGGTAGGACAGTCATTCTGACACTGCAGATTCATGGTATATTTTACTTGTTCACTATCAACTATATTTTTATACTTTATACCACAAAAAAATGAAAAATCACTGACTGAGTTAGAATTAGGCAATTAGTTTTATGTATTTTCTATTGATTATGTCTATTACCTGGATTTCATCTTTCCTTAACCCCTAACATTTAGCCTTTCTTGTTTTACTTTCTACACGGTATATTGTGCCTGCATATACATTTTACACACACACACACACTTTTATTTATTTACATATATTAGGCTAGTATTCAAATATGAATCCATGATGTTTTTTTCTTTCTGAGATTTTTATGGTCTTGCTTAACATTATGAAGCCTAAGTACATCTACTATCATGTTATTTCGTGGTTTTATTTTGCTTTAAACTGCAATAGCATCCCATTTCATACATGTACTAGATTGTCATTACCTATCCATGGTGGTAGGTATGGAGTTCACTACATTCATGCCTAGGAAATCAACTGGGTCACATGGTAGGTTTTTGAGGAATGTTCAAATTGATTTCTAGAATTGCTCAATCAACTTCCACTCTCACCAGAAGTAAATAACGGTTTCTCTTGTTTGACCTCATCTCCAATATTTTCTGTCAGATTTCTTGCCATTCTGACTGTGGTGAGGTGGTGTCTCATAGTAGCTTTAATTTGCATTTTCCTAGTGGTTAGAAATATTGAACATATTTTTTAAAAAGTTGTTAGACATTTTAGTTTAAAAAACTGTCTATTCAATTCACTAACCCATTTATTGATTGGTAATTTTATTTTCTCAATACATACTTTCTACAGTTCTTTGTAAGTAAGTTCTGGCTATCCTGTCTGAAACTTAGCTGCTTAAGATTTTCTTCCATTCTGAGGGCTGTGTGCTTTGTTGGTAGTTACCATCACTGTGCAGAATGTTTTAGTTCATGTGGTCTCATCTGTTGAAAGTTGGGGCTGGTTCATATGCTATTGGTAATCCATTCAGAAATTTTTTACCTATACCAGGATCTTGAAGAATGTTTTTAAAGCATTTTTTCTAGAAACTTCAAGGTTTAAGGTTTTAAATTAATATCTTTAATCCATTTTGAATAGCTTCTTAAACAAGATGGAAGATAGAAATCTAATTTTATTCTTCTGTAGGTAGAGATCCAGGTTTGCCTGCATCTTTTGTTGAATTGGCTTTTCTTTTCAATGTAAGCTTTGTCATCTTTGTTGAAAATTAAGTAGGTATAGCTTCATCATTATAGCTCTATGGCTTCGAGTCAAGTCCTTTGATTTTCCTGCCAATATATATGTTTTTACTGCTGGTAAAAAGCTGTCTTTATCACTGTAGCTTTGTCATGTAGCTTCACGTCAAGTACTATAATGTTTCTGTTGTAGTTGCTCCTAAAGATTGCTTTGGCAGTTTGTGGTCTTTTCTAATTCCAAATAAATTCTTATATTGTTTTTTGTTTTTCTCTAAACTTGTGATATATCTTCATTGCTCCTGCATTGAATCTCTAGATTAATTTGGGTAGGCTAGCTGTTTTCTCAGTATTAATTCCTAGAAGCCAGAAACATAGAGGTTCTTCAATATTTTTAATATCTTCAACTTTTTACTGTAGAAGTCTTGCTCTTTGGTTAGTTACATTCCCTATCCATGTTTTATTTTGGGGGGGAGTGAAGAATTTTGATTGTATAATTTTCCTATTTTACTACGCACACACAAAGACACATACGCATTACTGATTTTTAAAATATTGACTCTGTGTCCCATAACATTACTGTATATGTTAATCATATCTATGGATTTCTAGTAGATTTTATACAATCTTTTATGTAAATAATAACATCTTTTTAAAATAGGAGTAAGTTGATTTCTTTCTTTCCTATTTTTATCGCTTTTATGTAGTTTTCTCATCTAATTTCTATAGCTAAAATTTTTAGTACTTTCTCAAATAAAAGAGCAATATATGGGAATCCTTTTTTCCTTCCTGATTTCAGAGGAAATAATATAGGCTTGTTTCAGGTTAATGGATTCTTGGTTAAAAGTTTGTTGCATATCATCTCTATTATTTTAAGGTTAATACCATATGTTCTAGATATCTCTTGAACTTTTATCATGAAGATATGTTAAACTTTGTCAAGTGCCTTTTTAGTATAAATTGAAATGATTGTGGGATTTATGCTCTTAAATTTATTTAGGTGTATTAAATTTATTGGTTCAAGTATGTTGAAGCAACTTTGCCTTCATGGTATGAATTATACTTGGTTATAATATATAATCTTACTAATGTGCTCTTGAATTTGATTTGAAATTATTTGGTAAAGAATCTTTCTAACTATGTTTATCAAATAAATTGTCAGGTTTTCTTTGTTACTTTCTGTGGTCATTTTATTGTTGTATATTTAACTGGTTTTTATATCAAAAATACTGTTTTAATAAGACTAATTTGGTAGTGTTCTTCCCTTATGACCTGTTAAGAATTATGAGATCTTCCCTGGATTCATATGTTTTATGTTCTTTCTGGGCTTTTCTGTGATGCTTTTGTTTATAGCCTTGATCTCATTACTTCTAATGGTTCTATTTAAGCTATTTATGTCTTCTGGGTATAATTTTGGTAGATGGTAAACATTTAGAAATTCTTTAATTTCTTCCCAGTTACTCAGCTATTTAAAACACATATTCTCATGGTATTAATGGTGTATATTTGACTGAAATCTGTTCTAATGACACCTTTGTAATCTCTAATTTTGTTAATTTGTGTCTTCTTTTTATTTTTGTCAGATTTGTCAATATTTTGTCAATCTTACTTTTTAGAAGAACAAACTCAGGTTGGTATTGTGTATAGTGTGGTTTTTTTTTTTTACTCTGTTTCTTCATTTTTTCCCCTTAATTTTACTATTACTTGTCATCTACTACTGGAGAATTGGCTGCTCTTTTTATCAAAGCCTTAAGGTCCATTATTAGGATATTTATTTGATATCTCTTAGACTGTTCAATGTGAGCAGTTCTTTCATCTTAGAACAGATTTTATGTTCAAGAGGTTCTGAGAAGTTAAGTTTCATTATTGTTTGTTTCTAGGAATTTTTAAATTTCTTCTATTTCTTTTTCTCTTCCTTCCTTCTTTTCGTTCTTCCATTCTTTCCTCTCTCCCTCCCTTCTTCCCTCTCTCTCCCTTTCTTCCTTTCTCCCTTTCTCTCTCTCTCTCTCTCTCTCTCTCTCTCTCTCTCTCTTTCTTTCTTTCTTTCTTTCTTTCCAGTTTCAGCTCCTTCTTGGACATGTTAACAAAAGAAAAGCAGTTTAGTCAAAAAGACAAATACCGTGTCATCATCTGACTCCTCAGATTCTTCCTTCTTCACTTCCACTGTGTTCTGGTCAACTGGGGCAGCATCCATGGATTGTGCAGGAACCACAGCAGGCACCACCTTAGCTACTGAGGGTGGTCCACCAACCACACATTGCAGATGAGGCTCCCAATGTTGAGTTTGATCAGGACACTTGCAAAAAAGCCAAGCCAGAAAGGTTCCACATTGACATCAATTGCTTTCATGAGGGCGTTAATCTTATCCTCTATGACAGTCATCTTATAACCATCATGCAGGATAAGGGTAGAGTAGATGCAGGAAATCTCAGAGACAGAGGCCATGTTGTGGATTGCCAGCATGGTACTAGTCACCCAATGAAGGGAGAGTTTAACCCCAATGTGGCCTTAGCTTCCTCAGAAGGACCAAGCACCTTGGTGCCAACTGAGGAAAGGCTCATGATATTGTAAATGACCCTACTGTTCTTTTGAAAATATATCTTTTAGTTGACAACTATTTTTGTAGTTTCTATACTTTCTCTATTGTTGACTTTTAGATTGATGACATTGTGTTCTTATAGGACACAAGGAATCATCTCCGTTGTTAAAAGTATTTTTTAAGACTTGATTTGTATCCTGTGATATGACATATTTTGTAGAGGGGTACATGTACAAATGAGAAAGTGGGTATTCTCTGCCTTTGTAGTAGATTGTCTACATATATATGTCAGGTCAAGTTAATTTTTAGCTCAGAAATTTTTTATGTGTATATAGTTTAGAAGAACATGAGAGTGGGTTGTTGAAGACTTTAAATGTGAAAGTGAAGTACTGACATCTCCCACTCTTGCTGTTTCAGGAACTATGTGGCATTTTATGCATTTCTGTGTTTGTTTTATGAAACTGGGGGCTCCAATATTCAAGGCATAAATTTTTGTAATTCTTTCATCTTCTAGATTAGTTGTCCCTCCTATTACTAATCTCTTCTAATTAGTTTTCGTTTGAAATCTGCCTTGTTTGGTGTCAGGAGAACTGCACCTATTTCTTCATATTTTTGATTTCCTTGACAGTTTTTCAAACTTTTGTTATTAAGATTTTGGTATCTTTGCTGCCTACATGAGCTTCTTGGAGGGATCATATGTTTGGTTCTTGATTTTTAATCTGGTCTATTAATCTCTCTTATTTTAGTGATGAGTTGAGACCATTTAAATTTAAGTTTGTTACAGAGAGGAGAATTCTGTTTCACATGGATTGTTAGGTGATGATCTTTTTAGATGTGTAACTGGTATTTCTCTTCCTTCACCTCTGCAAGTTCAGAGGGCTTATGAATTTCTGTCTCGGACATGTTTTTGTATTTCCCATGTCCAGTTTGCTTTTGTATTGAAATGCATTTATTTCTCCATCATTGTTGAAAGATAGTACTCTTGGTTCGTTGTTATTAAATTTAAAAGCTTGAGATATTTTGTCCCATATTCTTCTGGATTTTATGAATGCTAAAATTCATAAAATAATTTTAAATTAATTCATAATTTAATATTTAGGGATAATTTTGATATCCATGCCTTTGAGCTGAGTGGATATTTTGCTGCTTTTAGTTTATTTCTTTGCTTTGTACTTTTGATATCCTGACTAAAATGTGAAATTTCTGATTTGGTCATGTTTATTGAGCATTCTATATACTTTTATGTTTGGATGCCTACTGCTTTCTATAAATTTGGAGAGTTTTCTGCAATAATTTTACTTATCTGTTTATTCTGTCCAAATTTATCCCTAGTCTTTCTTCTAAACCACCAATTCTCAGGTTTTGAAAATGTATCCTCATCTTTTAATGATTGTCTTTTGAGTACATCTCACAATTCCTTGGAATACAACTGATTTTCCAATTTTTCCTTATACGTGTTTGTTTGCTTTGTTGTCTCAACTTTGGTCTTCATCCTTGAAATCATTCCTTAACCTCAGCGATTCTCACCTATGAGATGCATCCTGTTTGGAGGTTGCATAGCAGATATTTACGTTATGATTCATAATAGCAGCAAACTTATAGTTATGAAAAAGCAATAAAATAATTTATGGTTGATTGTCACTCCACCATGAGGAATTATATTAAAGAGTTGCAACATTAGGAAGATTGAGAACCACTGTTCTACATGATCTTCTCTGTTAATGATGCTGACTTTTGAGGATTTAAATTGATTGGTTATCTGTATTTCATATATTTCTGTTTTATTACTACTCAAAGTTTCAATATCCTTAATAAATATTTTCTCAATACTTCAGATCTGAGAATCCAGTTTACTAACTGATGCATTCACTTTGGAGACTGTTTTGTCAATGTATTGGATAGATTTCTTTCACTCATGCATGTTTGTTTAAATCTTTTGTATAGTTATTGATTTCATTTAAAAGTAAATACTTGAATTAGTTCTCAGTTATTTAAGCTTTGTTTGTAGCTTTAGATTCCTTACTAAGTTGGTTGGTCCTTGATGGTCAACATGTCATATTTTTATGCTTCTTTATTTTGTTTTATGCATCTCCTGGAGTGGCTTTTCCTTTTGGTTTCAATCTCCCGTGTTTTCAGTCTTTAGGGATATTTTGTTTTCTGTGACTCTTCTTAAAGGGATATCTGCATGCAATTCAACTATTTAAACTATATTCTATGTTGATTGACAAATGCCTTGCCTTGGATCTATTACAAGAGAACGAAAGGTAGAGCTGTACACTAACTGCCAAGGAAACCAGATGAAGTCAAGTACTTGAGATCCCCTGCTGAAGGAAGGATAATAAACAGACTCACTGAAGTCTTTATACTATCTGAGGATTTGTGATTAAAACCACAGTTCTATCATAACATCTGGTACCACATTATTGTATATTTGCAATCAGTCAGTGACTACTGGTACCTCAGAAGTCAGAACTTTAGACCACCCCTGTCCTTAGAAGCCACTGAAACCATTACACAACACAACTGAGTCTCTAATGAAGCCAGAAATTCCCACTTCAGTGCACAGCCAAAGCATTATGAGACAAAATATCATTGGAAAAACATCACTGAGTTTGTTCTAACTATGATTTATGTACCCAGTGGAACTCCATTTTGGGGGAGGGACTTTTCCTTTGAGAGTGGTTGTCAACTGGAAATAGCTTCTGTATTAGGGATGACAGCTCATATCTGCTCCTCTCAGCACTGTGCCCCATCTGGCTTAGAACTATGCAGACCCTGTGCATGCTGCATTCTGCATGCTATCAGAGCCTCTATTAGCTAATATGTGCATTAGTCTTGTTGTAACTAAAAATCATTATTTCCCTGCTATCTTTCATCCCCACTGGCTCTTATAATCTTTCTTCCTTCTTTCCCTCAGAGTTCTCTGAGCTCAAAGGAGAGGGATTTTATGGAAACAGCCTATTTAGAACTCAATATTCCAAAGTTTCTCATGCTCTGCACATTGTCCAGTTGCAATTCTCTGTGTTTGTTTTCTCAGCTACAGAAAGAAGTTTCTTTTGTGATAGCTAAACAACTAATCATTTAGTTTAACAGACAGTGATAATTGAGTTTAACAGAATGTCAGCAGGAAGCTAGTACCTAACATAATATCTAACATCCATCCCTTTAGCAGAACAATAGTATTTGATTTTCGCCTAGAATCCCATGGCTTTCCCATTCCCAGGTTCTGGGACACCTGAGCAGTTTTGAGCATGGCTTCCATCTCATGGAGTGAGCCTTAAATATGATCAGATGTTGATTGGTTCTTCTACAGCTTCTGTGCCACCATTACACCAGCATGTTTTGCAGTTGTGTAGCTGGGTTGGTGTTTAATTTTCTCCTTTGACAGCAAGCAGAGTATCTTCCAGTACTATGAACTCTAGTCAGTGGTGGTGAAAGGTCTAGGTAGCCACCTTGAAATATTTAGAGGTATTCAGGATCAATGAGAGCTCTTGTGTCAAAAATAAAAAGTTTGACTCATTGAGTATGGAAAAGTCAAGCTGGTTGGTACCTAACATCAATCTTATTTTTCGAGACAAGTTCTATCACTGAATCTGAATCTTGCCAGGTCTGGTAAGATTTCATCAATAAATTAGCTGGCTATAAAACTCCAGGAATTTTCTCAGGATAGGTTACAGAGGCACATTAGCCTCCATGACATTGCACTTGTATGCTAATGGTGCAAACTCAGATCCTAATGCTTGAAAACCAACCAGTTTACTGACTTAACCATTTCCTGGTGATCTCGGGATTATTTTTAAGAAAGGTAAAACTCCACAGGATATTCTCAAAGAAATAATATTTTAAGAAATTAAAAGACAAAGAAAAATATAACTGAGTCTTGCAATAAGGTTAGAAAATGTTGAAACAAACTGGGGTTCAAATATGCAAATGCTATACTGGGGTGTCTTGTAATTATTCCTCTAAACAGAGAACACAAATTATAATGTCATCTGAGAATGTCATCTAGGAATAATCAGAGACCAGCATCAACCTACACAGCTTGGGAATGGCTTTCTCAAGAAGCACTTAGTGTCTGACTGTCCATTTTTCTGAGATGGATGAATACAGGTGCCATAATAAGGACAAGGCATTTGGTACTGATAGTGGCCCATGGCAACCAAAGTGATCCATAAATTATAATTGAGGCAAAATTGAATGAAGTCAGCATGTGACAGAAGTGCAAGCCTACAGTCCAGAATGCAAGAGGAGAGGGTGATGTAAGCAGAGCCATCTTTCTTTTCAGCGCCATTTGTGATGTTTAATTGATATCCTGGAATAGACTTATACAAAATCAACACCGTTTAATGGTCCTCCTGGTAGACAAATATATCTAGAATTTGAATGGTAAGAGTAAAAGGTGGAGATCACCAAAAGTTATCAACTCACTCATTCTTATATAGCATAAACATATATTGTCTGTGTACTAGAAGTTGCTACACAGAGAAGAGCAGGCCTTGCAGGATTCCCTCTTCCTCTACCTTGAGTTTTACTTGCTTCTCCCAAGAGATTGTCCAATACTCTTCCACCTGAGAGTGGCACTTTATTGAGCCCATTTTTTCAAATACTAATCTTAACCCAAACTACCCTCATAAACATACGAAATAGTGTCTATACAAGAACAATCAGGAAGCAACATCATACTGTCCATTGCAATCTACTTCAGTAGCTGGTGGGATCCACTAGTGGGAAGTAAGGATACAGAAAAGCTAGTGGATTTGCATGACTAAACAAATAATTCTAAAGCTTCATGCTAAAATAAAAAGAATTTAGCACCTTATTGTTTATGTATTACCCGGAATTATCATGGCTCAGGAATTCTGGCTTAACTTCTTTCAAGATTGCATTCACAGGTGAACTGAGCCTACAGTCATTTAAGCTTTGATTTGAACTATACAATTGAGCTTCTCCGAAATGTACCCCTCTCCTGCCTGGCAAGGTGTCCATGGATGTTGATGATGAATCTTAATTTTTTCATATGAGCATCTTTACAATTTCTTCATCCCACACACAGTTTCTTCCTTTCTGATGAGTCTTGTCAGTAACACATCAGCATTTCTACAATATTCTATGGGTCACATAAGTTAGCCTTACTTTGCTGTTAAATGGTATTTTACAAGGGCATAAGCAACACTGAAGGTCACTGGGGTTCACTTTAGATGTGCTAGATACCACAGTTTGCGTGTCTCTCCGGGTTCTCTCTGATAAACGTTCATGGCTTTGCACATTTTCTTTACTTAGAAAGTTTAGCCACATTCGCTTCCCTTTCAAGAGCCATCCTGAGAAAATGTGGCTACTACTTGCTTCTTGACAGCTTCTGTGTTGTGTACCTATTTTTCAATAAACTCAGGACCACCTCACTGGAATAGATTAGGCACTCACCATTACTGGGCAAGTGAATGTTGCAAGAACAAATGTTTATCATCACATCAAAGGGCATCGGTGGCATGTAACATTGAGCTGCCTTCTGAGACACCAAGATAATCCTCATGAGTATGAAAACCTTAACATTCTCTTATAAATAGCTGAGAGGATGCAATAAGTGTGTAATATTCCTTGGCACCACATGAGCTTTAATGGAAATAGTTTTTCTCCTTAAAAGTATTTGAATTGTAATTTCCCACAGAGACACATTATTAAGAACTTCAAAACTTACTCACATTTTTCTAGGATTTTATTATTACATTTGTCTTAGATATGTTGTAATCCTATCAAACTTTTTTCATTAAGACAATCATCGGAAAAACAAAAGAAATAAACTGAAATGGGTAACAGTTTGATATGTTTCATGATTACTGAATAGTAAACATATTATTCTGAATTTATTATTCTCCTAAATATGTGTTTTTATTAATTTATAAGATAAGTATATTCTATTGCTATATGTGTGACTTATTAAGCATTAGTTTTAGTTTGAATTTCTGAATTCAAAATGAGTAAGAATTCTAGTAAAGCCTTGGTTATCATATCCCCCTTTAATTCTCAGTGGAAAACCTCCACAGATGCTTGATGCAAATCCTTATTCTCTCAAGGTACTGAGAAATATCTAGGGGACTGGGATATTTTAAAATAATTGACTATTTTAAAGAGAGATACAAAGAAATGGCATGGAGTTAGGTAAGTAGGGAAGTGGGGAGGATCTGGGAGAAGTTGGGGATGGCAAAGCATGATCAGAATATCTTATATAAAAAATGATAATAAAGGAAAAATCCTAAGGTGCCAACATATAAATAAAATGAAGCTAGTTTAAAATACCACCTCAGCTCACTGCTTAGTTATCATCAATATATCTGCCAGCAAATATTGGAGTAGATATAGCTAAAGAAGAACCTTTATTTGCTGATGATTGTAGGTGCAAATTAACACCAATAGATATTAGCCTGAATGTTCCTCAGAAAATTAAAACTAGAACTATCACTTAGGTATTTTGCTCCTGAACATATGACCAAAGAACTCCACACCCTATCACAAAAATATTTGCACTCCATATTTATTGCTGCTTTATTCACTGTAGAAAGGAAATGGTATAAACCCCATTGACAAAGATGAATGGATAATTAAAATCTAATTGTGTATAAAATGTAATACTATTGGAATACTATCTGGTTCTTTAAAAGTTGAAATCACAAAACTTAAAGGAAACTGTATGAACTTAGAATATATAACGATAAGTCACACAATCCCAGAAAGAAAAGTATCCACATGTTCTCGTAAGAAGATTCTAGTCTATATTATCTGTCTCTATACACATATGTACAATATATAGGTAATACAATGTATATATGAGTACAGCTTAACATGTAGATAGAAAAAGAAAGGGCAAATGTTAAGTGATAAAGAAATATGAAGACCAGATGATAAAGAAACATGAAAATTAGATGATAGACACATGACTAATGCAAAAGGATATAATGTCAATTATTTTTCTTATTTTTACTCTGCCATTAGCTTTTCATTTTATGTAGTTGACAAGTGCATGCAAATATAATTGCCAGAAAAAAAGGAAAATCCATTGGGAAACTCCACAGCTTCAGAGTGGCTTCTCTACCAGTAGAGAAGTTCACTGAGATGACTAGACTTTGAGTCTGGAAAATCTCATTGTCTAATATTTTATGTGAAATGTGGAACATCTATACAATGGAATACTATTCAGCTATTAAAAACAAAGACATCTTGAATTTTGCTGGCAAATGGATGGAACTTGAGAATATCATCCTGAGTGATCTAACCCAAAGCCAGAAAGACACATATGGTATGTACTCATAAATGGGCATTAGCCATAAAGTGCAGGATACTCATGCTACAATCCACAGACTCAAATAAACTAGACAATAAAGATGTTTCAAGAGGGGATGCCTGAATCTCACTCAGAAGGAGAAACTAAATAGGTATCAGAGGTTGGTGGAGAGAGGGAACTGGGAAGGAGAGGGGGTGAAGAAAGGAATAGAGATGTGGATCAGGTGTAGGACGAGGTAGGCCTGAGAGCTAGAATGAAAATCATCAAGGGTTGGGGAGGCATCTGGTAGCCTGGGATGCTGGAAGTCTATGGGGATGGCCCTGGCTTTGGTTCTAGTAGAGGGTATTATATAGACTTAGGTGGCTATCACCTGTAACTAGATGGGACTTCTGGTGGAGAGAAAGCTATATCTATCTGCTCACCAAACCTTCAGCCCAGAATTTGTCTTGCCTACAAGACATAAGGGGATAAGGACAGAGCAGAGAAGGAGGGAACCGCCAACCAATGACTGCCCTAACTTGGGACCCATTCCATGTTGGAAAGCCAACCCCTGACACTATTAATGATATTCTTCTATGCTTGCAGACAGGAACTTAGCATAACTGTCTCCTAAGAGGCTTCATCCGGTAGCGGATGGAGGCAGATGCAGTGACCCACAGCCAAGCATCAGGCAGAGCTCGGTGAGTCTTGTGGAAGTGTGGGGTGTAGAGATGATCAGGACGGAGGGGTCAAAGATATCACAGGAAAAACCACAGAATCAGCTAGCCTGGGACCATGAGGCTCTCAGAGCCTGAACTGGCCAACCAGGGAGCATGCAGGAGCTGGTCCTAAACACTTTATATCTGCACCAAATTTGCAGCTTGTTGTTCATGTGGGTCTCCTAACAAGTAGAACAGGGGCTAACTCCATCTTTGTTCCCTGCCATTGAATCCCATTCCTCATTACCTAGACTTCCTGGATAGGCCTCAGTGGCAGAGAATGTACCTAGACCTGCTGGGACTAGATGGCCCAGGGTGGGTGGTACCCAAGGGAGCCTTTCTACTCTGTAGATGCTAGCCCAATTTATACTCTACCCCTTATGGTAGGCTTATTGCAAACTGTGATTATCATAATCCTCAAGGCTAAACCAGTCCTCCTAGCAGTAGGTACACATCACAGTGATGTGATGATGGCATTTGGTGTTTGGTTCTAGGCGTACTTGTCTTACACACAAGCTGTCCATTATCTCTAGTCTTTCTAACACTTGAGTAATATCAGGTATGGAGTACCAACCTTCTGATATTATTTCTCCTATATCCTTTATTTACACTCTAACCTCAGACTTTCCATGAATTTTTAGAGAGAAAATACCATCATTGTGGCCTGTGACTTCCACTTTTTGCCCTGCCATTTTTCTGAGCTAAGGAAGCACAGAGCAACAGACTGTATGAATTAGAACAAGGAAATAAAACCAGATACAATAAAAACCAAACATCTAGATAAATTCCTCAAAAGTATTTTCTAGGTGTATGAAGTTCTTTAAGCCCAATGCTCACAGACTGTTACTGTACAAAGATACAGATTGGGGTGCCTAAACCTCCAATTATTCTAAATGCAATCTTCATTAGTCTCAAGAGGTGAATTCCAAATTCTGGACCCACCATACAGACACTGTGTATAGCCTTCTCTTTTCAGACCAATTTTATGTCCCTAGACTGGACCTATCCAGGGACACAGGTAAGGTGCAGGAAGCTACGTTAGCCCAGTGTCTAACAGGCACTTTTTTGAAAGGCACTTACCATTAAGGAGCCCTTGGTGAGAAAACCCACCCATACTACCAGCTGCATATCTATATTTATAAGTGAGTGATCCTTCCAACACTTTGATGAGGCCTGTATTTCCAACTTTACAAATATAGTTATTTGACATCTACCCTTTACCCAGAGCTGATTGAGAGCTTCATTTTATTTTTGCATCAATGTTCTCTATTGCTCTTAATGTGAAAAAATGACAGATGTTGATACTATTGCTGTCAGTGTGTGAACATGTCTGCAAAGCTGAGAAGCTTTGCTAGAAAAACACATCCATGTATGCATGCACAAACATACATATGCACATCAGCATATGCAGCTTCACAGATGATACAAGCTTGAATGATTAACGTCCTTACAATATTTTGTTTAAGTGCCTAAAAATAGCTCTTCAGGCTTGGGCTTCGTTTCCGGCGACATGGCTAAATGCACCAAGTTGGTAGGGCTTGTTAGGAAATACAGGGCCTGCTATGGTGCCTCCCTCCAGAAAATGGTGAAGAAAATTGAAATCAACCAGCACACCAAGTACACTTGCTCCTTCTGTGGGAAGATGAAGATGAAAAGATGAGCTATTTGCATCTGGTACTGTAGTTCCTACATGAAAACAGTGGCCGATGGGGCCTGGACCTACAATATCACAGTCACAGTGAAGTCTGCCATCAGAAGACTGAAGGAACTGAAAGACTAGTAGAAGCCCTACCGTCTGAGACTCACCTAGCCTGCAATATATGGTTTACTCTACAGAACAACAACAACAAAATGTACCTAAAAATATTGCAAAATCAGTTGCTGTTTCCTGAACTATTTTTCCTCTGCCTTATGATGCTTGTTTTTAAAAGAAAGCAGTCTAAAATAAATGGCCTATTATATACCTACAGCAATTGATTGTTCTCATCAATTCCAAACAAATATTTTTAACCCTAAGATTAACTCCAGATACTGGCCATGGTAGATGTGTGGTGTGTGACTATGCTAACATGGGAACTAATGCCTATTTGTTACAGGCGAGGAACTAAGGACAGACCAGTTGAAATAATTCCACCAAAGTCCAGCTTGGCCAGCAAATGAATTCATTGGAGGTAGAGGAATATGCATGAGGAGTTACTTGCAGGAGCATATTCAGAAGCATTTCTCAAAGGCAATGTTCAGAAAATGTGTAGGTCTCCTTTCCTTATCAGTTTTAACGGATTATACAACCTTTAGGAGTATGTGTATGGTAGTGGTGGTGGAGGTATACTGATATTTCTTGTAAGCTTCAGGAACTTTCTGAGACTTGTAAGTTGTTTACTTCTTGAGCTTATTACGTTTTCTTTACTTCCTAAGTCTTTTAAAAATATTTTCAGTGTGAGTGTGTGCGTGTGTGTGTGTGTGTTACCCTCCACGTGTCTGGATGACGGCATAAGTCAGAAGCAGGAGTCAGATGTTTTGAGAACTGTACTTATAGGTAGTTGTGAGCTATCTGATTTGTGTGCTGGGAATTGAACTCAGGGCCTCTGGAAGAACGTCAGCTGTTTTTAACCACTGAACCATCTCTCAAGCCCTATTTCCTAAGTTTTAATGAATCTCTCTCCAGCATGGAACATTTTTGAATGACAGACAGCAAGGCACAACAACACATAAACTGAAGTTATTATTACAACATTATTATTGGAAGTGGAATTTCCAATCTTACAGGCTCTAGTAATGCTATAGTCTCATAAGTTAAACTCTTGTTATTATACTCCTGTTTTTTGCTGGAACCTTTGCCTATATCCCTCTGTCTTACTTTTATATTGCTGGAAGTAGACTCTATGAAGAAGAGAACTTTTAAAAGAAAAAAATTGATTTGAGGCTCATGGCTCCAGAAGATAGTAAATCCATCTCTACCACAGCAGGAAACATAATAGCAGGCAAGCAGACACAGTTCTGGAGGAGTAGCTGAGAGTTTACATTTTTAGACAAATCTACAAGACAATGACAAAGAGAGAAGATAGATAGATAGGTGATAGATAGATAGATAGATAGATAGATAGATAGATAGATATAACTGAGATTGCAAATGCTGTGGCTTTTAAAACTTAATCACTCACCCTAAGTAACACACTTCTAATAAGGCCACACTTCCTAATCCTTTCTATGGTGGTTGTTCTCATTCAAGCCATCACACCCTCCATTTCTCCACAGGAAGTTGAACAATAGAAGCTTTGTCTTCCTCAAGGAGCTTAAGTGACTTGTTTAAGCAGAACTGTTGCTATTCAAGTGAAGGTTTCCTGCTTTCCAGAAGTGAATACTACACACCACCACAACAAATGTGAATTAGTGGATTTGTGGTGAAAGCTAGAAAGATCTACCTCCTTTGGCTTTTAGGTAAAGAAGTTGCTGCCCCAATCATCAAGGTACCTACTCACTTCGGTGCCACAAATAATTATGGGCAAGCCTGATTCCTACTGTAGTACCTATATGACAGTATATTCTCCAATGTAGTTCTTGGCTTGCCTTCTCTCCAAGAATAGAGTGAGCAGACAACAATGTAAACAAGGAGGAGTTTTTTTTTTTTTTTTTCGTGCAGAAGTAACAATTTAAAAAGGAAAAACTCAGAAAAGTAATCAGAAAGTCACTACTTTGGTGTGGCAATTCAAAACAGGGAACAGAAGATCTGAACTTTGGGTGATGCTGAGGTGTTGATCAATACAGTTTGCAAGTATTGTGTCTCCAACTCCTAAAATTCCTGAGATGCCAACCCAGGGACTCTAGGCAAGGATATGTTCCCAGTTAAGTTACACTTTATAAACTTGCACAGGCATTCTAGATGCCTACTGTCAGCCTTTCTTTGAAACACAATTCTGAGGGGAACAGGTCACCAGAAAGTGTGTCTAGGGCAGTGGCTCTCAAAGGCAGGGTTGGAGCAAACTCTATAGTGAGTCATGAAGGTAGGTCTTGGAGGATTGTACCTGGCAAATTTCAAAGGCAAATCTTTCAAAGCCCTTTCATCAACAAGTCTGGAAGCAACAGTCATAATCTTTCTTCTCCTATAGTCTCTCGAGTCGGATTTTAGAAATTTTCATCTTGTCAGATCCCGGAGCAAAGCCAGGAGTTTACTAAGAACTGCATTAGTTTTGGGCCAACAAAAGCTCAGGTGGGCTCTGATTGGCTGATTGAATATATGCAAATGAATTGAATAATAAAGTCCAATCAGAAGAGAGACTATCAGACCTTTCAAAACTAGAAAAAGTTCTCCCTCAACTGCTGCTCCCTGCTTCCTCCCCATCGTTCCTCAATGTTGCTCCTCAATGTTGCCACAAAAGCCTTCAGAGAAGGAACGTGAGTAGAGTAGAAATCCTTAAGCATTCAGTGTTTCTCATTCTTTCCCCACCACACAGCAACTTGGGAAAGTTCGTGTGAGTCGTGGCTTCTAGAGTTTCCAATCTGGCTGCAGATGCAGGCTCTGATAGAGACCCTGCTAAATATACCAACAACAAATGGTTCCTGCTTCTCTGAGAGGCAGAACTCTGCCAACATCATGTTACATGTAATGTGTGGGGTAGAGCCCAGAGTTAAACTCTGCACAGAGTTAAAGCACTAATAACAATAGAGTTCTGTTGTTTTCAGTCAAAATTCAACAGGAGTAGGAGGGAGGAGAGAGCACAAGGAAAGGTTCATACCAGGTATCCATGTTCACCTAGATCTAACCAGGGAGGATTCAGCACACTGAGGATTTTGCCACTGCCATAAATTAGAAGTCATTGCTACATCTTTTCCCAGCTGAGACTCACTGATGATGTTTTTGCCATTAAGTCCCTGTTGAGAACTCTCTGTAGCCCCTGGTCTTCAGTAGGAACAGAGATTTCTATCTTCTAATAAGCTTCATACCGAGCCAACCTACTGTGGAGACAAACAGAGAGCTAGCAAGTCTACACACTAGACAGGCGCTTTTGAAGTTCTCCCTTAAAAGAAGGTGGCTTCATTTGATTACATCTAATCTGGAAGAAACTTGAGAAATTGGGTTATATAAAATTAACTTTCATTTCTTTTTGTTATAAATAGCAACATATATGACATTTTTTATTTAAACTACAAATAAAGTTCTGGTTTGCATTATGACTGCATGTTTGTTCAAATGGTACCTAATTTTGCCTTCTTGCATGGATGGACATAGTCCAGATGGGAAGTGTCAGATCACATCTTGCTGACACCATCACAGGCTTCCTAAAGCCCTGTGAATCATGTTCAAATCCCTTGAAAAGATTTGACTCTAGGGATGAGCCCCCTAGTCCCTGATTCTCTGCTCTGGTAGTTTTGACTGATGTTCTATCCAAATATCAAACACACCAGCCTAGAAAGGAATGCTGGAGAGAAATTTCAGAGTGGCTTTGATGTCAGTTCATTACACTCATTGAACTCTATACATGAAGCACCCTTTCCTATTTAAGAAGAATTCTGTGACTCCAGAGCAACTCAATATTGTTAAAGAAAACTCAAGTTTGAATGTATTTTAAATATTAATATTTTAAATTTAATGGCAATATTGTCTACTCCATGATCCTGGTCTGTGCTGGACTGTGAGAATGGATGGTGTTCATCAATCCAAGTTACCCCATCAGCATTGAGAATACTCTCTTCCCCTGACTCTCTTAAATTCACATGTATCTCCATGGCAGATACTCCCCAGTTTATCCCAGGTCATAGAGCTCTTTCTATAGTCATCTCTTCTTTCTCACCTCATCTAACAACAACTCTGGAAGACTGAAGGGACCTAAGTGCTTAAGTTGCTGCAAATAACTTCTCAATTCTCAAGACAAAGTGACAAGAAAAGAAGAAGACATCTTTATCATCCTTAACATTTGCAAAATTTTGTTGGGACAACATAATGTCATAGTCCACATTAAAATGATGTCCTCTCTCGTGATCTGGCTGACCTGAGGTAGCAGTGCTGGACTGTGGCTGAGACAGCTGAGACCACAGCATACAGTCTGCATCTCTTTCTGCAGGATGGACCATACATTCTTCCAGCTTCAGGAGCGCTGCCAGTTAAGACCTCATAAGTAAGGCCAAAATCACTTCCAGCCACAGGGCAATGCTTCTCTCTGTCCATGCTCCACACCAGGAACATCCTTAGTCTGTAGTTGACCCATAAGTTCCTGAACACCCCTTGGGGGTCTACTGAAGGTATCCCTGTGGTCTCATTTTTCTTTCTGATAATTGATCTTTGGTGCTATGTTCTCTCACAAAAGTAATCTTCTCATTGAATGTTTCCCACAAGCTTGTTGCTTAAAAACTTCTGTAATAGGAACATTTCTGGGTTTAAATTTTTGAGATGTATGGAGGCTCAGTCCTTCAACTGGGGGGCTGTGCCTATCAACTGTAGGTGAGCTCTACAGGTTGGACTGTCCCTTTGTTGGATATTCTGGATAAAGTCATTGCCATTGGCTTCTGGGAGCCTCTTGCTTCCCTGGAGTCTGAGACTTTCTAGTGGTTACCCTCAGTTCCCCTCGCCCCTCTGCTACATACTTCTATTCAATTTTCTGATTCTCTGTACCTCTCTCCTGTCTCTTTCAATACCTGTTCCTACCTCCCTTTTGTTCCTTCTCTCCTTTATCTCCCTCCCAGGTCTGTCCCTCACTCTAGCTGCTGTGATTATTTTGTTACCCATTCTATGTAGGATTGAAGCATCTACCCTTTGGTCTTCTACTTCAGCTGAATACATTTTATGGGTTATATCATGGGTATTCTGAGTTTTAGGACTAAAATCCACTTATCAGTGAGAACACATCATATGTGTTCTTTTGTGTCTGGTTTACCTCACTCAGGATGATACTTTCTAGTTCCATCCATTTGCCTGCGAATATCATGAAGCCATTGCTTTTAATAGCTGGGTAGTACTCCATTGTGTAAATGTCTGTTGAGAGACACCTGGGTTGTTTCAAGCTTCTGGCTCTTATATAAGGCTGCTATGGAAATACTGGACCATGTGTCCTTGTTATATATTGGAGCATCTTTTAGGTATATGCCCAGTAGTGGTATAGCTGGGTCTTCAGGTAGAACTATTTCTAACTTTCTAAGGAACTGCCAGATTGATTTGTAAAGTGGTTTTACCAGCTTTTAGTCCCACCAGCAATGGAGGAGTGTTCCTCTTTCTCCACATCTTCACCAGCATCTGTTGTCACCTGAATTTTTGATCCTAGCCATTCTGATTGGTGTGAGGTGGAATCTCAGGGTCATTTTGATTTACATTTTCCTGATGACTAAGGATGTGGAACATTTCTTTAACTGCTTCTAAGCCATTCAAGTTTCCTCAGTTGAGAACTCTTTGTTTAGCTCCGTACCCCATAGGGTTATTTGGTTGTCTGGAATTTAACTTCTTGAGTTCTTTGTATAATTTGGATATTGTCCCTCTATCAGATGTAGGGTTAGTAAAGATCTTTTTCCAGTCTATGGGTTGCCATTTTGTCCTATTGACAGTGTCCTTTGCCTTACAGAAGCTTTTCTATTTTATGAGGTCCCATTTATCAACTGTTGATCTGAGAGCATGAGCCATTGATGTTATGTTCAGGAAATGTTCCCCTATGCAAATATATTTGAAATTCTTTCCCACTTATTAGATTCAGTGTATCTGGATTTATGTGGAGGTCTTTGATCCACTTGGACTTGAGCTTTGCACAAGGAGATAAGAATGGATCAATTTGTATTCTTCTACGTGCCGACCACCAGTTGAACCAGCACCATTTGTTGAAAATGCTGTCTTTTTTCGACTGGAAGGTTTTGGCTTCTTTGTCAAAGATCAAGTGACCATAAATGTACGGGTTCATTTCTGGGTCTTTAATTCTGTTCAACTTGCCTGTCTCTGTACCAAATCATGAGGGATTTTTGTTTGTTTGTTTGTTTTATCACTATTGCTCTATAGTACAGCTTAAGGTCAGGGATAATGATGATGCCAGTAGTTCTTTTGTTGTTGAGAATGGTTTTCACTATCTTGGGTTTTTGTTATTCCATAAATGTTCCACCTAGGAATTCATCCCATCTGCAGACAACAAACCCACCCTATTGCTAATGCCAAGAAGTGCTTGCTGACAGGAGCCTGATAGGCTCCCTTAGAGTTTCTTCCAACACCTGAGGAATACAGATGCAAATACTTACAGCCATCATTGGACTGAGCCCTGGGACCTCAATGGAAGAGCTAGGAGAAGGACTAAAGGAGCTGAAAGGGATTGCAATGCCATAAGAAGAATAATATCAACTAACTGGACAACCCAGAGCTCCCAGGGACTAAACCACCAACCAAAGAGTATACAGGGAGGGAGCCGGGACTCCAGATACATGTGTAGCAGAGGATGGCCTTATCTGACATCAATGGGAGGGGAGGGAGTCTTGATGCCCCACCATAGGAGCATGTTAGAGGGGTGAGGCAGGAGTGGGTAAATGAGTGGAAGAGCACCCTCATAGAGGCAAAGGGGAGGGAGTATTGGGGGGAATGGAATGGAGTTGGTAGAGATAATCAGGAAGAGGGATATCATTTGAAATTTAAAAGAATACAATGCTTAATTTTAAAAAAAATTTCTCTAATAATCTGTCCCAGGTAAAACAAACAGAGATTTCTCTCATTTTTTAATCTAATATAACCTGCTTTTGTTGCTGTTGTTGTTGTTGTTGTTGTTGTTCACATTCACACAAGGTTTCCCTATATAGCCTAGACTGACCTCAACCTTCTGACACTTCTATCTGAATTTATCAGACAGAAGTCATAAGATGCTCCCAGATAATAATTTTAGTTTTGGATTGATAGAAGCTAGTTGTCTGCTAAGTTAATAGATTTCAAACATTTTGTTTTGTTTTGTGAATTAGTCATGAGATATTAGTTCTGATACAAAGGTGAGTTAGGAATGGCTTTTGGTAGGGGCAACTAAAACTACCCTGAGATAAAATAATTAGCTGTGACTTGCAACATTCCAATCTTTCCACAGTATCTCTGTACTACTCGATCTTCTTTCTAGATTCCCCTGCACATCTGTTCCACCTTAGCCAAAGGGTCATTAGAGGAGCAGAGTCCTCTAGAGCCCCTAGACTAAAACATAATACCTTTAGGACAGCACTCCTCAATTCTGGGGAAGATCTGATTCTTTAAGACTCAATAAAAATACCATAGGAGAATTTTTAGGAAGTCTTGTATAATGTAATAAGTTTCATTGCTATTATTGGGGTTTCTTCTTCCTGTATTGAGAGGTATGAAAAGATAAGAGATATTTTATCTTGTTTTTCATATTATTTTTGTACTTTGGAATATGTATTTTATTCATTATATTTATACATATTTCTATAGTTGTTCCAGATGTATTTCACCACTATCTGGCTCATTTAGCAAAATTCTGTCTTTTGTATATTTTTCCACTTATTTGTTTGTTTATTTATTATTTATTCAAATTACATCCTAATTGCAACCCCCCAAGGGTGTAGATGTGTTCTGGCCCCCCAAACCCTGCATTCCTTCCATGTTCCAACCACAAAATTCATGACTTTGAAACCTATTATTAAGAGTAATATTAAGTCTGTTATTCTTCCCTCCTGTGTAATCTTACTTAGATAGTTCACATCCTTTTCTTTTTCAGTTTTCTGATGCTATCTTACACATTTCTCATGGTTTTTGAACTTAAAACCTTCTCACCCAGAAGAGTTGGGTCTCAATGTCAGCAACCGAGTATGTGCTGTGTCCCCGGCCAGACAGTTTGCTGTTCAAATCAATAAAATTGTTCTTGTTAAGAAAACTTGTTTCCTGGGTGTTGGATTTTCACCTGACTCTACAAGAGTATGACATTTCTCAAACAAGAATGTGTATGATTGAGATGTCACCCTTAATTCATTGAGATCTAATCCTGACTGATTGTCCTTTTATGAGGCGAGGGATTATTTTATTTTATTTTATTTTATTTTATTTTATTTTATTTTATTTT
>NW_021604598.1:4634139-4678027 GCF_004785775.1 Grammomys surdaster | reverse complement strand
TTATTTTATTTTATTTTATTTTATTTTATTTTATTTTATTTTATTTTAAAACTGTCTAATTATTTGTTGGAACCTAGCTAGACACCTTGAAGATAAGTGACACTTTCTAAAAGGCTTAACCACTCTCTTCAATTCCATCTGTTTAAAAAAAACCCTTTCTGTATTATAAAATAACCTTGCTTGTATCAGGCCTATCTGATGCAGTCAGAAACAAGAGGCTGAATGTATTTCTCTTGCAGGTGGTTGATTTACAGCTTGTCTCATGATTAAGGATGGGTGTATCTTACTCCCATCAACTTACAGCATGGGATTTTTGAAGGTTTTGATGTGTAAATACTATATTCCAGTGAAAAGAACAAATAGATTTAGGAAATCTTAACAAGCATCATCTCAAGAAGTACTGCTGGCTTCTGGTACATTACCAACTAATCACTGCTCCTGTGCAGACACTTGTCCCCAAACCAGAGGAAACAATGACATTCTTGTTTATAGGATAGGCCTGCTTGAAATGAAAGAGTTTAAATTCAATGTAAAATGGTAAAAAAGCTTACTGTATTCCATATTGGGCAGCTTAGCTCTATAAGCCCCACTGAGACATCCTAAATTCACCTCACAAAGGCATGCTCATCAAACATGATAAGGTGGGATTTCCCAGGACCCCATTAGCTAGTTAAATATGTCCTTTCATGTCTGGGCCACATTTAATCAGTTCTACCTTACAAAATTGTCCTCTGCCTTGCTCTGTACTCCAAGTGGCTGACATTTAAGGATTACAAGAGGGAACTCCTGCCATGATAGGAGATATTTGCATGGTGGGCAAGTCCAGAAAGACATAAAGCAAATCGAGGGCTTGGGGATGGTTTCAATAGCTTTAACTTAAGGTTACAGGTTGACTCTAGCCATTTCTCTATGAAAGCCACACTTTCTTTCTGGTCTTCTTATTCCACAACTCTAGCTGCAGCTTTTCAGTTCTTAGTTGTTGCCTGGACTGTTAGGGGTTCCTTACCTTGTGCACTTTCACTAATCCTAATAACTTTATTATTTCTTCAGAAGACCCTCCTCAATTTCCCCTACTTTAGTGTGTCAGTACTATAATGATATGTTACATTGTCCTTAGGCACCTTGGGAGCTGTGCCTACCAAAGGTAGGGACACTGAAAAAAAAATAGACTTTAAAACAAATCTCATTATAGCATAGAATATCATTATATTATATTGGTATTACTATAATGACCAACTTTAATCATTTTATATTAACATCATTTAACTTTATTTTAAATGTATCTGTATGTGTGTCTGTGTGATGGTCTGTGCACATGAGTACAGTTGCTCACAGAGTCCAGAAGGAGAAACTGGATCTCTGGAGTTCAAGTTACAGATAGTTGAGAATCTCTTTCCCTGGGACCTGGGACTAGAACCTGAATCCTCTGCAAGAGCAATAAGCACCCTTAAAACTCCTTAAAGCCTCTAGCACCTCATTCTCCCACAAGCCTTACATGTACTTATTTTCCAATGATCTATATGTGCTCTTTAGCTCAGTTTGAGACTATCAAATCACAAGAGCTTTTAACAAAAATTTATGAGTTTGGGCAATGTTCCAGGCTATTATCCTTCACCCAAGTTCAGTCCCCTTGGAAATTCAACACACCTCTGTGACTTCTTAACTCGCAGAGCCTTTCTATTCATCTCCATTCTGTCACTTCCAGCTTTTCCAGCCATTACCTTGCCTATTAATTCATCTCATTACCAAAATCTGGGGTATCTGCTGAATTCTTTAAATATATGCAAATAGTAGATCTCACAATAAAAAATTACTTTTACAAGAAGCCTTTCCTAGAATTGTCTTGTAAGTGAGCCCCCGTGTGCATTCTTCAGGGGTCACATTCTAAGTCACACGGCTTGTCCCTTTGGCTCTATGCTTATCTTTATCACCTGATTCAGACCTCCAAAAAGTCAGAAATATACCTGGGTCTCTACCTCATCTTTCTTAACAATAGCATGCCTCCAACATGAATAGAATGAATTTAATAACTTAACAATCAATAGGCATCACCATGACAGTCCCCCCTTAACCATCCAATGTCCTAAGCACTTTATCTGATGAGGAAGAAATTAGCAATGGTTGGATTCTGACAAAGCTGGATATTATCTCTTAAGGCTGATATTAAGTTCGGAGAAAAGCCTTCTTCAGGCGAGCTAAAACAGAGATGCTGCCCATTCAGAGCTACCCCAGTCACAAAGAATTTCAACGCCTCCACCTTCTCAGACCCACTCCTGTCCATAACCTTTAATAACTAGGCAGGACACCTGTCACACTGAAAGTCTACCTAACCTAAAAGAGAGCCTCAATATCCAGCTTGTACTGTGCTGAGTCAGATGTCCAAAATATGTCTAGCCAGTAAGACACAAATAGATGGTATTTACAGGCTCTGCTTCCTTTCATAGTAGGGCAAATTCTAATTTGGTACAGAAATATGTATATATATATACATATATACATATATATATATGTGTGTGTGTGTGTGTGTGTGTGTGTATAATGACTGAATGGGAAAATGTATGTGATTATCTTAAAGGTATATATAAATATATTTTTAAATGGTTACTCATAACTGCCATTTCCCATCACCTCATTATCATGGAATTGTATCATGGAGTTGGAATTCCCTATATTAGAAATGAGATTGAATATCACTACAAGAATAGGATAAAGATTATTATTATTATTAGTCTCTTTTCAGATATCCTTTTTCTTTTCTCTATTAGTAGCAAATATAAACTGAAGAAAAACTGACTTGATTTAATTTAAAAATAAAGAAAACTGTATAATAGACCCAGTTTCTCCTCTGTACTGGATTTGGGAGAGGTTACAGACAATGATGCTTCAGCCTGTTTTCAAGTACAACACAGATCTGTTTAACCCTCTTTTCTCTTTTAAATTCATGTTCCTATCTCTGGCTTTTTTCATTATTTTTGTTTTGGCACAATTTCTGTGTCCCTTAAGGCTGTAGAAATATTTCATTGAAAAAGAGACAGTCGAAACAAAAATTGAACAATAATTTAATTTGAGTCCTATCTGCCCACATGCTTGCAAAGAAATCATGTCATTAAAATTAGCATCAACTGGAGAATTGGTGAAGATGGCAAAGGGTTAAAAGGAGGGGAGCTGAGAGGGGCTAGTTGGAGGGAAATGAGGGAGAGAATGATATGATTCTATTTCAGTTGGAAAATATTAAAAATATAACAAAAGACTTCTAAAATTTAAAAAAAAACAATGTGAAGGGAGCAGTCCTTAGCATCAAATCTAGGGCCAGGAAGCAGATGGGACACATTGACATCTTCACATGCAAAGATTGGGTTGAAGAAATAACCATCCAGAGATGGTTATAAAGAGAAATAACCATCCAGAGTTGGCTCATTACATCAAAGCCCACTTCTGCTCTCCAAAAATGATAATGCCTCTATATTTCACCCAAGCATAACTCGTAGCCAGATATTCTGGGTCCAATCTTTCTAGGAAGGACTTAGGTGCACACATCAATGTGTTTATCAAAGAACGCTTGAATGAGCTTTAGGAATACTGGCACTGATCTGTATTTTTATATTAAGTCGTTTAAACAGAGAATATGGTGGTTCTGCCTTGATACTGCATTATTTGGAGCTGAGCTGAGCTTTGCTGTCTTCCTTGAGCAATGGGAATAATAACACAAAATCTCTTGGGCAAGAGGATGCTGAGTGTTTACAAAAAAAAAAAAAGCAGAAAGGAAAATTGACATAATAGGACTTGAAGTGTCAGTGCTAGGCAAATTTTGTTAGTCCCAAGACACTGTAAGGAGACATGTCTCCTTTTTAAGTGCAAGGAAAGCACTTAGTTGTTTTCTTAATGAGAAAGTACCACCTCTAGTAGCCAAAAAGCTTCTGTGCTGTACTTGGAGACAGAATCTGGGAGGATGCCGGAAAGTTAATTATTGTGGTGAAAACATGAAAACATGCAGAGTAGAGTTACTATATATAAATATATGCAAATATTTTGTAATATTTATGTTTGTGGTTGAATTCTAATGTGTTAAATTATGTTAATAGTCATAAAAATTAATAAGCCTGGATTAGTAGATTCAGCAAGGGTATGTGGATCCAATTCATAGAGCCTTCAAATGAGGTGAAAGACATAAGAAAGGCTCTGGGGTTATGACAAATCACCTGTCTGTTCCACTAGAACAGCCTAATCTTAGATCTGAGGCAGTAACTAAGATTTGCCAAGATTTTCATAGCATCTTAAAATATGCTAGTTATGTTGAAATAATTAAAGATTCACAGGTTTCAAAATTAACATTGGAGGTTCCCATGTACCCTTCATCCAGTTTCCCCAATGATAATCCATTCAGGGCCAGAGTTCATGCCAAAACTAGAACCTTAGCATTGGTACAACACATTGGTATTAACACATAGTACTTGGGGATATTTATGAGGAATTTCACAATACCTACATAAAATGTGTAATAATTACATCAGGTCACAAGCACATCTATCACACTGGGCACAGAGGTCATTTCTTTATGTTCAAAATACTCAAAATTGATTCTATTAGCTATTTTGAAATCTTCAACTAATTAATTGCATCATTCATCATTAGCCTACTGTGATATGGAACATTCAAAGGCATTCTTTCTATCAAGTTGCACCTCTCTATCCACAAGCCTTCTTCTCTACAGACCTCACCCACCCAGCAACCACCCACAGCTCTGATCACCACTCTTCTGTTTTTTTACTTCTTTCAGACTAGCTTTACCTTCCTCTCATAACGTTCTTCAAAAAGCTTTTATTTATGAATACTTGAGGATGGACAGTATTATGAAGTTGGATTTCATGTAAATTACCTGGGTTGATGCCCCCCCCCCAATCAGATGCTCTGTAAATGATTTTGAAAAGATAAAACGTAGATGTTGCTGCCTGTTAATCCAGTTCTGTGAGATATACTGTTCCTTTAAACACTTGGCATGGTTTAAATGTTTGCATCTTTAAACATTCACTTTGTAAGCATAAAGAATGGTCGCACTTGTACAAAGAGATATTATGTACTGTTCCTAACCTGTGTTCTTAAAAAGTGTGTGTGTGTGTGTGTGTGTGTGTGTACGTGTTCTTTGGATATGTGGATATGTGCACATTACTGCAGATTCCCATAAAGACCAGCGGCTTTGGATCCCTCTGTAGCTGGTGTTCCAGGTGGTTGTGAGTCTGCTTGGCATGGTTGCTGGTAGTAAAGGCCCTCAGCAGGAGTAGTTCATTTTGTAGTCCTGTATGCTCATTCCTTCATTATGGCAGAAAACAACTTTTGTTTCTTAATGAACCAAACCTAGACATGAAATATATCTCTACTTGTGTTTCTAACTTAACTTTCAATTTTCTAAAATCTATAAATTTGCTTAAAGCAGCATTTTCAAATAGTTAGTAAATCATTGTTTCATGAATTTATAAATTCACTTAAATATTGAAGCCTTGCTTTAAAATACAGTTAACCAACTTTTCTAAGATATTCCAATAAAATCAGGTACCCATCTTTTTATTTTGTTCAGTCACCTTGAAAGCAGAAGACTCAATTATTCAGCAAGAATTCAAACTTTATTTCTTATTTCTATTTACTCAATGTAAAATAATATTTTTATTTATATTACATATGTATTATATAACTTTATTAAGTCCTTGGGTTATATTAACCTTGATTGTTACAAACCAAAACACAATGTTACTCAAGTCTGCTAAAGTTATGGGTTTGGATTATTAATTAACTGATATTTGATTGTTTTGTGGTATCTGATTGTTGGTGTCACCCAGGATCTTTCAAAGCTAGGTAAGTGCTTACAAAGGGACTGTTGACTTTAGATCTTTATTTCAAATGAATATTTAAAAGAACATTCCTTTAAATACAGCAAAGAGTAAGGAAAACATTGCTTTTCTTTTCATGACCTATGTGCCCAAACTCATTACTGTCTCTACTTTATTCATAATTTGAATAATTCTATTAGCATGTTTGAAATGTTGACATGATTTATTTTTTTCTTATGAGAGAACTAATCCAGAATTTTGTAATCAAGAGATGAGTCTATAAAGCTTTCTATTTTCCTTGGATCCATCACATTGATTCACCCTCCAGAATTTCTTTCTAACAGGCTGTTCTCTCATTTTTCCTGGTCTTGAAAAAATGCCTTTCTTTCCTCAGGCTATGGCAACAAAAAAGATGAAAAACCCGATATATACTTCATAGGAACAATACTATTTCATGTACATCAATTATTCCATAAATGCCATGTTAAACAAAACAAGCACATACTATTACAGTCAATATCTTGATCTCATTTTTATTTTAAAGCTGTCCTTTAATCCATTTTAATGAATGGTGTTTCTATTTAGGCACTTACATGACTGAAGTGGCACAACTTTTGCATGTATACTCCTAAAAGTAATACTCAGGAGTTCCCTCAGAGAATACTATGCTCTCGGAAAAACAAATGTTCTTGCCATAGGGTGATTTTTTTCAAGTCTCAAGAAAAAGGTCACCTTCCTTCTATTCTATGATCTACACTTTTTTTTGAGACTCTCAAGAATGATTATTATATTTCTACCCCTGTCTTTCCTCTAACCCCTCCTGTGCACCCCCACTTCATTTCTTCTCAGATGTGTGAGTGTGTGTGTGTGTGTGTGTGTGTGTGTGTGTGTGTTTTACTCTTCCATGTTTAATGTGTGTTTTGGGAATTGAACTAAAATTGTTAGGCTTGCCAGCAGGCTCCTGTACCTGATAAGCCAACTTGCTGAACTCCCATATTTCCCTTTACTGACAAGTGATAGTAAATATCACATCTGAATTACTCTCCATGTGCAATGTGAATGTTATGACACCTGTGCATAGCATTTTCAGCAACAGAAGTGAGGACACATCCCTTCCTGTGGAGTTGGTGTTTTCATTGGCACAGGTGCAGACTCTCTGTGTAAATGGCACTCTTGGTCTTGGTAATAAACAGCAGGGTAATTTTGTACAATAATTTACTTTGAGAACTAATGCTTTTAATTAAAATCTAAGAATTACTGTTTTATTTTTCCCAATGAAACCGTTCTTAACTTATTTCTCATCAGCACATGTAGCATTCCCCCCTTATTTTTAGAGTATGCTATAGAACATTCTCTTATTCTTATTGCTGATTATTTAAATTCATATATGATCTACAATAAATTTATCATAAGGTATATCCACTTCCAGAGACCTATGCAAATTCAGTTGTTTTCTAATAAAATTATACTAAGAAAAATGTTGTTTTTATTTAGAAGTATGCTATGGGGATTTGATAATATCAGACTTACAAATTTTAAATCTTAAATTTTAAAATAATGACTACTAGCCAACTCTAATGATTTTAAAGAATTTTTAAACATATAAAACACTCATATTTCCTATATTTTAATTAGGTAAAAGAAAAACGTCTGCAAACAAGTTTGCTATACACAAACAATGGCATGAATTAATCTTCAATAGGATAACAAGGGGGAAAATCTCGCTGAACTTAAGAAAAAAGTCTGTATGAGTTCATGCACATTTGGTTAAATCTGAAATCCTAGCTACTGCCTAAACGAGAGCAAGATTACAATTTTTCATGGCAATGAGCATAGAGAGTTATATGACCTTGAGTTTTGGCCTGATTTTACTTGTTTAATTTGAATTAATGGTTGCAAGATGAAGAACATGTCATCATTTTATGTAAGCTGCTGATGACTGCTGGTCCGTTCTACCAGGCATTGGGACAACTGCTTTGTTTTAATGTTTCAGATTTGCTTTTACAATACTGTATTTTGTAAAGGATTTGGGGGTGAAGAAGACATTAGTAAAATATCAGGGTGGGTTGAAGAGATGGGTCAAAATAGGAAAAATATCTGTTGTACTACAATTGCTCAATATCCAATTTTATTTTTACCTCAACTTTATGGAGGAATGGGCAAATGAGCCAAACAATTAATGGATGGGCTGCCTACCAGTGTTCCTTGCAACAGAGATGTGTTCCAGAAGTTTTCTCCATAGGCTGAATGAATTTGTGATACAAAATGCATAAAGGATGTAAAATCCAAATTTCTCTACTTGTATTTATTTAAGATAATGCTGTCTCCCTACAAAGAGAAAGCAAAAGACAAGAAAATTAACCTTCTGATATTTTCTTCTAGAGCATTCCTATCATCTGATGACTATTTGTTACATCGTCATTTCCCATGATGTAAGTCAATAAGCAATTGCCTTAAATACAGTTTGCTACGACTTTCCCCTAATTTCCAAATTTCTGAGTTATTATTATCATTATTGCATGGTGTAGAAATTATTAAATGAGTGGATGGGCATGTGAGAACAGACTCTTTTGCTATAAACTTTCCTCAAGGACATAGCTCCTGCTTCCCTTGGCATGACTGGACACACTCACCCTCTGCTTGATGAACTCTGGTGAAGCCTTGTCTTTGGAGACATGGAAACAGCTCTACAGCACATGGCTAAGGTAATATGGCATGAGGCTATAACTCCCTGATTATGTCCAGCAGGACTTGGAGTGTTTAGGGAAGAAGGAGCCTTCAGCACTGGCTCTTGCTTGCTTGCCTGCTCATGGTCTTTGGTACCTGTGTCCATTTTTGAAGCACACAGTCATGGGATAGCAGAAAGCCATAGCTGCTGATCTTTAATGGCAGCCATCCAATATTTGAATTATTTATCTATAAATCTAGTAAAATAAACTGTATAATCATTTTTAATAGAGACACATGAGTTTATTTTTGCTTCTGTTTGTTTACAATGTCATTATAAGCCATAAATGAATAAAATCCTGAGTGACTTACTAAGTGAATGTTCATTGTTTACAGGGATACTGCCATGATGA
Source organism: Grammomys surdaster (assembly GCF_004785775.1). Lineage (NCBI taxonomy): Eukaryota > Metazoa > Chordata > Mammalia > Rodentia > Muridae > Grammomys > Grammomys surdaster. The sequence continues at coordinate 4,669,125 of NW_021604598.1, read as the reverse complement.
GGACTCCAAGGTCTGAGATGCATGGGAAATTTGAAAAGCCATTACCCATATGGCCCAGGTTCAAGGAAAATGACAGAGTTTTCCTCAGAAGTTCAGGTATGGGTATTTATGACAATTTTGTGTAAAGACTACCAATTACAGCTTTCTCCTTCATGATGTTTACAGCCTGATATTACTTCTATAGACACCTGCTGTAAAGTTTAACCAGTCTCTCCCCTCTACTGAATCTAATAGACAGAATGAGTTTGCAGATTGTGGCAGATTAGAAAACTTGCACCTGATGCTGAATTTACTGTATACATTTTTGTATATGTGCCCTTTTTTCAATTACCTTGCTGTACCTAGTAAGGGTTGTGAGACTCAAGTCATTCAGGTCACAGCAGGTCATGATATATCATCCTCTTATGTAGGACTAATTGTAATCTAGGGTAGTGGTTCTCAACCACTCTCAAGTGTGGATCTCAAGTGTGGATCTCTACACTTTTGGTAGTCATATATCAGATATCCTCCATCTCATGTATTTTCATCACAAGCAACAACAGTAGCAAAGTTATAGTTATAAAGTAACAATGAAATAATTTTATGATTGGGATCACCACAACATGAGGAATTCTAGTAAAGGGTCACAGCATTAAGAAGTTTGAAAATCTCATATTCCATGACAGGTAAGGAAGACTTTCTTGTCAGAACGACCTAAGACAGGCTCAGTCTGGTTTATGCAATAAAAAGGGGGAGATGTGGAGAGCTTTTAGGGCTGCCTGGCAGGAATCTGTCATTGGCCAAGGACAAGGAAATGGACTGCAGGCAGGAATCTGACATTAGTCTGGAACAAAGAAGTAATCTCAAGCACAAATCTAAATCCTAGGCTAGAACAAAGAAGAAATTTCAGGCAGGAATCTAAATCTGAGGCTAGAACAAAGAAGTAATTATAGGCAGAAATCTAAATCTTAAACTAGAACAAAGAAGTAGGCTTCAGGCATGAAAATGACTTTGGGCTAGGACAGGGAAGTAGGAACACATATTTTGGCCATTCTGATAAGCCCTTAGAAATAGTGATCACAGGAGTGATCATGAGACTCTGTTTATTCTCATGTGTGTTCTTTGACTATCTGGGTTTGTTATCTTGCTTGTTCCTTGATTATTTGCATCTATTGTATTGCTAGTTCCTCAACCTAGAACTGAACTTAATACTTGCATGTAATTTAAACAGTATAAAGGCAAAAAAGAAGGAAGAGGGATGGGATAGCTCAATCTAGAAGAGGTTATGTAAGATTACCTTTATGATCTTCACCATATGTTTCTTTATTTGGCTATATAACAGCATGGAGCATAGAAGAAATCATTGATAACATATACTATTATTACATCACAATAAGATATTTTATGTAAAGATACCATTAAATAAAAAGAAGAGACAACTGAATGAGAAGAAACATTACATTATGTCACCTTTAAGACAATCAACTCACATGTATAGATGATAGATAGATATAGATGTAGATGTAGATGACATAGATGAGATAGATGACATAGATGAGATAGATGACATAGATGACATAGAGATAGAGATGACATAGAGAGACAGAGAGCGAGAGAGAGAGAGAGAGACAGAGACAGAGACAGAGACAGAGCTTGTAACCTGATAGGGAAGCATAGACTACACAAGATAGGCAATGTTCCTGAGCAATCGCTTGTCTGTGATGCCTATTCAGCTAGCAAGTCAACACATGAGAAGGTACCAAGGTTCATTAGCTATCAAAAAAAAAAATGAAAGCTAAAGACAGGACATTCCAGAGTGAATAAAGCCAAGTGAAAGGAATTATGAAATATTGGCAGTGTTGACAAGAAGCTTGAGCCCTGGCACACTGATGGTGGGGATGTAAACTGGTTGAAAAGCAAGGCTCTGGATTCAATCCCAAGCATTGAAGAAGTGTAAGTTGATACAAGAGCTTCTGGAAACAGTCTGATACTACACTAAAGTAGAATAATGATTGACTATGAAGTACCATTTCCAGCGCTGGGTATAAATGGGTACCTATGTACAGGGAGGCATATAACAACACCCACACCATTATCATGCATAATGTCCAGGTCTAAAAGTACACTGAATGTCAAGACTAGAATAATAAGCCAGTAAATTGTATATACTCATAAACGAAATTTTATTCATATTGACATATATATATATATATGAATTGTTTTACATATAATAACAAATATAAAGATCACAAAAACAATATTGAGTAACTCTGTTCTGTGAGCCATAGTAAGTGATTTCTCCTATGATCTCAGGGTATGCTTTCCCAACAAAGAATTGACTAATAAAACTTCCAGTGCTATGGAAGGTCTAGGCTATCTGCATCATTTCCTCACCACAGTTTATGAGCTACTACTCCTCCTCATTGTCCTCTTCCTCCTTCTTCTCCTCTTCCTCCTCCTTCACCTCTTCCTCTTGATCTTCCTCATTTTTCCTACAGCCTGTGATTCTCAAACAGGTCTCATCCATGATTCTACCAGGCATGTTGAGACCACATATGAACACTAATGTTGGCTCAAAATAGGGGCCATATTAAATACACACGCACATGCACTATTTCTAATGTATATGTTCCTCAGAGTTTTAGGTACAGAAAAAGTAAAATGAAAAAAAGGTTGTAGAACACTATTGTCAACATGAAATGAGGATAAGATAAGGAGCCTGGCCATCATCAACTCCCACAGGCATGCTCTATGTGCAATACAGGAACTTGGCAGCCTTTTAGAAGATTTGGAATAAAATACACACCTTTTTACTTTTTGAAATCATTTAAGATACTGTGGCAAACTTGTGTGAAGAAACCAAAACAAAACAGCATGAGAAGTGGCAGTGGAACATTTCAAACCATCTACAAGATTCTGGCTTCCAGCCTTCTGTGCAAGATTTTCAGTGACAGCCATGGGAGAGAATGCAGTGAAGCCAATGACTATTTCAGCAAAACTTGAAGCCATTTGCCTTTGAGTATTTTAAAATAGAAAATAAAATTTTCGCCATTTTAAAATATCCAAAGACAGCTTTGACACTAGATTCCTTTGAAACAGTATCAGAATGAGAACAATTTAGGAAATAATTACTTGGCAAAGAAATTTTGAAGGCAAGTTGACTAATGAAGTCAGGATGACTTATGAAGAGGTTGGACGGTTAAAAAAAAGAAACAATGCTTTAAAAACTGTGGTACTGGTCTTCAAAAATTAGTTATAATAGTTCCTTGGAATCCTAAGGAAAAACCATATGCAGATAAGACAGTACAATTAATAAATAATAAAGCTGGCTTAAGGGAATATTCTACATGACTACAAAGCACTATTTAATGTATAATTTGAGAACAGTTCAGTGACAGATTTGAGAAAAATGAGAAATAGTCACACCTTTTACAATTTGCGAAATAAGTCCCAGAAACACCCAAGACCTGGTGTCTGTCTCCAAAACCCCATCAATGCCTTGGTCCTGGGTCTGCCTCCCACACCTTCCACACAGACCCCTGAAGCACCTTGCTCCCTCCAGCCCTAAGCATTGAATCCCGATCAGTACTAGACAATGCTTTACCTCAGAATTTCAAACCTGCCTCTCAACACATTCTTTACAGTTCCTTACTAATTTCCTTTATCAAACTTAAATGCATTTTTTATTACATTCCTTTAACTCATGTGGGCAACTGTGGTGTGGCAATCATGGCATTATACTGCAATCATTTACCCTCCCAAATCTATAAACAACTAGCTCTTCTTTTTTTTTTTTCAACCCCAGTACCTAAACCAGAATTGACTACAAAGTTAATATTCAAATGATCTTTGATGAATAAATGGCATGTCAGCACTCAGGATGACATCTGCACATAAGAATTCTAGGCAAAATTTACAATTTTTGTGAGGAATAAGTTGACAAAAATAGATTACAAAAATGTATGTATAATTCATTCATAGCTATAACAGAAGGAAGACTTTATAGACTCAGAAATAAAGCCATGAAAATACATTTTCACATCAGGGCACTAAGACATCATTTTCCACTTTTATGATTTTTCTAATATGCATGGCTCTACTATAACTAAAGAGAATAATAGGATATACCTCCCTCTGTGGCAAGTTCCAGCTGAAGAGCCATGCAATATATGATCACCCCATAGTATATGAGCACCTTGCAGTACATGGGCACCCTGCAGTACATGGGCACCCCACAGTACATGGGCACCCTGCAGTACATGGGCACCCCACAGTACATGGGCACCCCACAGTACATGGGCACCCTGCAGTACATGGGCACCCCACAGTACATGAGCATTCTGCAGTACCTGGGCACCCCACAGTACATGGGCATCCTGCAGTACATGGGCGTTAATTTCTAGATGTTGTAGTAAGGTTAAGGTTATTAAATTATTGGAGACGAGCTTAGGAAAAGAAGGTAGTGAGGCTATACACAGAGTTCTAATTAAAATTTTTAGTTTTGCCTCGCAATGATAGAAAAGTAGTATTATACACTCAATACAAACTATTCTTTGAATGCTGAAGTTGAATATTTTCTTTTCAGGTTACTGACATGAAGTATAAACCTAGATTCACCTCTCAGTTTCTTGAGGTCAATCTGTTTCTCTGTTTCTGTCTCGGTCTTTCTTTCTGTCTCTGTCTTTCTATCTCTCTTTCTCTGTCTGTCTCCATGACTCTGTCTGTTCCTGTGTCTTTCTGTCCCCATCTTATTCATTGTGTGTGGGGATGTGTGTTTCTGTTTGTCTGTCTCTTTCTCCCCTCTTCCCACCTCTTTTGGGGTCTAGCTAAAATTGACCTCAAACACATGACAACCTTCCTTAAACAACATTCCATGTTCAAGCCTGAGCTATCTCATCTGGCAATCTTATTTTCATGCTGAGCATTGATTGATTGCTACAGTTACTCAGTAAATTATATGTCATATGAAATATTCCGTACTTTACCTTTAATTAACATCGAGTGAGATGATTTTGTTCAACGGTGGGTGAATATGGCATTGGTCATGCATAAATCTGTTACTTGGTTTACTGACTATATGTTTATTATAATTTTGTGTTTAAAATTATGTTAATATTATATATGCATCACTCTACTCCCTTTGCCTTTTCCAGCTCCTCCCATGATCTTCCGCTCTATCTCAAATTATTGGCTTCTTTAATTATTATACAAACCAAAGTTGTTAAGTCTATGTAGAAATATATTTGTGTGTGTGTGTATGTATATATGTATGTATGTATGTATGTATGTGTGTGCGTGTGTGTGTACAAACTACTGAGTTCACTTAGTGTTCCCTGTATTGTTTACATGTTTAGAACTGACCACTCTTACTAGATAATCTATCAGGGGATCACTCCTGGAGAAAACTGCTTCTCCATTTCTTTGTCGGTATTAATTGCCTGTATCTCTTCATCGGTATCTGGGGCTTGGTGAGATTTTCCCCATCATGTTGATTGGTGGCATACTGTTAATTGTATTATGAGCACTGTTCTTTTTTTTTCTATCTTTGTGTTTATTGGGATATTACCACATCTGAGGGAAGGTCATGTGTTGCCACAAGCCAAACATGAGCCCTGCATGAAGGTCTGTAGGACAATAGAAAAATTCTAAGTTGTGTGTAGCCATCTTTGGGTACTTTGGGAGTTGTTTTCTCCACTCTTCTCTACACTTTTTCTTCCACCCTTTCAACCTCCTAACACTAGATAAGGAAGAAAAAAAAAGGATAGAGAGAAAAGGAAAAAGATCCCTGAATAAAGTCAGGAGTCAAGAAGGAGGCAGTTACTAGATTACTTCCTGGTGATTGGGGATATCAAGTTCTTTGTGGTAAGTTTGATGCTTGCCATCTGGATATCTAATTTCTTATTCTTCCAATTTCTTCTTTCCACATGACTACCTAACAAACTGACCAACAAAAACCAACAACAAGCAATAATTAACCAACAACCCACCAACAATCCACAACTACCCACCCCTTATATCAGGGATCTAGCATTTATATATCCTCTAAAGACTTCCCAGAATTCCAAATGTCACATAATCGCAGAAACTACCTGCAGCTGGCAAAACCACCCTCTTGCTCTAGCATGAGGTAAATCATAGCTGCTGTAAAGCAGCCCCATATCCCCATACCTGGGATTAAAAAGAAAACATATTCTTATAATATTTCTGTGTTTTTCAAAGAAATAAAAACTTTAAAATTATCACTACAATTGTCCTTTCATTTAATGTTGAAAGTCTGTGTACTGATGACTATATGGACAGAAACTGGTGTTTAAATCTACAGCTTAGGAAAGTAGAAGCAGCTATGGTTGTCCGAATTTCTCTGGATACACTAGTGAAGGGAAAAGGCCTATATAACTATTCAGACAATGCTGCTCCTCCCAGGGACAAAGGCATATATGGCTTTTCCTGGGATATGGAGGTTATGGGTATAAAACTTGAAAGAGATTATCTAAAATCCTTTCATTAGATCCAGATGGAGGGATCTGGAAACCCACAGAGATATATGAGTAGGGAATAAATAATATCAGATTCCTTAGTGTAGAAAATGGGTCTCACTTGATCATTCAATCAAGGAAACTTCTGAGAGAAGGCGTTACCTTAGGGAACCATTCCCCAGGGTCTTGTGGGCATTGTTTGAGAAACCCAGTCAGCTTTTCCTTACTATAGAGATCACATAACCGCAAAGCACAAGTGCATTCTGCCTTGAAGAATTACCCTCAGCCTCTCTAATCTGTTTTCACCATGGTATCTGAACAAGGAAATAATGCAAAAGTCAAATGGGGAAGTCAGCAAGACCAAAATTCTTGCTGGGAGAAGCAAGTCCCAGATGGAAGATGCAAGAAGGGATTACACTAAACCATTTCTATCTTCTCAAAGCTCATGAGGAAATAGATGCCATGACTTCTGGGTTGAGAGTGTTCGACCTCTCAAGCCAATGTTGCACCATTTTCTAGACCAAGGAGAAAGTCATCAGTCTGTAGGAGAAAGATTACCATAAGCAAAGGTTACCATCGAATATAGTTATTAAAAAAAAAAACCAAGTGTCTGTTTTAACTACAATTCACACAGTAAGGTTCTTAAATATGTCAGCTACGTGAGGAGAATTTGTCTAGCACCCCAGAAAGTTAGACAGGAAAACTTGCTCTAATGAAAGTTTTAACTTTGCTTCTAATGTGATTTAAATCTTACTGAACCTTTGACAATCCCATAATTTTCCTTTCCTTTTGGATGAGAAAACTCAGATCACTACACATAAATTAAAGAAGGAAACTTGCAAACATGGTCTCGCCCCCTCATTTTACAAATAGGGAAAAAGATGACACAGAGTTTAAAAGAGTTGCCCTCAACTCCACTGCTGACTAATAGCAACTCAACTTCTGACACTCACATTTCCTTTTCCGATCAACTCCAACATTTGCATCCCTGCTGGAAAGACACCCCCAGTCTGAAAGGAGTCTGAAAATAGCAAAGAAGTGGGCAGGTTTTTTTTTAAACAATGCTAATCAGAAGTTACAGTCTTCTTTACATGAATGTCACAGAGGTTCCCACAAAGCAAACTTAGAGGGAGTGTAGGAAGCTAATTACCTCCTCTTGAATCCCTTAGTCATAGCCCTTGTAACCCGAGGCAGTGTGAAATACAACTGTATTTAGTAATGTGGATTCAGGAGACTTTAGATGCGTGTTAGAAGGTCAGCTCATTTAATGTCTTCTCTTTTCACAAAATTCAACAACATTTGGAGTTTGTTCTTGTGTTCACTTAAATAGAACTAAGACTATAGAGACAGAACATTTTAATTGAATTGATAATTACTAATGTCTGTTTGAAATTAACATGGAAATACAAACGTATATGTTAAAGTGGGTTTCTAGGGTGAAACTGAGGAGACTTTCAAAAAAGAAAGTAAGGCTCATATGTCTCAATATACATCCTCCAGTAACTCTAAGCAATACATTTAAATGGTTTCCTTGGGTAAAGCATGTATGAAAAAAAATTCTGGGGAAATGCAAATCTATTAACCTGGCAGAGTGATGTTATCTTTTCTCAGCATCTTTTAATGAGATGGCACAACACTGTGTATATAAAAGTTTGACTGGAAATAGGTTGGGGAGAGGAGAATAATTGCCTCACCCAGGAAGGGCAATAAGATACTCAGAGAATCAGAAAGTGAAGAAGGTAGAAGCTGAAAGGAAGTATGTTCCCTTTGCTTCAAAGTTTTATAAGCTGCAGCATCATATTTGATTCCTTGGATCTTATGTTGTAACTGAGAGTTGTCATCTGGCCAGTAAGACAGATGTAGTAGTATCACAACTAGTCACTACACTCTGAGCATAAACAGCTGAAGAGCATTTCTAGCAACAAGTACCAAATAGTCAACAGATAGAAACCTGTACCTGTTGTATATCATGCAGATGGCATAACAAAGCATCCTCGTAGATCATCCTTCCACCCTCTGACATCCACTGGGGAAGCTATTTCTCATATTAGTTGGCTAAGAATGCTATAACAAAATACTACCGTAAACTGGGTATTGTAAGCAATATGTGTATTTTGGTGAGCAGTTTGGGGAAATGGAAACCTGAAGTCAAGGTTTTAATGAGGTCATATCCTTGCTTGCAAATAATGTCCCTCTAGGTCTATGTTTCTTGGCTTTCTATGAATGTGCATAAGGAGATTGCTAGTAGTCTATATACATATAAAGATACCTATCCCATGGTGAGGACCCCTTCCTCTTGACCTCTTCTTCTCAGCTCTTCCTAAGCCAGATTGCTTTCCAGATGTTTCACCATTTAAACCAGATGTAGTGGTTTGAATGAGAATGGCCCAACAGTCTTATATAGTTGCATGATTAGTCTTTAGCCATTTGAAGGAGTAAGATATGTAGCCAATTGGAAAACATATGCAACTGGGAATGAGGTTTGACATTTCAAAAGCCTATGGAATTCCAGTTGGGTCACTCTGCCTCCTGCTTGTGTGAGCTTTCAGAGCTGTTTTAGTGCTATATCTGCCTGCCCGCTGCCATGCTTCCTGAGATGATGGTCATGGATTCGCTCTGTGGAACTTTAAATCATCATAAACTATTTATTCTTGGTTATGGTGTCTCTTCACAGCAATAGAAATGTATCAAAGATAGATGTTGGTACCAGGCAGTCACCTATTACTATGATAGTCCTGACCATGGACATACTGGTTTTTGGAGAAATATGGAAATCTTGTGGATTTGAACTGGAAAGTGATTGGATGCTGTAAGTGAGGATTAACAGGCCATTCTAGTAAGAACTTGGAAGACAATAATTCTGAGAAAAAATGTTGACTGTGGAGGCTCCAGTTCAAGAGATTTCACTGGGAAACAATATTAGCAATTAAGCTACTAACCATTGTTTTGATATTTCAGCAAAGATTATGTCTGGTTTTTTGCTTGCCCTAAGAATCTGTCTACAACTAAATTGAAGAGTTTTGAGTGAATTTCATTGGCAGAGGACATTTCAAGACAGCCTAACACTGACTGTTTCATGTGTTTTTTAGTGATGACTATTATGTAGATCTACAATGAAAAAAAAATAAATCAGACAAAAAGAAATACAAAATGTACAGTTTTAGGGAAAAAGAAAAACATGAAAATTTAATAATGAAGCCAAGGATTGTGAAAAAAATGAAAGAAAGAAAGATAAGGGGAAATGGAATAAAGGGAGCTGTGCTCTCAGTGAAAGATAACCAAGCTAATCCTACAAATTGTCAAAAAAAAAAAAAGATCTAAGGAATTAGCTGTTCCTAAACACCAAGAGCAAATCAAAACCTAGGCTGGATTCCATCCCAAACAGGAGTAGAACTTTACAGCACTGGCCAAAAGATTCTGGCTGAAGAGTCATGAAACATCCAGAAGTAAAGGTTTTGTGGAATCTTCTTCCACACTTATGGAAAGCTTCTTAAGGCCATGCTTGTTACTGTGGCATTTCTGCTTGGAGAATGGGAGAGGACATTGTATAAAGCTGTGAAAGTAAAACCTAATCTGTATTGTAGACTCCACGATGTTGGAGATGCCAGAGCCATGAGATATATGACAAGAAGAGCTACAAGATTTGAACACTGTCTTGCCAAGATTTCATCTTGCTTTGAACCTAGATTTTCTTACTATGCTCCTATTCATACCTTTTGGAATGATAATATATTCTATACTGTTGTGATTGGAAGTATGTAATTTCCTTTTTATTTTACAGGGATTTGAGATTAATAGATTGGCTTGAGTCTTAGAAAAGGCTTCAGACCTTAGACATTTAAATGATTTGATGTTCTCTATATATTTTGGCTATTAGCACTCTGTCAGATAGGAAATTGGTGAAGATCTTTTTTTCCATTCTCCAAGGTGTCATTTGCCTTACAGAAACTTTTCATTTTCATGAGGTTCCATTTATTTTCAGTCTTAGCACCTGGCTTATTGATGTTCTGTTCATGAAGCTATCTCCTGTGCCAATGCATTCAACGCTAGTCTACGCTTTCTCTTCAATTAGGTTTAGTGTTTCTGGTCTTATGTTGAGGTTTTTGATTCACTTAGACTTGAGTTTTGTGCAAGATGAGAGATATGAATCTACACGCATTCTTCTACATACTGACATTCAGTAACATTAGCACCATTAAATATACTTTCTTTTTTCTATTGTATATTTCTGCCTTCTTTATAAAAAAACAGGTTGGAGGATTAGATTTTTTTTCAAAATCTACTTTATTTAGGGTTCTTAATTGCTTCAATCTCCCTTCTAACACACAGACCAGAGGTAGAAGAAAAAAATTAATAGAAAAATGATGTTTGTGGACTTGTTTAGAAGTAGTTTCTTGGGGCAATTTTACACTTGGTTGTCAGGATATCAGCGGTCCAGTTGAATAGCAAACACCAATCAGTAGCAGCAGCATGACCCAGTCAAATCTGCACAAGTCAGGAAAGTGGCCAACATCAGCCAGAATACCATGAGAAATTCTTTTTCATGCTTCTCTCTATGATGTGAAGACTAACAAAGACCAGTGAAAACCAGCAAAGTATTGCATGGCATAGTAATGTAAGCGCGTCCTCTCACTGTTTGTGGAGTTCTATTTATATTGTTTCTAAACATTATGTGCCCTCTGAAGTGTCTGTTTTCAGCAAAACATCACATACCCTCTTTCAAGGGAGATTCCAGAAAAACATCATGTGACACAACTGAGTTGTTAAATAAACAAGAAATTTTTACTTCACCAGGTGTCAACAGGTGTGTAGATTTACTTCTGGTCTTTGATTCAATCCCATTGATCAAAGTGTCTCTTTTTATACCAGTATCATGTGATTTTTATTACTTTTGCTCTATAGTACAGCTTGAACTCAGAGATGGCGATACCTCTGGATGTTCTTTTGTTGTGTGGGGCTGTTTTTATCTATCTTGGGTTTTTGATTTACCATAGGAAGTTAAGTATAATGAAGATGACACTAGCAAAAACTCCAAGTTAATGGGAACACAGACCTTGAACAAGCCATCCTCTGTAACCAGGCAAAGCCTCAAGTAGAAGGATTGAATTACCAACCCAACCACAAAACCATCAACCTAGAGTTTGTCATGCCTCTATGATATGCTGGTACTGGACCCTATCATAATAGTCATCAGGGAGATTAGAGAGACTTCATTCAGAAAGTGATCAAAGCAGATTCAGAGCCCCACAGCCAAATATTATGTGGAGCTTCAGGAGTGCTGTAGAGGAGGAGGAGGAAGGACTAGAGGAGAAGGAGGAACCAAGCACACCATAAGAACATGGTCAACAGAATCAACTAACTGGAACTAAGGTGGGATCACATAGATCAGGGAACCTGAATGGTCCTGATATAGGGCCTCTGCATAGATTTTATGTTTCTGTAGCTTGGTACTTGTGAGATTCCTAACAGTGCAATAAAGACTCTCTGTGACTCCTTTGACTGCCTTTGGGATCTTTTTTCACCTATTGAGTTGCTCCATGCAGCCTTGATGTGAAAATATGTGCCTGGCTTTATTATAGCTGGTTATGCTGTATTTGCTTGATGTCCCTGTAAGGTCTGCTCTTTTCTGAGGGTAAGTGAAGGAGGTGGATCTGGGGAAAAGGGAAGGTTGTATATAGAAACCTGGTGGGAAGGAGAAATGCAGTTGGGATGCAATATGTGAGAGAAGAATAAATAAAAAAGAAAAAACAATCTTGTGACTGAAATTGTATGAAGACTTTTGAAGTAGGACTAAATGCAATTTGCATTATAATATAACCACCAGAATATGGAACCCAAAGAGTTGAATGTGTTGGTTTGAGTGAGAATATACTCCAAAGCTTCATATATTTATATACTAAGTCCCTAATTGTCAGAACTATTTGGGAAGGATAAGAGATGTTGTCTAGACATGGGTTTTGAGGATTCAAAAACCCATGGAATTTTGATTTGTTCTCTCTTTCTCCTGCTTGTAGATCAGATGTAATCTTCAGCATCATGCCTGTCTGCTTGCTGCTATACTCCTCATGATGACAATCATGAATTCACCCTCAGAAACTCTAAGTCCCAATAAACTCTTTCTTTCTGTAGGTTGCCTTGGTCATAGTGTCTTTTTTTCAGCAATAGGAAAATAACTCAGATAGCCCATGTTACTTTTCTTCATGTATGAATGCAGAGGCTGAGCATATTCTATTTGAAATTACACAGACCCAGGTAAATAGTGAACAAAAAAAGTATGAGTAGTGGATATAGAAGGAAAGCTGGACTTCAGTTATTTTTAAAAAAGAAAGACAGCCCTACTATTAAAAAAAAAACAGTTTTCATAGCTTCTACTGCGTAAGAGTTTCACTATTTCTCAGGAATGGAAGATAATCATGAGCTAAGTTATATACACTTTCATTGATATTTATTATAGCTTAGATCTAGAATATGATCCAAAGAGTCATGTGGTGATACTTTAGTTTCTAAAGTAGCAGTGTCCAAGGGTGAGTGGATCATGAGGATTCTAAAAAGGGTAATACTGACATTATATTCTGAGAATAGCCTATGGCTGTCCAATTGGACTTGAGGCCCACTCAATAGTAGGGAATTTGTAGTACTATAGCAGCCACCTACCTGTGGATGGTAGGTCATATACCACAGAGGAGAACCTACTACTGCCAGTTCTTGAAACCAGTATAACTTCTAACTGCATTTTGAAAATCTATCTTTATGCCCATAGATTAGTGTAGCTTTGACAACTCATCAATATAGCATTTTTTACATCAGAGACAACTATAAAAAGACACAAGTGGTCAACATGGAGAGAACACCTTACAGGGGGCTGCCTATCACCACCTGGTACATCTACAACACAGCACTACATCTAGGGCTTAGGGAAAGTCATCAAAGAGGAGGCAAAATGATAGTAGGCTCAGAACTCCTTGAGCTTCAAAAGAAGATTTGCACTTTAACTGAAAAAAAGGAAAGGGGGAAAAATGTTCACAAAGTAGCTTTTGTGGTTAATGGTTTTCTATGATGGTAAAGAAGAAAGAGGAAGACCTCACATAATCAATAGGAGCCTTGTTGTGAAATTACCTGTCTCATTGAAAGGAAATAATATTTCTTTAGTTCATATATGTACTGTTTGCCTTTGGGTCTGAAATAGGCCAAACCAATATAACCTTGATAGGTGATTACTTCACTTAGATAGTGAATCAGGAAGTGGAGTAGTAAGGAGTCCAGGACGAGTAGTCGGCCAGCATGGCATACTTTGTGATTGAAACTGAATTTCTTTGGTTTTATTCTGATTTGTTTTCAGGGTTCTAAGAAAGACTTTCTTGTTCTTATTGTGTTAGTGACACAGGCTCCATGAATAACCAGAGCCTTTACTTAAGTTTTCTTAAACATAATTGATGATCACAGAAAACTCTTTCAACTTGTTTTCTGTTTGAGGTTGTTAAAAATGTGTGTGTGTGTGTGTGTGTGTGTGTGTGTGTAGTGAGGGGCATGTATGCCTCTCTCTCTCTTTACTTCTCTCTCTCTCTCTCTGTGTGTGTGTGTGTGTGTGTGTGTGTGTGTGTAACAACAACTAAAGAAAAAAGGAAAAGGAGTCCATGAATATGAAAGAGAAAAAGGGGATAGTATGTGAAAGAGTGTGGAGAGAAGAAAGGGAAGAGGGAATGATGTAATTATATTTTAATCTCAAAAAATATTAAAGAATACTGTTCCAAGTGATTGAATAAGGAAAACTGAATTTCTGTTTCTCCATGGAAGTAATAAGAAATAAAATTGAAGTAAAGGAGAAGAGAAGGTAGGAAGGAAGAAAAGAAGGAAGAAAGAAAGGAAGGAAGGAAGGAAGGAAGGAAGGAAGGAAGGAAGAAAGGAGGAAAGGAGGAAAGAAGGAAGGAAGGAAGGAAGGAAGGAAGGAAGGAAGGAAGGAAGGAAGAGCTTATTAAAATTAACTTCCTCAGAATTTTATCCAAATGCTGGCAAATAAAACTAAATATTATTTATTCCCTTCCAAAAAATCCAAATGCTTCAGTAAAAATCAGCATCGTTAATGTTTCAGCCTGTCTTATTCTAATTCTCCTCTCTACTGGTCTATTAAAATTCATTAAAAAAAAAACCAGAGGCCTAGCAGTCAGTGGGAGAGAAGAAGTCCCTAAAAACATCTCATTTCAAATAGTTGTCATAATTTGCAATGTGAGACCTTAGAATTGGAAAACCTCAGTTTACAGCACTGGTCCATAACCTGAGTCAGAGCTCATTTGATGTTTCCAATATTTGCCCCGGGGCATATATGAGATCAGTGATAATAATTTAATATCATAGTTGCCTTGGGTGTCAGTAGGGACAAATAAGCCAGTCAAATAACTAAAAGAAAAAGTTTAGTGATGCATCTCAATAGTGAAACTGAAAGAGCCTGACACATTTTTGGTTAATAGAATGTAAGCATAAAAGTAATATTGGGGCAAATCCTCTGAAATAGGGAACACTGAGCAAGGTAAGGTAGGTGGTCTGGACATTAGCAGGGGTAGCAGACCAGATAAAAGAAAATGAGACTTTCAAAAAGACTGCACAGTCAGTCTTGGCTGCAGCTGCTCCCACAAAGCCACCTGCAGGATCATCTTCCAGGGGCTGCTGCATTTTACATGTTCCTACATCTAGTAACAATAGACTAAACTGTAAAGATAGCTTCTGAAAGTCACCTACATATTCCAAAACTGGAGACCACCATTGGCCTGTGATTCATTTTCTTGATTGATGACAGATGTGGGAAAGCACAATTCACTGGGGTTGGTGCCACCCCTGGGATGGTGGCCCTGTGTGCTATAAGAAAGTTGACCAAGTTATGAGGAACAAGCCAGTAACCAGCACTTTTTCATCAAAAAAACCTGGAGGTCCTGCCTCCAGGTTTCTGTTTTGGTGTCCCTCAACAGACTGTGACCTGGGATGCATAAGTGAAATAAACACTTTTCTCCCTATGTTTTTTTGGTCATCTTCACATTTTTTTATTAAAGCAATAGAAATGCTAAACTAAGGCTAAATATTAAACTGTCTTGACAGCTATGATAACAACTGGTTCTGTATACACAGTAAAGGAACCCTGGTGATACTACCCCAGACACAAACCCAGAAGGTCTCAACAAAGACTGGAAGACTCACTGCCTCAAAGCTTATTTAAAAAAAATAAATAAATCTGTCTAATCATTACCTGGTCATTAACCTAATGCAGCAAAAACTTCAGTGACCATGTTCAACAAAAATAAAAATATTTTATAATTCAAATATGTTTAATTTCCCCCCTCAATTAGTTTCTTAAGTTAGCATATAAAGTGAAAGGTTTCTTTCTTTCTTTTTTTTTTTTTTGGAGGCAGTACTGCAACTTTATTTGACATTCAGCAGGTTAGTTCTCATCTACATTGACCGTCTGTAGATTTTTGAATGTGGTAACGGGCATGTTAGTTACCAACGTGTAGAGCTTGTTTGGTGAATCCTCATCTTCATTACGTTTTCTGGACAAACATACTCAGATGCGATATGAAACATTCCTTATTCCCTTGGCCCAGACGGCTTTATTGAGCCTGGTGTCAATGTACACATCTGGAGTCCCCATTTCCTTCATGGCAAACTTTCGAATTTCTTTGAGTGCCCGAGGAGCACGCTTCTTGAAGCCCACTCCATGGATGCACTTGTGAACGTTGATGGTGTATTCTATGGTCACCACCTCGTTGATGGCAGAACGACCCTTTTTTTTCTCGCTACCCTTCTTTGCGGGAGCCATTCTGCCGGGCCCAAGTTGGAAAGCGAAGTGAAAGGTTTCATTGTGGCATCTTTATTTGTGTCATATTACAAACAGATTTTAATGAGATATTTCCAGAGTCACTAAGGGAAAACAAGTGTATCACAACAATGCATACCTGGAGGAGAAGTAAAAGATTGTACTTTTTTTTAATTTGATATTTTATTTATTTACATTTTACATGTTATCCCATCCCCCTCCCCATTAACCACCTATCCCATTCTTCCTCCTCCTTTTTTACTTTTATATCATTTAAATTACATGCAAGTATTAAGGTCAGTTCTAAGTTGAGGAACTAGAATACAATAGATGCAAATAGCCAAGGAACAAGAAACACAATAAACCCAGATAGTCAAAGAACAAGCAGGACAATAAGCAGAGTCCTGTAATCACTCCTGTGATCACTATTTCTGAGGGCTTATCAGGATGACCAAAATATCTGAGCCTACTTCCCTATCCTAGCCCAAAGTCATCTTCATGCCTGAAGCCTACTTCTTTGTTCTAGCCTAGTATTTAGATTCCTGCCTGAAATTACTTCTTTGTTCTAGCCTAATGTTAGATTCCTGCCTGAAGCCTACTTCCTTGTCCTTGGCCAATGTCAGATTCCTTCCAAGCAGCCCATTTCCTTGCCCTTGGCCAATGTCAGATTCCTGCTAGGCAGCCCTAAAAACTCTCCACATATCCCCCTTTTTTATTGCATAAACCAGACTGAGGCTGTCTTAGGTGGATCTGACAAGAATATTTTCCTTACCCATCATGGAATATGCATTATCCAAAGCAATGCACTTATGTCTTAGGTTGGTAAGGCTCTGTGCAGAATCTTACCTGTCCCTGGCTTGCTAGCCTGTTAAATTAATAACTTTGTCTGGGGCCTGTTTTCAGTTTCAAGGTATATACTTTGGCTGTCAACCTGTTGATGTTAGAGATAAGCTTTCACATGATGGGCAGGAATAAAATTATTCCTTGGACAAAAAGGGCTAGCATGATGAAGCTATATATGCCATTCCTGAGGTTTGACCAAGATGGAAATACTGACCTCAAGATATGTATAATTTTATCATCATTATCTGTAGCACCAAAGCTCAACAGAACGGCATTCCTTAAATTCATTATCTCCTTATGCAAAGTTAAAATACCCAGAGAGGTGTTAGAATTATGCCAAATACCCAACAAGTGTCTTTAAAATTTTTTCTAATTATAATGACTATTGTAAATTTTAAAAGTAACACAACTGCAATAGTATTTGTCATGACACTCGAGATGGCTCCTAACTCTTTAAATCCTGTAACTCCTTCTGATAATTTGAATAGGACATAGAATATCAATCCATTGTTTCAAACATCTATATAAATTCTCCTGTATATGCAACACATTAGTAACATTTTTTTGTTGTTGTTTGTTTTGTTTTGTTTTGCTAAATTAACCAAAGTAGCTGTCTTAACTTCTTGTGTCAATGCTATTGCAGAAGCAGTGGTGCTAGCAATTAACGAAATTAAAGCTGTTATACCAGCAATAATCAAGCCTGCTACCCTCTTGCTTCTGCTTAAAGCCTAACTCACTTCTTCCAGAACTTTCAAGCTTTTTCTTTTTTGCAGAGAAACAAGGTTTTTTAATACTCAAGGCAGTAAGACGAAAGCTGATTGGTAGACCCCCCATAACAGACATGCCAGATTTCAACACACTAACACAATTAGAAAGTATACAGTCAATGTGACTTACAATTAATACTGTAGAAGAGACAAAAATAATTTTAACTTGACAATTGGAAGGGCCTTAACACGTGTACTAACACTTATTTGAAATCCAGATCCTGTCCCAACTTTATGTCTTGCTTTCATAACATCATAGAGAACTGCATCCAACTACATTTCTCAGATTGTACTTTTTTTTGAGTGCCCTATTTTGAAAAAAACTATTATAATTTATTCAAAGAAATAGAAATATACAAGGGAAAAGTTAATGAAAAATATTCCTGAAAAAATATCCAGGCCTGTTCCCTTTGCCTGGACAAGGCAAACCAGCAAAAAGAAAACAGCCCATTAGCAGGCAAGTGCTATAATACACACACATAGGATTTGGTGCAGATCTGTGTAGGCCCTGTGCTTGCTGCTTCAGTTTCTGCAAGCACATATGAGCTTTTCTCAGTTGATTTAGAGGATATGGTCCTCCTGTTTTTCTCCATCTCCAATGGCTCTTAAAGAAATTCTGCCATTCTTCTATAGGGTTCTCTGAACTCAGAGGGAAGGAATTTAAT
Source organism: Grammomys surdaster (assembly GCF_004785775.1). NCBI lineage: Eukaryota > Metazoa > Chordata > Mammalia > Rodentia > Muridae > Grammomys > Grammomys surdaster. The sequence goes on along the minus strand of NW_021604598.1, from coordinate 4,650,593 downwards.
AGAGACATCACATTTAAGCTGTGTGTTCCAATCTCTTTCTGTGTGCAATATTTGCATATGGGTCTCCATGTTCGTTCTTATCTGATACAGAAGGAAGCTTCTCTGATCATGGCTGAGCAATGCACTGGTCTATAAGCATAACAATGTTATTAGGAATCATTCTATCACCATCATTATTTTATACTAATACTATTTGGTTTTATCCTAAGTCTCTTGGCTATCTATACTCTGATTCTTGGTCACCCATGCAGTGTTGGGTATGGATTATACCTTGTGAAGTGGGCCTTAAGTCAAATCAGACATTGGTTAGTTATTCCCACAAGTTTTGTGCCACCATTGCCCTAACATATTTTGTAGGCAGGACAGATTGTAGGTCAAAGGTTTTTGTGGTTAGGTTGGCATTATGGATTTAGTCTAATACTTGAATTACATTATTTGTGTTCCCAAATTAGCATGAGAATCTGTATGAAAGACATTCAGGGTCCCTGTCCTCAGTTAGTTCTGATTCATAAATAAAGTTGTTGGAAGCCAATGGCCGGTCAGGGAGACAGAGGCAAGACTGAAATTTGTAGGCCAGGGAACAAAGGACGAAGTCAAATCACCATGCCAGGAGAGGAATAAGATCTAGGCTTGAGAGCTTCAGAAGAAAGAATATATCAATCATGTAAGAGCCAGGAAAGAGTGGCCCCAAAGTGCCCCCTGATTAGGGAAGCAAAGATGGAATACAGATTCTAGTAAGTAATAACTCAGGAGAATTGGAGGGGAGGTATTAGCAACATGGAATTTTTGGAATGGCTCAGCCCTTAAGCTTTCTAAGGCATATTTAAATACAAGGCCATTTGTGTGTGTGTGTGTGTGTGTGTGTGTGTGTGTGTGTGTGTGTGTATCTTTCATTTAGAAATCCAGAACATTGGGGAGAATAGTGGGGAACTCTTACCAATGTGCCAATGCTGCCAGGGAAATTTGCATAGCATTAACCACTAAAGCAACAGGCTGGTGTTTATGTTTCTCTTTTGATAGCATACAGAGTATATTCCCATATCAAAGAGGCTGGTACTTATGGGCAAAGGTTCCGTGTAGGCACCAGCTCAACATTTCCATGTTTCATGGGTTGTGTAGATGTTGCCTTCAGCAATGGGGTCTTGCTGTAACTTTGTGCAGAACAAACTATTGTCTTGGACAGCTTGCATTGTTTGAGGGTTTTCATGGAACCCCTTCTGCCAACAACTCAATTGAATATAAATCAGTCCTGGTACCGTAAGCTTTATTTGGTGACAAGAGATGGCCAATTCTGTGTCTTGTTCCCTCACTAATTTGGAGATTTCACCAGGTTCATACCAACCCTTAAATGGCCCTAGATTCTAGGATTTTCTATCCCACATTCCATCCCTCAATCTCCATCCTCCTATTTCCATCTTCCTGCCCCAGTCTACCCATAAAAATGTATTCTATTTTTTTCCTCCTAAGGAGATCCATGTGTCCCTTTCTACTTCTTTCCTCTAACCTAATATATCTGGATCTATATATTGTAACTTAGTTAGCATTTATTTAATGGTTAATACCCACATATAATTAAATGCATATCATATTTATCTCACAGGGTCTGTATTATCTCACTGAAGATGCTGTTTTTTTCTAGATCCATTCCATTTGCCTGCAAATTTCATGTTGTTATAGTTTTAACAACTGAGTGATAATTTCTTGTGTTAATGTACCATATTTTCTTTATCTATTCTTCTGTTGAGAAATGTCTAAGTTGTTTCAAATTTCTTACTATTATGGATAGAGCAGCAATGAACATGGTTGAGCAAGAGCTGATGTGATGGTTTTGTGTTGTATTTTATTGCATTTTATTTAGTTATGTTTTGTTGTTGTTGCTTAGAAGTCTTTTATTTACTATTGAGAAGCAGAGAAGGAATGGATCTAAATAGGAGGGTAGGTGGGAAGGAACTGGGAGGAATACAGAAAGAACTACAATCAGGATGTGTTGTTGAAAAGTATCCACTCTAAGAGATTACTGGTGAAGTCTTTTACGGTCTTCTATGTATGGAATCATATCACCTATAATCAGCTATATGTGACTTCTTATCTATTTATATCTCAGTTGGGTCCTTTGTCAAATTTCTCTAAGAATACAAGCACTGGATTGAACAGAACTGGTTAATGTAGACAATGTCCCCTTGTTACTGATTTTAGTGGAAAGGCTTTGTGATTTTTCATTTAGCAGGATGTTATATATTTGCAATATACAGACTTTATCGTTAAAACATGTTCCCTCTATCACTAACCTTTTAAGGACTTCTATAATAAAGAAAAACTTGGTTGTTTCAAAGACCTTTTCTGTGTCTACCGAGATGATCATGTTTCTTCTCTTAAGTCCATATGTGATTAATTGAATCTACTGATTTACATATGTGGGAAATATCCCTTAGTCCCTAGAGTTAAGCTTAATTAACAAAGATAATCAATGATCTTGTTATATTCTTTGAATTGGCCTTGGGAAAATGTTCAAATTTGTATTCATTGGGAAAATGATTAGTCTATAATAAATTTGTTGTCTCTTTTTATAGTTTGAGTATCAGAATATCACTGGTTTTGTAAAAAGTTTAGAAGAGTTATTTCCTTTTCTGTTTTATAGAATAATTAGAGATGTGTTGGCATTAGTTATTCTTTGAAGATCTGGTGAGATTCTTCTGTGAATCACTCTAGACCTTGGTATTTTGCAGTTGGGAAGATATTTTCTTATACTACTTCTACTTCATTTTTATAAATCTATTTGAACTATTTTTATCATTCTTGTTTAACTTTGGTAAGTCATATTCATCTAGAAATTTATTAATATATTTTATATTTTTCCAGTTCAGTGGAGTATATGGTTTTTGTTTCTTCTTCATCAATTTATGTTTTCACTATTACTTGTATATTTACTTGGCCTATTGAAGCTGAATGGCTGAGTCTTGTAGGGGCTGCCAGGGTCTAGGCTACCTATGATCCTAATAACTCTGAAAATGTGAAGGACAGAAGTAGCAGGAGCAGAAGACTGATTGTCATTACTTGGCATTTCAAGAAAAATTACAGCAGAATGTTAAGGGATAGCAATAGCAGCTGTGGCAGCCACAGAATTACCAAAAGAAGCTGACATTCTGGGATCTGTTTCTAATACACTGAAGTCATAAGGACTTAGGATAGCGGATGCCCTCCTTTCTCTCATAACATCAGGCTAATGCAATCAAAATTATCTGAATTCTCTGTGCTTTTGGATATAGCCAGTTCCTTTAAAAATTGTGGCTTGGTCTCTGCCAATAATCCTTGAGCAAGATAGGATGCAAGAAGAGATACCCAACCATGATAATGCTGAGTGAGAAAAGGGTTCAGTCAAAAGGCATGTGCAATCTCCCAAAGTCTGCTAAGTGATGTAACCTTCACTTTTTAATCTGTAGGAGTTTAGAGCTCAGTTTGGAATGTGGAGTTCAGAGGTTTGGGGTGGTCCATTTAAATCATTGCATTAAATGGGAAGGAACCTATTTCCAGGAGACTTTATGTACTCAAGAACTAGAAGCTAAACTATCAAGAAGTATGAGAAGTATGATCTAGTCCTAAGCATAAGTTTAGATTTCCTCTTGTTGACTGAGTGAGGCTTTCCCAACTTGGTCTGGCCTATGTTTGTGGTGGTGGAAGTGGGTAGATATTCAGGAACCCAGTGCCCAAAAGACTATGCTCACCAAAGGTAAGCAACTGAGAGATTTAGAAGGAAGAACATTTAAGCTGTGTTCAATTGGAGTCTGATTTTACTTTCTCAGAATACTGGTTAGGCTGTTAGAAGTCCTGCCTCTGCCCCGTCTTCGGTAACTGCTACAAAGTTTTATGAGGAAAATATAAGACAAAGCAAAGAAAGCTTAGAAATTTTCAAAATAGTGCTATGAATTTTAGTTTGCATAATGTTAAGTTGGTAAAAAAAAAAAACTCTGTACACTTTACATTTATAGAAGATGTGTACCCTAGGGGACAATAAACATATGAAGAAAACAGCATTAATTAGCATGACTGTTCTAAGTTTTTATACATTAATTTACTCTTGAAGGAAAAATTAGAATCCTTAAATTCATCATCTGAGAAAACAGTATCATCAAGTATGGATAGGCTTACAATCTCATGCACAAATGCCTCTCGCTTAGCCATAATTCTATTTAACCAGAGCCCTAAAGTGCTATTCGAAGACTTCACCACCAATAAAGACTTAAATATGCATTTAATTGTAAAAGTCTAGCAAAATTAACAGAAAAGGCAAGCAATTGTTTTAACATTAAATCTTTTATCATAACTATATCTTTTAAAACTTCCTGCAACTAATTTTTTTTATAATTCGCCTAGTTTCTGTGAAATTTCCATAACATAAAACCATGCTAGAAATCAGAAAGCACATATGTGCTATCAGTACTCTGGAATGTATGTTATCTCTTGAGTTATTTTCCATCATGCAATGAAGTGCATATATGTGTATGCAAATATCTAAAAACAGTATAAAGATGTGAAAAACTTTTAATGATCAAACCCCACAAATCAGGATTGGGGTGAGAGCTCAGCCATTCAAGTGTTTTCTCTGCAAGGTTGAAAACCTAAATTCAAGAAGCCATGTGAGAAAGTAACTGGGCAAGGTGGTTGATCCTTGTAATATCATCAGTGACAGATAGGCAGAGGCATATGGATCTCTAAGGTACATTGGCAGCAACCTTAGTCTGCTTAATGACTAACCAGGCCAATGAGAAAAAATTCTCAAAACCTAAAAAGGACAACCCTTAAGAAGTGATGGCATAGATATACCCTTAGTCTTCACAGTCATGAACATACACTGCCAAGGTCTAGCTGCAGCAGTGTAAGAAGGGTCTTGAGAAAGTTAGAAATGGGAACTACGCTGTTCAGTAACAACTTGGAGTCAGTAGTAGATGCTAGTTCAGGTGCTCTCTCTGTTCCTTGATGATTCTTTATTCTTTATTCTTCAGATGAATTTCATGATATCTTGAATCTCTAATTCCTAATTCCTAATTTCTCCAGAGAGAGCCTGAACAGTCTTTTATTTACTAAAGCTACATCATCAAGGCTTTGATCATTGTTAATAACTATTAAAAATTGTTAAATGTACATAAACTCTCTAAGTGTCAGATCAACAGTCCCAGCCACTGTTTCCTTAGAGCAGAATCAAGCACAAAGCAAAAGCACATTTTCTTATAGGTTTACACAGCCTGTTCTTTACGAGGAGCTGGCCACAGTTCTAGTTTTCTGGTGCAGCAGAGAGCAGTCTTCAGTAGCTGATTTCAGGGAAGTACAAAAAATGACAAACTACTAAAATTAAAATGAATCCTTATGAGGTTTTAAATTTATGTAAGTAAAACAGTAAAACAGTTAGCTCTTTCTAATATCTTTCCAGGCATTGTTATCTTCAATTCTTCAATCAGCTAGAAAAACAGAGCACTAACTTTTATATGCTTCTACTTCATCTTTTAATTCTCTAATCTTCATTCCATTATCCTAGCAATTCCATAGCCTCATGTACTCTCCTTCCAATATTACTTATTCCTAAATTATATACAAATTCTTATTTTTCTATCCATACTCTTTCTTCTTAAAGTCATTCTAGCTCTCTATCCTTAATATCTCTAAATTCATCGTGGCTAATCAAGGCAACAGTCATGGGACCAGAGGGTACATGTGATGATTCCAAATTCATGATTCCAAATTCAAGGCCCAATCTGGCAATGAATCAGTTCCAAAAAGGGCCATGTAAGTCTTTTATGGCCCTTATGATTATATTGTCTAGATTTTTTCCCATAACTCTGAAGACCAAGCAGAAGTCCTGTTCCTTATCCTCCACAGTATCATGACCATCTCCATTCCTCACTCCTGAAAACTGCATCTGTTTCATTTACTATTGCATGATAAGCTCAGAGTAATAGGGGAAGTTTATTCACAAAAAAGAAAGATATTGAAAGTAGAGTAGTAAAGACAGCTGGTCAACTTGGGTGCAACAACAACCATCAGCACATGTGGTAGTCATGGGATCAATGGTCTGGTGGTACTCCAGGGACAGGAACTATGTCATACCTCCCCTTACACAGACATGCTGGATCTGGCAACATACATTCTAGCACACTTGAACACACATGTGAATTGACATGAAAACTCACCCACATGCACACACACACACACACACAGAGAGAGAGAGAGAGAGAGAGAGAGAGAGAGAGAGAGAGAGAACCACAAATCTAAAAATCTCAAGTAGTACAAGTTAAAACAACACCAAACTACCTCATTTTTTTTTATCAATAGACAAAGAGAATTGGGAAAGAAGATGAAAGTGAGTTAACATATACATAAGATACTTAAACATGCTAACAGCTCATTTCTCGTCAGAATCCATAAAAACTAGAAGAAAGTGAAAAAGTATATTTAATTTGGAATACAAGAAGAAGCCAGTGGTACTGATCATAGAAAAGAATAAGCAGCATATATCAGTATTGACAGGAAAAGTATTTGACAGAAAGTCATCACAGTTCCATCATAAAATTCCCAGCAAATCTGTAATAAAAGAGGACATTCTCAGCCTAAGGGTATTCATTAAAAACCCACATATATCACACTTAATGGAGCATTATTGTAATCTGACTTCATAAATTTTAGTCATAAATAAGAATAAAATGTTAGGATCAGCCACTTCTCACTGGAGGGCCTAGCTCAAGCAATTATGGAGGAAAATGCATAAATCCACTCGTATAGGAAAGAAAAAAGAAAAATGATTTCTAATCACACAGGACATGATCTAGTATATAGAAGACATTAGTTCATTTTCTGTTATTATAGCAAAGTACTTGAAGCTGAGCACTATATTTAAAAAAATGTTTATCAAAGGACTGTTACAGCACAGCCGACAACTAATCAGACTATATAATATATCGATTACTAATAGCTTCTTCTACTTTTTGTGAGATTACCTCTCTTTTGTCAATTAATTGTAGAGGGAAATTAGGATTTACATCTATCTTGAGAATATTAAACAGAGACTTAAATTCTTTTGTGGAGAGCTTAAAATAAGATCTTATCCAATTAGCATCTCCTAGAAACTTTTGAAAATAATTTTAAATAAGTAAACTCTCTCTTTTTTTTCAGACCCCTTATCTGTTTTTTTTTATTGGATATTTTGCGTATTTACTTTTCAATGTTATCTCCTCTCCAATTATCCCCTAAAACCCCTTATCCCATACTCCCTCCTCCTATTTTTATGAGAGTGTGCTCCAAATATCCTCCCAGTCCCATCTCCCTGCTCTTGAATTCCCCAACACTAGGGAATCTAAACTTTTAAGGACCATGGCCCATGTCTGACAAGGCCACCCTCAATCACCTATACATGTGGAGACATGAGTCCCTCCCTTTGTGCTCTCAGGCTGGAGGTTTAGACTTTGGAAGCTCTGGTTGAAACTTTTGATACTCCTTCTAGATACTCCTTCTAGAAAGGACCAAAGCAACAACATTTTGGTCTTCCTTCTTCTTCTTGAGTTTCATGTGGTCTATACGTTCTGTCTTAGGTAGAGATTATTAATATAGATTTATATTCCTTTAAATAGGGTCTTCATGACTCTCTGAGTGTGGAAGGAGCTACTGTTGGTGCTTCTGCACTGATTTTACAAGAACTCTGAAAAATTGGCTTTAAAAACAAAAGAGGAGGAACAGTACCTTCCAGAAGGAGATCCCGTGAAATACTCTCCATTATGCCTTGTTCACTTTTAACTCTCTAAAACTGAAAGGTCATGGCAAATCTGCTGCTGACTGCCTCTGGCATCACCGAGACAATAAAAACTATGCCACAGATATGGGGAAGGACCCTCTTATCCTTAAAGGGAATGGCCCAGATCCAGTTCCCTTATGGGGCCGAGGATTGATATGCCTGTTTGATACCACAGAAGGCACAGCTAACTGGCTACCAAAAAGATTAATGAAATAAATAGATACCGCACAAAGCCAGGCCCAACCATAAATAAGATGAATAAGAATTTACATCGAGGGAAGAGAAATCTCCCTGAGTATTCCCTTCTTTTTCCTTTCCAGGTAAAAATGAATCACCCGTGATGTCTGCTGTTAGAAGTTCTAATCCAGATGCTGGCCTCCGAACTTACACTACTCAGACCCTTGAAGGGCCATTGACAAGAACATCAAACAGCTAGAGACTGACATCACTAATCTGAAGAAATCCCTTGTTTTGCTGTCTGAAGAGACCTCCAAAAATCACAAAGATCCTTATTGGACTTATTGGCAACATTATTCTTTAAGGGCTGTACACAGTCAAGAGCTGTACACAGCCTTTTCTATTGTAATAGAGAAAATCATGTTGCCTTTACATAGACAAGACAGGGAGGGTTAAAGAGAGTATGAAATAGGTCAAAGAAGGCCCTGAGAAAAATCAGAGAGGGAAAGAGAAAGATGAATTCTGGTACAAGAGTTGGTTTTCAGCCTCTCCATAGTTGTCAACCCTACTTCCTCCCATTTTGGGACCATTATTTGGGTTATTTTTGCTTATTTCTGCTGGTCCCTGGTCCTTAAATCGACTGACTAACTCTGAAACAACAGATAAATAATTTGGTAGCAAAACCTATTCAGATACATTATCATAAGTTAGCTATGGAGGACCACAAGACTCAAGATGAGGTTGTTACTTTATCCAGGGTGTTCCCAAAACCCATCTCCACCCAACCTAAAAGGGGGGACTTCTGCCCCTAGTCCAAGCAGAGAGGGCCACCCAGAACTCCCTCTGACTGGCGATCTGAATTCTTGCTTAGGCTTCGAGGCTAAGCACTGCAAGGGAATATAAATAAAAGTTAAAAATATCTCTCTGGGTTCCCTGAGGGACAAGCCTGACTGCATAGGGGTTGATGTCAAAAGTATCCCCTCTCCAGGAAAAAGACATAGGGATGGGTATGGCCCTCATGCCTCACTGGACAACGTCAGGGGGACTGGAGCCATTACAAGGTCCCCTTCAATTACTGGAGGTCAGGCCTCTATCCCCGCCTTCGCATGATTAGAATCACCACAGCCTTTCTCTACTTAGAAAAGGGAGGAGATGTCAGGGGCATCCCTCATTACACACTGAAGGCCTAAAATCAGCCATAGGCCTAAAATCAGCAATAGGCCTATCATACATGTATACTAACACCAAATCTTGGGTCTCTGTGGAAAAACACTGAAACAGATGGCTATAAGCTATTGTAAACAGGCAACTTTTGTGGAAATTTACCAGCCTAAGTAGTCATAGACCTTGTAAATAGGTAGCCTTGGCAGACAATACCAGCTTAGATAAGGAAAAGTGAATCATAGACAGAGTCATAACGACCTGTCCCCTGAACCTTTACCCAGCTGATACACTGTTCTGAAAGATATCTGTATTCTCCCTGAACACCCACACTCCAGTGTCATCACCTTCCCCACGTCCTGCCTTTCTGTGTTTATAACCTCTGTGTGAATGAATTATGATTTGAAAAAAATAAATAAACTATTTTTTTAAATGTTTATCTCATACTTCTAGAGATTTAAGAATTTTTTACAAGTCTCAGTATAGGTCTGATGAAAGACTTCTTGGCATTTTGTGAGAAGAAGTGCAATAGTGAGAGATCACATGCTAAGATAGGAACCCAGAAAGAAACAATAATAAGAATAATAGGAATAAGCCAAGCTTGATATTTCTAAATGGAACTCTTTTGTCCCATTTAACAGTTCTTCCTGAGGGTAGCACTCTCCGTGATCTATCACTTCCATCAGGTACTCCTCCTGAAGATTTCACACACCTCCCAGCACCTATCTAATGAGATCTACTTTCAACATGAGGGAACATAGGAGACAATGAAATCATATCCAAAGTAGGGAATGGAAAACATCAAGGAACACACACACACACACATTACATACTCAGTCACATGCACAAAGTGTATGTGGAATTTGCATATTTAAGTATTTGAGGGATGAGAAACAAGATTAGAAAAGCAGAAAGACAAATCAAAATACAAACTGATTATCTTCGTATTCAAGAGCAGCAAACAAGCTATACATGAAATAAAACAATTTCAATTATAATAGTATGAAATAAGTGGAAACTTACCACGTTTAACAAAAGTACAGTGAAAAAATGAATAAATTTTGATAAACAAATAAAGATTTAAAATTAGAAAGATGATTTCAATTTTATTATCATTAGGCAGCAATAATGTCCAAATTTACCTGTAGATATAACCAACCCCATTAAAAAAGCATGTACCTTTCTTCTGAAATTATAACCTCATCTTCCTCAGCCTCTCTTTTAGAAATGGTTGTCATGACTAATTTGGCTTCATCCAATAGGACTGCTGAGATAATGCTTTTTTCTAGTGTCAATTTAAGCTATTTTTTTCAGTTTTGTTTTGTTCTGGAAGTTCATTCAAAACTTGAAAATATGTTTTGGCCTCACAATCTCAACAGCATTTAAAACCAAGACAATTGAAAGCATATGTCTATACATAAATCTGTATTTGAATGTTATGGGACATTTCATGGGGAGACAAAAAAGTCTGTTTGCTCCACATAGAGATGTTGTGGGAGATATTTAAAAACAATGGCACTCAATCTGTTTCTGTTACAGAACCGCCATGTACCTGACTAGCCTGTTCTGGTGGCCAGAGACACCAGCCCTGCCACTCATGAGACACCAGTATGGGAAATGATTCTGCTAATCTTCTATGCTGTCTCCACAAGGCTGGGCTGAGTCCAGACCATCCCTCCATCCACGTGGCACACAGCAGAAAATGAGACTCTAATGTTTAAAGATTATCCAATAGCTTTATATATTTGGTAATGCTCAAATATTAAGATGCCCACACAATTGGAAGTGTTAACCAATTAACTAACCTAGATATAAGTTGTTACCCAGGACTGCTTTCAGTACATGCGTAGTTATCCACGGCTCCCTCCTCCTCCTCTTCCTCCTCCTTCTCCTCTTCTTTCTCTCCTTACTCCTCCCACTTTAGCTCCTCTCAACTTACAGGGAAAATTTCCTGCTACACAGAGAATTGGTCATAGACCAAGCCTCCTTCCTGTGTCCAGGAGGGAAATAGCTGCATAAGTACCCCACCCTTTTCTCCAGCTATCATATTCTAATATGCAGATCTCATCATTTTGTCCCATTTATATTTGAGCATTGAGCCACAATGCTACAGTAAGTATCATTTATTTGGGGGAATTTTGAGCATGGCAGTTGCCAACTTGATGGGATTTGATTCAACATGAAAACTGCTCTCTAGGGATATACAGAAGGAATTTTCTAGATAAGGACATTTGAAGTGGAAAGATGTGCCTTAATTATGAGCTGTGCCATTTCATGTCTGTGCTTCAAGAGTGAATACAAACAGGCATTACGTTCAGTATAGGCTATGATGAGTCTCTGCCTCCTGACTACAGATTTGGTGTGACAGACCAGCCATTTCCTGCTCATACTACCACATATTTGTTGCAGTGATGAACTCAATCCACTGGAACTATAAGCCAAAGTAAACCTCGTCTTCCCTCAGCTGCTTTTGTCAGTAATTGTTACAATTGCATGTGTTAATTAACACATCAAAGACACCTTAGAGATGCACCAAAATGTGTTGATGTCACATTAAGGAAGAAGAGATATTTCTTCTTTGAATAGTTCAACCGAGATTATGCCCCAATTTGAAATCTCCACATCTCTTTGTCCTCAATCTGCCTATATTTTGTGGTTACTGAGTAGTCTGTTGTATTTCTGTCTGTTGTTGATGTCTGATAGCTCTGCTGTCTTTTTCTGTGTCTATGTCTAGTCTGGGTTTCTGTTGGTGTGTGCCTGATTCTGTGACTATTTCTAATAAAAAGCTTTGTTCTGTATTTATTGAACAACACATACATACATACACATACACAAACACACACAATCACATGCATACATACAAATACACACACACACACACACACACACACACACACACACACACACAATGGTATGGGAAAAGATTAGAGATTCCCTACAGAAATTTTACCAGAATTTTCTAGGGAAGAATTTACTTTACTAAACCAAGGCACTGAAAACCAAAAACTAGTATTATCCACATACTGCTCCCAAAATTAATAAGTCCTTTATTTTTTTAAGAGTGCTTTTAATCTGTTGGCTCTGTTCAGCAAAAGATTACCACAAAATACATGTTTACACATACATTTTTCTGGGTTAGGGCAAGCCTTCATAGCAAGGTTAAAGTTGTGCATTTAGCTTAGGTAAAAAAGCGGTTTCATGGGAAACCAAGACATAGTAAGATTTGTTATATTGTCCTCTTAAAGGCAGATTATACTTATTAAAGAAGCTGAGTACAGACTAGGACAGCAGGTTAAGTATGTAGTCTTAAATGATGTCAAGGTATGTTATTAACTTAGCTGTAATGCCCAGTAAAGGTTTACTCTCTTTTGAGTCTAAGATTTTCAGAAAAATGTATCACTGTCCAAATCCATACAAATTATACTCAATTATGAATCTCTACAGTAAGCACTCTCCACTGTAAACTAGAAGTCTCCCTCTATTAGTGAAACTGATATCAACAATAATGAGAATGAACATAAATGTGATAGAAGGTAATTTGATAGGCATATCACATCTATTTATTAAAAATACAATGCCCCCTTACTGGTACCTATGACTTTTCTTGATGCAGGTATTTATATTGGCTTCTATTTCCAGGGAATTTATTGCAATGGAGTGAGAAACCAGTCAGAACTCAGTTAATTGCACACATAACAGTCCTGTTGTTATTGAACTGCTGAGCACACCATGCTTGACATCTTGGCAGTATAGCATTCAATGACATCTTGGCAGCACTGTTGGTTACAATGCTCTCCCAGAAGCCTGCATGGTACTGTCTCGAACTATGAAAGGGATCTTCCAGATCATTTCCAGCTCAATTTCTCCATTTCCCAAAGTGTGTGGTATCTTCATCAATAGGAATTTATTTCTTTTTCTGTCATGTAAATAATAACAGTGGCAATAAATAGCCTTTAGGGTTTCTGAAGCACAGGGGTCTTCCTTATCAACAACTCATATGGAAACAACCCACCTGCACTACAGAGATTTTTACCTCTAAACTGTATGACTTCAAAGAAGTTTATCCCACTCTCTCTTGGTTTCTTGGCTTAAACTCAATAAAATTCTATCACTACTGGATTAAAATAATACCTTAAAAATTTTGTAAGACACTTAAGGTTTATTATGTTATTTAAAAACTCATAAAGAAAGCTGAGCAGTGGTGGCACACACCTTTAATCCCAGAACTTGGGAGGCAGAGACAGGTGGATTTCTGAGTTCGAGGCCAGCCTGGTCTATAGAGTGAGTTCCAGGACAGCCAGGGCTATACAGAGAAACCCTGTGGTGGAAAAAAAAAACATAAAGAATGGAAAGGCTCTTTGAAGACTCACTGTTTTCTGTTCCAAGATAAATGCCAGTTGGTCTTGGATAACTAAGGAGATAGTAATAAAGAAAATTCTAGTAAGCATAGCATGTAACACTCTCATGACTTGTCTCAGTGTCTTCTTAAAAGACCGCTATTATGTACAATGTATTTGGAGAACACTATCCCGTCTTGTCCTCCATATCCAGTTGTTTTCCATGAGCCACTCAGTCTCTCCATGCTGGAGTGCTTCTTCCTCCACTGTAGGACTATTGTGCTGTTCCTAGCCTAGTGAGCTTGCTGCCTTGCAGCATGGCATAGGCCCAAAGAGAAATAGTATTGTGATCTAGACTCCCAGCCTACCAGTGGATCCAGATGCCATTTTTCCAACAGTCACCAGGACAACACCGTTGCCATGGAATTTCCACTAGCCATTCCTGACTGCTGAAAATCCACCAGGCTGGGTGAATTACCTTCAACCCACTACACAAGAAAGAAGGACATGCTTAATCTTTTTGCCTACATTACTTCATCAGTTATGTCTTCTGTGAACTGCTGCTCAGGATTTCAAGCCTTCTCAAACCTCACTGGGATATCTCTTAGCTTTTATTTGCCTTTAAGTAATCCCACCCCCTCTGTCTGAATTGTTGTCCTCTCACAGCTTCTTGATCGCTTTTGCAATTTACAAACCAAGGTGTATGCCAGGTAAAAGCTTCTCCTGCCTCATCGTTTTAGTTACAGTCCTTGTTGCTGTGATTAAATGTCTGACAGAGACAACTTACGAAAGAGTTTGGTTTTGCTTCAGTTGGAAATTCACTGTGGTAGGGAAGGTATGTTGTCAAAAAGATGAGGCCACTAGTCACACTGCCTCCACGGTCAAGAAACAGAGAGGAATGGCTATTGTGCTGATCTCAAGTTCCAATTCTTGTTGGGTCCAGAACCCCAACCCATGAAAGCAGTGCTGTCCACATTTAGGGTGGGTCTTCCCACTTCAATTAACCCAATATAGAAGGTTCCTCACAGACACATTTAGAAATCCTTCCAGGACACTCAGTATAGTCTCTCCTTTCAAGGGAATTTGGATTTTCACAGATGAAACCTGTGATGGGTGGGCTTTTGCCTCCTGGCCCCTTCCGTATTGTACCAGAACAGCACACTGGGTGTCTCTTCAAGCATACTAAATATCTCAACAATTGCCTATGCTTTTAAACCCCCTTCCTTATCTGCAACTTTATGTTTTCTGTTCCCCACCAAGCCAAATGTTTTCCATGTATTTTTGTTGTTGTTCTGTTTTCCTGTGCTGCATTACACTGCAGACCTGGGTAAAAGTAGTGAGCCATAACTGTGTCACAATATGGATATGATTTTGACATGAAATTCCCTTTGCCAAACAAATGAGTCCATTACTTTTCAATTCAGCCTCACTCAAATTCTCAGAATATAGGAAGAGTGTATAGTGAGTCTTTGCCAGAAAGTAACAGAAATTGCCTTCAGCCCAGTTCTTGGCAGAATCCTCTTTTCTGTATAAAACCTCATAAAATGAGCCTATTTTCTGTTTGTCTAGGGTGTTTTGGTTTTCTGAGCTTTTAGTACAATAGCCAGTGGACCACACTCTCATAACTGAAGTGATAAAACTAATACCATCTTGCCCTGACTCCATTTTGTGTTTGCTTAGACAGTTCTGAGCCCTCTTAACCCACACAGTCATGTCTTCCTTGGCAATTTGGCATGGACAGCAGAGAACACTGTTGCTTGGCAAAGTTTCAGCTTACAACGTCACAGATCATAATTCTTGCGCATCCTTTTACTTTTATCTTTGATGATTCTCAGTATGTTTTACAGGAATTTCCTTATGCTTTTTCCTATGGGAGATTTTGGATTGGCTTTGGTAGAGGATGTGAATGCATAAGATGGTAGTCTTTCTAAACAAAATGATTCTTTGGAAATAAATCTCAGCCACCTTGGGACCATATAGTGTGATAACTCTGTTTACTCTTATGAAAGAATCTTCATTGTGCCCCACTGTTTTCACCAAGAATAAAGAAGTTAAAGACTTATTAACTGAAAGATGGTGTTAGGAACTCTCAGCTATTTATACATAATATCAAGAATCTCTAGAGAAACAGTGGGCCCAGACTCAGAGTCTGAGGCCTTGGCTATTGAGGGCAAGAATTCAATTAATAAGTATAAAATAGTACCCATAATTGATTCTCTGGGTACATGACTTACACGATGAATAGCAAGATCTGGTATGCCCCATGAGAAGCAGATTCTGTTAAAAAGGTAGACTGGCTTGAACCCCCTCTACCATATACTGATGCATACATTGAAGAAATTTAGAGTAGTATGGCATAATAAAAGGAGAATAAGATATAAGGGACTTCCCTTTAGGGAGTGTATGAGCAGACTGTGCCCCTATTAAAGACTAAAGCGCATAAGCAGTGCAATTAGGAAACAGCTCAATGTTTGTTATACTACATAGTACAAACAGTGTTCCCTGAGAAATGGCAATATTTTTATGGCCTTTCCAACTTGGACCCAGCAGAATACCTCCCACAAAGAAGGGTGGTGAGAAAGTAGCAAAGCCATTTTACCATCAGTGAGTTGATGGCTTGAGAATACAAGAGCATCCATGGAGTGGGCTTTAAGAAGTTTGACCACTGGACATGCAAAGAAATCTGGAATTTTGTAATGAAGGAAATGGACTCCAGATGTGCACATTGATACCAGCCTCAATAAAGCCATCTGAACCAAAAGAGTAAGAAATGTTCCATACCACATCTGAGTATGCTTATCTAGAAAACTTAATGAGGATGACAAATCACTAAACAAGCTGTACACATTGGTAACTTAAATGTGTCTTACCACGTTCTAGAATCTACAGTCAGTCAATGTGGATGAGCACTAATCTGATGAATGTCAAATAAAGTTGCAGAACTCAGGAAAGAAGGAAGGAAGGAAGGAAGGAAGGAAGGAAGGAAGGAAGGAAGGAAGGAG
>NW_021604598.1:4618844-4634039 GCF_004785775.1 Grammomys surdaster | reverse complement strand
GAAGAGAAGAGAAGAGAAGAGAAGAGAAGAGAAGAGAAGAGAAGAGAAGAGAAGAGAAGAGAAAATTGCTCTTCTGGGTTTGTTTCTTAGGTCTCAGTGTCTGGGATCTCCTGACCACAAAGGCTGAGATCACGCAGGAGGAAATCTTAAGGGCAACCTGGTGGGATTGCTGAACATTAGAAAAAAATAAGCACTTAGATGCCTGATAGGTTTATTGCTTTTGCTTCAAAGAAAAATACTGTAATAAAGTTTCAATCTGTATATTGAAAAGGGCTAAAATAGGTTAAAAACCAACTATGAAAAGATTGTACACGTCTTGGAATCATCACGTCTTCTTTCAACATTATCTGAGAATAAGCTACTATGCAACTATAAAGTTTAAAATGTATTTATTTTCTCAATAAACCCACAGCTATCATGATTCACCCTCAGATCATAAATCTACCCTTTGCTGACTTCACACCTACTCTTTGGGATGTGAACCTTGCTAGAGCTGGACTCCAGCAGCGATATGTATGAGATTTCCATGGTCTTGACTACGGTCCAAATGTATTAAACAAAGTGATTAATGTCATAGAAACTAAACTAAAATAAGTGGAGATGGAATGAGACAAAAATGATTGTCCTATCTGCCCAGTCAATTGAGCATCAAACACTGGCTTTCATAAGAAAGTCTCATTCCCTCAGTAGCACTTGCTCCTCTTCCATTGCCTTGATATCCATGGGTCCCCCAGCTACTGATAACTGTGTTCCTGATGGGCTATTCCACTGATTACTTTAGGCTATGCAGCCTTTCTTTCAAGGAAGGTTGTGTAGTTGCATTGCTTAATCTCTGTTTCCACAGAGTGGAAGCAGATCCTTTAAGACTCCATGTCTGGCAGCTTGTTTCATGAGGGTTTGAGAGGTCATTTCCTGGTTTTTGGTTTTTCTGATTTTTTGTTTGATTGATTGGTTGTGTTTTTTTTGTTTGTTTGTTTTTTTGTTTTGCTTTTAATATGATTTTAATTTAAATGGGTTTACATCAGTCTTCCCCCTCCCTTTTCTTCATCCATCCAGCCTCTCCCAGCTACCAAGATGTATATGTGTACATTATGGTGTCTATTTTATTGGTGATGTGTATATGGTTTCAAGACTGACCGCTCTGCTTTAGACAACCAACAAGAGAGCTCATCTGTGGGAAAAGCTAATTCTCCTTCTCTGAGCTGTCATTAGTCACCTATAGTTCTTTGTCTAGGAATAGGGCCCTGTGAAGACTTCTCCCTTTCACAATAACATGTCCACTGGTTTTGCCATTGTTCTGGTGTAGTTGAGGTTGACATTTCTAGGAGAGGTGGTTTTGTATCAGATGTCATGGTGTTCTGGCTCTTATGATTGTTTTGTCCTATTTCCGTGATATTGCCTAAGACACAGATGCAGTAGTTGTGATATAGATATATACACTGCACCTGGTCTCCCCAGGATATACTGAGCTTTATATTGTATCCAGTTGTGGTTTTCTGTATTGGTCTCCATTTGCTGTGAAGAAAGATTTCTTTGCACATGGGTGGTAGCTACATTTACCTGTGAGTATAAGGATAAGATTTAGAATGTAGTGAGACTTTATGCTGGCCTACCAAAATAACAGTTGTAGATTCTTTTCTAAGGTTCATGATTTCACTAGCCTGAGATGCTGACTAGGTATCCAGTACCAGGCATAATTCACCTCCTGTTGAGTGGGCCTCAAATAAAGCTATTGGTTGCCAATGTCATGTGACTGCCACTTATTTTACCTTAACAAATATATTGCCATGCTGGTAACTGTCATGGATAGGTGTTGCAGCTAGGTAGGAATGTTTGATTCCTGCCCTCCTTTGGCACATTGTATAGTACTTTTTAGAACCATGGAACCAAGATCACGGCAAGAAATTTTCAGGCCTGACCAAGGTTGAATCATCCTAGTCCTGTGTTCTAAGTCTTCAGCAATGGGGACTTATCTTTGATCCTTGACAGGCGACCAATGGTTATATTACTAATCTATATTGTCCTTGAGGTCATTTTCTCATGGAGAGAGAGAGAAAGAGAAAGAGAGAGAGAGAGAAAGAGAGAGAGAGAGAAAGAGAGAGAGAGAGAGAGAGAGAGAGAGAGAGAGAGAGAGAGAGAAACAGAGACAGAGACAGACAGAGGGAGTATAATCATGTAATTTTAGGTAAATAAAACATAATACTATTTCTTAAGGCTTTCTCAAACAACCTTTGTATAATTTGGCCCTCATTACTCCTTCTGTATTGACCTCCCTTCATCTTTCCCACTTGGAGCCCTTTCTTTGTTCAATTTCCTACTTCATATTTACCATGTAAGTCCATTCCTGTTGGGCCCCATTTTGTCCCTGGTTTGGGCCTTGTGGATAAACCCAAGCCTGGCTCCAGTTTCTGTGGTCTTGTAGGAGAGTCTAAGCCATGCTTGAGTTTTGAGACCTATCTCAATCACTTCTGTATTGGGTTGACTCAGCAAGAACTGTTTGGCCCTGCCTCTGCCCCACCATTGCTTATGTAGAGCTTTGCCATTGGCTCTGTCAGTCACCCCATACCTTCCATCACTCTTCCCCACCCCCTACGTCATCTCTCCCCACCAAAAATCCCCCTCCTTATGCTCCTAGTTTACATAAGCGAGAGGCTGAAGCAATCAAGTTGAGTTTCTGCTTTGACAAGACTCCCAGCCCAGTGTATTTCTTTTGGGCTGTTGACACTCACCATTCCATTCAGACCCACTCAGCCGCAGAGAGACCCAATGGGACCAGGACCACTCTCACCTGGACCTACTGCCAAGGAGCCTATACATTCCAAGCTATCCCCATTACAGGATCCCTGCATACTTTCTTGATTTCTATGGTTACTCAATGTTGTATGTTGTCTATTAGATCAGGATTGATGGAGGTGACTAGGAAACTCAGGCAGACAGACATATCCAGCATCAGATTGTCCTTTAATTAGAACAATGAAGGACGTCAGTCTCTCCACAGGAGTGGAGACTGCCCACACGTGGCACAGTGGCTTGAGAGTTTGTAAGGCAGAAAGGGGGCTTTGAGAGTGAATGATACCATCTACATCTCCCATGAAGTCCCTAAGTGTAGTCACCAGCAGTTTTTGGTGTGCTGACCTGATCAGCCACTTTTGCAGGTATTATCAGTCAAATGAAGTTTCCTATTTGGAGTTTCTCAGACCACCTGAGGCTTTTAGGTTCTGATGATTTAGAACAAAGAACCACAGATGGGAGAGAATATGTGGTATTTGTCTTTCTATGTCTGGATTACTTCACTCAATATCATATTTTCTAGGTCCATCCATTTCTTTACAGAGGAATAAGATTCCAGGGTGTATAACATGTGTATTTATTGTTTATCTATTGAAGGACAATTAAATTGTTTTTATATCCTGGCTATTGGGAAGAGGGTGGCAGCGAACATGGCTGAGCAAGTATCTGTGGAGTAGGATGTGGAATACTTTGGGTGTATTTCAAGGAGTGGTATAGCTGAGTCATACAGTAGATTAATATTTAATATTTTGAGATTCTCTACACTGACTTCCAGAGTGGCTGTGTCAATTTCCCTAACCATCAACAGTGAAAAAGGGTTCCTCCTTCTCCAGAACCTCTCCTGCATTTATTATTAATTCTTTTAATGATCTTAGCTATCCTGACTGGAGTGAGCTAAAATATGAAAGTTGTTTTAACTTGCATTTCACATCTTATTTCTTCTATTGAGAATTGTCTATTTATATCAATGACTTATATTTTGTTTTTGACTTGTTTGTATATTATGAATATTAAGCTTCTGTCAAATATATAGCTGGCAAAGGTTCTTTCTAATTTGTGTATTTCTTCTCCATTCATCTGATTATTTTCTTAGCTGTATAGTTTCATGAGGTCTCCATTGTCAATAGTTGGCCTTAATTCTTTGCTTCTTAATTTACCTAGCTAGCCTGTGTCTTTTGATTGGAGAGTTGAGATTATTAATATTTAGAGTTATTATTTAAAGGATTGTGTATATTATAGTCAGTTTGGTGTATTTTTAAGTTGACTTGTGTCCTTAGATATGATGATGATGATAACATTATCATTTAATTTATTTTCTTTCTAGAGTCACATGGTTATGCTTACCAATCTCTTTGTTTTAGAGTACTGCTTCCAGTTTTCTTTTTAGTGTTTTAGTGTCGTTGTTGGATGTGAATTTTTAAGGCTGTTTGAATTATGGAGAGTTTTTTTCCTTCAACTATGACAAATAGATTTTCTGGGTATAGTGATCTAGATTTGTACTCATGTAATTTTAATGCATGGAGTGTAGTGTTCTGGGTTCCTTTGTCTCTGAGAATTTCTATTTGAGAAAGCAGATGTTATTCTGATGGGGTTTCCTCTATATGTGATTTGTGGGTTTTCTCTTGCTGCTTTCAATATTTTTTCTTTGTGCTTCATATTTAGTGTTTGGAATATGATACACCGTGGAATTTTGTGGGGAGATTACCTACTTGGTTTTCTTGTATGCATCTTGTGTCTGTATGGCATGTCTTAGTTTGGTGAAGTTTTCTATGATCTTATTAAAGATCTGGATATGCCATTTTGTGGAATAGTATTCCTCTTCTAACTCTATAATTCAAGGATATGATCTTTTGATGTTGTTTCATATTTTCTATATGTTCCTATTTTTCCATTTTCTTTGCTTACATTTTCTATGTCCTCTACATTATCTTGAGTTGTTCTATTTTGTCTCCTGATTGGTTCATCCTACTTGTAAGCATTTCCTCTGAGTTTTCTAAATGGTATACTGAAGTTTTCAATTCTATCGTTATTTCAGCTGTATTCTCTTGAATATTTCTATCTTTTTATTACACCCAGTTTTAGAATCCTAAATTATCTTCATTACTTCATTCAGATGTGTATCTGTAGTTTCTTGGGCATCATTCAAGCATTTATTACTATAATGTTGGGGTGCTATGAGGTAATTGTTCATGTATTTTTAAATTTTTCTTGAATTACTTGAGAACACTTGTGATTGTTCTTTTAAATCCTGTTTCCTGGGCTTCATCTAAGGTATTGATTTTTGGCTCATTATGCTCCACTGTCATACACATAAGCCTTTGTCGCATGTCTCTGCAATATTTTAGTGGAAGTGTAATTCTCTCTCTCCAACTCTGTTTGATTCTGCTAGTCCCACTTCAGGTGCCAATTGTGTGCATGATTTCTTCTGGTGAAACAAAACGGTGAGCTGACAACAGATCATGGAAAGAATCCCACCCCAAATACCCCCTCCCACATCTGGTTCAATGACCTACTGAGTTTGTTAAAGGTAATTTTAGGAGTGTGGCTGAAAGGTTGCTTACACTTGACTATGGATGACTCAAGGGCCCATACATCTCTGAACAGACCACTATAGCAGGCATGAGAGCTCATAAAAGCTACATGCCTGCATTTCACTGTTACAGTTCACAGGCTGTTCACCAATGGCTGATCTGAGACTTTTTCTTATAAGTTTCAATAGTTTCCTGAGCCTTGTAATCTTTGTTTATTTACAGTATCTTGTGAGTCTCCAACCAGAAGCTAATAGCAATATAACAGTGAAGATACATGCAAGTGATGCTTACAATGAAAAGAAGGTAATTGTTGTCCATAGTCTGTTAAGTTATTGATGTATAAACAAAGATGATTTAACCATATAATAGAAGTAGGCCATGAAAACAGAATGAAATTCTAATTCATATTGTAACATAGATAATGCTTTGGAGCATGTTACTACAGTATATATATATATCAAATCTCAAAAGAGCAGAATAATTTCATCTATACATTATATAGAGAGTAAAAGCAGCTCATAGAGATTGAAAAGAGATTAACATTGCCCTAGGGTTGGAGGTTGTAAAGGGAAACAAAATACGTTATATGTTAAAGGTGATGAGGAAATCTTGGCATGCAATTGTGGTGATGCTTATAGTTTTATGAATATGATAAAATAGTTAATATGTGTACTTTGTGTTTGATGGTATGTGAGTTATATATTATATGAACCATAACAGAGATAAAGTAGAGAAGAGACACCTGCAGAAGCAATTTCCATGTAAGTTGAGAGACAAACACCAGGGCAAGGAATTTCCTTAGAGCTCAGCTATGTCACAAGTAAACTGACAACATTAAGAGGCAAGACTTTTTTCTAAACTAGTCTATTTTCACTAAAGAATACAATTATTACCCAGAAGTTATCAACCAGACATGAATTAAATGGAGAAAGTTGAGGAGGATCAGGAAAAGAAGAGGTAAACAGGACCCTTAGGGAAATGAGGGGAATTTCCCAGGATCTGTTTAAAGGGAGATGAAGCATATTGATTTTATGTTTTTTTTCTTAGTCACATCTGACCAATTGAATCAAGTGCAGAGTGGGTGGATATTTAACCAGAGTTGGCATTTTCAGAGTGAGTGGAATAGCGTCTTGAGACTGTGTAAAAAGCCAGTTATTATGATGAATCATGGAATCTTAGAGATATGACTATAGGAGCAAAGATGTGAGGAGGTTAATGGGCAGAAAATGTGCTGAGGTTAATGGGATGTTGCTGGAAGGCTGAAAAATCACCAGAGTGGGAGTAGAAGGGAGACTGGGCTGGAAAGGTAAGCAGTGAGGATGGTCTAAAATTTGGATGCTGAGATTGAGAGTGAGCAATTACTAGTAATGGTTATATCTCTGAAGATGAATAGCTAATAGATAGTGGAGAATAAAGCATTATATCCAAGTAACTTGCAGGGCCCAACACAGAACTATTAAGTGCTTCTGATTAAAAATGATAATATGTGTCTGAGGAAGAAATGGCCTCATAGGTATTAGTCCTTCTCTAGAAGGAGGGAGATGTTTACTACAAAGTTCAGTAAGTTACTGAAGGTCCAAAGTCAAAGGGTTTGAGGAACAAAGTAAGTGAGATAGGTAAAGATGCCCATGGAATCCAGATCAGACCAGCCCTCACTTGTTAGGTGAAATAGCAACAGTTCAATAAATGTCTGAGAGTCACAGACAAAGCAGGGAATCACTACTCTTTCTGGGAAGCAGGGCCTAAATCTGTTATTCTTCCTGAGACTGGGCACCATGTAAGACCAAGCCTTGGAAGACAATCCAGGTCAGGGTGTGGTACAGTGGAACACATGTCTTCAGCATCATTTTGGTTTAATAATGAATTTTTAGAGATAATGAATTGGTGTCACTGAAGTCGTTTGATCTCTAAGATTCAGTGGATGTAATTGAAGAACAATAACAATATTCAGCTTAAGAGAGAGTTGTACACCTAGTGGGTCCTAAACATGTCATAGCTAATTTAACTTCAAGGATAACAGCTATTACCTCAGAAGCTTCAAGGGAAGCCAAGAGCTTAATTTATTTCTGCAATGTTGAAAATTAATAGATTAAAACTAAGAGAAATTGAGAAGGTACAGTAAATAAAAACACATTTTGAAGAATTCTCATGGTCAGTTATTCTAGAGTCATGAGTATGTTTGCATTCATCTGGTCATGTGACTTTACCCCATTACTAATTTTTGTTTTACCAGTCTGGACCTGAAGGCCAATTTTCTTATGTCAATAGCATTTTTATTGTATTCAGGAGACAGTACACTATTAGCTACATGTCCAAAAGTTTAAAGTTGGGAAGATATACTCTTATGTTTTAAACATTAGGTAGAAAAAGAAGTGTGTTCCATTATTTTGGGTTATAAATGAGGCATATTATTGCTTTTCTTGCAAACCAAATGTTCTGCTTCTAAAGTGAAGTGTAATTATACTTCCCCAAACAAAACACTGACTTGTTAGATCTTTATGTCTTTAACCATCTGTCGTCTCTACAGTGGCTAGTTTGGAGCAAGATAGTCTCAGAAGGCAATTGGAACACCTTTGTACTATGATTGACTTCTTTTCTGGAGAGGTAAATACTGGCAAGGCTGTGGTGGTCTTAGACTCCTTAGAGGCAAGAAATGCAGCTAGACAGTAATCCAAATTCTTGTCTTTGATACTCACGTAATTAGAAAAAAAAAACTTCTATTATCATACATTCATTCTGGGAGATGCTGTTTTTAATGGTGCCTGGCATCCCTGGAGAGATTTTATGCTGATAAATTGTACACATTCCACACTGACACTTCACTTGGCATGGCTCTGAACCTACAAGCCAATGTTTAAATGAAGCCTTTATTGTTGCTTTTGCAAGCTTAAGAATGAGGTAGGGAATGGAACTTTTTGCCCAGCATAATGAACCACTATCTAGTCAAGTAAGTCTCACTCTAACAATTAGCCAAAGTGATGCTTATTTTCCACAGTCTGCTCAATAAAGCAAGCAAGCCTTTGCTAGAAATTGGCTCCACTGCTTTCCAGTCATTCTTGGAAAGGGTTGGCTTCTAAAT
The DNA here is from genome assembly GCF_004785775.1 of Grammomys surdaster. Lineage (NCBI taxonomy): Eukaryota > Metazoa > Chordata > Mammalia > Rodentia > Muridae > Grammomys > Grammomys surdaster. The sequence continues at coordinate 4,625,639 of NW_021604598.1, read as the reverse complement.
ATGCATTTGTGTTCAGTTAATAATGTATTGATCTCCTAAATGAAACCGTATTTCCTAGTCTTTTGCCAAAGAAAGAGGAGACAATGCCTGCATTAGCAAATGGGGCCACGCCAATATCTCCTATCCAATAATAGGTCTTATGAAAATGAGCCTTTTTTAAAGAACTGAAATTTTTACATATATCTCATTTGTTGTCAAGGCCAGTACTTTGCCAAGTCCTTGAATTAGCAATCATTTTATGAGGGAATTGTTTTAAGACCATCATACAAAATAATAAAAACAAGCATCATATGACATAATTTAAGACAGCTTTAGTCTTTCTCTTTTTACTTACCCTCCACCCACTTTTTCTTAACCACTTCTCATTCACTCCTTCTATACGGATGCTTTATGGCTTCCCTAGCTGAGTAATTTTACTAGAGCTAAAAGCAAAATGAGTCTCCTGGGAAGAGAACATTGTATTTCAGAATCCTAGCACAAACTTTAAGCTTGTAGGTGAAGAAATAGATATGAAATTGTTGAAGGATGAAGATGAGCAAAGGACTCTTAACATCTGGAGAACTTCTCCCATTCAGGCTTTTCTCCTAGCCTGCCTGCGCCTCATCCGATTATGTCCATGGACTATGCTGGATCTCAAAGAATCACGTGGTGTTCCTGAAGTAACCAAGGAAACTGATACCATTCTACACTTACTGTTGGAGTGGAAGAAATTGCAGATGAACAGTGACTGCACTTAAGTTTTCAACCCTTGTATCTGAATAGATCCTCTAAATCAGAATTAAGATAATGCAAAAGTAAATAATGAAACATGTTTCTTTTACACCCATGTTTGTGGAATAAGACTTATTCCTATGCCAATGTACATTTCACAAGGCATTGTAACTTATAAAACATTCACCTTAATGCATACCTTATGATAAACTTATGTATAAGTAAGCATCATCTTGAACTTGCTTCATAGTTTAGAGAATTAAAATTCAGAGAAGTTGAGTAAGATTTCCAAGAAAACACAGCTAAACACAAGGCAAAAGTAAGACAGAAAGTCAGCTCCTCCTCTGTTTAAATGTCATGCTTATTTCAAGATGATTTCACTCTGACTGTCTAACCGGGAAGCTAGCTGCGTTCTTGAAGTGCTATTGAAAAGGCAGCTAGAGTTATATGCTTCATTTTATAATATAATTAATAATAAACAATTAAAAGTTCAGAACTTGATCACAGTTGTCAGAGTCCCTGTGGGATATGAGTCCTGGAGATTTTCTCCCCAGCTGCCCACAGATCTCAGCTCTTCCTTAGGCCCTGAACATTCACTCCTTTTTCAAATAAGCTGCCAAGATGCCATGCCTTTGATCTCTAGTTAAACATTTTTGTACATTAAAGAAAGCATTATTTTCACATACAATTATATTTAAACATCTTCCATCTTAGTAAAACACTCAACTCTTTCTTTCCAAAGAGAACTGCTAAATTATCCTAGTCACAGAAAATCTTCCAGAGCAGTAATCTGCACACTGTTCCTCCATTCCATTCTCTCTCTGTCTACTCTGTTCCCACTGCCCATCATGAATAAAATTTTACCTACTGCTTTTACATCAGATCTCCTCAGATCTATAATAACTACAAAAAACCACATGTCACCAAAAGCATTATACAGTTGTTTCTTTTCAGATTTAGCTTATAGGTGGCCAGTTCATCATACCTGCTCTCTATAGCAGACTTCTGGGTTCCTCTGAGGCCACTGGTTTCAGAGTTCTTTAGAGCACCTTTCTCCTAACTGTGTATTGGTCTCATTGCTCTTCTGACTCTTTGATTGGGGTACTGTCTTTAATTCTCAATTCTTTAACTCATTGATATCACATATTTGGATCAAACAATGGTAGTTCAGTTTTGCTGAACTAAATCAGTCATTTTTGCTGAATTCTGTGTCAAAATATCCATCACATATTCAAGTCAAAAATTTGCAAATCATCCTGTTTCCCCAAGCCCCTCCCATTTCCTCTAAAAATAAAATCCACTGCAGAGGGGCCCTTCTGTTCTATTTCTGAAGTCTTGATTCTACTTTTATATCTATTTTCATTGTTATCTTTTTATCTGGGTTTTGTGACCATATTAACAGCTCTCACTTCCCTTTATCTACTATTCCTGTCTCATGCTCTTCCAAAGCAAAGAAAATCATTTAACAGCACATTTAAAATAATCTGACTCCTATTATATGAATCTTCCCAAAGATCATTTTTTATAAAATAAATAAAAGATCCTCTCATGTTCCACAAGCTGGTAGTGGTCACACACTGGCTTTGATCCTGTTCTATAGCCCTCTCATATTTTTTCAAGCCTCTTCCAGTTGCACTGAACTTTGAAGTTCTCAGATAAAGTATGTCTTTTTCCCACCATGCCCTATACACATCCCCCTTCTTCTGCTAGAACCATTTTCCTTCCAAATTTATCTTTGGTTCTCATTTCTTGAAATTCTCAGAAATAATCTTCATGCCACCCCATCACATACCATTTAAATCCTAAATACCCCCATAGGCCTCATGTGTTAAAACTTGGTCTCCATCCCTCAATGCTGGTAGAAGATGGTGTAACCTTTAGGAAGTGGGGTTCAGTAGAAAGGAGACAGGCCATGGGGTCATGCCCTAACAAACCACTTTTTCTTTCTCATTTTGTTTCCCAGTCTTCAAAGAAGTTAGCAAACTGTTTGACCATATGCCCTTTCCATGTTACAGGATGTAACCACAATAAAAGTGACCAGGCTGTCAATTGTGCTGTCGGATGACTTTCATCCCATTACTAGGGAGGCAGAGGTAGGTGGATCTCTGAGAGTTCAATGTCAGCCTAATCTACAAAGTGAATGCAGGACACCCAGGGCACTACTACACAGAGAAAATCTGTCTCAAAAAAAACAAACAAACAAAAACAAACAAACAAAAACAACCAACAACAACAAAAAACCCACCAAATACAAAACATAACTGTAGGCTTAGATATTTTTCAAAACCTACTTTTAATAAGGATTCTCAAACATTTCACCCCCGTTCTAGCCCATCATCCAAAGGTAGGGGAAAAGATGGTAAACGGGACAAGGAGATGTGGACCTGTTTAGAAGTAGTTCTTTGGCACAGTTATAATCTCTGTTGTCGGGATACCAGCAGTCCAGTTCAGCAGTGTCAGAATACCAAACTCGAATCTGTAGCACTGGCCTGATACAACAGAAATGGCCAGGTCTCTGCCAAATCAGCAGGAGTCAGCAGGAGCTACCAAAGCCAAGAGACGTTCTCTGCTATGCCTCTTCCACGAAGTGAAGGTCAGCAAAGAGGTGAGACCAACAAAGTGTTGCAAAGCTAGCTATGCAAGCCCCTGCCCTGTCACTGTGCACTGAGTCCTATTTATACTTTCTCCAAACATCATGTGTCCTGCCACAGGTCTTGCCTCAGCAAAATACCATGGGAGTCTGCATCACATGACACAACAAAACTTCCATTACAAACAACAACAACACAAATAAACAAAGCAAACCAACAAAGGTAACCAGGCCATGTAACTGTGGATTAAAAATCCTTGAAAAATGTCCTTCATTTTAGTAAGTTGATGTTCTCAGGTAGTTTTCCACACTAATGAAAACATGACCAGCACACCATATAAAATATTCAGAGCCTTGCCATATTTACTTCTTTCTTGGAATTTAACAAGGTCTGTAATAGCTTCCGTAAATTGGTCAATAGCAATATTCTGTCTATTTTCACATGAAAACACGGTCCATAGAAGGGTTGTTTGTTCTTAGATCTCAATTATTGAGTTCCATGAAGGACACAGAGAAATGTTCTAACTAATAAGTATGGACTGAAAGATCTGGGCTGCAACCCAACATTCAGCAGATCAGTTGTTTTCAGTTTGCTTTCTATTGCTCTGATAAAGGCCATGACCAAAACAATTTGAGGAGAAAGGGTTTGTTTAATTTACACATCCTGATTTCAGTTAATTACTGAGGCATTTGTTCCAAGGAAAGGAATTCAAATAGGATGGGAACCCAGAGGCAGGAACTGAAGCAGAGGCCTTGGAGAAGTGCTGCTTACTGGCTTGTTGATCTGCCTTTTAAATTTTGAATCTGCCAGTTCTTTCAATCATATGACCCAGTTTCTTAGAATAAACCTGCTTCAGATAATAAATATTCTAGTATAAATAATAATGAATAATAAATATTCTTGTGGTTAAGCTACTTCAAAGAACATAACTTATCAAATTTATAAACTTAATATTCATAAAGATATACTTCTAGGGCCTGAGAGATGGCTCAGTGGGTAAAAAGCACTTACAAGCCTAAAACCTGAGTTTATCTCAGGACTCACCCTCAAGATGTCCTCTGACCTCTACAACTGGACCCTGGGACATGGGTCCCTTTCCCATAAATACATTTTAAAAATGTGAAAATGACAGGGCTAGAGAGATACTTCAGTGGCTACTAGTACACACTGTTCTTTAGACCTGAGTTCTATTGTCAGAATCTATATTAGGCAAGTTACACCTGCCTGTATAAGCAGATTTAGGGATATCCATTGTCTCTGGAACATCTAATGTCTCTGACCTCTGGTATATACATCGCATTTTGATCTTGCTCACCACCTTCCCCAGTTCCCCACTTTCTTACACAAGTTTATGGTTTTTGTTTTTAAAAATCATCAAGTCTAATTTAAAACATCTTTTTAGATTTATTTATTTATTTTGTGCATATGGATCTTTTGCTTGCATGCATGGGCCACATGTATGCCTGGTACCCATGGAAGTCAGACAGGGAATTGGGTCTTCAGGAACTGGAGTTACAGATGGTTATTAGCCACTATGTTGCTCCTGGAAACTGAACATGTTTCCTATGCAAGAGTAGAAAGTACTCTTAATCACTGAGGTATTCTCCAGGAAAATTTGTGCTGCGCATATATTCTTGGATGTGGAGCTATTCACTGGAGCATGGTGAATGTACCATGGATACAAACTTAAAGTAAACAAACTGCTCTCTCTTCTGAAAGCTGTCAATCACCAATATCTCCTCTTGGAATACTTCATATACACGTCCCATCTTCATGGTGGGAGTTTACCTGGCTTAAGCTTTCACGGGGCTTGTACTTGCTGTCACAACTGCAGAGAGTTCATATGCATAAGTGTCCTGTCTGAAAAACTGTTTCCTTATAGTCATTGACTACTTCTGACTCTAATTCTATCTTTATGCTCTCTTCATGAATCTTACAAGAAGGGTTCCATTTAGGACTAAACATTTCTCAATCTCTTATTCTCTACAGGTTGACCAGTTGTAGATCTCTCTAAGTTAATCAAAGTCTTATAAATAGAAGCTTCTTTGTTCATGGTTGAGAGCTACATTAATCTATGGGTATAATAATAAGTCTGATAAGTCATTAGGAATTGTGTTACACTATGCCTACTTAGCAGAATGTTCTAAGTGAGTTCTCCTATAGGGCCTACAACATGTCTAGACACAGGTTCGTGGCTCCAATTACAGTGCCAGGTATGGGTTTGTGTTTTGGAATGGGCCTTAAACCCAAAGGGAATAATGGAATAAAAAAGAACTAAGTGGTGCGGGAGATGGAGATGGCTGTCTAGAAGTGGGAATACTGAGAAAAAAACTAACACAGTAGACTTTCTGAAAAAAAAAAAAAAACCATAGGAAAACCTTCTACTCCAAACGAAAAACACATACACAACTGAAAAAAAACATGTCATGCTCGTCTTTCTGGGCCTGGGCTATCTCACCCAAAATGATTGTTTTCAGATTCATGCATTTACCTATGAATTTTATAACTCTTTTTTCCTTAATCCAAATAATGAACAATGTTCTGTTGCATAAATATGCCACATTTTTATTACCCATTCTTCAGTTGATTCCATTTCTTTCCTACTGTGAATTCAGTAACCATGAACATGGATGAGCGGGTATCTTTATAGTAGGATATGAAGTCCTTAGAGTACATGTCCAAGAGAGGCTTATCTGACTCAAATGGTAGATCCGTCCTTAGCTTTTCGAGGAACCTCCACATTGATTTCTATAGTCACCACACCAGTTTGTATTCCCACTACCAGTAAACAAATGTGCTCCTTCCCACACACCCTCCCCAGATTAGTCTTTATTTCTTTTTTTGATCTTAGCTATTCTGTCTTAGGTAAAATGACACCTCAGAGTAGTTTTAATTTGCATTTCTGTGATGTCTAAGGGTATTGAACAACTTTAGAAATGTTTGTTCTTCTTCCACCTTCATCTCCTAGTTTCGTTGGGTCCACTTGTTTGTGATGCACACATTTGTTTTTGCGTCCCAGAAGTTTCCTCCTCTCTAGCCCTACTAACCCCCAGCAGCTTGCTACATCAGACATTGATTGATGTCCCCTGCACTCATACCCTTCTGGCTACCTAACTCCTGCCCCCCTCTTCAGAAGGAACCCTGGATGGGTTTAATTTCTCCACTGATACTAATTACATGTCTCCACAAAGACAAAATACCTACAATTTGTTTTGGCTTAAGCTACATCTTTATAACTGATTGCGTTTAATAGGAGTTAAATTTAGGACCACATTCTCAGTTACAGAGAACAGTGGCATGTAGGCATAGCTCCCCCACACGAATCAAATCTGACATTCCAAAAGAAAACGGAAACACACAGCTTACCTAGCTGTCTTCCTAAGGTCATAGGCTTCAAGAAACAATAGCTGTCTTAAGTATCTCTCCTCTCTCTCTCTCTCTCTCTCTCTCTCTCTCTCTCTCTCTCTCTCTCTCTCTCTCTCTTTCTCTTCCC
>NW_021604598.1:4611177-4618744 GCF_004785775.1 Grammomys surdaster | reverse complement strand
TCTCTCTCTCTCTCTCTCTCTCTCTCTCTCTCTTTCTCTCCCCCCCCATGTGTGGTGTGTGTGTGTGTGTGTGATTATATACTGTAGTTCTTGAATGTAAGTGCTGCATTTCTGGCCATAATCTGAAGGTACATCACTTTTAGGAGTCATGGGAGACACCTTCAGACAAGGTCAGAGTCCAGAGTTTCTTTTCGGGTTAGGTCACTGCTTCCGTGACTGTGACTGGGGACTACTTGAAGATGCTGGAGGAGGGAGAGGAAGACACAATAGATGAGAGAAAGGTAACAAGCATGGACAGCAGGCCTCAGAGCACTTTGAGTCAAATGGCTGCAGAGCAGAGTTTCAGTGCCCAGAGGTTCAAGAGCAGTAGGCACCTGGGGTCTAGCACTGCAGGGAGGCTGCCAGGAATCTTTAACTGCACTCTGGGCTCTTGCCACTCACCTCACAGGCACAGCATGCTACTTTGCAAAATCAACACTTTATTTGAATAACTGTTATACACCATCCTTATTGCTTCTTTGAAAGAGAGCTGACATGTTAAGCAAAGAATTCTGTTAATCAAACTACACTCTTTCCATGAGGATAGACACTGGATCAGGAGCTGAGTGGCAATCAAGTCACAATTTCTACCTAAGGAGGATACCTTGTGCCAGTCGCCCCCTGGTGGACAGAGAGTAGCCGCTTTCACTTTGAAGGCTTCAGCTGAAGCAGAGATGGAATTCAGACAGGAGCTCAGGAGGCTCCATCAGGAACAATGCATGGCTTTCTCAAAGAACTTTTCCTTTTCCTTTTCACTTCTTTTCTTTTTTCTAGTTTTAGGGAAAAGGCCTTACTAAGAATTGATCCCCAAATGCATGCTAGGCAAGCATTCAATCATGTACTTATATACGATTATGAAACAAACTAGGTGTAGGTCTAGCACAATTTTTTAACACTGATTCTTTGAATATGTCTAACATCTCTCTACAGTGGAGAGTGGTGCATATAATACAGTTTTACAGGGCTGATTTTAAAAGTGAAGCAGGAGGGACAAATGAAAGATTAAAGAAAGATGAGACCTTTTCGTAGGCAAACTACATCCTGAACTCATCAACTAGTGCATACACAGTGGCACATCAGCAACCTAGCCAACAGACTTGGGTTGCACAGGATGCTGTGGGGTTTTGTATCGATGGTCTCTGTTGTAAATACTCCTGTCAACCACCAGTCTTGTTGCCTACCCTCTGAAGCCTGAGCAAGCTCCAGGTTACACTTTCCACAATCTCGCTTGCAGATTTCCTGGCTTTCAGTAAAGCTCCACTAAGTCTGGGTATAAAGCTCCCAAAGGTGATCCTGAGGTGTATGGAAAACATCTGTATGCACGGGAACACAGTGGCACACAGTACACATGGGTACACACTGGCACACAGTACACACTGGTGCACACTGACACACAGTACACACTGGTGCACACTGACACACAGGTTTGCACATGTCTTTCTGAATGAAAGCTTGAAAATCGGAATCCATCCAGTTGTCAAAGCATCTTTGACTCAAGAAATATTGTATACCAGAGATGAAGAGTCTCATTACACTAGTAAAACAGGTGACAGCGGTAGCACCTGGGCTATGTGGTTAGAACACCTAAGATCAAATACCCTGTGCTCTTTAGAAAGCAGCTGCATCTTCCAGTCTCAGCATTCTCTTCCACAAAATGGGAACAGTAACACACAATAATAACAATACATCTTAACACGTTGAATTAATATATTAATGTGGTATACAGTATGCCTAGCAAATTGCTGGGCACATGGGTAACTGTTCAATAAAGTTTGGACATCACTGTACTGAAACACAGAGAAGCTGTGGAGTGTCCCATTTCCAAAATGATAGTTTGGGCAGTATATATCTCTTAGTAATGTCTTAATATTTTAATATGATATACAGACTTGTTTTCATTTTTTCAAAGAAAAATATGTAGTCTCTTTGGAAATTATTTTTAGCATAGGCCTACATGGGGTAGTGAATTATATTACAGCATTATCTAGTTTTAAAGTAAATAGAGACTTGAATTATTATACAATTGATTTCAATTCATAGGTAAAATACTGCAAATGAATTGTGAAGACTTGGCTGTCTGTGTTATACACATATTCTATCTGCAATCTAGGACCTTTTAATTCTAGGCTGATTCTATCAAGCCATCTTAGTTCCTTTTATGCTTTCTTATTTTTTCTCTTTTCTCTCGCTTGCTTCTTGTTCTATCTTCACCCTCCTCCTCTGCCTCATCTCTCCTTATCTGCCTGCATTTCATCAAATACTCCAAAGTGTATAAAAGAAAATGCCAAGAGGCTGCCTCTGTGAAAGAGCATCACTCTGCATCAGGATTGCCGGAAAGCTCTTTCCCAAAGCCAATGTTGTCTGTCAGAGTCATGGGGCATCCCTGGATCTGAACTCTTTAGCTCAGTGCGGAAGTGAGCATCACAGTATATTTCTTCCTGTACTATTGGATCAAAATCTTCTTGAAGACAAGAACATGGCCTCACAACTGACAGAATATGAGAAAATACTGTTTTATGAGAAAAGTAGAGAAAGCACAAAGCTATTGAAATGTGGTGCATTTTATCAGTAAGGCTTTAGAATCTCCAGAGTCCCTGGACAGGACATCGTGCATGCTTGATGTTCCTTGCTTTCCTAGAGTCCACTGAGCAGACTGTGTCTAGGATCAAGAATGGTAGACATGACTGTGAGAAAAATAATTCAAAGTCTTTTGACATCTTGGAAACAGGACTCCAGAATCCCAAAAAGCCATAAAACACAATGACACAAGCCTAGAAACAGTGTGTGGCAGAATTTCATCAAAAGAGAAGGACACAAAGACTTGGCTCCTAGATAGGTCCCGAGAATTCCACTTGGACCACAAGAGAAAGCAGAGCAAGATGAAGCCAGAGTCCATGGTCCCAGGAGATGAAGTATGGTGTCAGCCTAGTTCTAAGAGCAGAAATCAGGTGTGACATTAGGGAGGTTGTCATCTCCACATGCTCTGTGCACCCCACTTCTGGCTGCTAAAGCCATTTTTTAAACCTTCCTTCCTCCCTGTGCCTTCACTGAGCCCATGATAAATGGCCTCATTTTGACTAGTGCAATAATTGAACAAATATTAGAAGCCTGTGCTTCAATGGTGCTGCAAGAATAATCAAAAAGGGGTCCCTGTGGTGTTCCTGTGTCTAGACAGAGGATTCAGAGATCTGGGGAGCTTTATAGAGAGTCTCTGACTCATAAAAGGTGAATGATGGCTGGTTTAGGGCCTCTAAATTTTCCCCTTCCCTATGAATCTGTCCAGGATTCATTTTTAGAAGAAAGAGTCTTTGGAATCTACTCCTGGACTTAAGCTGTTCACAACAGAGACTTCCCTTCTGTCATAAACCTGCAGCTTTAGACTCTGGTCCCTCATAGGGTGCTTTATGAAGTGACTGAAAATTCAAAACCATCACCAGAGGATGCTGGGCTTCTGAAGAGACAGATGCCTGAAAATTCTAAAGAAGACTAAATAATTCACTAACAAGAGAGAGCCCCTGAGGTGCACAGATCTTCTGACCCAGCAGAGTTCCCTTTCCATCCCAACAACAGAAGCTTGAGGAGAGTCTGGGTAATGGACTGAGGATCATTAGGAGACAAGGGCTACTCACTCTCTCCGGATCGAGTTTTGATCTTAACAGAGGGCAGAAACAACATGCCTTATTTTTATCTTTAAACCATCTGTAGACTAGCATTGCAGTCACTGTGGAGAATAGGCAAGGAGTTTGTCTTTTTGACCAAAGAAACTCACATCCCAGAACAAAGGACTGCCATAGTGATTCTGCTGTTCAGCAAGAGAGAGTTTACAGAGAGTTGTTTGAGGTCCAGGGGTTAATTAAATACTAAGAGTTCTCTTCGAGTAGCAGTGATTTATTTTCTGTGGAGCTTCAATCTATTCTAGCTTGTAGTAAATTGCACATGTTGCAGAAACACACAGGAGCCCAAAAGAAGCAAAGCCGAGGCAGGCCACGTGCTACCAAGGTACTTTTTTTTTTAAACCTTGAAGCAGCCTTTGAAACAAGACAGTATCATTTCTCCATCTTCCAGTCCTTGTCAAAATGGCATTGTAACCATAGAAGGCTGTGGCATAATGGAGAAAGAGAGTAAAGGTGGAGTCAGAGGGTGTGGACTGTAAACTAAAAGAGAAAGCCTCTCGGGAGATGCTGGGAAAGCTCCTGGGAGAGGCAGTACTGGTGGTCTGCCTGGCAGCCATTCTCTCCTCTTGTTATCAGACAACCATGGGATTTGGAAATGTTAAGAAAGAAATTTTCCAGTTGTTTTCAGAAAGATCATAAAGCACAAAACAAACAAAAAACAAAACAAAAACCTCCTTAAAGATGCCAACTCTGGAAGTCTGCGCACTTGTTTGCTTTTGTCTTTCTTCCTTCATTGCTTAAGAAGCTGAAATAGGATGCAGAGGCAGCAGTCCCCAGGACACGTGTGGGAACAAAACCCCACACTAGTGCAGCTAGTAGGAGCTGCTTAGGTGTTGATGGCATCCTGTTCCCTAAGCCAGAACTTTCCCAAGCCTTTTCTCCACAGAAACATCTCCAAGACTGTGGTCCTTTCTCCGTCTTATCTGACTATAGATGACTCCTGACTCAGGCATGCACTGCCATCTGTACTGTACTAGAGATTCTCTAATTTCTGTCTTCTCAAAGTTCTGTTTCATGCTGACGAAAGCAGTCACTATGCACCCTCTGCTACTCTGTTGAGCTCCGTTACCCACCTTCTCCTTCTGCTAGAGATGATGACCAGACCTTAGCCGTGACTGTTGCATGTTGAAAGATTGGTTAAACCATGTATTTATGGATTCATAAAGTTGAGTGTACACCCCTACTTGACGCTTTAAGGAACGGAGCCAATGTCTTGTCCTTTCTGAGTCTAGTTACCGAATCCTTAAAATAGGGTTGATGGTTAATCTATGTAATTTGTAATGATTGAAAGAAGCTAATTCTAGGCCTGATGGCAGATCTTTCTCTGTACCAGTTCATCAGAGGGTACAAACAAAGCAAATGCTTTCTTTACATTCCAGGTAGGAGCTTTTATGCTGTATTACTTTTGTTTTATCTACCAGTATAAAAACAGAGATCATGTGTGTTCTCAGCAATCAGTTTGATGGATGGGTAGGACACCAGTCACCTCTGCCCTCCTCCTTAGTAAGACTTGTGTTTTTCATCCAGGGTCCAATGCAATGTTTTAGTTTCATTTCCTGTTCCTGCAATAAAAAAAAAAAATCCCTGACAAAAGCAACTTAAAGGGGAAAGGGCTTATGTTGACTTAGAGTTCAAGGGAGACGCAGTCCATCCTAATGGGGAAAGCACATTGGCAGAAGAATGCGGCCAGCTAACTGCATCACTCTGCATCAGCATTCCCAAAGCAGCAAAAGACCAGGAAGTGGGGCCAAGCAATAAAACCTCAAAGCCCACACCCAGTGACATATTTCCTCCAACAAGCCAAGTATCCCCTGAAATGGACTTTGAAAGACAGATGAAACTATTATCAGGGAGAAGTGGATGGACTAGCAGTCTCAGCCAGGAGATAAGTCAAGATGTCAGGGGTGGAAAGTGCATATCCGTTGTCTGGGATCAAGAGATAATTTAATCTAAATGGAGAAGAGAAGGCTGGGTTTTCATACTTTGTGCGTCTCATTCTTTGTAACCGAATGTCAGGAAATGTCGTTTATGGGAATATGGAAGACAGTTGGATAGAGGTTGGAAAGTCAGCCTTGTGGCCTAGAACAATAAGAGCTTGCTGGATTTTCTATGAAGACCATTGTATCCTAGTAAATGGGCCATTAGTGTCCATAAAGTCTCTCTCTCTCTCTCTCTCTCTCTCTCTCTCTCTCTCTCCCTCCCTCCCTCCCTCCCTCCCTCTTACCCTCCCTCCCCCCCCTCTCTCTCTCCCTCTTTCTGTCTCCCTCTGTGTGTATGTGTGTGTATGTGTATAGAGTACGTATACAGATAGTATACATTATTATCATTTTTCACATAGATTTAATGATTTAATGTATATACACACATTCTTATATATGCAATGTGAAAACATATACAGAGGTACAAATATTTTTCTTTCCTTTTCATAACTTAATTTTCTATTTACTTTACATCCTAATCATAGCCACTCCTCATTCCTCTCCTCCAAGTCCTTCCCTTAGAAGTTGGTCATACCCCTTCTCCTCAGAAAATGGGAAGCAGCCCTCGGTATCACTCCACTCTGCAACATCTAGTCCCAGCAGGACTAAACACATCCTTTCCCACTGAGCCCTAACTAAGCAGTCCAGGGAGGGGGATCCAATGGCAGGCAACAGAGTCAGAGACTGTCCCAGTTCCAATTATTAAGATACCCACATGAAGACCAAGCTGCACATCTGCTACAAATGTGTAAGGAGCCTAGGTCCATCTCATGCATGTTCTTTGGTTGGTGGTTCAGTCTCTGTGAGCTCCCCTAGCTCTCTGTTAACTTCTAGGTGAGTTAACTCTGTGGTATTTTTTATGGCATCCTTGATCCCTCTCACTCCTTCAATTCTATCTCCCACTCTTCCATAAACATCCCAAGCTCCACCTGATGTTTGGCTGTGGATCTCTGCCTCTGTTTCTATCTGCTCCTGGGATTGGGGAGGCTACAAGAAGTCATGGGTGACTCTAGCTGAGGTTTCAACCACTAGGGAATCTAGAGGCTGAAGAGGCCACCTTCTGTAGCCAGGTAGGTCTTCCAGTGGAAGGAGGGGGCATCAACCCATACACAAAACTCAAAATTTGTCTTGCCTGCAAGATGCACAAGGATAAAGATGGAGCAGAGACTGAAGGACTGGCCAACAACGTCTGGCCCTACTTGAGACCCATTTCATGGGAGATACCCAACCTCTGACACTATTAATGATACTCTGCTATGTTGTCAGTCAGGTATAAAAATTTTAACTACGTTCTTATATATTTTTCTTTCATTTGCAAGATTAGAGGAAATTTAAATTTTTTATTTGACTTCTATGTCAAATATGTTTTTATCATAGGAAAATAAATACAATTTTCAATAGGAAAGAGACCTAAAAAATTATAAACTCTTTTTTCAGTTTTCATTAATTTTCTAGTATTAAGTAATATAAGCTTGTTATAGGAAGCCCAAGTTTAGAATAAGAAGAACACTGAAAAAAAAAAACCAAAGAGATATTTTTCTTTTTAAAACTTAGCACTGTGATGTCAAGAAAAATTTGGAAATGAAAATAACACTGACAAAATAAGAGTTTACCTATAACATAAAGACCATATACTAAGATTGCTTTAGCTGCATTTTTCAAGTAGATCCAAAAAACCTTTATAATTTCAATTTAGCAATTCTCAGTGATCCCAGCCCCTCCAGAGAAACAAATCATCGTCAGGTTTTTGACCTCTCTTGTTATTTCTTCACCCTTATCCTTACATCTACCCACAGTTGGGTCATTTCTGTCTCCTTGGTGACGGAGTAGAGGTTTGTGAGCTGCCATTAAGTTGCCTAGCATTCTTGGCCATCT
>NW_021604598.1:4589535-4610777 GCF_004785775.1 Grammomys surdaster | reverse complement strand
CACTCCACTCTGCAACATCTAGTCCCAGCAGGACTAAACACATCCTTTCCCACTGAGCCCTAACTAAGCAGTCCAGGGAGGGGGATCCAATGGCAGGCAACAGAGTCAGAGACTGTCCCAGTTCCAATTATTAAGATACCCACATGAAGACCAAGCTGCACATCTGCTACAAATGTGTAAGGAGCCTAGGTCCATCTCATGCATGTTCTTTGGTTGGTGGTTCAGTCTCTGTGAGCTCCCCTAGCTCTCTGTTACCTTCTAAGTGAGTTAACTCTGTGGTATTTTTTATGGCATCCTTGATCCCTCTCACTCCTTCAATTCTATCTCCCACTCTTCCATAAACATCCCAAGCTCCACCTGATGTTTGGCTGTGGATCTCTGCCTCTGTTTCTATCTGCTCTTGGGATTGGGGAGGCTACAAGAAGTCATGGGTGACTCTAGCTGAGATTTCAACCACTAGGGAATCTAGAGGCTGAAGAGGCCACCTTCTGTAGCCAGGTAGGTCTTCCAGTGGAAGGAGGGGGCATCAACCCATACACAAAACTCAAAATTTGTCTTGCCTGCAAGATGCACAAGGATAAAGATGGAGCAGAGACTGAAGGACTGGCCAACAACGTCTGGCCCTACTTGAGACCCATTTCATGGGAGATACCCAACCTCTGACACTATTAATGATACTCTGCTATGTTGTCAGTCAGGTATAAAAATTTTAACTACGTTCTTATATATTTTTCTTTCATTTGCAAGATTAGAGGAAATTTAAATTTTTTATTTGACTTCTATGTCAAATATGTTTTTATCATAGGAAAATAAATACAATTTTCAATAGGAAAGAGACCTAAAAAATTATAAACTCTTTTTTCAGTTTTCATTAATTTTCTAGTATTAAGTAATATAAGCTTGTTATAGGAAGCCCAAGTTTAGAATAAGAAGAACACTGAAAAAAAAAAACCAAAGAGATATTTTTCTTTTTAAAACTTAGCACTGTGATGTCAAGAAAAATTTGGAAATGAAAATAACACTGACAAAATAAGAGTTTACCTATAACATAAAGACCATATACTAAGATTGCTTTAGCTGCATTTTTCAAGTAGATCCAAAAAACCTTTATAATTTCAATTTAGCAATTCTCAGTGATCCCGGCCCCTCCAGAGAAACAAATCATCGTCAGGTTTTTGACCTCTCTTGTTATTTCTTCACCCTTATCCTTACATCTACCCACAGTTGGGTCATTTCTGTCTCCTTGGTGACGGAGTAGAGGTTTGTGAGCTGCCATTAAGTTGCCTAGCATTCTTGGCCATCTTGGGCAATACACCTGCACATTGCTTTACCTGCATGTTGAAACACTGCAGTTTACCAGAGTCAATTTGCAGAGTGTTATTCACTGTTTATGTAGAAAGAATATCAGTGAGTTAGAGACAAATAAGATAAAAAAAAAAAAGGAGTCACAACCACATCTCTATAGGTCTTGATGAAGAATTTAGTATTATTCTAAAAGAATGAAGCCACTAGAGGTCTTCAGCAGGCAGTGACAAGATCTCTTAAGTAGGTCATAGTTTATATTTGGCATAGAACTAAGTGGAGCGAAGCAGAGTAGAAACAGCAGACCACAGTGGAGTCACATGCTGGTGTTGAATGCACACATGCATAATAATTTGCATCAAATTAGTTACTTTCTGTGTCACTGAGACAAAACAACTCACTAAAACAATTTAAATGGGAGAGATTTGCTTTGTTTCATGTGTTCAGAGCAATTTCCGTCCATCATAAGGAAGATGGCACAGCTATTCCATCCATTGTATGGGGGTATGAAGTATATTCTTGTTTACCTGGCACACCAAAGGACGCAGAAAATACAAATTGAATAAAAAGCAAGTATAACCTACAAAGTCCTTGTCCCAGTAACCAATGTCCACCATCCAAACCCTACCTCCCAAATTCTTTAGATACCTTCAAAAAAAATTCTACACTCTGGGAAAGCAAGCACATTAAATATGAGATTATGGGGGAAACTTCCTGATTAAACTCATAACACATGAGTAAAAAACCTAGATGGTGCTATGTTAAAAAAATGAAAATAAAATGAAAAATCCAAACCAGGCTCTCAGCTACTACTCTAGGACCATGCCTATCTACGTCACATGATGATGATAATTGACTAATCCTCTGAAACTGTAAGTAAGCTCCAAATTAAATGCTTCCTTTTATAAGAAGAGTTGTCTTGGTGATGGTGTCTCTTCACAGCAATAGAACAGTAACTAAGACATACTTTGCAGCCTGCAAAGTTTTATGAGTATGTGAGTCCTATGAAATACAATTCTGTCTAGGCATGAATGTTCCCACTGATGTAACTATTAAGGGAGTAACCAATCTGTATCAAATTATATTTGAGGTCTGCTCCTTGGGAGAGAATATATGTGTAATACTAAATTCCCTAAAATAAACATAGCTAAAGAGGTTATAGAGCTGAGATGTAACCTCACTACTGTTGTTTAGCTAAATTGACATTACACCAAGTTGCAATCTAATTATTTATGCTGATAAATATACATATTTATCACAGACATAGACAAATTGTATCCTCCCCCTTATTCAAAGACACTTCCTTTTCTAATGAACTTTGGTTCATACAGAAAGTCATGGCTCTTCAAGACATGTAGAATAAATGACAGTTTAGCACTTAGGCCTAAATAAGACATTTATACATCCCCTTTTGAGAATCAGGATACATTATGGAAGGAACACACGATCAGAAATACAGGGCAGTGTGAAATGTTATGTTCAGCACATGACATGATCATTAAAGGCAAAATCTCAAAACAGCTGTGGTTGCTTGCATTAGGCCTCCCCAAGACTGAGACTGTCAACAGTAAATCATGGATGGGAGAGGGGCTCTTAGAGTACCAGTTCTCCCTGCTGAATTATTAGCAAGTGAGTTATTAGATTCTAGAGGGAAGGATAGTCATTCCCTTAGGTTGTGCCCATACTCAGCCTTCCAAGCTCCAAAACATAGTTCCAAATTTATAGTCACACAGGCAGTTCTTGATAGTTCCAAGTTTGTGAGCATGCACCTGGTTCTTCCCAAAATCAGGGGCTCATAAAAACCAAAACCAAAAATGAATCAGTGTAGGAAAGATACTGAAGGGAGGAGGTGGGATCACAGCAGGAAAAGGGGCATAAAACATCATGGGAGTAAACAGAATGAAATAAATACATGTATTAAATTATCAAACAAAAGATACAATATATATATATATATGTGTGTGTGTGTGTGTGTGTGTGTGTGTATATTTGGATATACACATGTTCATACACTTATAATTATATGAACAAGTATCTACCTACTTTCATCAAATGCCCTTAGTACTTTGTCTTTACATAACTTTTCCTGCAGAAGTTAGGTTTTTTTCTCATATATTCTTAAATTTATTTTTGTCAGGCACATTCAATTGAATGGATGTCCCTTATTTCATTTAAATAATTTCATATATTTCCAAAATATCTAGCTACAAGATGTTTAAGCATGGCTCCAATTATTTCTTTAAGTTTTTGTTTGTTTGTTTTTGTTCATTTGAAGACGCGGAACTGCTATAAAATTATACATCCTTTCATGTGTTATGATGTGAAACATGAGTCTCTTTCCACAACACTTGTTTTAATGTACACCCACATCAAATGTAACAGTTTTTACTACACTACTGTTACAGAATAAACTTCTCAAGGTAATAACCAAGATGTAGGCATTTTAGTTTAAAATGTATTTGATAATTAGCAAATCTAAATCAGTTGATTCTCCATATTTGTAGGTTCTGCATCAATGGTGTCAACTAATAGCAGATAAGAAATAATAAAAGAACTCTTATTAAATGTATTTTTCTTTAATTTTTGTTTAAATAATGAAGTAACTGTTTACATATATTTATGTTTTATTGAGTATTATGAGTAATCTAATGATCATTTAAAATATTTAGGAACAAAAAGCACACACACACACACACACACACACACAAATGGATTTTGTTTTGTGTTGGCCAACTACTCCTGGATTTGATGCTTGTCCTAGAGTGTGATTGTGATATATCAAATGAGACTTCATTAGAGACAAATTATTTGTTTGTTTGTTTTTCTTTGCCAGCAAATATCAGTTGCAGATAGCTTCTTGGATAAAGGTAGGATCCTATGTCCACTTTCCCCTTGAGTGCTAGAATCCCTTCTGGCTTTAACCTATACAGGTTTTGTGCATGTCTCCATAGTCTCTGTTGAGTTTATATACTTATGGGTTCTGTTATATCTGGAAGACAGTTTCCTTGGAACCATCTGTCACCTCCGGCTTTACAGTCTTTCCATCTCTTCTTCTACACGAAAAATCTGATCCTTGTTTCACTGTGCCTTTTTTCTTTGTTTTATTGGGTTTTGTTTCTTTGATTTTGTAATTTCTTTTTTTGAAGGTGAGAAAAATTTTAAAGGTGGATGGGTAAGGTAGGTTGGATCTGAAAGGTCATGGAGGAAAAAATGATCAAAATCTATTAAATTTTAATTTCAACATGAAGACAAAATATAAAGAAGCATTGCATTTAATAATTATTAAAGCTAATTCAGTGGGCTCTCCATATTTGTGGGTTCTCCACTGATGGGGTCAACTAAAAGTACATCAAGTAAAATACTACACCAAATTATATGAAGTTGTTTGGCATCCAATGATCTTGACATCTTCAAGAAGTCATAAGGTCTGCTTTACTTCTAAACTAGGGCACAAAATTGAGGATTGTGATGGTTTCCTATATTCTAGACTTCCCAAATCATAATTTCTCTTGTTTGAGTCATTTCTTAGATCTGTATATGATCTCACCTGCTGCTCTCTAACAGACGAGGCAACACTTTAAGGGGTGATAATAAACGTAAGAGCTCTGGAAGTTGGTTCATCGGGCCATGTGCTTATAAAACATAGTGTTTAACAAATGGTTCTGGAACAGAGGCCAGTCTCATGCTGCTCTCACTTGAAAGTTCATTAACAATCAGAGTTTGTGGTTCTCTAGTGAAAGAAGGAAACACACGCTGGTAGGCAAGCTGTTTCAGTGAGAAAGCTGTGTCTCCAAGTGTCATGCTACAGAAAATGCATACTTCACGGTGTTATCAAGAGTCACATAAGTCCACCCTGGAGCTGCACATACAAACCCTCTGCTATATAGATGTATATAGATTATATTTCTGTTATACAGATAGAGATACATGAAGGAAGGCATGATGCTCATCTTCTGTCTCAAGCATCTAAAATGTGAGAATTTAAGAGGCTTTTGTGTTAGTGGGTGGAAACGTTGAGAAGCTGTTGGCAAAATGAGTGAACAAAGCTTTGATTTTCATCTCCAAAGTTTAGTCTTCAGCTTTCGGTAATTCCACAGGCGAGTGTGGTTTTCATTTGTATACTGCACAGCATAGATGGAAGCAGAAATGTTGCTGGTAGCCTGTCTTTCTCTTTTAATGTATATGAAGAAAGTGAAATCCCTCTTAGAGTCTTACTGAAAATGAACCATCTGAAGTAGCATACTTGTATTCCTTTATGGGTTCTTGTTACAGTAGTGAGTTTAGAAGTGATGCCAGATATCTGGTGTTTATACCTTATGCCCTTGCACTGTGGCATTCTCTCTCCAAGAGTAACATTTAAAGAATATTACACGTCAAGCCACATTGTCAGAAACTCACTGTACTGGGATTATGTGAACTGTTCAGTTACAGGACGTGGGAGTGTGGGGTTTGCAGGAGGGATACAATAAACTCTCAGAAGGATAAATGCTTTTAGCAAGGATTAAAAAAAAGACACTAGTTATGGGGTTCCTTATATGTCCTGAATTCTTTATTTGTATACCACACATTTTACTGAGGTTAATTCAATTCTCATTACAATTTTTTGGTTGTTTCTTCTCTTACCTTTTCAAATTTTAAGTCTACACTTATAGCACAGAGAATACTGGAACTCACTATATAGCTCAGCCTGGCTTCAAACTCACAGCAATCATTCTGCCTCAGTCTCTCAAGTGCTGAAATTATAGACATGAATCACAATACCTAACTATATGTAAACTTTTCTTTACCATGCAATCTATTTTATTTTTATAAATGAATGCATACTTAGAATGATAAGGATTATTAACAGTTATTTTTTTATTTTTTGGCTTTTTTTATTCTTTGTAGGCTTATATTTTTCAAAGCTGACTTTAATAAGTGTACTTAAACACTTTAACCTCCCTTCTAGACCACTAGATGTAGTGGAAAGGAAAGGTTAACAGGGTAAAGGAGGATATGGACCTGTTTAGAAATAGTACTTTGGGGTGAATGCAGTCTGCATTGTCAGGATATCAGCAGTTCAGCTGACATGAATTAGCAGTGGTAGCTTGATCCACTCATACACACACCATTCTCGAATCAGCAACAACAATACAACTCAGAAGAAACTACAAGGCTCTGCCAATCAGCCTGAGTCATCAGAATTGGTAAGAAACTGCTGGAACACCACTAGAAGTTCTTTGGTGTGTTTCTCCTTATGAAGTCACAACAAATAATGATCAATGAAGAAGGCAAGGCAAACCAATGCCACACAGTATCATCCACTGTCTCTTGGGTTGTATTTATATCCTTTCAAACATCATGTGTTCTCTCAAGTGTCTGCTCTAGCCAAACATCATGTACCCTTTTTTCAGGTAGCTTCCAGAAAAACATCTGGTGACTGTTCTCAGCAAAACGTCCTCCCAAATGTCTGCTTTAACAAAAACATCCTCTCATAAGACAGTTTCCAGAAAAGAATCGCATGACACAACTGAGTTTCCAAGTAAACCAGAAATTCCCACTTCTATTCTTCTCTCCTATATTACGTCCTCATAGTTTCTCTTCCATTCCTTATCCTAGCCTCTCCTCTCTCCCCTCAGAAAAGAGTAGGTCTCCCAGAGACATCAACCAAACATGGCATAACAAGCTACAATAAGACAAGGCACATACCATCACATCAATGCTGGACAAGGTAACCTACAACTAGGCAAAAGTGTCAGAAATAGCTCTCACTCCCACTGTTAGGATCCACAACAAGACCAAACTACTCAGCCATAACATATATGTAGAGGACCTAGCCCAGACCCCTACAGGTTCTCCCATCTCTCAAGTTCCCATGATCTGGTTCCAACATACTCTGAAGGCAGGATAAACTGTAGGTGGAAGGTTTGCTGGCTCAGTTGGTATCCCAATCCCTCCACTTGAGCCCTTGAATGGTTACAGAAGAGTTCAGGCTCTGAGTCCCTCATTAATAGGAGTATTTCCTATAGTTGCTCTTATAGAGTACATGGAGTTTTCATTGCAATCAGGTTTCCACCTAGCCACTGAAATATCCCCCAATTCCAGGTATTTCTCCTACTATTCTCTCCTTCCTGTCCCCCGACTTATGGCTCCTGTTCCCCAACCCCATGTGTTGCCAGTCTACCTGTGAAATGTATTCTATTTTCTCCTCCCAGGAAGATCTTTGGTCTCCCCTTAAGCCTTTCTAGTTACTTGACCTCTCTGGGTCTGTGGACTATAGTATGTTTGTCTTTTGCTTTATAACTAATATCCACTTATGATTGAGTACATGTCATGTTTGTCTTTCTGGATCTGGATTACCTCAGATTTTTTTCCTAGTTCCATCCATTTGCCTGAAAATTTCATTATGCCATTGTTCACAACTGAGCAATACTCCACTGTGTAAATGTACCATATTTTCATTTTTTAAATTCCCTATTACTTTAATTTAGCAACTTATCCTGATGACAACTTCATACTTTTTATTAGAATGTTTTTGTCCTTTGTACAGTTATATAATACTATGTTTTGTACATGTACTAATGTGTTCACTCAATTTCCCATGGCTAGAAATTTCAATTTTAAATTACTTTTGTGTGATAGTTTAGTCTATCATGAATATGTACATATTTTGTTTAGTTCATGTGTAAATATACATTCTAGGTAAATGTTAGGCTGCTACGCCATAGGATGCATACATAAGGAGTTTTGTTCACTGTTGTAAAACTTTTTCTTTATAACAACAGAAGTATTAGATGTTCCAAGTGACAATGTATGGAGATTGAGCAGCATACCATAGTTTCCTTATTCTTTCCTTGTTGGAGGGACATTTAAGTTGTTTCCAGTTTCTGGCTATTGTGAATAAAGTTTCAAGTGTCTTTCTGATAGACTAGAAGATACTTTGGGAATATCCCCAGGAGTGGTATAGCTGGGTTTTGAGGTAGATCAATTTTCAATTTTCTGAGAAACTGCCATATTGACTTCCAGAAGGCTACACAAGTCTGCACCCCCACCAGCAATCCTCCCCCTTGCTCCAGATCCTTGCCAGCATGAGTTGTCACTTGTACATAAACATCTTATGATGGAGAAACTGCAGCTCCAAGAAATTCAAAAGAAGCTCTCAGGACCCATAGTCAGAAGCAAGAGTACTTGAAAGTAACTTCAAACTTGGAAGTCTGTAATGCTTTATCATCTGTTCATATTCTAGATTTTAAAGTCCTGGGGAAAATTATTCTTTACTCAAGGAATAAGAGAAATAAGGTTGAAGAAAAAAAAATAATTCACCTAAACCCAGCCTCATGTCAAAATGGAGAGAATGCTTAAGATATGTATTTCAACTCCTCTATAGACAGGAGGAGACACAAAGGCCCAGGGTCTCAGGCTCAGTTCCTAGTAGCTGTGTTGTAGATAAGGATATGTCTAAGAGTGTAAAGAAACAGTACAGGGCCAGAAAAACTAAGCATAGATCTAGAATATGATTCCCTGGCTAACAGATAATACCAGCTTTCACATATATCGGGGGTTGGGGCTTATTTTGGATGCTTAGGATTCCCATGAGTCTCTACAGCAGGGACCATCTGGAGTACAAATAGAACATACTCACTGAGCCACATTAAAATTACTGTCTCAAAGAACCATAGGTAATATCATGATTTTTTTTTTTGTTCCCTTAGATTTACAGCCATAACTTCTCTAGGCATAAATTTAAGCCTGGGTGTTCTCTTAGTCTCTTTTCCTAAAGTTCTGCTCCTAAGGAGACACATTTGATAAAACCTAACCTACCTCATACCCTAGGATTGTTTCATCAAATCACATACTTGGACCTGGGATGCTGCTTGATGAGTTTATAAAAAGATAAAAAGAGAGGAGGGGATATGTTCTATGGAGGTGTGATGAGGCATGAGGGAAGGGGGTGCCTCAGTGGGCCCATGCCTAGGCATTCCTTCCCACTGAGGGACCAGCCACACAATGGTATAGTATTGAATAGAGTTTATTCAGGTCATGGGGAGAGGAGTTAAGAGGGTAGTAGAGGCAGAGAAAGGCAGAGAGAGTAGAGAAGTAGAGAAGTAGAGGCTGGCCATGAGCACATGGAGAAAGAGTGGGAAAGGAAATGGGGAGAGTAGGAAAGGGGTGAGGAGACAGAGTGGGGAGCAAGAAGGGAAGAACAAGAGACCAAGAAAGTGAGGAGGGGGCAAGCAACCCCTTCTATACCTTTTATACCTGGCTGTTGCCAGGTAACTGTGGGGTGGAGCTTAGACAGAATGCTAACACTACCCTTCAAGTTTCATGTTCCAGAAGCTGTCTGAGTCCTGATGGGAGCAAATAGAAGAAAACATTTAAAAAATATTTAAGAGCCTTCACATCTGGTTCCTCAACTTACAACTTCCCTCCTTCTGAAGTTGGATTAAGGAGCTTCTTACATTCTAATCCTGATTTTCAATATAGTCCTCTGCTACGTAATACCTTAACAGGGTTCACTAATACTTGAAAGAAAGCAGTCTTGCAACAGAGTTCTAACTCATGAGGAAACCATGGGCTCAGAAAATTTAATTTAGCTGCTCAAGGCACATAGCTAGCATCTAAGCCAGAACTTGTAACTCTTGGTCCATCCCCAAGGGAATTTGGGCCCTGGAACTGAATTTAAAACTTCTAGGTAGGGATAATGAAGTCAAAGATCAAAGAAAGACAATGACACTTAACATCCTCAGGTACAATCCAGAGCTGACACCCTAAGGGCAGGCAACCTATGCCTCTTTAGAGATGTGTAACCTCTGACTATAGATCTAATAATGGACTGGGTAAGATGTAATCTTGATGTTTAACAACCAAAAAAATGCATTTGCCTTTCTGTCTTAGTTAGAGTTCTCCTTGCTGTGATAAAGCTCTATGACCAAAAGCAACTTGGAGAGGGAAGCATTTATTTCAGCTCACAGTTCCACAGCACAGTGCATCACTGAGGGGAGAGACTCACCCTATCCACATACTTTACATGGAAAGTTCACAGAACAGAGACAATAACAAGTGAAATTCATAGCGTCCTTGAACAGCTTCGAGGACATGGGGATATGGGCTGGCATCTGGTAGTATGAGCTGGTTATTTTTTGTTCAACTCGGCAAGAGATATAGTTATCTGGGAAGAGCAAACCCTATTGAAAAACAATGCTTCTATTTGACTATAGGCAAATCTGTCGTGCATTTCCTTCATGATTGATTGACAAAGGGCACTAGGAAGATGGTCCTGGGAAGCATAAGACAACAGGTTGAGTAGACGCGGAAAAAAAGCCAGGATGTATATTTGCTCCATGCTTTCTGCTTCAGCTCTTCCCTCTAGGTTCCTGCTTTAGCTTCTCTTGATGATGCACTGAAATATGTACAGCAAATAAACCATAATTCTCAATGGTTTATCAAACAGTAGAAAGAAGAGTAGAACAAACCTGAACTTCAGCTCTGGTTTTGCAAAACCAATTTCGTGAAAACTAAGTAACTAAGCCATGGGAGCTCTAGTGGATTGAGCAGGTTGCATGCATTAGTCCCAGAAGTAACAGAGGGCCTAGGTGTATCTCTAAAGAAATAAAAGTCAGCACAGTCACTTGTATCAGATTGACCAAAAGTGAATTTGAATTCTCCACTTCTTTTCCTGTGTCTCCCTCTGTCCTGAATGAAAGCTTTGCATGGCGCAGAAAGTAACTGATGGGAAAGGAATAAGGATATACTTACAGAAATTTTTAACAGAGTTTTACAAGGGATTAAATTACTGACACCAACTGCAAATATATACTATCAAATTATATTCACACTGTTTTCAACATTCAAACTGGGTATTTATTGTACCATATTACTTGACAGTTTTCAGCCAATTATTACAATAACACATACATACATATATAAATGCATACGCACATACACGCATATGTGCACACATATATACATACATTCATACACATGCACACATACATATGTACATATACACATATAAGCAGACACATACAAATACACATAGGTGACACATACTCATACATCCATACATATGCAAATACATGCATGCACACACACATATACACATACATATATACATACATATTCACTTTCAAACATAACATACATCTACCCACATACACACATACACACATTCATACATACATTGGTCAGGAGCAAGGAAAAGTAAAAAATTTAAGATTAAAGTTAAGTATTAGCTTAGGTTGTAAAAGTTGATTACATGAGAAATCCAAGGCAAATAAAATTGGTTGTTACATAGTTCTCTTAAAGCCAAGATAAACAAATAGGTTGACTACACAGCAGGATGTAAGTCTATGTGACCTCATGGTATATTGTTAATTTGTTTGTGAGATCAAGCAATGCTCCAGTATCTTGAAAGGTAAGACATATTTTCATTAAGTTTATCACCACTGTGTCTGAAAATGTGGGGAGATGGATGAACCAATCTCTAAATTTTCCTCCGGTTCAAGAAAAAGCAAGGTAACACATGTGTTTTATAAAAAGATAGAGAAGAGGAATACGTTTGGTGAATGTGTAGTCAGGTGTCAGGGAAGGGGGTGCCTCTGTGGGCCAGTGCTGAGGCATCACTTTCCCGTGGAGGACCAGCCATACTTCTACAATGGTAGAGTATAGAATAGAGTTTATTCAAGGCATGGGGAGGGGAGCTGAGAAAGTAGTAGAGACAGACAAAGGGAGAGAAAGAGAGAGTGGAGTAGTAGAGGCCAGTCATGAGCACGTGGAGAGAAAAGGGTGAGGGAAAGGAGGAATGGGGAGAGAAGGGGAGAGGACAGAGCAGGAGCAAGAAAGCGAGAGAGAGCGGTGAGAGCAAGCAGCCCCTTTTACAGAGTCAGGCACATCTGGCTGTTGCCAGGTAACTGTGGGGCGGAGCTTAGACAAAATGCTAACAACATTCAGTTTCTAACAACAAAGAAAGGCTGAAATTAGGAAACAAAATCATAGGAAGAGGTCAGATGTAGTTCCATATACCGAGAGCTTAATGGAATGTGGAATTGTTCTCAAAGACTAAAGGCAGCCTGCTTTGAGATGTTTCAAAACAAATCCTGCCAATACAATGGCAACATCTTGGAAAACAATTCAAGCAAAGGGAGCAGAGAGAGCAGAGAGCAGAGAGCAAAGAAAAACGGACTTTTCTTTCTGTAATACTGGTCATTACCCAGAACGTGAGTCATGCCCTTTGCCAGAAATAAACCTTCCCTTTTGCTTCTTAAGCAGAATCATAAAAAATAAAATAAAATCACAGCAGAATAGATTTGCATACTGTTCAGAGTAATAAATATACAAATCGCCTCACTCTCATGACTACAGCTTTAAGAAATCAAACATGTTTGCTCTTTGTACAACTCACCTGCATACTAAGGAGACTTGGGAGTGAGCCATATGTCAACATAAGGGGAGGGCCGAGTGACAAAGTAATCAAATAGAAAGAAAACATTTTTGGAGCAAAGTGGTAACAGCTGCAATAAGACATGAGATAAATTGTGCAGGATCAGTTAGCTCAGGAGACTCAAGTGGGGAAGAAAATACACAGCAGGGGTAACATAAGCCTCCACAGTGTTCACCTCCAAGGACTGAGGAAAGTTCCCCAGGCTGTAAACAAGATGATGGGAGAAGCTAGGTGGGAGGAGGAAAGCCAAGTTGGCCCTTAAAGGCACATGAGGAGTTTGATTATCCAGACAGCACACAGAGAACCACTGAGTCACAGGAGGGTTGGAAAATAAGAGGTCCATTCTATTTTTATTCTCATTCTAAAACTCAGTGTTCTTCCTAGGAAATCTGTACTGTATACCTCAATTCAGCTGCCTAATGGTTTCATAGGAGAATCATAAACTGGCTCCAATTCCAATTTAATATTCCTGCTCTCTGCAGGAATATTAAAGGTAGATATCCAAAAATGCATTCTCAAGTGCAGACAGCTGTGAATAGGTCTGGGGGCTCTAACTGTAAGTAAATATATTCTTCAATGTGCAAAACTCAGCTTAGAGCACAGCAGTGTAACGTTATGCCTTATTGGTATTGGATTCAAGTTTAAATAAACATCAAAGTGGATAGTTTTAAAGTACAGTCAGAAAATTCAGACCAGCGACTCCCCTGGTTACAATATTTCAGACACTTTAACCATAAGCTATATTTCATATCTGCTATGTTAACTTCTAGATTTTTCTATTTGCAAAATGGTCAGCACTGAATTGGGATGAAACTTCATTAAGGCTCAACAATGATGTATGAAGCACTCTGGGATTTGTGGGTGAAATGAAACAAATGTTAAATAAATAAATGAATGAATAACGAGTTTAAGGAAGATGGGGCTTTCTTCCTATCCTCTCTGCTTGCTGAGAGTATTTTAAAGTACTGTGCATTGAAGAAGCTTAGAAAGATGATGTAGGACCACAATTGGATGACTCAGCCAAGCTTCTATCTTGTCCACCAGTTCCATGGGGCTGGGGAAAGGTACATGCATGCAAGACACCTAGAACCATCAAAATGGAGCAGCTAGCAGGAACGATGATCTCTTGGAAGCCCCTTGCAATGCTGCCTATATGTGCTAGGTTTACCGTTTTACAGTCTTCTGTGGAGGCTTACGTTTTCCATATAAGGGAAGTTTAAAAAGATTTCTGATTTGACCAATACCTCACCAGTGGTTAAGAAGCTGTGTACCAGGTTTTATGAGCCCAAAGAACGACACATTTGATTCTGTTTCCTTCTTTCTTAATACAGTAGGATCTGTGCACATGAGGGCTTGGTCAAGCATGGGCTTGTGCTAATGTGGCCATAAGAGCTCTTTAGAGACTTGTAGTCGTAACTGGGGAAGTCCTGCTCTATACATGCAGGATTACTCTGAGCACAAGAAAGAATGATATCTTCCGCTCAGAGCACATTGTGTGTGGAGGAAAGGAAAAGGAAGTAAATATATTTATTAAGCACTGGCTGTATGTCAGACACTGGGCCAGTTAGTTCACATATCTTTCATCCCACCTCAGGGAGTGGGTTTTATAGATTCTTTTTATAGATCCCATTTTATAGTGGAGGAAAGCAAAGCTCAGAGTTGAGAAACATTTCTGTTAGAAGGTATGGAGCCAAGATTGAAAAAGTGGGATTGATATCAAAACCTCTGATTTCTTCGAATTTGTGCTGCCCCATCATGTGTACATCTGATCGTTACAGATTATACATGAATTCTCACTTCTAGTGTCACCTACCTGAAGCCCAGAGCCAATGGCTAGATGTAGGTCTGATCTAGGAGTTGGCAGCTGTAACTAGGGAGAAGAGAAAATCCTGGGTAGGGGAGGAGAAGGATATGATCCTTTACCCTGAAGGCAGCATTAGAGTCCCTCTGTGAAGAAGAAAAGCAAATGGTAGTTAGCAGCCCCTCTCTCTATCCTGCTTCTAGCCACATTCACTGTATAAACAATAACTGCTCTGCACAGCTCAGAGTTTGTTACAGACTATACCTCAAAGTGTACGGAATCCCTTCTGTTACAGAGAAAAACATTTTTCTCTTCAAACAATGGTGACTACTTGGTAGACCAAGAGCAAACACTGGCTACTGGCTAGTGGGAGACTGTTTCCCTCTAGGAAACATCAGGGAAAATAATTACAGAAGCTTCAGGACTCAGTGTAGAGACACTGGCTTAGTAAACATCCCTGAATAAGGACAAAGGACTGCTCTGTCTTCACTGAGCACTTTCCTACCCCATCCTTTCAATTTTTATACCCACAAAGTATTATACAGCAAAACTGGAAAAATAAGTCAGCAATCTACATGACTCAAGTAAACAATTGTTTTCTGAAAGCCATCAACCAGTTAATACTAGCTTCAGTTACTATCTCAAAACATCAAAAGCCTACTTCAAAAGAAAGTTTGTGTCATTAACAGTCAAATGAAGATCAGGTAAGGCTTTCTCCACATGGTGACTTGGGACTCAAAGTTCATTCTATTTTGTGGCCACAGATTGTGGATTTCTCTGAATAACATCCATTTAGTTCTGAGGGAGGGCAGAGGTAGAGTATGGAGAAGCAACTGTTAATCATCAGGTAGCTAAAATGTCACTTTAGTTTCATATGTTCAACCTACCTGCACAGGAAGCCATCTGGGATGTGTAGAGTGAAATGACACCATACATTTGTCTTATTCTCTATATGGAAAACGTACATTCTCCCTGGCTGGGAGGTTTATTAGGATCTTTATAGTTCATGGAAGCCTGAGATGTCTGTCAATGTCCATTCCTTTGGTGTAGACATCATTCCTCTTGTTCTGAGTAACTATTATTTAAAATAACAATATGTCCTTATCTTATGTAACACACAATATTGATGCAGAAAAAAGATAGTCACAGGTTTCATCAAAGCACTAAAGATATGGTACCACTATCCATCACAACTAAAGTGACTCTAGGTGATCCATTACAAGCCTTTAACATGTCGATTCTGCTTTCTGTAGGAAGTCCATTCTCTATCTGAGAGTCCTTCAGCAACAAGTCTACGTATCCATTTTCCTCTTTTTCTAGTTCTGAAGTGGGTTTAGGAAGCACTCCTTTGAGGCTTCATAGTTTGAAGACGGCCTAGACAATGGAAATATGGAAGACCAATATCAATTTAAGACTGCCACGGACAGCAGCTTTTGTAGCCACTTGTACAGCAAACCCTCTGTATTTGCAGTTCTACCTCGATGGACTCTGTCAAGTGCAAATTATGTACTATATAGCTAGCTATGGTGATTATATACTGACTGGTACTTGTCCCTGCAAGTATTCTATAAACAGCTACTTATACAGAAGTTGTTTTGTGTTTGATGTTGTAAGCAACCTAGATGTGGAGAGCCGTGATGGGCAGAGATGGCGCTGGCATCCTATGCTCTCCCAAAGTTTATAATTTACTGCCTTTGTGCAAGGGTAAAGTGCAAGAAGTCACAGGCCCATCCCGGGGCATATATACTTTTATGGGCAAGTAACCAACCAGATATGTACATGCCACTCCAGGGGGTATTTAAGAGGCACTTTCTCGGGGCCCGGGGCCTTCCTCTAGCCGTCTTTCCTCTACATCGTAATAAAAGAACTGCAGAAGGATCTGGTGTCTGCGTGCATTCTTGCTGGCAAGATAATTGCACGCGTGCGACACCTAGACATGACTTAACCATATGGGGAAGTGTGTGTAGGTTATATGCAAATACTTCTCTGTTTTCCATAAGAGGTATGAGGATGCTTGAAGTTGGATATTGCACACACTGAGATGGTTGAAGTGTCTAAAGTCATATAGTTTTCTCAGAAACTTAGTAAATATTCTCATCTTTATTGTGCTCCTAAACATATTTCCTAGACGCCAGCTTTCGGAGGGAAACTACCCTTCCCAATTCGAGCAGAAATGAGTTCCCTAGAATTCTGGGCTGCCACTGTTAAAGCTGGTACCCAGAGAAGCTGAAGAAGGCAGCTTCTGGAGGAGGGTGAATCCATGTGTCTTCTGGGATTTCTTTCTTCAATGCAATGCTGCTGCCTTGGGGCCCTCTGAGGGACACCCCTATGGCCCTATGGTGAGCGATTGCTGTCTTTATGACTCAGATATTTCACAATGTCATTTCTTGCTCTTCTGTTTTTTTATTCTAGAGAATACCTAAGCCTTATAAATTTCCAGTGTTGTTCATTATGGTTTTTAAATAGAAAGTTCTCTCCAGAACTCACACTCCAACCTTGATCATGGCAGCCAATGGAAATCAACAATGTCTATCAATGTGCATGACCCTAAGGCTTTCTAACTACATTATACAGCCAGCACACACGGCCAGCCCTCTCACTTACCACAAGTGGCCCACCTTCTTACCACAGGTGGCCTACCCTCTCACCACAGGTGACTCACCCTCTCACCGTAGGTGGCCAACTTCCTACTACTTTATGGCAGTGTGTGACAAGTATCATGGTCTTCCCTGCCCCTGAATCAGTATTCTTGCTGTTTGGCATCCAAGCACTCAGTCACTTCTGCCTCCCTTAGGGATTCTCATGCCAAAATTCTTCTTTATCACATCAATCTCTCTGTCTGTTGGTACAGAGAAGTACTAATGAGTTTCTTTTTCACTCACATGAGTCTTACATTAGTCTGATCACTCATTCCCACTTGCTGGGTGAGAGATCCTGTATTCTTCCATTACCTGCCTCCATGTTTCTGGGTCCTCATGACTGCACTGCCTTCTCACAGTCGGTATTCAGAAGGAGCTAGTATGCAAGAGAGATGGTGGGTATGTAATAGAAAGAAGACACATTCTTCCTCCTCATATCCCAGTAGAGATCTACAGAGAGACTGGGGTACAGAGGATGCATTTATGTTGGTATAGTTGGTGCCTCTCTTCCTGTAGGAAGTTGAGAAGGACTTCCATTTATAGAAGGAGAATCTTGGGTCATTTCTATCCCTATAGTCCAGGCTACTCTTCTCTTCCCATGTTCTATGATGAAGAGTACCTCTTTCCTCATTGTACAATTGGTACCACTACCTTCATCTCTCAGTGGGACATTAGCTGATTATACTTGGGGAGTAAAAACATGTGCTCCCTAAGTCTCCCCTCAAAGATTAGCTAATAGATAATTTTTATGTTAGAAGGTGGTTAGCATAATAAGGTCAGGTGTCATAAAAGCAGCTATGTGCCGGCACAGCTCTAGGAAAGTAAGATGTGTCCACAGCTTGACCTTGGTTTGTGGCTCTTAACACTGATTGGAAGCCTCCAGCCTTCTGTATAGAACTACTACCCATACCGAAAGATACTGTCTACCTATAACAGTTTCCACATGAGTGTGTGCCCCCAAAACTGCTTTCACAAGTAGGTTTAGTTTGTCTCTCATAGTGATAATAGTTCCTCTGCTCAGAACTGAACTCTGCCTACCAAGCAAGCATCATTTCATAAAAGTTTGTATGGAAATAAAAACCCTACATAATATTTCCATAATTCGGCATGTTAAAAAGTATTATCTTATTTTATAGATTTCCAGAAAGTAGCTTCCCAAGTTTAGATAGCTATGGATTTGGTGAAGCTAAAAGTAAGGACTGCTAAGTCCTTACTCATCATCACTAGAACCAGTTATTATATGGCAAGATTTGAAAAAGAGATGAT
This sequence comes from Grammomys surdaster, assembly GCF_004785775.1. Lineage (NCBI taxonomy): Eukaryota > Metazoa > Chordata > Mammalia > Rodentia > Muridae > Grammomys > Grammomys surdaster. The sequence goes on along the minus strand of NW_021604598.1, from coordinate 4,592,350 downwards.
TGATTATTCATTATGCTGAGGCTTGCTGTTTTCCCCTAGAAAATGACCATGCCCCCCACTCACTTCTACTCTGCCAAAGCACATGTACTTCTCTTGGGTATTTTCAAAGATCCAAAAGACTTATCCTACATAAGTTTTCTATGATTTTCATTCTATGCTCACTCTACCACTAACTGATGCTTCACCTTGGTACATCCTAAAATCATATGCAAATGACTCATCGGAAACGCTTTGCAAAATGTAAGTTCCTGTTCTAGACTTACATAATCAGAATCTTTAGGATCTGAGTACTTAAACAATATCATTGATGATTGATAAGTACACTAAAGGCTGGCTGCCATTGCCTTAATGGGGTCCTTTAAATAGGACCAACATCAAAAGTACCCATTGGAAACTTGTTAAGAACATAAATTCTTAGGTGCTGACAAGATCTACTGAACCAAAAATTTAAGAGACAGGATCTAGGATTCTGCTTCACCCAGGCTTCACATGAAGGTTGATACATTAAATTATGACAAGTGGTATTCTAAATCATGACACCTACTATGAAGGTTGATTTGCCTCTCTGTCACCTGCTCCTGGCTGGCTTATCCATCAACAAACAGTAAATAGTAAATATCTGTTATGTAAAGGATGTGCATATAAGAGATGTTTCTTTACTACAGCATTGAAGTGTAGTTCGAAGTCAAGTTATATGACATTTCCAACTGATCCATTTTGTAGAAGGTCTTTCTGGTTACTTTGAATCTTATGAGGTGCATGTAAATTCTAGTACTCTATTTTCACAGAGTGTTTTTTGTTCTGTGATAAGAAATGTGTTTGAGTCTATAGTTTGTGTAAGGATTGGAACTGACATCTCGAAAAGGTTAAATCTTCTAATCTAATGAACATGAATATTTTCCTATTTACATGTGCCCTCTCCTGTTTCCTCATCAATGTTTTGCAGTTTTCCTTATAAAGAAGGTTCACTTCTTCAGTTACATTTATTCCCAAGTATTTGACCTTTTGTTCCATTACTTTTTAGAGACTTTGCTGCTACTGTACAGAAATACTACTGATGGGGCATGATGACTTTAAATTCTACCACTTTCCTAAATGTTTTCATTAGTCATGGTAATTTTGGGTAAGTCGTTATGGCTTTACCTATGCTATTATATTGTCTTCAAGCAGAAATAAATCCACTTGTCCAAATTAGTTGCCATTTCTCTTTCCTAATTTCCTCGGTGCTGTCAAAACTATGAATGAGTAGTACCATTATAATAAATAGTATGTGAATCAGTTCCTCAGATTTTAAAGCAGAAGCTAGGTTGTGGCCATACCTGTAATCCCAACGCTATGGAGAGATTCATTTAGTCTGTAAAAGGAGTTCCAGGCCAGCAGAGGATATAGTGTGAAACACTGTCTCAAAATAGAACAAAAATGCAAGTCAAATGATATAGAAATCCTATTACTTTTTATACATTTAAATAGCCTGAGATCAACATATAAAGAAAGATTTACACTCCCATATTTCTTGAAGCATTGTTCCCAATTGCCTAGTAGTGATGCAGAATCACTATATGAGTGGATTAAAACACACACACACACACACACACACACACACACACACAGGGTACAATCACATGATAGAATACTGTTCAAACCATAAAGGACAATGAAATCCTGTCATTTGTGTTAGCACAGATGAACACAGTGAATGGCATGACATTTAGTGAAATAGTCTAGACACATGATGACAAACATCACATGATGTCACTCAGTTGTGTAATATAAAAACACAAACATAGAAGTAGAAAATACTGTAGTATTAGATAGTGAGGCTACATAGAAGAAAGAAGGAGATGCAATAGTCAATTCATACAAAACTACTGTTAGATGGGAGAGGTGTTGTAGTGTTCTATAAAGTAGGTAGCTGTAGGTTTTATGTATTGTTTTACATATTTCAGAATAGCTATGAAAATATATCTTGTGATTTTTCAGATCAAGAGAATCATTAAAATAGATAGAATTATGAAAGAATTACATTTGTAATTGCCATCAAAGGCAAATAGTTATACAATTTCTGTCTGCAATTTAAAGAGTGCGGAAAACTGGCAAATGCTCATTCCAAGAGACTGTGAGCATCAGAAAGAGAGGACAATCATTCAGAGCTAGATTAAGGCCAAAAAACCCAGCTGCCTGAAGTGTCACTAAAGCAGCCTGTGGTCAAAGGAGAAAGAATCTGAAGTCTCATGTTTTAGGCAACAGCAAGAAAATGACCTGCTCCAAGAAGGATCCAGGATGTGGCCAAGTTTCTGATTCTTTCTGCTCCGATTCAGCCTGGGCCTGAATGGTGCTGCACACACTGCACTGTTTCCTGACTCATTGCCCAATGAATATTTTGGGGACACATCCAGAAGTGTGCTTTACCATTTGTGAGGTATCTTCAGTACAATCAAATTGACAATCAAAATTAAGCATCACAGAGGAGTCTGAATGTCACAGTCAAATAGACAAATGTTTGGGACGATAGATCTACTAAACACTGTGACTTGATCATCATACAACATATACATGTCACAAAACATCACACTATATTTTCTTAATGTTTCAATTAAAATTAATAAATTTCTGCCTTCTTTCTCTTCTTCTTCTTCTTCTTCTTCTTCTTCTTCTTCTTCTTCTTCTGCTATTGAAAACTCACAATTAAATTTGTAAGTGGATGGATATTTAAAGTTGAGTACAAGGTAAACAGTTCCATAATAAGAAAAGCTTAAAGATTCTTTGATATTCTCTCTCTCTCTCTCTCTCTCTCTCTCTCTCTCTCTCTCTCTCT
>NW_021604598.1:4588412-4589525 GCF_004785775.1 Grammomys surdaster | reverse complement strand
TCTCTCTCTCTCTCTCTCTCTCTCTCTCTCTCTCTCTCTCTCTCTTCCCTCTTCTTTTTTGATAGGAAGTTAGTTGGAAGTTAACGCATTTGTACAGATCATTAGCCTTAAGTATTAATATACTATCCTTTCTATAATTTAGATCATAAAACACTCAGATTCCTTTTGCAAAATTTGATACAATGCAAGGAAAATGAAAGCTTGGTCAGGAATGCATTTTAAAAGTCATTTTTAATTTGAAGCATCTGAGGTCACTGCAAAGGCAGAAATTCATGCGTCACAGTATGATACATAATCTGAGATAGATTATGTCTTCACACAGGATTAGCTATTGATGGAGGAAAAGAGATGAATTTAAAATATAACCTCAATCCAGAAAACAATCTTTTAAGACTTTTTTAACATTTCCTCGTGGTAAAATACATATACATGCACAAAAAGGACTTCTTTATGTATGTATATGACTAAATAGAAAGATGCATGAAATGTTTTTGAAATCTTAGTTAATTTTTTTTTTTAGAAAAATACCAGCCTATTTGAAAGAGAGAACATCTTTTGATTTCAACGGGTAATTATTTTGTTTCTTGGGAGAGGAATAAATTTTAAATTCCTCATTGGCTATGTGTGTTTCTTCTGTTTATTAATTATGAATATTTTTACATATTTTACCTGATATGCTTCACAAATTTCAATTGGCATTTTGAGATATTTTCTAATGATTATATTTCTACTATTAACCCTATGCTTGCAGCCAAAAACCAGAAACATTTGTTGTGCTATAGGCTATACTTCTGCCTCCTTTTAGCCAAGTCTCATCTCATTCCTCAAAATGCCTTTCTTTCCTTTTCTTCTTTTCTAGTTAGCTCAGGTGGCTCAGTCCATTGTGATGCTGGCCCTGCACCTTCTTCTTCTTCTTCTTCTTCTTCTTCTTCTTCTTCTTCTTCTTCTTCTTCTTCTTCTTCTTCTTCTTCTTCTTCTTCTCCTTCTCCTTCTCCTTCTCCTTCTCCTTCTCCTTCTCCTTCTCCTTCTCCTTCTCCTTCTCCTTCTCCTTCTCCTTCTCCTTCTCCTTCTCCTTCTCCTCCTCCTCCTCCTCCTCCTCCTCCTCCTCCTCCT
>NW_021604598.1:4583174-4588312 GCF_004785775.1 Grammomys surdaster | reverse complement strand
CTTCTTCTTCTTCTTCTATTCAAGCCTATAGCCACTTTCCTGACTATCTGTGGCATTTGTGGACATCCATATACAATCATACATAGAGAGTAAATAAAGCTCATAGGAAGACAAGCTGTAAACAGAGTTCAACGTCTAGATTCCAAGACCGCACAACTTCATTTATCAGTGTAGTTCTAACCAATTAGAAAAACAATTCTCGAAATTGGCCCACAGATCATTTGTAGGATAGGTAAATTAAGAGAGAATGATACAAAAACCTGTAGATTTTCACCTTAACATTATAAGAATGTCTTAAAATGAATGGTTAACTGAAAGTGATGTGACTGCTGTAATTTGAATGTGTACCATTCCTTACAGGCTCCTATGTTTGAACATCAAGTCATCCCTGGCTGATTACCTTATATGAAAGTCTCAAGCACACTTAAACTATGCTTTTAAAAACTCCATGACATAAAATACTGAATTGGGCACTCAGATGATTTCTTCGTACTTTCCAAACCATTCCAAAGGGCTGTTGATTTGAAAAGCTGTCTATGTGAAAAAGTTCAGGAGTGTTTACTAACATTTGGTAAGTATTCAAAAAATCTAGAATTAAATGAATAGAATGATTGGATAAAACATTCTTTTATTATGGTCAAAATGTTTTCCTTCTTTAAAATTTGAGAAAAAATCTAATTATGTTTTTATTTAAAATACTCATTTAGAATAATTCAAAAGGGGACTATACCAGAGTTTGGAGATGTCCAAATTAATATAGGCAGAGACACAGACAAGGCATCTATGAATGCGACACATAATAGGACAAAGTTAGCACCAGAGTCCTCACTACTCTGGCAGCAATCAGATGCATAGTAAGCACATATGTACTAAACCAGTCAAACTCATGTAACCGACTCCCATACCGGTTACTAAGCAAATACTGCTCTGCTGTCAGCATGCTATCAGCTCTTTCTGCCCAATACAGAATTAACAACTAGTGAGCCTTGGGATTTTAGTATCATCTGGGGTATAATCATCCAAAATTTAAAGGAGAGACTTGGTATATTTATTTCATTAAGAAATATACTTTATAGTAAAACATCAACAGCCTTGATTTCGTAAACCATGATGTACCCATTGCTTACTCAGAACATATATATGAAAGCTGCATTACAATAACGGTTCCATTATTGACTACAAAATTTGAAGGAGTAACGACAGTGGAGCAAGGGACAAGGTTATCATCACTTTGACTCTGTGATCAACTTAAATCTGTGATCAACAGGGTAAACCAGATACCATGCATTTTGTGCTATGATTCACAGCAAGTTTTGCATTATATGCAAAATGTACCCTGTCCAAAAATGTTTAAATAAAGTCATGAAGTTTGAAGTCTATAAAAACACATGAGATCATGATGGGTCAATTAAATAAACAAACAAACACAATGTGATCTATCCTGGAGAAAAATCAACCTGGATTCTTCAATAATAAATATTAGTGAACACCCCTGTACTTGTTCATTTAGCCAGCTTTTCAAATCAAACTCTTTTTGGAATTGCTTGGAAAATACAAAGTCCATGTTTAAAAAAAAATAGTAAATGGGCAAAGAAGCTTAAGAGGATACAGCCATGAAACTATTTCTGTGTGTGACCATGGTTTGGGCAACCAGTTGTCCATTTATGTTTCATAACAGACTACCAAAGACTGAGTCATTTACAACAGACAGAACTTTATCTGGATTATTGACTTGAGAGAATGGAGACTTTAAAAGCATGGCACTGGTATCCAGTGAGGGCTCCTGTACTGCTACATCATGTGATGCAAAGTGAAAGGACAGATGAGGGTTAATGAAGACACACATAGACATCACCCTTATAAAAAACCTTCATTCTCAATAGCTAATTCATTCGAATAGTAATGATATTAATTAATTCACAAAGACAGAGTCTTCACAACACAATCATCTCTTGTTAAGCCCATGTGCCAACACTGTTGCATAGGGAATTACATTTACAGCACATGGATTTGAGGAGCAAATTTAAACTGTAACAAGAATTGACTCAATGAATGTATTATGTAGGTATTTAATGAGTTAAATACTTCCTGAAGTGGAAGTTTCTGGTAATGTCATGTGATGCAGTTGCATGTGGTGTTTCACTAAGGCAACACCTGTGGGAGGACATTTAATGTTTGGAGAGTGTATAAATAGGTCTCAATGGACAGTGGTGGCATGTTTGCATAGCTAGGTTTGCAACACTTCATTGGTCTAACATCTCATCTTTGCTGGTCTTCACTTCTTTGAGAGAGGCACAGCAGAGAAGTTCTCCTGATGTCCCAGCTGGTCCCAGATTCTCCTGATGACTCATGCCAATTTGCTGGAGACCTAGTAGCTTCTGCTGTATCATTCTGCCTCTGTTGATTTGTGTTTGTTATCCTGACACTATTAAACTGGAATGCTTGTATCCTAAAAAATGAATATTGAAATTCCCCCAAGGAACTACTTCTAAACAGGTCCACATGCTCTCATCCTATTACCCATTAACACATTACCTTGTCCTATTTCACCCCTACCTTTGGACCATGGGCTAGAAGGGGACTGAAGCATTTGAGAACCATTATGAAAAGTGGGTTTTTAAAAAATTTAAATCTGCAATTTCCTATAATCAAAAGGTGGAAATGATTATCTAGATAAATATTGAAACAGTATTCCTATAGTACAAACATATTTACATATATATAATAGTATAAATTTAAATTTAAATGATGTTGCATTAGCCCCCATTTAGATTAAAGACTATGCTCCAAGACCACAATGGTTTCTCAAAGTGGTAAATAGTATCAAACCCTACATAATACTCTTTTTACTTAGACAGATATATCATGATGAAACTCATTTAATAAGGAAGATGGAGTACAAGATTATCAATAACTAATAATAAAATAAAATTATAGTAAATATGGTAATTAAAGTATAAGGACATGGTTATATCTCATGTTCTGACTGTCCTATATGCACCCTTCTTATGGTGATAAGATAGCACAGCTTATGTGATGAAAGGTGGGGAAAGACAGACACATGGAAAAAATGTTAGGTTACTATGTATTGTGGTGCCATGAGAGTGTGCATGATCATTGAGATATCTGCCATGTGAAGAGGCAGGTAACATATGTTTTATTGATGTAACAGACAAGAGAATGATTCTTTTTCTTGGTGGGATGCAACAGTTGACTCATGGTTTTATTAGACTAGTTTTAAAGCACATAATTCATAACTTCTGAATTATTTATTTTTGTATTTTCCATTGAATTTTTCAGATCACAATTGACCAGTTACGGTAACTGAAAGCACCCACGACTTTGTATGCCCCTGGGCATGCGTGCACACACAAACACAGACACGCACATACATACACACAATAAAAGACACAAACAAATAAATAAAGTTAAAAAGATAACCCCACAAACAACAATGAACTACTGATAACACAAAAATGGGAGAATGTGAAGGTTAAATATTTTTATAAATTTTCTTGTTAAGCTTTTTTTTCAACTCATATGTGAAAACATAAAGAATATGAAGTTAATGTTCATTCCCTCCATAGTGTTCTGTTTAGATAACAGATTTCTCCCTGTTTTAAGCACCTGTGTGGTTCACAGAAGCAGTTTGTTTACCTCCCCCGGTTTGTGGGACTGCGTAAAGGTATTCTGGCTCATGGCTGGGCAGATGCCTAGAACCCCGAGACTCTGCATGAGAACCGGCAAGAGTTCGGCATGTCCCCAGAACCCGGGGCTCTGAAAATCGGTCTAGTCTCCATAGAATTACATTGTTCAGTCACATAAGCCATTACAACCCCTCCCAATGTGTACAGGTAGAGAGCGTGACTAGAGGCCTCAGGCCCTAGGGATTTACATACTAATGAGGGCCAGAGGGCGGAGCAAATTAAGCATGTCTCCCCAGATCCTTCCCCAATCCTCCCCCTTTCTCCCTCCCTATTTAACTCAGGACTGGCCTGAGTTTTACTGGGGTACTTCCAGATTCATCCACCATCTGCCATGACAATAAACCCTTTTGGAACCAAGGACTTCCTCGTGTTATTGGGGCCTGCCACTGCCAAAGCCTCCAGGCCACCGGAACCCTAGACCTCCTCCTGGATGTGGGACCCGACGAAGAGTGGAAGCCTCCCCAGACACCACTGCTGTGGCCCCTCTAATTTTTCCCCACACTGGTTATCACTCCTGGTTTGCCTAAGATAAGGATTATGTTGTGCATATTGAGGGGAGTGGTAATATATAAATATATTTTGTTGCAAAAAGGAAAAAAGTGAAGAAGTCCAAGAAACACCTTCACTTTTAGAGCCATTAATTAAGAAATACTCTTCATTATCACTGTATTGTAACTCATTATTTTTAAAACTCATTAAGTGTTTTTTAATTTTTCATTTCAAATTCACTGTGTCTCAGATGTTTGTAAATAAGTAAATTCTTCCTGTCACCTTTGAACCATTATCCTGTCTTAGTGATTTAATGTTATTCACAAGAATTTTTCTGCTTTTAAAACAGCAGGTGTTTATTGAAGAAACTTAATGTGGAATGCAGAAAAAAACATAGAAAGTAATATCCATATTCCCACAGCCATGAAATAAATATTGTTTTTCAAAATGGCAAAATATTTATACTGATTCCACTAAAAACATATTCTAAACAGTTATAATTGATAACATATCTGGAAGAATATTTTAATGGTTATTGTCCCTTTTCAGGAGAGCTTTAAACTTAGTTTAAATAGCACTTTTGTGGTTACTGTAGAGAACTATGACAAAGTGATTAATTAATTTTGGAGTACATGAAATATTTCATGCTAAATTATAGACACCACAATAATATGAATCTGAGGGAGAAAAACTAGATGAAACTTCCATTAACACTTTATTTATATATGTATGTATGTATGTATGTATGTATGTATGTATGATTTCTCTATATAGCTCTGGCTGTTTTGGAACTCACTCTGTAGACCAGGCTGGCCTCCACTCAGAGATCTACCTGCCTCTGCCTCTGCCTCTGCCTCTGCCTCTGCCTCTCTGCCTCTCTGCCTCTCTGCCTCTCTGCCTCTCTGCCTCTCTGCCTCTCTGCCTCTCTGCCTCTCTGCCTCT
>NW_021604598.1:4569062-4583164 GCF_004785775.1 Grammomys surdaster | reverse complement strand
TGCCTCTCTGCCTCTCTGCCTCTCTGCCTCTCTGCCTCTCTGCCTCTGCCTCAAGTCCTGGGATTAAAGTCATCCGCCATTACACCAGACTTAAATAATTTTACATTATTTTATTAGTTTGGGTATTTTGCCAGCATGTATGGCTATGTATCACTTTCATTCAATGCCCAAAAGTGGCCCAGAAGAGGATGTCAGGTCCCCTGGAATTGGTGTTCCAGAGGAGAGTTGTGAGCTGCCATGTGGATGCTGTGATTTAAACCCTCTGGAAGAGTATCTGGTTCTTCTAATGGCTGAGCTATCTCTCTAGCTACTTTTAATTTTCTTAAATAAATGGTAAAATTATCCAAATACTATGTTGTTTTTACCTCTCTGAGTTTATCAAAATAGTAACACAATAATTGTACTGGGAAATGCCACTATTCCCCAAATGCTAGAAATTATGAAATTTTATGCACCTTTAAAATTTATGTTATACATGTAGGCTGTCAAGTTAGACTATGTGAGATGCATCTTGGGATTTGTAAAGCTACTTTGACAAAATTGGAAAACTGTTGACAAGCACAAACATACAAAACACAGAAAGAATCTGGAGTACATACTATGCAAGTGTGGCAACCATGTAATACTTCTAGGTGCAAGGCATGAACTGAAATTCAGCTATGCCTTCATCCTGTTAAAAACATTGTCAGCTGTTTTTAGCCATATGACTGCATGGGTAAATCCATCTTAGTCTGTTAAATTTTGTACATACCAGAATTAGAACAATATTTGGATACAGAACCTCTGCCAATCTGCTTATGAAAATCAAGATATTGATCATGAAAGAATGGGAGGATATTTGACAACTTGGGGAAAGGGGAAATGATTAAACACAGGTCTGAAGCTCCTTTGCTTGCTGAAGGCAACTAACCCCTCTTCTCACTATGTCCCCTTAATAACTAAAGCTAGAACTCAACATGCCCTTGGAAATCATCACAAAATCAGATTCAAACACATAAATCATATGCAAGAAGAAGTTATTTTCTGTAACTGAATTTTGGACTAGGCTATGTAAAGAACACATATTTGTTGGAAATTCACTAATTAATTGTGCAATCAAGTTTTGTGCATTTTATTATATATAAATTTTATTTTAAGGGACCATTAACAAATATTCAATATGTGGACTAAATTGTTTAGAGTAAAGTATACCAGGTCTGTAATGCACTTTGAATCAAAAAGGAAAAAAAGCTTGAGGATATAAACATGTAATGATACATGATAAATATTAATGATAAACCTAGGTAATCAGTATACATACAATCACCATAAAATTGTTTTACTGTTTTCTTACAAGTGAAGTGCTACATAATGAACTTCTAGAATGCTAATTTTATAGATAACAATAAGAAGTATTTATCTTTTCTAGTGGTGTTTATATAAAGATGAAGGAAATCAATTTCACACATCAATTGAAGATTATTTTTATCTACACAATTAGGAATATGAGGCTCAAATTCCAAGAAGGCAAAACAGCAGATTAGAATCTCTCTGAATGAGCAATGGCAAAAGTTGAGATGTAACACAAAAGACTAAATAAAAGACACAGTGAAATTCATCATCAAAAAAAAAAAAGACCATGCAGAAGAATCACCTTCAAATTAAAAAAACCTGAAACTGAAACAATAATAAAATCTTACACATATTAAGGAAAACAATTAGCCAGCAACAATAATGGGAGAGTTCAGTACCCGAATCTCACATTCAGATGGATCTTCCAAAACTACAATCAGTAGATGCAGGAAAGTTAGGATCTAGGAGGGTTTCAAGGTTCTCCATTGCAGGAAGAAATAGAATAGATTTTATGGGCAGACTGGAAGCCAATCCAGTGAGGAAAGGAGTAGGCGAGACCTGGGGTGGGTCAGCATAGAAGAAAGATGTGATGGAGGGAGTGTGTCGGGAGAGATGGGTGAAGTTACATGGGGATTTGGGGATTACGTGGAAACTTAGTGCAGTGGAAACTTCCTAAAATCTATGTAGGTGATTCTAATAAGGACTCCTAGTATTGGGGACTATGGCATATCAACTGGCCCTCTCTTATAGCCAGGCAAGATTTCCAGTGGTGTTACTAACATTCAATAAATGCAGTTCTTGGCCAAGAGGATCCCATGGAAATCCCCCAAAGAACATAGACTGTTGCATAGACAAAAGGATGCTCTCCAATAACTGAAAGCTGGCCCCATTGCTGAATATAATACTCATATAACTCATTGAATTTGAAGAAGTCGAGCTGATGCCTATATGTAGCCTTCACCCCTATGTTTTAGTCTCTTTGGTGCAAGAAAACACTCTGCAGACTGACAAAGGGAAATATAGACGCCAATCTAGCCACAAAATCTTTGACCTCCAGTATTTCCTGCCCATAAAATATGCTAGGACAGTAGTGGCATAGAACTTGTGGAAGTAGCCAACCAATGTTTGATTTGATCTAAGACTTACCCCATAAGAATTAACCCATATTAGACACTGCATGGGTAACTAACAATCAGAGACTAGACAACACAGAAACCTAGAGCAAAACCAAACACTATTGCCCTAAAAAATAAAAATGTTTCCATATGTTTCACTATACTCATACATATGAGTATGTCTTGTCTAATCATCATCAGAGGTGGCTCCCAGCAGCAGGTGGGAACAGATGCAGAGATCCACAGCCTGAAATTGTCCAGAGGGAGGATCTAAATTGGAGGTCACCATCAAATCCCTTTCCTCAGGTCTCTGGGAATCATGTGGAAGAGAGGGCAGAAAGATTATAAGAGCCAGAGGAATTGGAGCACACAAGGAGAACCAGGCCCTCTGAATAAACTAAGCAAAGTGCATATGAGCTCACTGAGACTGAAGCAACATTCACAGGGACTACACCAGATGCTTTGGCATGTATTATACCTATTAGCTTAGTATTTATATGGGACTCCTGAGTGTGAATATTATTTTTTGCCTACTCTTGGGACTCTTTTCTTCCAGTTGGGTCGATAGGTTCAACTTCAAGATAAAATTTTTTTCTTCATACTATACTTTGTCACATTTGGTTGTTATCTCTTAGAAGCCTATTCTTTTCTAATGAGACACAGCAAGGTAGTGTATTAGGAGAAAAGAAAAGGTGGGGAGGAACTAGGAAGAGTAGATGGGAGAGAAGTATAACCAGGTTATATTGTATAAGAAAATGATCTATTTCTAATGGGGGGACAAGAGAAAACAATGCAAAATATTAAAATAATTTCTTGTATATTCTCAAATTGTAGTGCATAAAAACCTAGAGGTCATCAGCCAATTCTCTCTCTCTGAGAGAGAGAGAGAGAGAGATCAAAATAAGAACATGTCTGGAATCTGAACAGTGCATTGTGAATAGTGAATGACTGAAGAAATAAGGAAGGAAAGTGCTTCTTGCAACACTTAAATGAGATGACAGTACAACCAGTTCTGCCTCTGGAATACAGCCTAGACAACACTAAGATGATATAATGACATCTGCAGAGAGTTATATCTTCTCTCAAAAAAAAAAATAGTGGAATGTCAAATAAAGGATCTATTTATGCACAAGTTTCTGAAACAGGAAAAAGCCTAAATAAGTAGATGACTAGTAAACAGATGAGCAAACATAAATAGGTATAACAAATAAACAACATAAAGAATAAAGTAGACAAGGAATTGGAACTTTGAGAAGAAAAGTTGTATACCCTATTAGTCAAACTAACCAACTAGAGAAGACATGAATTAATAAAATCAGAGAAGCAAATGGAGTTGTTCCAATTGACCTCAATAAACTCAAGAAAATATAAAGAATACATACATCTCAAGCCTTCATTCACCCAAACCATAAAACTTAGAAAAAAAAGGTAAGTTCCTAACCCCGTATAACCTATCAAAGTTAAACGAAGAAGAAATAAAAATTTAAGTAAGAGAATGCAGTGTTAAATTCCTTGGGGGGTTGGGAGGGAAACAGGAATAGCTGGATTGTTTGCTGAATTCTACCAAATCTCTATGGAAGACATAAAAGACCAATACATGTCAAATGGTTCTCAAATATAAAAATGGAAGAAATGCTTCCAAATTCCATTATACAAAGATAGCAACCTCCAACCCCCAAACCAGATAAAGCCATGCATACAAAATTAAAAAATAAGACATACATTAGTTTACATGATGTAAACAGAGTTAAAAATTCTCAAAGCAAAATTATCTGTAAACTAAATTCAAACACACTATGATGATATATGTGGATCAGCTGATTTCATTGTTTGTGTGCAAAATTTATACATCAAGACAGTAAATCCAATACAACTCATAAACAAACTTAAAGACTGAAATCATAAGATCATCTCAATAGATATAGGAAAGGCACTTGACAGCATTTAACAGACCATCACAGTAATGGATAAACAAACAAACAAACAAACAAAAACTAAAAGAAACTTATCTCAACATAACATAAGCTTTATATGGCAAACACATGTTTACCTTAAAATCTGGCCTGATACATGGCCTCTGTTCTCCTTGCTCATTCCCTATGGTGCATGATGCCTTAGAGAAGTAAGACAAGAGAAAGAAACACAGGAGATACAAAGAAGAAAGTAAAATTATTCCAAACTGTAGGTGGCATGATTTCACACTAAAAGACCTTATGAACTGTCCCAGAAAAACCCCTTTACCTGATAATTTTTTCACCAATGTTGCAGAAAAGTAATAAAAGTCAGTAGCTTAATCTGTGGGCCTGATACCCTCCCATGGTCCCACAGCCTGCCTTTTCTTTCAGGAAGTCTGCCATAACCAGGGAAACAGGTGAGACTCATAACCAAACATTCACACCATCTTGGGACACCCAAAGAACACAGCTAATGCAGGATCAACCCCCACACAAAGTACCTGTTTTTCCTATCACATAATGATCAAAATACTAAATACACAGAAAAAAGAAAGAATATTAAAAGCTGTAAGGGGAAAAGGCTAAGTAACAAATAAAGACAGACTTATCAGAAATACACCAGACTCTTCAACAGAGACTCTAAAAGTCAGAGGATCCTGGACAGATGTCATCCAGACCCTAAGAAAACACAAATGCCAGCCCAGGCTACTATACTCAGATACTAAACCCTCAATCACCAGAGATGAAGAAACCAAGATATCCCATGACAAAACAAATTTAAACAATATCTTTCTACTAATCCAGCCCTATAGTAGATATTGGAAGGAAAACAAGGAGGGTAATTACACTTACAAACACACACACACACACACATTACCACCTCTGACAACAAAAATAACAGGAATTAACAATCATCTGCTTTAATATCTCTCACTATCAACAGACCCAATTCCCCACAATAAAAAGACACAGGCTAACAGACTAGATATACAAATAAGATTATTGCAGTTTGCTGGATACAAGAAATACACTTCAGTGACAAAGACAGACACTAACTCAGAGTGACAGGTGGGAAAAAGTTTTCCAATAAGTGGTTCCAAGAAACAAGCTATAGTAGCCATTCTTTTTTAAAATTTATTTTTTTATATTTTTCTTACCCCATTTCCCCTCCCTAGAAACCCCTATCCAATCTCCCCTCATCCTTTATGCTTTTATATCATTTTGAATATATGCATGTGTTAAGGTCAGTTCTAGGTTGAGGGTCTAGCAATACAATAGATACAAATAGTCAAGGAACAAGCAAAACAATAAATACAAATAGTCAAAGAAAAAGCAAGGCATGAAACCCAATTACGTGAACACTCTCGTGATCACTGCTTCTAAGAGCTCATCAGGATGATTAAAGTATCTGAGCCTACTTCTAGCCTAAGATTTATATTCCTACCTGAAATTACTTCTTTGTTCTAGCCTAATGTCAGATTCCTGCCTGAAGCCTACTTCCTTATCCTTGGACAATATCATATTCCTGCCAAGCAGCCCCAAAGGCTCTCCGCCTCTCCCCCTTTATTATTTTATTGACAAGACTGAGCCTGTCTTAGGTCATTCTGAAATGAATCTCTTCCTTACCTGTCATGGAATATGCATAATTAAAAGCAATATACTTCTGTCTTAGGTTGGTAAAGCTCTGTGCAGAATCTTACCTGTCCTTAGCTTGCCACCCTGTTAGTTTAATAACTCTGTCTGGGGCTGTAGTAGCCATTCTAATATCCAATAAAATAAACTTTCAGCCAAAAGTTATCAAACAAGATGGAGAATGACATTTGAAACTCATCAAAGGAACAATCCACCCAGATGAAGTCTCAATTCTGAACATCTGTGTCCCAAATGCAAGGGCATCCATAGTTGTAAAAGAAACTTTACTAAAGCTCAGAACACACATTGAAACTCACACATTAACAGTGGGAGACATCAACACTCCAGTCTCATCAACAGACAGGTCATTGAAACAGAAACTAAACAGAGACAAAGTGAAACAAGCAGAAGTTATAAACCAAATGCATTTAATAGATATCTACAGAATGTTTCACCCCAAAGCTAGAGAATATACCTTCTTCGCACCTCATGGAGCCTTCTCCAAAACTGACCATATAATCAAACACAAAACAAGACTCAACAGATACAAGCAGATTGAAATAATCTAGTACATTCTCTCAGATCACCACAGACTAATGCTAGACTTCAAAAACAACAAAAACAACAGAAAGTCCACATACTCATGAAAACTGAACAACTCTCTGTTCAATGATAACTTGGTCAGAGAAGAAATAAAAACAGAAATCAAACACTTTATAGAATTCAATGAAAGTGAAGACACAGTATTCTCGAACTTATGGGACACAATGAAAGCAATGTTAAGAGGAAAATTCATAGCACTAAGTGCCTTCATAACCAACAAGCATCTGAAAGAGTCATGCAGATACTTACACCCAACCAATGGACTGAAGCTAGGGACCCCTGTGGTTGAATCAGGGAAAGCCTGGAAAAAGCTGAGGAGGAGGGCAACCCCATGGGAATACCAGTCTCAACTAACCTGGACACCCAAGACATCTCAGATACTAAGCCACCAATGAGGCAGTGTACACTAGCTGGTCTGAGACCCCCTACACATACACAGCAGAGGACTGCCTGGTCCGGCCTCAGTGAGAGAAGGCACACTTAACCCTTGAGACACTTGAGGCCCCAGGGACTAGGGTGGGGTGAGGGGAAGGTGGAAACATCCTTTCTGAGATGGAAGAGGAGGAATGGGATGGGGAACTAGTGAACGTTGGAATTGGAGAGGGATAACAATTAGACTGTAAAAAAAATTAAAGAATAATAAAAATTAATTAATTAATTAAAAATTTAAAAAGAAATTGAAGAAATCCCATATTAGCAATAATAGCACACCTGAAACCTCTAGAACAGAAAGAAGTAAACCCATCTAAGAGGAGCAGAAGGCAGGAAATAGTCAAACTCAGGGCTAAAAATCAACCAATCAGAAACAAAGAAAATCAACAAAACCAGGCTTATTATTTAAGAAAATCAACAAGATAAACACTTAGCCAAAATAACTAAAGGGCACAGAGACAGTATCCAAATTAACAAAATTAGAAATGAAAAGGGAGACATAACAACAGAAAGGAAATAAAAAACTCATCAGCTCTTACTACAAAAGATTATACTCTACAAAACTGCAAAATCTAGATGAAATGGATAATTTTCTAGACAGATACTACATGCCAAAGTTGAAACAAAATCAGCTAAACTATCTAAATTGCCTCATAACCCATAAAGAAATAGAGGCAGTCACTAAAAAACACCCAGCTAAAAAAAGTCCAAGGCCAAATGGCTTTAGTACAGAATTCTACCAGACCTTCAAAGAAGACCTAATACCAGTATTCCTAAAACTATTCCACAAAATAGAAACAGAAATAACACTACCTAACTTATTCTATGAAGTCACAGTTACTCTGAATAATAAACATCACAAAGATTGAACAAAAAAAAGGGAACTTCAGGCCAATTTCACTTATGAATATAGATGCAAGATTAAGCAATAAGATTCTCGAAAACTGAGTCTTAGAACACATCAAAACCTTTATTCACCATGATGAAGTAAGCTTTATCCCAGGGAAGCAGGGATGGTTCAATATATGAAATCCATCAACATAATACCTTATATAAACAAACTCAAGGGGAAAAGTCACATGATCATCTCATTAGACATTGAATAGCCTTCGACAAAATATAACACACTTTCATGTTAAAAAGTCATGGAGAGATCAAGAATTCATGGCACATACTTAAACATAATAAAAGCAACACATAGGAAACCAACAGCTAACATTAAATTAAATGGAAAGAGACTAAAACAATCCCACTAAAATCACAGACAAGCTTGCACACTCTCTCCCTATCTATTCAATATAGTATTTGAAATTCTAGCTAGAATCATTAGACAACAAAAGGACATCAAGGTGATACAAATTGGAAAGGAAGAAGTCAGATTATCACTCTTTATAGAGTAGATGATAGTATACATAAGTGACCCCAATTCCTCCAAAAAGCTTCTACAGCTGACAATTCAGCAATGTAGTGGGATATAAAATTAGTTCAAAGAAATCAGAAGCCTTCCTTTATAAAATGATAAACAAGCTGAGAAAGAAATTAGGGAACAACACCCTTCACAATAGCCACAAATAATATAAAATATCTTGGTGTAAATCTTACCAAGCAAGTAAAATATCTGTATGACAAGAACTTCAAGACTTGGAAGAAAAACAATGGAGGAAGGCCACAGAATATGCAAAGATCTGCCATGCTCATAGATTGGTAGGATTAACATAGTGAAAATGAACATTTTACCCAAAACAATCTACAGATTCAATGAAATCCCCATCAAAATTCCAGCACAATTCTGAACTTCATATGGAAAAACAAAAACTACAGGATAACCAAAACAATTCTCAACGATAAAAGATGGGCTAATCTCCATGCGTATTATTGTATTGTGAGTTTAGAATTAGGGCTGGCTGTTGATCTAATTATCTGGCTCTGCAATCAGTCTCTCACACTGAGCATTGGACAGCTACTCTGAACATACCTTGACATTCTATTTGTCATAGGAGAGAAAGCCACTCGAAGTGGGGCATTTCTGGGGGAATCACCATTCCTAACCTCAAGCTATACTACAAAGCAATAGTGATAAAGAATACATGGTTCTGAGTACAGAAATAGTTCAATCAATGGAATTGAATCGAAGACTCAGAAATAAACCCATATACCTATGGATATTTGATCTTTGACAAAGAAGCCAAAAATGTACAGTGGAAAGCAGAAACCATCTTCAACAACTGGAGCTGGTCTAACTGGAAGTTTGTAAGTAGAAGAATGCAAATTGATGTATATTTATCACTGTGCACAAAGTCCAAGTCCAACTGGATCAAGGACCTCAAAATAAAACCAGATACACTAAATCTAACAGAAGAGAAAGTGGTAAAGAACCTCAAACTCATTGAAAAAGGGAATTTCCTGAATAGAACAACAATGACTCAGGCTTGAAGATCAACAATAGATAAATGAGACCTCATGAAACTGACAAGCTCTATAAGGCAAAACACACAGTCAATAAGACAAATCAGCAACCTATAGATTGGGGAAAAATCATCACTAAACTCACAACTGATAGAGGGCTAATATCTAAAATACATAAAGAATTCAAAAAGTTAACTTCCCTCCCCCCTCAAAAAAACAAAACAATTAAAAAATGGGGTAGAGAGCTAACTACAGACTTGACAACAGAGGAATAGTGAATGGCAGAGACGTACATTAAAAAAAAAAATGTTCAAAGTCCTTAGTAATTAGGGAACTGCAAATCAAAATGACCTTGAAGTTGCACCTTACCCCAATCAAAATGACTCAGATCAAAACTCAAGTGACAGCAGATGCTGGCAAGGATGTACAGGAAGAGGAGCACACCTCCATTGCTGGTTGGACTGCAAACTGGTATAACCACTCTGAAAATCAATCTGCTGGTTCCTTGGAAAATTGAAATAGGTCTACCTGAAGACATAACTATACTCTTTGGAATATACCCAAAAGATGCCCCGCCATACCACAAAGACACTCCATTCTGTTCATAGCAGCCTTTTTTGTAATAGCCAGAAGCTGGAAACATCCAGATGCATCTAAACCAAAGAACGGATACAGAAAATGTGGTTCATTTACACAATGGAATATTATTGAGCTATTAAAAATGAGGGCATCATGAATTTTTCTGGCAAATGGATGGAACTAGAAAGTATCACCCTGAGTGAGGTAACCCAAACCCAGGATAGGCATGGTATGTACTCACTGATAAGTGGATATTAGCCAAAAAGTACAAAATACTCAAGATACAAACCATAGACCATAAGAAGTTTAAAAAGAGAGGCCCAAGTGAGGATAATGCTTCAATCCCACTTAGAAGGGGGAACAAAATAATCACAGGAGTCAGAGGGAGGGAGGGGTCTGGGTGGGAGAAGGAAGGGGAAGGGAGAAAGGGGAACAGGATCAGGTATGGGAGGGATGAAAGAAGCCCAGTGGGCTAAGAGAATGAATGGAAATATGCAACCTCAGGGGTGGGGGAGGGGAGGTGGGGTTCCCCTCTAGAAAGTCCCAAGAGACCTGGGAGGTGAGATACCCTCAGGATTCAATGAGAATGAACTTAGCCACAATGCCCAACAGTGGCAAGAGGGAACTCAAAGAGTTCAGCTCTAGTAGATGGGGTTACCAATCCACAGTCAAAATTTCTGACCAAGAATTATTCCTGTTTAAAAGAACTTCAGGGACAAAAATGGAGCAGAGACTGAAGGAAAAGAGGTCTAGTGACTGGCCCAAATTGCATTTATCTCATGAAGATCATCAAGGCCTGACACTATTACTGATGCTGTAATGTGCTTACAGATAGGAGCCTAGCATTGTTGTCCTGTGAGAGGTCCTACCAGCAGCTGACTGAGACATATATGGATACTTACACCCAACCACTGGACTGAAGTCAGTGAGGAATTAGGGGAAGGATTGAAGAAGCTGACTGGGAGGGTGATCCCATAAGAAAACCAGCAGTCTCAACTAACCTGGACCCCTGGGAGGTCCTAGAGATTGAGCCACCAACCAGGCAACATACGCGGGCTGCTCCGAGGCTCCAGGCACATATGTAGCAGAGGACTGCCTGGTCTGGTGTCAGTGGGAGGAGATGAGCCTATTTCTTGAGAGAGAGACTTGAGCCCCCAGAGAAGGAGGATGCCCAGTGAGGGGAAGGGGGAGCACCTCTTGGAACCAATGGAGGAGGGGGAATGGGATGAGGAACTGTGTGGGGGACAAAGGAGGCAACAGTTAGAATGTAAATAAATAAAATTTTTAATAAAAGTCAGTAGATTTTTTGCATTACAATAACAAACTTGTTAAGAAATACATCAGGACAAATATCCCATTCCCAATAGCTTGCAAGTTACCTAGAAATAAACATAACCAAGAGGATTAAAAAAACCTATAAACTAAAAATATAATAAAACGTGAAAAAATAATTGAAGATGACTCCAGATAATGATAAAGATTTCAGGCTCATGCACTAGAAAAATTAACATTGTAAAACTGGCTATACTAACAAAAGTGCTGTGCAAATGCAATGCAGTCCTCATCAAAGTTTCAATGACATACTTTACAAAGCTTAAAATTTATCTATGTAATGCAAATGACCTCAAAATGCAAAGCAGACACAAGCAAAAAGAACACTGCTCTGGGCATCACAACACTTAATTTCAAATTATACTTCAGAGCCATAGTAATAAGAAAATATGCTACCGAAGTAAAACTAAACCTCATGGATATATGAAGAAATAAAGGACTAAGATATAATCCCACACAGCTATATCTGTGGGACCGTGAAAGGTAATGTGGTCCCTGGTTGAACTAAGGCTCAAAGCTCGGAGACCCTGAAGGATAGTAGGTGCTTTGCCTGTTCCCGTGCGCCAGGTCCCTGTCACTAACTGGAATCCCCCATAGATTTGTGGACATTAGTCAAGTAAGGGCAATGTCCCAAGCCACTCCACTTGTAGAAGATGTGACCTGTAGTCTCATAGGCTCAAGACAGATCTCCATTTTAATGAAATACCTAGAGTCCTAGAGGGCTTAGCCAATAAGCTTTACCTCCCAGACATTCTTCCCTGCAAAAAGTATTTAATCTCAGGCTCACCCTGAGAAAAGGGGTATGGTTTTACTCATCCATTTTCCGCCATGACAATAAATGCCTTAAAACCCTGGACTGACTCTTTTCATCAGGATCCGCTGTGGGTAGCCATGGAGAAGGTCTTTTCCTATGAAGCCACCATCTAACCTCCCATAGAAGGCCTCTCTGTGCTCCCAGCTACAGCTACCACCAAGCCCAAGCTCAAGCCCATCTCTTGTCAAGCCAAAGACTCTCCCCATGGAACCAGCCAGAGTCCCCCGTTCTCCCCCCAGCACCAGGCTTGATCCAGCAAGTGGGCCCCGACTCCAGTTCTCAGCTCTTCCATGGCTTCCAGCAGCACCTGGATGTCCAAGAGCCTAAGAACCAGATGGTCCTAGCCTCGTCGCAGGCCCAGGAACCCGAGAACCAGCTCTGGGTGTCCTGTGCACCAGACTGCTTTCTAATTCTTGGAACAGTGTCCTGGGGCTTCCCTATGGCCCAAAAATAGCCCAGTGACAGCATGGGGTAAGTACAGTCAACTCCTGCATCCCGCCTTCCCAAGCTGCCACGCCCTCTGGCACAGAGGATTTGGAACCCACAGCCCTCCACTTTTTTCTTCATAAACTGTCAAAAACATCAACTAGAGAAACCCTCTTCAACACGTGACAGACTCTTTAAATGGAATAGAGCTTTTATACTTTAAAAAAGGATGCTGCTATCATCTCTCTTCCTCTACCTTTCTGCCACCTTATATACTTGTGCCTGCACATGCTTTCCAAGTACCAACAACTTACCTTCTAGCCTTAGATCCTCTCCAACCCGATCCAGATATGTAGAAGTAGAGAGACTATTTTAAAAGAAAGCAAAATCCTCACATTCAATCAAGTCTATCCATGTAGCTATTATGCAGGTAATAAGGCAAATTAGGTACCCCAGCACTGTCTTTCATGTCAGAGAAATACATTAGAAACAAAACTGTATCTCTGTAAATATTAGTTAACTTTCTGCTACCTTCAGTCTCAAAACTTGCAAGACTGACAGCTCTCCTCATCCCAGATTTGTAACTGGAATGTGCAGAAGTTGTATTCATCTACAATAAAGTTGATCTTACAGAAAGACAAATCACAACTGGGAATTAAAGCAATGAATATAGCCTGCTATGTGCTATGCAATTAATAAACTGTCCAATCTTATAATTGCTTCCCTCTAAACAGAAGTAATGAAGACCAGTGTGCTTTCACCTGATAGGAACATGAGTATATTGAGCCTTGGGGTTACATCTCCTCTGTAGAAGTGTATGCAATTTATTCATAAGGGATTTTTTACCATTCCACTAACTGACAAGTGAATAATTATATTATTCTCTTATGGAGATAAAAATAACATTGGAGATGATACTTCTATTGGGAAAGTCAGCAATATTTCTGTTGAAAGAATAAATGGCAGATAGGGATTCTTCATGGTATTAAGCAAAGTAACATGAAAAGGTTAGAGGGTTAATTGCAATAACTGATGATGATTACCAAGAAAATATAACGTTGGTTTTGCTTGTTATAGGTGTAGAGTAACATGTGTAAATCCAGGTGAAGTACTCACATTATTCAATCTAATAGAGAATGCTGTTAGAGAATCCACTGCAGTGTTAGAGATACAGAAATGCTCTGTACTTGGGAGTATATATCTCTACGAAAAGAAGGCTTGGGTATGTTCCTAGCTAAATAAAACCAGTCAACTGATGTAAGTATTGAAAGCCTAAAGAAAATCAAATGCAGAAAAATGAGATTGTACAAATTTGAGGCAGTCAGAGCCTCACAAACATTCATCTAAAGCTACAGCTTACTGAAATACCTCCTTAAAGTCTCTCTCCCTCCCTCTCTCTCTCTCTCCCTCCCTCCCTCCCTCTCTTTCCTCTCTCTCTCTCTCTCTCTCTCTCTCTCTCTCTCTCTCTCTCTCTCT
>NW_021604598.1:4560897-4569052 GCF_004785775.1 Grammomys surdaster | reverse complement strand
TCTCTCTCTCTCTCTCTCTCTCTCTCTCTCTCTCTCTCTCTCTCTCTGTCACACACATGCATGTGTATGTATGTATGTATGTATGTATGTATGTATGTATGTATGTATGTATGCAGTAGTCTAAAATCAGTTGGTTCCTCCCAACGTTAGTTCTAACGATGAACTTTTCCATTTAGTTTATACTTGTTTGCTATCACAATACAGAGTAGAGATGTGAACACAGCCTGGTGGTACAGATGTAGACGTGAGTTTCACCCCCAGAGGGGATTTTATATCCTTTGGGAGCCATATGGCATGCACTGTTGTCTTTGGAAGATTGTTCCATGATAGCATTATTCCATTGTGGAAAACATTGACTAATGCTTGAGATGGGTGAGTAAAAGGTTCTGAGTCTTGTTAAGTGATAAAACTTCACAGTTTCAAAGGAGATAGCTGGGTGAGTAGAGCTCTTTTTTGCCTTACATCCATGAGGCCTTGCAAGCTATCACCAGCACTAGAAAAAGACATTTCACCTCTTGATACACAGCAAGGGAAGGAAACCAATTGTTCCCTTTCCGTATCTCCTCTATAGCTAGAGAGGAGATTGATCTGAACAGCACACCCCATGGAAAGAAACTGGAATACATGAGAATGATTCACAGTGGTGGTGTTACTGAAGTTCAGCTGTCAGTGTTTGGGGTGACAGCACAGAGTGACAGTATCCTGAGGGCTTCCTTCCGGTGTCTGCTTAGCCCATTTTCCGCAGCTTAGCTTCTCATGCCTCTGTCTGCCTTCTAATAAGACTCTAGACTTTGAGCAACTTCAGCTCATTCTAACACATTCATTTTCTAAAATTATCCATCTCCACTGCCAAGCTTAAACCAAGAGTATCGCTTTAAAAAGAGTACACATCCCATCATTTTCAGGAGAATGATTTTACAGAATCTCTGACGACATAAGGAATCAGGGTATTGCTTTTTCCGATTCACTTAAGAGAAGAATGTCTCATCTTTTAACCAGATATTTATAGGTTCGAGGGACGAGAATATGAATTTGTAACTGTAATTCACACTTACTTACTCGTGAGTTCAGTATTTTTATGTATTTATTAACCAACTGTACTTGTTTTTTTATAGCACATGTACTCATAATTACCTCAGATTGTGCATCTATATATTCAAAAATCCCAATTCCAAAATGGTACAAAATCTAAAACATTTCAGATACCAACGTAATGTAAAATGTAAAATTCCACCTTGAGCTAGTGGGATGAGGTCACAGTCAGAGCACAAGTGTGCTAAATATATTTCATAAAATCTCTTCATGATATATTATATGGCATATATGAAAATGAATAAATTCCATGTCCAGATTTGAGTTTCATCAGCAAGATATGTTATGCATGTGCAAATATTGCAAAATGCAAAATACAAAATATTCCTGGACCCAGGTATATCAGATAAAGCATTCTCAGCTTGCCAGCCTTAGGTTAGATTTTTTGCATTTTCTTACAGCCTGTGTTGCAGTCAACCATACACACATAATTGGTTCTATGAAATCCCTATGAAATGCGAGCAGGCATAATATAAGTTACCTTCAAGCATGCCATTTCTGCCTGTTTGACAGATTCTCAAATGCAGCACTGTGATGTTTGAAGCAACAAGAATAAAGCCTGGTTGCTGGTTGCCAGGTTCACATTACAAGCACTTATTTTTG
The DNA here is from genome assembly GCF_004785775.1 of Grammomys surdaster. Lineage (NCBI taxonomy): Eukaryota > Metazoa > Chordata > Mammalia > Rodentia > Muridae > Grammomys > Grammomys surdaster. The sequence goes on along the minus strand of NW_021604598.1, from coordinate 4,567,357 downwards.
AACCCCACATGAGTAAGAAATAGCTTTCTTCTGTCATTTTGCACTGAGCAGTTTTGTGTTGTATGATTTGTTTATTACCACAGTTGGACTTATTATCCTCACTAGGAAATCTCTTTGGTATAGCGTAAAGCTAAAAAACTAAAAGATTATCAGCATATGGGTAATAACTTCACTAAGGAGAATAACCTCTCATCAGTATCTCTCTGCATGAGCAGAAGCTGGATTTAGGCAGCTTTTATTTTCAATTTCATATTCAGTATACTGTAGATCACAAGCACGCTCACACGCACGCACACACACACACAAGTCTATATTCAGAGAACAATTACTGGCATAATGGCAAAATGACTCAGGACAGGTAGCAGAGTGCATATTCATCACCATGCTTCCTCCCCGAAGTGTTTCTGGATGCGTGTGACACGTTGCTCTAGCACAGTGCTTCTAACCCTTCCTAATGCTGCAACCCTTTAATACAGTTCCTCATGTGGTGATTCCAAACTTCAAAATATTTTTCTTTCTATGTCATGACTGTAATTTTTCTACTGTTATAAATTATCATACTGTAAATATTTGGGGGCCATAGAGATTTGCCTAAGGGGTCATGACCCACAGGTTGAGAACCACTGCTCTACCAGAAATCATAATTCATTCTTCTCCTTATAACACAAGGCCTCTCTACCTCTACCAGGAAAGCACATTTCCAGAACACTGGATGTTCTGGAGAGGGTAAGTGCTCCTTCCCAACTAGGTTCATACTTGTAAGGAAAGCAGAGACACATAACAAAATCACAAGACCAAAGCCAAAACACTTCATGGTCCCCTACCCGGATATGGGACCTACAAGTGAATTGAGTTTTGCTTATCTCCAAGAACTGTGTGAATCATGATGCCCCACTGGGGTCTAGGGATGCAAGCTTCACCTATAAGATTTGAGTCTGAGCAAGAAAACATACTCCATCTTGCCTGTTCCTGCTTCTGTTTCAATGAGACCCGGATCCAAAGCAGTCCTGTTATGTCCCTGTCACCTCTAATGGCTCTTTGTCCTTTCTCCATTGCTACTCTATGGTCAACTGAATCATATATTATTCTGACTCATTTGCAAAAATATTGCATTTTTAATTATTTTATGTCCCTGTGTATATATGTGTAGGCATATACATGCCATGCTATGTGTGGAGGTCAGAGGACAGCTTGTGGGAATCAGTCATCTTTTGCCAAGTGGGCCCCAGGAATTGAACTCATCATTAAGTCTGGTGGTAGTGACTACCCACTGAGTCACCTCACCAGCAAACTTACTTTTTCCCTAAGACTGCAGCTTCCCTCAGGCAATGAGTTATACATAGCCCATCTTTGCATGTTTGGTGCTTAGCTCAGTGCCTAGAGGCATTAAAGACTCAAATATTGTAAATACTTTATTAGGTACTCAAGTAATTTATACTAAATACAGGCAAAAGTATATGCCAAAGGTGTGATTAGCTATTATATCAGATATTTCTAAATGGAAAATGTATATATCCAAAACAGTCATCAATACCATAGAACTCAGCAATTTTGAACATGAACCATGTCTCATTATTTGTCCTAGGGTTTGGAAAGTGTCATTCAACATAAATGTACAGAACAACCATTTGACAGCAGAAAGGGGTCAAAGAATGGAATTTGGAGCTGTACATGTGAATGGAGGAATTTCATCATCCTGAAAGCTGCTGAGATTTACTCTGGGTAAATGAAGGCACTGGCTGGCACACTGTCTGAAGCTTTTAAGATCTTTGCAAATTGTAAGAACTATACAAACTCAAGCTGTAAACCTAAGGTAAGTTTCTCACCAAAGTGTTGTTTGAAACAATGCCCAGAATTGCCCTAAAATAGACAAAGAAGAGTGCTGAGGCAGGATGTGGCTATACAGGGTGAATTTTTACATCTGAGAGTTGTACATTTTCAGAGATGGACAATATTTGAGAACCTTCCTTATTCAGGTCATTTATCTTATAAGTGGCTTTTCAAGTCTCTGAGACTTGATATGCTTACCCACTAAGGTGTGCACCAAAGATCCTGGACATCATGAGCTCTTAGTTTGGAAGGGACCCCATGTCTTCACCACAGCTCTCGCTTAATGAGTATCAGAAAAGACAGGGCATTTATCAAAGGAAGTAGACTTGAACAGATTAAATTACCTGCCCCAACCCAACTTGGTGCCCCAGCAGTAAGCTAACAGTACAGTTCTAGCCTTATGTGACTTGGTAATAGTTGGTGATGCTCTGCAGATAGACAAGTATGGAATCTCAGCCACATACAGTCTCATAGTCAGTGAGGCACACCATGAGACACAGAAAGTACAAGTCAGACTGGTGCCTTAAGTTTATGTCATAGTTTGCAATCTATACAGAAAAACTACCATGTGTAAGTGGGGCCAAGTTCCTTCACGGTTTTCCTGGGGAAGGAAATTTGATTCAGAGTCTTAGGGCTGCTCCGTGACTCAATACCATCACCCAGCCTCAGCCAGTAACACAAATCCCTTCCTGTAAGTCCCTGATTATCCTTGCTTCCATCCTTTTTTTCCTCCTAAAGCTCTTAAGCTCATTCTCTTCTTCCTCAGACTCATGCCTTCAACTCACCTGGTCCCACTGTAGATGTAAGGGAAAAGCAGCAAAAAAGAGGAAAGCATCAAGCCTGTCTGTTGTCATTACTGTGCTCTTAAGAATAGTCCCCGATTTGTGCTTGAAGTCCATGTCTTCTATACTTACATGTATCACCATGTTTTCAGAGTGAGGTGAGGGAAGAATACAATGACCAGACTGCTCGATCCCCCCTTTCCCACCCACCCCTCCAAAAATTTCTGAAAGAAGCAAGCAGGAAGTGAACTGACTTCAAAGAGGAAGGCAAAGACAGTACAGACAAGGCCTTAAATCAGTGGTTCTCAGCCTTCTCAATGCTGGGACCCTTTAATATGGTTTCACAAATATTTTGTTGCTATTTCATGAATGTAATTTTGCTACTGCTTTGAATCATGATGTAAAAGTAATATATCTGATGTTCAAGGTGTCTTCTCTTTAAGCCCTAAAGGAGTCATGACCCATTGGCTGAGAACCACTGCTTTGGAGATTAACAGTACACCTGAGACTCATAGTTCTAAGCGGTTTCTGCACTTTTGTCAAACTCAGAGTCCATAGTCTGTAAGATAAAAAAAACAACCAACATAATGACAAATGTACAACTTGGTTCTTACTAATATTAACTCAAACTACATAGGAAGGAAAGAGGAAAGGTCTTTTTAAAAAGACATCATCATTTATCCCCAGAGAAATAAAATAGGATGAAGGTAAATGGCCCATAAGGGGCCAATTGTTTGGGTCTCTCCAGTGTGGCATGAGCTGTCAGTCATATGGGTATAGGGCATGGGGTTCCTAATTAAGTCAACAGTGACACTCTGAACACAACCCTAGATCTGAAATTTCTTCTCTTGAAAAGAACTGCCAATCCATGTGCTAAGGGTCACAGGTATAAATTAACTTAGACACTGTTCACAAAAAGTAAGTGTAAGGCTAGATACAGCAATGTTGGCACCTATGAAAAGTAGCATCTATGCTTGATTTAAAGACTGCAAATGTATTGTGTTCTATTCTGCTAGTTAAATGCATGAGTGGGTCATTTTCAGACCAATGCTGGTGGTACGTGATCTCTGAAACTTACACTCAGTCCAGATGACCAGAGCTTCCCAGATTGGGTTGGGATTTCCACTCTTATATCAGGAGCAAGATCTATTTTGCTGTAATCAACATTTAAATTGTATTATACTATTTTTTACATATAAAACAAAGAGCAATGTATGAATCTATTTAAAAGAGTGACAGTCTTAGAGGAAGCCTATTCCATGGCCTAAGCTACCCCTCTTCATCCCTTACCAGCCCATGGACAGGGGCCATATTCTAATCTCTTTGCATCAATTAACTTATCAACCAGACTGTGAAGTTGAGTTTTAACTAATGGAACAAACTTCCATCATCCACTATGCCAGAAATAGAAAGTGTGTACCATTTCAGCAAAAGTGTTCCTTAGCCATGATTGGGTTCAGGTGCACCTTTTATTGTACAAAGAGAAATCACCTTGCTGAATTATTTTCACTTTGATTTTGTGTTTCTTTGTGTAACACTGAAATTATTCATTTGCAACAATGCTTGCTAGACATGCACTCCGCTATCAAAGAGTGTCCCTCGTATCACATTCCTGCCTCAGAATCTTAAGTAGCTGAGATTACAGTACTGCCAGGCATGGCTTACTTTGCTTCTAGGTTCCTTTCTATTTATGCATAAGAATAATATTCAGAGGAGCCAGAGCACTCAGAGCAGAGGGTAAGAAACCTCGCCCACTGCTCCATGCCCCAGAGTTACAACTGGAAGACAGGGGTGCTCAGGAATCATCAGCCACCCAAATCCTGCCCCTCTGGAATACTACTTCCCTTCCTCCCCATGCCTGGTCCTTTTGCCTGGGGCAGATACCTAGCTGGTCTGCTCCTGTGGAGACACCTTATCCTGAGCCATCCTAGAGGAGCTGCTGCACTCAGAGCAGCAGGATTTCAGGATCCCAGAGGTGACCTGAGTCCCAGGAGTTCTTCCACCCAGGAGCTTAGGATCACAGGAACACAGAGACATCTGGACTCAGAGGAGTTCTAACGCAAGCAAGATAACTGGAAAGACAGACTCCAATCAGACACAGTGAACACAGGTAACACTAGAGTTAACCAGAAGGTGAAAGGCAAGCGCAAGAACACAAGCAACAGAAACCAAAGTTACTTGGCATCATCAGAACCCAGTTCTCCCATCATAGCAAGCCCTGGACACCCCATCACACAGGAAAAGCAGGATACAGAATTAAAATCACTTCTCATGATGATGATAGAGGATTTTAAGTAGGGCATAAGTAACTCCCTTAAAGAAGTACAAGAGAACATAGGTAAACAGGTAGAAGCACTTAAAGAGGAAACACAAAAATCCCTTAAAGAATTGTAAGAAAACACAGCCAAACAGATGAAGGAATTGAACAAAACCAACCAGGATATAAAACTGGAAATAGAAACACTAAAGAAATCTCAAAGGGAGACAACCAAAGAGATAGAAAACATAGGAAAGAGATCAGGAGTCATAGATGCAAGCATCACCAACAGAATACAAGAGATAGAAGAGAAAATCTCATGTTCAGAAGATACCAGGGAAAACATTGACACAACTGTCAAAGAAAATGCAAAATGCAAAAAGCTCCTAACCCAAAACATCTAGGAAATCCAGGACACAATGAGAAGACCAAACTTAAGGGTAATAGGTATAGATGAGAGTGAAGATTCCCAACTTAAAAGGCCAGTAAATATCTTCAACAAAATTATAGAGGAAAACTTCCCTAACCTATAGAATGAGATGCCCATAAACATACAAGAAGCCTACAGAACGCCAAACAGACTAAACCAGAAAAGAAATACCTCCCGTCACATAATAATCAAAATATCAAATGCACAAAACAAAGAAAAAATACTAAAAGCAGTAAGAGAAAAAGGTCAGGTAACATATAAATGAAGACCTATAAGAATTACACCAGACTTCTCACCAGAGACTATAAAAGCCAGAAGAGCCTGGACTGACATCATACAGACCCTAAGAGAACACAAATGCTAGCCCAGACTACTATACCCAACAAAACTCTCAATCACTATAGATGGTGAAACCAAGATATTTCCACAATATTTGCACAATATCTTCCCACAAACCAGCACTTCAAAGGATAATGAATGGAAAACGCCAACAAAAGGAAGGAAACTACAACCTAGAAAAAGTAAGGAAGTAATTTTCCAACAACTCCAAAAGAAGATAGCTACACAAACATAATTCCACCTCTAGTAACAAAAATAATAGGAAGCAACATTCATTTTTCTTTAATATCTCTTGACATCAATGGACTCAATTCTCCAATAAAAAGACGTAGACTATCAGACTGGATACATAAACAGGACCCAGAATGTTGCTGCATACGGGAAATGCACCTCAGTGACAAAGACAGACACTACCTCAAAATAAAAGAATGGAAAACAATTTTCCAAGCAAATGGTCCCAAGAAACAAGCTGGAGTAGCCATTCTAATATCAAATAAAATCGACTTTCAAGCAAAAGTAATCAAAAAAAATAAGGAAGGACACTTCATACTCATCAAAGGAAAAATCTACCAAGATGAACTCTCAATTCTGAGCATCTATGCTGCAAATGCAAGGGCACCTACATACATAAAAGAAACTTTACTGAAGCTCAAAGCACACATTGCACCTCACAGAATAATAGTGGGGGATTTTAACACCACACTGTCAGCAATGGACAGATCATGGAAACAGAGACTAAATAAAGTCATATTGAAATTAACAGAAGTTATGAACCAAATGGATTTAACAGATATCTATAGAATATTTCATCATATATATATA
>NW_021604598.1:4556160-4560797 GCF_004785775.1 Grammomys surdaster | reverse complement strand
GGGTTATAAACACAAAAAGGCAGGACATGGGGAAGGGGATGACACTGGAGTGTGGGTGGGTTTTCAGGGGAATACAGATATTTTTCAGAACAGGGTATCGGCTGGGTGAGGGTTCAGGGGATAGGTCACTATGACTCTGCCTATGATTCACTTGTCCTTATCTAAGTTGGTAATATCTGCCAAGGCTACCTAATTACAAGGTCTATGACTACTCAGGCTGGTAAACTGCCACAAAAACTGCCTGTTTACAATAGCTTATAGCCATCTGTTTCAGTGTTTATCCACAGAGACCCAAGACTTGGTGTTAGTATACATGTATGACAGGCCTATTGCTGATTTTAGGCCTATGGCTGATTTTAGGCCTTCAGTGTATAAGCAGAGATGCCTCTGACATCTCCTCCCTTCTCTAAGTATATATGGACTGTGGCAATTCTAATCTTGCGAAGGTGGGGATAGAGGCCTGACCTCCAGTAATTGATGGGGATCTTGTAGTGTCTCCAGTCCTCCTGTCGTTGTTCAGTGAGGCATGAGAGCCATACCCATACTGATGTCTTTTTCCTGGAGAGGGGATACTTTTGACATCAACCCCTATGCAGTCAGGCTTGTCCCTCAGGGAACCCAGAGAGATATTTACTTTTATTGGTATTCCCTTGCAGTGCTTAGCCTTGCAGCCTAAGCAAGAATTCAGGTCGCCTGTCAGAGGGGATTCTGGGTGGCCCCTCTCTCCCTGGTCTAGGGGCGGAAGTCCCCTCTTTTAGGTTGGGTGGAGATGGGTTTTTGGGAACACCTTGTATAAAGTAACAACCTCATCTTGAGTCTCAGGGTCCTCCATAGCTCACTTATGATAATGTATCTGAATAGGTTTTGCTACCAAACTATTTGTTGTTTCACAAAGTTAGTCAGCCTATTTGAGGCCCAGGGACCAGAAGAAATAAGCAAAAAGAACCCAAATAATGGTCCCAAGATGAGAGGAGGTAGGGTTGACAACCCTGGAGAGGTTGAAAACCAATTCTTGTACCAGCACTCATCTTTCTCTTTCTCTCTCTGACTTTTCTCAGGGCCTTCTCTGACCTTTTTCATGCTCTCTTTAACCATCCCTGTCTTGACTATGTAAAGGCAATATTCTTCTTTAAGGGCTGTACACAGTCAAGAGCTGTACACAGCCTTTTCTAATATAATAGAGTAAATCAAGTCCAAAAAGGATCTTTGCGATTTTTGGAGGTCTCTTCAGACAGCAAAACGAGGGATTTCTTCAGATTAGTGATGTCAATCTCTAGCTGTTTGATGTTCTTGTCAATGGCCCTTTGAAGGTCTGAGTAGTATAAGTTCGGAGGCCAGCATATGGATTAGAACTTCTAACAGCAGACATCACAGGTGATTCATTTTTCCCCGGAAAGGAAAAAGAAGAGAATACTCAGGGAGATTTCTCTTCCCTGGTTGTAAATTGTTATTCATCTTATTTATGCTTGGGCCTGGCTTTATGGGCTATTTATTTCATTAATCTTTTTGGTAGCCAATTAGCTGTGCCTTCTGTGGTATCAAACAGGCATATCAATCCTCAGCCCCATAAGGGAACTGGGTCTGGGGTGTTCCCTTTAAGGGTAAAGGGGTCCTTCCCCATATCTGTGGCATAGATTTTATTGGTCTCGGTGATGCCAGAGGCAGTCAGCAGTAGATTTGCCATGAGTTTTCATCTTTAAAGAGATAAAAGTGAACAAGTCATGATGGAGCGTATTTCAGGGAGACTCCTTCTGGGGGGGGTCCATTCCCCGTCTTTTGTTTTTAAAGCCAATTTTTCAGGGTTCTTTTAAAATCAGGGCAGAAGCACCAACTGTCGCTCCTTCCACACTAAGAGAGTCATTCATACGGACATTATTTAAAGAAATATAAATCTATATTAAGAATCACTTTTATCAAAGGACTGTTATAGCACAGCTGACAACTAATCAGACTATATAATATATAGATCAATAGTAGCTTCTTCTACTTTTTGTGAGATTACTTCTCTTTTGTCAATTAATTGTTGAGAGAAATTAGGATTTACATCTCTTATGAGAATATTAAACAGAGACTTAAATTCTTTTGTGGAGAGCTTAAAATAAGTTCTTATCCAGTTAGCATCTCCTAGAAACCTTTGAAAATAATATGAATTAAGTAAACTCTCTCTCTCTTTTTTTCACACCCTTTATCTGTTTGTTTTTTTTATTTGATATTTTACATATTTAACTTTCAATGTTATCTCCTCTCCCAATTGCCCCCAAAATTCCTTATCCCATACCCACTCCTCCTATTTTTATGAGGGTGTTCTCCAAACTACCTCCCAGTACCATCTCCCTGCTCTCGAATTCCCCAACACTAGGGAATCCAAACTTTCGGGGACCATGGCCCTCCACTTCCACTGATATCTGACAAGGCCACCCTCAGTTACCTATATAGGTAGAGACACGAGTCCTTCCCTTTGTGCTCTCAGGCTGGAGGTTTAGACTTTGGGATCTCTGGTTGAAACTTTTGATACTCCTTCTGGAAAGGACCAAAGTACCCACAGTTTGGTCTTCCTTCTTCTTGAGTTTCATATGGTCTATGCATTGAGTCTTAGGTATTGTGAGATTTTGGGCTAATATCCACTTATCAGTGTGTGCATACCATGTATGTTCTTTTGAGATTGGGTCAACTCACTCAGGATGATATTTTCCAGTTCCATCCATTTGCTTAAGAATTTCATAAACTCATTGTTCTTAGTAGCTGAGTAGTACTCCATTGTATAAATGTACCACATTTTCTGCATCTATTCTTCTGTTGAAGGACATCTGGGTTCTTTCCAGCTTCTAGCTATTATAAATAAGGCTGCTATGAACATAGTGGAACATGTGTCCTTGTTGCATGTTGAAACATCTTTTGGGTATAAGTCCAGGAGTGGTATAGCTGGGTCCTCAGGTAACACTATGTTCAATTTTCTGAGATACCGCCAGACTGCTTTCCATAGTAGTTGTACCAGTTTACAATCCCACCAACAGTGGAGGAGTGTTCCTCTTTCTCCACATCCTTGCTAACATCTGCTGTCACCTGTGTTTTTGATCTTAGCCATTCTGACTGGTGTGAGGTGGAATCTCAGGGTTGTTTACATTTGCATTTTCCTGATGACTAGGGATACTGAACACTTCTTTAGGTGCTTCTCAACCATTCGAGCTTCCTCAGTTGAGAATTCTTTGTTCAGCTCTGTGCTCCATTTTTTAATAGGGTTCTTTGATTGTCTGGAGTCTAATTTCTTCAGTTCTTTGTATACCTTGGATATTAGCCCTTTATCAGATGTAGGGTTGGTGAAGATCTTTTCCCAATCTGTTGGCTGTCGCTCTGTCCTATTGACTGTGTCCTTTGCTTTACAGAAGCTTTGCAGTTTTATGAGGTCCCATTGGTCAATTCTTGGTCTTAGAGCACAAGCCATTGGTGTTCTGTTCAGGAACTTTTCCCCTGTGCTCATGTGGCAAAGGTTTTCCCCAATTTCTCTTCTATTAGTTTCAGTGTAGTTGGTTTTATGTGGAGGTCCTTGATCCACTTGGAATTGAGCTTTGTACAAGGAGATAAGTATGGATCAATTTTCATTCTTCTACATGCTGACCTCCAGTTGGACCAGCACCATTTGTTGAAAATGCTGTCTTTTTTCCACTGGATGGTTTTAGCTCCTTTGTCAAAGACAAAGTGACCATAGGTACGGGCGTTCATTTCTGGGTCTTCTATTCTATTCCACTGATCCTCCTGCCTGTCTCTGTTCCAATACCATGCAGTTTTTATCACTATTGCTTTGTAGTACAGCTTGAAATAAGGGATGGTGATTCCTCCAGAAGTTCTTTTATTGCTTAGAGTAGTTGTCGCTATCCTGGGTTGTTTGTTATTCCAACTGAATTTTAAGATTACTTTTTCTATTTCTCTGAAGAACTGAGTGGGAATTTTGATGGTGATTGCATTAAATCTTGCTTTTGGCAATATAGCCATTTTTACTATATTAATCCTTCCAATCCATGAGCATGAGAGATCTTTTCATCTTCTGAGATCTGTTTATATTTCTTTCTTCAGGGGCTTGAAGTTCTTGTCATACAGGTCTTTTACTTGCTTGGTTAGGTATTTTATATTATCTGTGACTATTGTGAAGGGTGTCATTTACCTAATTTCTTTCTCAGCCAGTTTATCTTTTGAGTAGAGGAAGGCTATTGATTTGCTTGAGTTAATTTTATATCCAGCCACTTTGTTGAAGTTGTTTATCAGGTTTAGGAGTTCTCTGGTGGAAGTTTTGGGGTCATTTAAGTATATTATCGTATCATCTGCAAATAGTGAGATTTTTACTTCTTCCATTCCAATTTGTATCCCTTTGATCTCCTTGTGTTGCCTAATTGCTCTGGCTAGGACTTCCAGGACTATATTGAACAGGTAGGGGGAGGGTGGGCAGCCTTGCCTAGTCCCTGATTTTAGTGGGATTGCTTCAAGTTTCTCTCCATCTAGTTTGATGTTGGCTACTGGTTTGCTGTATATTGATTTTACTATGTTTAGGTATGGACCTTGAATTCCTGATCTTTCCAAGACTTTTTACCATGAAGCGATGTTGAATTTTGTCAAATGCTTTCTCAGCATCTAGTGAGATGATC
>NW_021604598.1:4512631-4551160 GCF_004785775.1 Grammomys surdaster | reverse complement strand
AAAAGTCTTGGAAAGATCAAGAATTCAAGGCCCATACCTAAACATAGTAAAAGGAATATACAGCAAACCAGTAGCCAACATCAAACTAAATGGAGAGATACTTGAAGCAATCCTACTAAGACTAGGGACTAGACAAGGCTGCCCACTCTCTCCCTACCTATTCAGCATAGTCCTGGAAGTCCTAGATAGAGCAATTAGAAAACACAAAGAAGCCAAAGGAATACAAATTGGAAAGGAAGAAGCCAAAATATCACTATTTGCAGATGATATGATAGTATACTTAAGTAACCCCAGAACTTCCACCAGAGAACTCCTAAATCTGATAAACAACTTCAACAAAGTGACTGGTTATAAAATCAACTCAAACAAGTCAGTAGCCTGCATCTATGTGAAAGATTAACAGCCTGAAAAAGAAATTAGGTAAATGACACCCTTGACACCCTTCACAATAGTCATACATAATATAAAATGCCTTGGTGTGAATCCAACCAAGTAAGTGAAAGATCTGTATGACAAGAACTTCAAGTCTCTGAAAAAAGAAATCGAAGAAGATCTCAGAAAACGGAAACATCTCCCATGCTCATGGATTGGCAGGATTAAAATAGTAAAAATGGCCATCTTATCAAAAGCAACCTACAGATTCAATGAAATCCCCATTAAAATACCAACTCAATTCTTCACAGAGTTAGATAGAGAAATTCTTGAATTTATTCGGAATAACAAAAAACCCAGGATAGCAAAAACTATTCACAACTGTAAAAGAACTTCTGGAGGAATCACCATCCCTGACCTCAAGGTGTACTACAGAGCAATAGTGATAAAAACTACATGGTATTGGTACAGATACAGGCAGGTAGATCAGTGGAATAGAATTGAAGACCCAGAAAAGAACCCACACACCTATGGTCATTTGATCTTTGACAAAGGAGCTAAAACTATCTAGTGGAAAAAAGACAGCATTTTCAAAATTGGTGCTGGTTCAACTGGAGGTCATCATGTAGAAGAATGCAAATCAATCCATTCTTTTCTCATTGTACAAAGCTCAAGTCCAAGTGGATAAGGGACCTCCACATAAACCAGATACACTGAAACTAATAGAAGAGAAGGTAGGGAAGACCCTCAAATACCTAGGCACAGGGGAAAAGTTCCTGAACAGAACACCAATGGCTTATGCTCTAAGATCAAGAATTGACAAATGGGACTTCATAAAATTGCAAAGTTTCTGTCAGGCAAAGGACACTGTAAATAGGACAAAATGACAACCAACAGATTGGGAAAAGATCTTTACCAATACCACATCTGATAGAGGACTAATATCCAATATATACAAAGAACTCAAGAAATTAGACTCTAGGCAACCAAATATCCCTATTTAAAAAAATGGTGTTTAGAGCTAAACAAAGAATTCTCAACTGAGGAAACACAAATGGCCGAGAAGCACCTAAAGAAATCTTCAGCATCCTTAGTCATCAGGGAAATGCAAATCAAAACAAACCTGAGATTCCACCTCACACCAGTCAGAATGGCTTAGATCAAAAACTCAGGTGATAGTAGATGCTGGTGAGGATGTGGAGAAGAGGAACACTCCTCCATTATTGGCAGGATTGAAAGATGGTGCAATCACTCTGGAAAACAGTCTGGAATTTCCTCAGAAAATTGGACATATCACTACCTGAGGACCCACCTGTACCACTCTTGGGCATATACCCAGAAGATGCTCTAACATATAAAAAGGACATATGCTCCACTATGTTCATAGCACCTTTATTTATAATAGCTAGAAGCTAGAAAGAACCCAGATGTCCTTCAACAAAGGAATGGACACACACACACACAAAAAAAAGTGGTACATTTACACAATGGAATATTACTCAGCTATTAAAAACAATGTATTCGAGAAATTCTTAGGTAAATGGATGGAACTAGAAAATATTATCCTGAGTGAAGTAACCCAATCATAAAAGAACGCACATGATATTCATTCACTGATTATTGGATTTTAGCCCAGAAGCTTGAAATACCCAAGATTCAACTCACAGATCACATAAAGCTCATGAGGAATGAAGACCAAGTGGGGGTACTTCGGTCCTTCTTAGAAGGAGTAACAAAATACTCAAGGGAGCAAATATGAAGACAAAGTGTAGGACGGAAACTGAAGGAGAAGCTGTCTGCAAACCATTCCTGCATATCCATTCCATGTGCAATCACCAAAGGTAGAAGCTGATGTGGATGTCAGGAAGTGCATGCTGACAGGAGCCTGACATAGCTGTTTCCTTAGAGGTTTGCAAGAGTCTGACATATTCAGAGACAGATGCTCACAGCTAACCATTGAACTGATCATGGGGTTCCCAATGGAGGAGTTAGAGTGAAGACTGAAGGAGCTGAAAGGGTTTGCGACCCCATGAAGAGAGCAACAATACCAACCAACCAGGGTCTAAACCAACAGCCTGGGAGCACATAGGGAGGGACACATGGCTCCAGCTATATATGAAAGGGAGGATGGTCCTTTCAGGTATAGGTGGGAGAGGAGATCCTTGGTCCCAGGAAGGCTGGAAGCCATGTATGGGGGAATTCGAGGGTGGGGAGGTGGGAGTGGGAGGGTAGGTGGGGGCACATCCTCATAGAAGCAAGAGGAGGAGGGATGGGAAAGGGGGTTCCTGGACGGGAGGAGGGAAATGGGGTAAGGGGAGAACATCTGAACTGTAAATAAAATATCCAATAAAAATAATTTTTAAAAAAGAGTAATATTAAAATGTTGGTTCTGAAAGTTGTGTTAATGCAATGAAGTAAACATTTTCAATGTAGTTTTTTTTTCCATTGAATGTCACATAAAATGCCATCACATCTTACTGTCAACGGTGTTTTTTGACTGAAATGCAATGTTCTAGTTCAACTCCTCATCTCCTCCTTACCAGTCTGTATTGTTACTTCACCATTCCAGGGATCTGTTGTATTACCTGCTACACCTTTCTTTTCTCCACACCCTCCCCTTCTCATGTGTACACCAACTACACTGCATCTGATTAAAACAAATAGGAAATTTTTTAAAAAGCATTTCAAACTAAATTATCTTGAAGATTAAGCTCCCAAATTTTTGACAAAAACAATCTAAAGTATTTTACATCATACTACTTCACTATTGAGCTGATACTCCGTGTTAATTCCCATTTGTTTAAGAAAAATTACAATTATGTTTCATTGAATGAAACTAAGTCCAGAGGCTGAGCTCAGCAATGCTGTGATTATTTTCCTTGTTTCTTCTGCTATTTTCTTGAATAATAATGCAGAACGGGTAAAGATCCCACCATGGCAACCAGTTTATATGCAAAGTTATTAAAGATTGAGAAGAAAAATTCTCACTGACCTTGGAGGGGAAAATCATGATAGAAATCACATAAGGAACTTGTTTTAAAGAAAAGTAAAAGGCAGATAGACTTTCCTCTTTGAAAATATTAAGATAAAGAACAACTAGGACACAGTTAAAAATGAACAGCTGGAGTCATGGTGTAGGTATTCTTTAACTTTGTGACTTTGAGAAACTTATTTAACATTTTTGAATATCAATAGCTTCATTTATAAAAACAGAATCAATAAAACCAACATCATAGCACTGTTCTAAGATCAACTGATATTGGTTGATCTTAGAATAATGCTATGATAATAAACAATGCTATGTTGATAAATTCAAGAATATTATCAACATAGCAGATAATATATCATTTTTTTACATCTATAAAGAGGGAATGTGGTATAATTTGACTGATATTTAAAACAAACAAAAAGCCCGCTCAGCTGCTGCATACAGATTACAGTAGGAAGGATAAAGAATTAGGCTGTGGGTTTCCAGATATGACATTATGGTAACCTGTGCCTGAATTTCGTGTGTTTACAGTTGAAATTATTTTAGAAGATATAATCCATGTACTCTGGAATGGAACGGACTGAAAGAATTAAAAAAAAAATAAGGACTGAGACTCACCTCCAGGTCTGCAGACTGAGAAGGAGCAAATATGTTAGCATCATTACTGAATCAGGGAAGTCTGCATAGATTTTATAAGCAAGGGCACAGTGAAACCGCACTTGATAGCTCCATGGGTGGAAAGAAAGCTTTATTGTGGATAAAACTGCCAAGGCAATCTCCTTGGTGATAGAAAAGAGCAAAATGGGCAAAAACCAAGGAGATTGTATATATGGCAGCAGGGTGGGTTCTTAGAGCTGATACACACTGTTTGGATTGACTGGGAGCTAGTTCCTCCTGTTGGAAGTTCTTGATTTTTGGTTGGATATTCCTGTTGCTTTAGAGGAGGTTTCCTAGTAAACAGAAACACATATTTAGTTCTCTGTTTACCCAATAACAATCCTTCTATTTATCTGCTCATCTGCTTATCTGTTTCTCCTTCTCTTTAGCCAATGTCATCAGCACTGACATTTGTGGAGGTGGAGCAGCTTTGGACCTTACAGAAACAGGAAGTGGTCACTTAGGTAGTGTGAGAGGAGCAGAAATTGCAGTTGGGTTGGTGCTTTCAATCAACAACTTGGACAGCAAACCCTGTAGATATAAGTATTGTAGAAAGGATGTGAGTCCTAACAGCCTAGATACACTCTGAGTGCATAATCAGAGGCACAATACATCTTACCTCATATTGACACAAAATTAATAGTGCAGCTTTAGAAACAGCAGTTCTATTTTTTCTTGATTTTGAGGATTTTTTTATTTATTTCCAAACCCACACAGCTGAGCCAAGTATAACATGTTTTCTCTTCCTTTTCCTGTCACAGGAGTAACAAGCAACACTCTGGAGATCCTCCTATTAACTGATCCTTCCCAGAACACTTGATCGTTCCTTCTCCCCTACAGGCTTCATTAACAGTAAGAGTTGAGCCAAGCATCTTGACGAAATTTGAAGTTTCCTTCACAGTTTTCCCTGAAGAAGTAATAATCCTGATCTGGAACTTGGGTCCTGACAGTAGTCTGGCTCCTTTGTCCTTGAAGGTAATGACTCCAGTGTGTAAGATTTCACCAAACCACTTGTCATGCCAAAGTCACTTCTCAGGTTCCTGTCACTTTTTAGAATCACATTTTCTTCAAAATCCACATTATCCTATTTGACAAACTCTTCTCTGTTTGATTTAGGAACATAGGCTCAACTGTTACCTTATGAAAACCATAGTCACACTTACAACTCCTCTTATACCTTTGCATTTACTGTATCACCATTACAACCTGAATCTGAGGACACTATGGTTCACCTACCAAGAATTATCCAAGCAGTTAGTGTAGACAGCCATAAGTCAATGACAGGTGGGGTAGAGCTACTTCCAAGGAGACTTCCTCCTTTCAAATTCTGCACTTAATATTTTTCAGAAAAACAATATTTGCTGCTCACCTGACTATTCTGATTTACCCAAGTTTTAGAATTCTACTCAGATTGTTTTTTATCAGATTCAACAGAAAAGACGAACAAGCAAAATTAGACTCTGATCTGCTGTGAAAAAAAAAAAAGCTATTGCTACCAACTCTTAATTACAAAGAGCTCCCTCTGTGAGAGCACCTCACATATTCAAGGTGTGATACTTCTATAAAGGAGATAAGATGCAAAGTAGAACATAATACAGATATGGATATTGCTTTCATCCTGACACTAACTAGCTGCTTAAATTTGAAGTGAATGTCTCATATGCAGGAGCATCAAACTCATCAAACTCAAAGATCAACACTTGTTCTCAGCCTCTACATGTTGTCATTCAGGGCTAGGTAATTCTTTATTCTCAAGACAGCTTGTGAATTACAAGGTGGTAGCAAGCTTAGTATGAAATGTCATTAGTTCCCTCACTTTCAGATTTTGAAAATGTTATTTCCAGCCATTGTCTGGTTGGCCCTGGTCAAGAACCTCTGCCCCAGCTGATTTAGAAAAATATTTTAAAATTAACATTTATAAACCTGACAGACCCCAACTTCCATTGGCATCTACTATAAATTCTTGTTTGCCTTTTAAATTTTAAATGTACAGATAACCACTTGATCAAGATAGATAAAGGTGTGAGAAAATAAATAAAAATGAGAATGACCTCCACAGAAACAGATGCCTTTAATCAGAAAAGTGAAGGGCAACACTCTTCAAGGAGTGCAAACTATGTGCCCAGGATCAGGGTGTTCAAGATTATATAGGGAAGAAAAATGGAATTTTGGGGGTGCAGGATTTCATCTGCAGATCTGTCTATCCATGCTTTGCCCACAACAGTTTCAAAGTTATAAATATTGATGCGCATTGGCATATTGATCCTACCCTGAGATTCTGGGAAGCTAACGTTTGCAAGAGCTGTTATCAGTGTACCATCAACTTTTCTGTCAAGAATTTCTCAGTTCACCTGATATTTTTATTCTTGGTTGTCAACTAGACTTCTTCTGGAATTAACTAAATCCCAAGAACCTGTATATACCTGTGAGGAATTTTTCTTTCATGGATTGTTTGATGTGGAAAAACCTACCTTAACTCTTGACCCCACCTTCTGGTGGCAGTCTCTTTAAAGGGCATGGAGGGAGAAAGCTTTGCTTTTTGCCTGCTTGCCCAAGATCTTAGTGGCAAGTTTATTCCCTATTAGAGGGTGGTTCTGATGTTAAGGTCCTGTTCCCCAATTGGTTCTTGATGGATCAAAAAAAAATACAAGTGATCAATGACTAAGGATGAGGCATGACACTTAGAGTTGCTGGGAGGATACAGACAGAATTGGGAGAACAGGAGAAGAAAAAGGAGGCAGTAGTAGCAGAATAAAGCCAACCAGCAATGTGAGGTTTCGGTTGGAGTGGCCAGTGACCATTCTATCCAATTTTGTCTGGGGTGGCAGGGGAGGTTTAGGAGTCCCCTCATTCATTGAGTTAGTAAAGGCATTTTAAGATTAGTGTCTGTGTGTGTGTGTGTGTGTGTGTGTGTGTGGTTGTTGTTGTTGTTGATCTGTGGACCCAAGGGAATCTGGGTGGAGGCTGATAGTGAAGTCATCTCAGAGCTTAAAGCTGGGTAGCAAAAACAACAAGCTACAGTTCCATTAACTACTGTTCTAGCCTACTTCTTCAAGATTTTGAAGCATACTGAAGACCAGCTGAGACATTTGTCCTCATAGTATAGACAACTTCTGGGTTCTTGAACTTTCCAACATATACTGTAATATGTATTACAAAATAATTTAAGGCTTTAAATAAAAGAATAATATGATTTGTCTGGTAAAAAAATAAACTAAAAGGGGAAATATCAAAGTAAACATTAACCAATCTATAAAGCAAAAGTTATTAATCTGAATAAATATCACTTCCTTTCAATGAAAGAGTATAATTCATAATAAAAGTATAGAATAGCATGAAAGTATAAACCCTTATTGAGCCAGTAATAGGACTTCAAATTATATAAAACCAAAACTTTAACAGAAGATTATATGAAAATCACAATAATGAGAAACTGTAAACAAAATAATTTTAGCTTTTAACTGACTGATCAATGAGAACAAAATAAAAAAAGAACACAAAACTTTGCATAATATAATTGAATTGTGTTAACTGAATTAACCTTGAATATTTTAAAGATTGTATAATTGCTGCATGGAACTATGAAGTAACTGTTTTCTTAAAAATAAAAAATTTATTAAGCCAAAATGTGCCTTGATCCACTCCAAAAATTGAAAATATGAAATCCCTAGTATATTATGGTAAAATTGTGTAAGTGTAATACACATGAAAAGAACAACAAAACAGTTCATTAAGGGCATTGAGAAAGAACCACACTCTTCGGGGTTGATCTGTGTGACTACTGTCAACTTGACACAAACCTAGAGACATCTGGGGGAAAAGTGAATCTTGACTGAGAAAGTGCTCCATAATATTGTCTTGTAGGCAACCCTGTGGAACATTTTCTTAATTGACTACTGCTGTTGGAGGACCTAGCCCACTGTGGGCAGTGGCACACCTGGGCAAGTCATTCTAATGTATACAGGAAGACAAGCCGCAGGGAACAAGTCAGCAGTCAGCATTCTTCCAAGGTTTCTGTTTTAGCTCCTGCCCCTAGGTCCATGCCCTGCTTGAGTTTCTGCCCTGAGTTCCTTCAGGGATAGACTATTGCCTAGCAGTATAAGATGATGTAACCCCTTTCCTTCCCAAGGTGTTTTTGGTCACATTTCCATCACACCAGCAGGATGCAGATGAAAACAGTGACAGAACTAAGAATGGAACACTAAGGATGTGTGCTCAGAATTTGACATACGCATCCATTCCAGAAATGTAAACACCTATGAAGCTGGTGAAGGATCTGCCATAAGTCCTAAGCATAAACATAGTGTTTCTAAGCAGAATAACACAGGTTAGACCCATAGACCCCACCATACTCCTTCTGAAGCTTTTCCATGAAGTTAGTCAGACTCAGCACAAAGCTAGGGTTGGCTAAGAGATCACTACCATGCCTAGAACTGGGTGCTCAGGGCACCTGAGGAAAAAATCTCTGAGGAAGAGCTCAGAAGTGTAAGAGACTATCATCTAGGCAGAATCTTAAAATTCTGAGCAAAATGTTGTTAGAACACAGAGGAAGTTAGGAATGCTTCATCCAACTTCTTGGAATATATACTAGAATATGCAACTGGTTTCTAAAGGCTACAAGTTAAAATTGGAGTATGTTTTTATGTAAATTTCCTTGGGTGGCATTAAAGCACTCAAGATTTGACTGCAAACTAACACACACCAATGCTATGACAACCAGAAAGTGGATTCTTAAGAGTTCTTGATTTAAGCATCAGACTTGAAATTCAAACTAATTCTTAAAATTGTATTTGCTATTTATTATTGTTTTAATTATGTGTACATGTGTGTGAGCATATGCTCATGAGTGTATGTGCGTGTGAAGAGCAGAAGAGGGTTGGATCCCATAGAGCTGAGGTAGTAAATAGTTGTAAGTCACCCAACATCAATGCTGAGAACTGAAGGTGGATCATGTCAGCAGTACAAATTCCTAACCAGTGAGCCAACTCTAAAGCCCCCTGAGTAATTCTTAAAGACAGATTTGGTTTATTTTTCTTTTATTTTCTAGCATAAAAAATGGTTTAATTAATTTTAGAGAAGCAACTACTTTTCTCTTTAAAATTTCTTTACACTAAAAGAAGTTAACAAATAAAGAATTAAAGTTCTCTAGCAATAACAATATTATTAATTTCTGTATTTAATTAGCTATTTTAGAGCTGTTTGCTGCTGAACTAAGATTTGAATGGGGATTCTTTAGTGAGAGACACAAGAGTTAACTGAAGCCAAACTAGGTTTTGACTGCTATTTGACACCCCAAAATATCTGTATTGCAGACTTGGTCCCCAGAACAGTATCATGATAGATGGTGGGAACTTTAAGAGAAGAACCAATGAAGGAATTTCAGGTCTCAGTTTAAATTTAAAATTGAAGGAATTTCAGTTTAAACTTAAAAATTAACTGCCCCAGGGATACATCCCAGAAGGAGCACATTCCAAAGACTCACACACGCCTTTCTACTCTTTGACGCCGAGGAAGAAGCATCGCTGAAGGCTCTGATCATCCTGCCGTCACGTCTAAGTCAGAGTCTCCCAGGGAGCTGGAACAGCTGCGGAAGCTCTTCATCGGAGGGGTGAGCTTTGAAACAACTGATGAGAGTCTGAGGAGCCATTTTGAGCAATGGGGAACACTAACCGACTGTGTGGTAATGAGAGATCCAAACACCAAGAGATCCAGGGGCTTTAGGTTTGTCACATATGCCACTGTGGAAGAAGTGGATGCTGCCATGAATGCAAGACCACACAAGGTAGATGGAAGAGTCGTGGAACCTTAAGAGGGCTGTGTCAAGAGAAGATACTCAGAGACCAGGTGCCCACTTAACTGTGAAAAAGATCTTTGTTGGTGGTATTAAAGAAGACACTGAAGAACATCACCTACGAGATTATTTTGAGCAGTATGGGAAAATTGAAGTGATAGAAATTATGACTGACAGAGGCAGTGGGAAAAAGAGAGGCTTTGCTTTTGTCACCTTTGATGACCATGACTCTGTGGATAAGATTGTTATTCAGAAATACCATAATGTGAATGGCCACAACTGTGAAGTAAGAAAAGCTCTGTCAAAGCAAGAGATGGCTAGTGCTTCATCCAGCCAGAGAGATCGAAGTGGTTCTGGAAACTTTGGTGGTGGTCGTGGAGGCGGTTTTGGTGGCAATGACAATTTTGGTCGAGGAGGGAACTTCAGTGGTCGTGGTGGCTTTGGTGGCAGCCGTGGTGGTGGTGGATATGGTGGCAGTGGGGATGGCTATAATGGATTTGGCAATGACGGAAGCAATTTTGGAGGTGGTGGAAGCTACAATGATTCTGGCAATTACAACAATCAGTCTTCAAATTTTGGACCGATGAAGGGAGGGAACTTTGGAGGCAGGAGCTCTGGCCCTTATGGTGGCAGAGGCCAGTACTTTGCTAAACCACGAAACCAAGGTGGCTATGGAGGTTCCAGCAGCAGCAGTAGCTATGTCAGTGGCAGGGGGTTCTAATTACAGCCAGGAAACAAAGCTTAGCAGGAGAGGAGAGCCAGAGAAGTGAGAGGGAAGCTACAGGTTACAACAGATTTGTGAACTCAGCCAAGCACAGTGGTGGCACGGCCTAGCTGCTACAAAGAAGACATGTTTTAGACAATACTCATGTGTGTGGACAAAAACTCCAGGACTGTATATGTGACTAATTGTATAACAGGTTATTTTAGTTTCTGTTCTGTGGAAAGTGTAAAGCATTCCAACAAAAGGTTTTACTGTAGACCTCTTTCACCCATGCTGTTGATTGTTAAATGTAATAGTCTGATCATGACGCTGAATAAGTGTGTCTTTTTTTTTTTAATGTTCTGTGTAAAGTTAGTCTACTCTTGAAGCCATCTTGGTAAACTTCCCCAACAATGTGAAGTTAGAATTCCTTCCGGGTGATGCCAAGTTCCATTTGGAATTTATTTATGGTTGCTTGGGTGGAGAAGCCATTGTCTTCAAAAACCTTGGTGTTGTTAAACTGCCAGTTACTGTTGTAACTTAACAAGTTTCACCATTGAAAGGGTCGTCCAAGCAAGGTCACAATTTGGTTATAAAATGGTTGTTGGCACACCCTATGCAATATCAAAATTGAATAACAGTATCAGATAAAATAACAGATGAGAATGAAGCTTGTGTATCATCCATTATCATGTGTACTCAATAAATGATTTAATTCTCTTGAAAAAAAAAAGACTCACACACACATTCCAGGGGAAGGGCCCAAGATAAGAGGTAATCAGGAAGCTGGGCCCTAAACATAATAAACCTGGATAAACAGAAGCTACTTAGCTAACACTCATTGTTATAAAGATAATGTGCAAATCTGAGTTACCTAGAAACCAGGCCTGGGAACAGCAGTTTGAGGTCAGCCTATTTGGTTATTGTTTAAGAGGTGATTGTAAAACTGCCCTCATGAACTCTGTGAAAATGATATAAAAACTGCTCTTAGCTTTGGCTTGGGGTTCCTCTTGCCTGCATGTGGGGGAACCCCAGTGCACTGGTTATCAATAAACCTCTTGTTTTTGCATCAAATTCCTTGTTCGTGAGTGTTTCTGTGGGAGTGTGTCCCCTAGTTTGGATCTTAGAGTCCAACACTTAGGGAAGGGCCTTAGGTCACAGGGGAAATGGCTCTTTCTGGAGAATAAGGTCATCCTTAGATCTTAAGCTTTCATGAAAATTGCATTTTAAAAAAAGCATTTGTTAACAAAAAAAGAGCATGACTCCTGGGTTGTACTCCCACATTCTGTATTGTGTGAACTCTCACTTCCATATAAACACCAGTCATAATGCTGTCCACTGTTAGCTACCCCTAACTCCCAGAGTCTAACCAATGATATTGCCTTACCTAGGGCTTTCTGACCCCCAAACTGAACTAAATAAATTTTATAAAGCTCCCTTACCATAGCTATTTTATTATAGTAATCACATGGATATACATACATATCCCAGTGTGTGTGCACGTGCGCACTCACACACATACGCACACCCACACACACATACATGAACACATACACACACAGGCATATACACATGTGCATGCATAGACTTTCCAGTCAATTTTTGAGAATTCTAAGTACCAATGAGTTTTTCTGTCACCTGCAGTTATGTTAGGTGTGGACAAAACCTGCTAAATAAGGTTGAAGTCTACTATGAGTAGATAGCTCCTCTAAGCGTGGCACAAAATGGAGGACTCCCTTTACCACAGCAGGGCTTCTGTTGTGGTAAATCTCCAACCCAAATAAGACCAGTCAAAGAAAACACAGCTCAGCAATTATGAATATAAACTGCACACCTAGATTGGGCAGATTTACCATTATACTACTCTATTCCCCAGTTATGGGATCCCTTATAACTTGCAGTTTTTTCAGGCCATGTGCTTTTCCTCCATTGTCCTTCCACCTCTCCTTCCTCCATAGTCCTTCTCTCTTTCCTCCTCCTCCAAACCTTTTTCTTCTACCTCCCCTTCTACTGCCCAATCACAGGCTCTAGAATTTATTTTACAAATTAAGGTGGACAGAAGGTTCACAAGAAGTCATCTGTGTACTGATTTACTCCTCTGCAGCCCTTCCCAGGAAAGTGGAATTAGCATGAAAATACAAGGCCAGGGCTATCCACAACTGCTTCGACTTCTCTGACCTTATCTGGAGATACTGACTCCCCACACCCTCTACCTGGGAAGACTTAAGAAGTACTTGGTGGACTTACAAATTTCCACTCCTCCACAGTAGGAACCTGCCCAGCGAGTGCTTGTGATTCCTGGAATGCCTCTCCATACACTCGAGCCATTCACAGAGCTTTATGCTAGGAGAACATGCCACACACACACACACACACACACACACACACACACACACACACACTCTGACCAGGATTCTGCAGAACTCCACCCATTCTGAGCTCTGCTCCATCCTTCCAGCCTAGTGTGCAACAGTATCTAGACACCCTGAGAGGGAGGAAGCAGAGAATGCTGAACCACAGGTGGACCCCCCAAAATACATACCACAGTAGCATGACTACCCTCTCTTCTATAACGACACCCCCAGGCATCTCTCTGTGTGTTGATTTTTCTGGGACTGCACAAAAAAATACTACAGACTGTGCAGCCTATACAATAGATGCTCATTTTCTCACAGTTCTGAAGAGTAACAAGGCCTCCAACTCTCTCTAGAACATCCATTGTGGTACAGGAAAACATACCTCTAGCTACCCCTCCAACCCAAAGAAAAGTGATTCTTCCTCTATCAGTAGCTATAAACTCTGTGGCTCTTTGGGTAGTAGTGGAACCTCCGGAGCCCTTTCATGCATCAGTTTTTAACTACCTTGATCTTATGTGGGTCTTGCAGAGCTGATGTGTGTTCCTTTGTAAGCAAGCACAGTGAATCCACCAAACTAGATCATGCCAAAGGTAAAAATTATTCCTTGGGGAATAAACTGCCAGGCTGTCTCACTAGAATACACAGGAGCATCCTGGTATAAAAACAAGTGAATTAAAAAAAAAAAGAAAAGAAAAGTGAATTTTGTAACAGTCAGCAGGGGCTGGATATAGAGTTAAGTTACTTAGTATAATCATGAACTAGATGCATTTTGACCTATGATGCATGAACTATGATGCATGCTAGTTGACCATTAGTGGTGGCAAAGGAAGTAGTGTCTTTTCTGATGAACAGAACCCTACAATAGTTAGGTTTCTCTGGAATGCTGAGTTTAAGTGTCTGTTTATACAGTAAGAATCCAGCCTGGGTTGGGCTGAGGTCATTATCTTAGTACAATGTCAGGAACACTGCCGATTTGGGGTCTGCTTTGTGACCTAATGATGTGTTCAGCAACTGTCTCCTAGCTACAGGACAGCTCCACTCCTCTCCATCTTCTCCTTCTTCTGCAGTTTTCCCGGAACGATGAAAAAAGAGTCATACAGATATCTCCTCCATGGCTGAGCACTCACAATCTTTTATTCTCAGCACTTTGGACAGTTAATGTATCATACATTAACCACTACTCACTGTAAAATGATGCTTCCTTGGCCAAGTTTGAAAGCAGAACATATGTGTATGAACATAAACATTTAGAAGGCAGTTTTACAGACAATTTAAAAATTTGAATTGCTTTAGAAAATGCCAGTTGGTTCTCCCTTTGGGGCTCTGACTTGACCATGTGTATAGAACCAGTCATGAATTCCCTCTTGTGGAATGGATCTTAAATACAACTTAAAAAGTAGCTGGTTACCACACAAATAGCCTTGCCACTATAGCACAAATGGGCACATCTTTCCTGGAAGGGAAATACTACAGGGTCAGGTGCTGAGTCCTTTCATTTCTTATCCCCATTGCTTCACTTAGCCTGCCTAAACTCCTCTGTACTGCACTAAGAATTCCTCTCTCTACTCATTTCACTTACATTCTACTTGCCCCCTCTCAAATGCATCTCCTCTGATATTCATTTTTAGTTTCCTAACTTCTACATGTACTTCAGGTTAAACAATACATAAAACAAAAGATTTGAAACCAGGACCCCTATATTAGAGATAGCACCTCTTTAGGGCTATTATGAGCATATTCAGTATTATTTTTCCAGTTCCATACATTTACTTGCAAATTTCAACTTTATTTACATCTGAGAAATATTCCCTTGTGTATATGTATCATTTTCAATCAATTTTTTTATATAGGTTGATTTCATTTGCTGGATAACATCAGTAGAGAGACAATGAACATGGATCTGAAAGTATCTCTGTAGTAATACATAAAGACATATAGCTGACTCATGTGTTAGATCTGTCTCGAGTTGTTTGACAAACCTCCAGACTGGTTTCCAGAGTTTTGTATGGTCACTAGCAGCATGTAAGTGGTAGGTTCTCCCCACATTCTCATCAAACCTTGTCATTTGTATTCCTGATGGAGGCCATTCTCTCTGGTGTGTGATGGAAACTTAAAGTACCTTTAATCTGAATCCCACATGTCTAAGCATGTTTGGATGCTTTTAAAAATATTTACAAGCCCTTTGTATTACTTTGCACAGTGTTCTGTTTTCATTTACAAAAAAAATTTAATTGGGGTGTTTGTTTTGCTGGTATTTAGGTTTATGTTTTTGTTTTAGTTTTGTTTTGCTTTGATTTTATATATTCTAGACACTAACCTCCCTGCCAAATGTATAGCTGGCAAAGACAGTTTTATTTTGTTAGCTTCAAAGTGACAAAATTATTATATATAGTTGAATTATAACTCTTAATATTAACACTAAATGTTCCCCAACAAAAAAAGACATAAACTGGCACATAGCATCAAAAAAAAAAAAAACAACAACAACAACAAAAAAAAACGGGATCAATCTTTTTATTGTCTCTGAGAAACATGTCATCATGATAGTCAGGTTCCAACTCAGGATAAAAGAGGCTATTACAAGCTAACAGTATTAAGGCACAATTTCATTAAAGACATACTCATAGATGTAATACCTCAGATTAATCACAACACAATGATAGTGGCTGCCTTCAGTATCCCATCCTCATTAATAGATTCTTCAGACAACTAACAGTAAAACAATGGGGTTAAATGGTATAATTAATCATATTAATAATATCACAAATCAAAAGGACCTGACACACATCTACAAAACATTCCACTCAAATGCTGAAGAATATACATTCCGTTTAGTAGTCCATGGAACCTTCTCGAAAATTGATCATATCAAGACCCAAGGTGAGTCCCACCAAATATTTCAGAATAGAAATATGATCATGCATTCTATCTAATCATTGTAGGTAAAGGTGGGCATCAACAGCAATAGAAAGTGCAGAAAATACACAACTCATGGAAATTAAACAACACACTACTGAATTATGATTGAATCAAAGGAGAATTTTTAAAAATTTCCAGATTTAAGCTAAAATGAAAATACAACATACAAAATATTATGTATAAAACAAAATGAAAACAAGAAAGTTTATACCACAAAGTGAACTTCAGACTGAAATGTTATATATCAAAAACTTGTGAGATCTCACATTAGTAAATCAGTGATGTTCCTTCAGATCTTATACAAATTAAACAACCTCAAAACAGTAGAAAAACCAAGTTGAAGTTAAAGTAATAGAAACAAAGAAAATTTTTTTAAAAAAGCTGAAACAAGGAACAGGTTTTTTGAAGATATGAAAAGGTATTGACAAGCTCTTGCTTAAATTCACCAAAAGAAACAGAGAGAAAATCTTTGTTAATAGAATTAGAAGTAAAAAGGGAGACATTACAACAATAACAATCAAGTTTTGAAAATCACAAAAACATGTTAATTTTTAAAATCATTTTAATTAAAAACTTATTTTTAACTGTTTGTCCTTTGAATGTGTATTGAACCCTTCATAACAATCTAATAATTGCAATTGCAAGTAAAATATTTTCTGAGACTTTTGAGCCATTCTACCAAATTATGAATCATAAATATTGAGAATTTTTGACCTAAGCACTTGTTTAGAAGTACAAGTGACTTGTACCATGACTTGCAGTTGATGCCTGAGGTGGGGACCCATCTTGAGTGTTTTAGCCCTTACCAAACAAGGTCTGCATGTAAACTGAAGGACAGCATTTATATCAGCTAGAAGGTATGCAGAGAGTTAGAGAACTGGTTGTTCACATGGAAGAAAAACATACATTAGCTGTAAAGAATGTTGTGAACAAAATGACCCAGTGACCCTAGCCAACCCTAGTGTGGGAAAACAAAGGAGTTGGTATTCTGAAAGCAGCTATGTCATTATTTAAAAGAAAAAATCATTTGTATCTTGCCAGAGATTATCCTCTACATAAACTGTTTCCCAATGAAATCAGATAGTTTGAAGGGAAGTTTGTTTCTTATATAAGAAACTATATTGGCAATAAAGAATGATAGCATATCATTATTTACTAGTTTCTAGCAAATTGTGAAAATTATCAATAGTTGTTTACATCTCAAAAACAAAGGGAGTCTGACATCTTTCATCAAACATATATAATACCACCTAGCCAAAGGTTTTTCACCTATCCAACATTCAGAAAATTTAATAACTACAAGGGTGTTTCGAATGTTGTCACAAAGATTCAATGAACAAAATTAACATTGAATAAATATAGGTTTTTCTCTCAATCATAAAATATATATTAATTACAGCCTAAAATAAAAGCCAGGAACCATCAAAGAATCTAAAAGTGTTAGTCTCACAGAAGTGGGATGGACTGGGGAGATGGGACATAAGGAAACGTTAGTTAGTGGGTATCGGAATGCCATCACATAAGAGAAATGAGTTCTTCTCTGGAGCACAGTAGGGTGGCAAATGCATAGTAGGGTGACAACAGTTAATTAGAATTCACTGTATGTGTCTGTTCACACCAGCAGGATCGGGGCATGTGTCAAAGGAGTTAATAGAAGATTTTGAATGTGCTTACCATGAGGATATAATATATACTTGGAGTGATAAGCATGCTAATTATATAATTTGATCATTACACAATTTATACATGTATTAAGACACCACACCATGTCTCATGAATAATATAGTTCCTGCATGACAACTAAGTTTAAGTTTTTGAAAGAGTGGTTCTTCTAATTATTTATGTATGGATTGTATCTAGAATCCAATTAAAATAAACAAAATTTAATCAAGAAAATATTTTCTATGATAAGTGGGTGATTAGATATTTGAAGATATTAAAATTATTTCAGTCATGGTAATGGTCTTATGACTCTTTAAATCATTACCATCTTGACTAACACACTAAAGTATTTGTAAATTAGGTAATGGTAACATGAGTCTAGGCTTTGGGTCAATATTAAAATGAAGCTGCTTTGAGCTGTCAGTTATTGTAACTGGACAATGGGCACATGTGAATCTATTAAACTCTTTTCTCCTGTTTTACATATTTTTGAATTTTTATAAACCTCTCGATGACTGAAATTTTGTAAAAATGTTAGTCATGTCACACAAGCTACCAGAGTTTCTGGTATCACTACAGAAAGGCACAGAAATGTATTCTCAGATGAATGCTTTCTATGGTTCTCAGATGAAACCTCTCTGCGAAGAAACTGTTATATTTGAATGCTTAGCTTCCTTCTTAAAGATTAAATGATTCTTTGGAACTGAAACGAAGTCAAGCAGCAAACATACTTCCAGTGAAATTAATACTAAATTTCTCCTGGACAATAGAGGGAACATATTATAAAGAATGAAGATATCAACTTGATAATACAGAAAAACTTGATTGAGAACAAAATTGTAGGGATAAGAAATCAATTTGGTGGTTTCTCAGAAAACAGGGAATAGTTTTACCTCAAGACCCAGCTATACTACTCCTGGGCATATACCCAAAAGATCCTCCAACATATCATAAAAGCACTTGCTCAACTATGCTCATAGCAGCTTTATTTGTAATAGCCAGAAACTGGAAACAACCTAGATGCCCCTCAGCTGAAGAATGAATAAAGAGAATCTGGTATGCCTACACATTGAAATATGATCCAGCTATTAAAAACTAAGGAATCATGAATTTTGCAGGCAAATGGATGGAATTTGAGAATATCATTTTGAGTAAGAGGTAATTCAATCCCCAAAGGGCATGCATGGTATATATTCATTTATAAATGGATATTAACCATAAGCTACAGGTATCATGTTATACTCCACAGACCCAAAGAAGCTAAACAAGAAGAAATGTCCAAGCCGGGAAGAATGGCTCTCACTTAGAAGGGAGAATAAAATAGTCATAAGAGGCAGCTGGAGGGAGGGAACTGATAAGGAAGGAAGATGGGAAGGGGAATGGGGAATTCAGGGTCAGGTCAGGGAAGGACAGGAGAGATTGCCATGAATGAATGGAAATCTGCAACTGACAGGGATGAAGAGTTGGCGGGGGTGGGGGGGTGTCTCCAGGACAATTCAGAGACCTAAAATAAGAGGGGTGCCCAAGAATCAATGGGGGTGACCTTAGCTGTGACTCACTACGTTGAAGATATAAGACCTGAAGAGGCCATGTCCTGTAGCCAGGCAGGCTCCCCAGTAGAGTGATAGAGACACCAACCCACCCACAAATCTTTCAACCCAAAATTTATCCTGTCTACAAGTAATGTAGGTTATGGGGGATAAAGCAGAGACTGAGGGAATGATCAACCAATAACTGGCTCAACTTGAGGCCCATCCTATAGGCAAGCACCAGTCCCTAACACAATTAATTGATACTGTTATGCTTGCAGACAAAAGCACATTGTTTTCTGAGAGGCTCTACCCAGCAGCTGACTCAGACAGACAGAGACAACCACTGCAAAGCAGATGATAGACCTTGGGGATTCTTACCTAAGAATAGATGGAACAATTCCAGCAAGCCCAAAAGTCCATAGGAGCTCCACAGGAAGACCAACAAAGGCAAATAAATTGGACTCTTGGGGCTCTCAGAGTCTGAACCACCAACCAAAGAACATACACTGACTGGACCTAGGTCTCCCTGCTCATATGTAGCAGATGTGCAGCATGACTTTCACATACGTCCTGAACAACTGGAACGTTGCTATCCCGAAAGCTGTTGTCTGTTTGTAGGATGTGTTCTACTAGCTGGAGTGCCTTGTCTGGCCTCAGTGGGAGAGGAAGAGCCTAGCCTCACAGAGCCTTGAAGTGCTAGGGAGAGGGGGGATAGCCAGGGAAGGTCTCATCCACTCAGAGGAGAGGGGGAGGGGAATGGGGGGATGGGGTGACAAGGAGGGGGCAGTGAGGGGGCTGTAAAGTGAATAAGTTAACAAAAATTAAATTAAAAACAAACAAAAGAAATAAGAACCATGACAAGGGAGAGTGACCATTTCTCTATTATTCATACAGACCAGTGTTAGTGTTTATATTAATTACGAGACCAGAAATAAAAATAAAGGACCTACACAGATGTTACTAAAAGGTAGTTTATATATACATGTGTGTGGGTGTATCACTAGAAAGTAGTTACTTTTGTTGTATTTGGTTTTGTTATGTAACAAAGTACTGCAAACATACTGACTCACAGTGACACTCCCTTGTTTATTAGCCCAGAGTCTCTTTGTGTCTCCATGTGTCTCCTTGGCAGAGCATGGCTGAGTACTCCTCTCAAGGTTTCAGAAAGCTCAGCTCAGAGTGCTGTCCATGCTTCGGTCTCATCTGGAGGAGCTGGAAGAGCACATATTTAGAAACACATTCTTTTGACTGGAAAAGTTCAGTTCCTTACACCTTTATGGCCAAGGCCCCTGTTTCCTTGGTGCCACATCTCCCAGCAACCACCTCTTTTCTGTTTTTCTCCTCTCTTCAAGCTAGCAACTTTATATTGATTCTATCTCGTTCCTCACATATTTGCTTTTCCTTTTAGAGACAAGGATAGAGAAAATATTTTATTTTTTAATAATTAAAACTTTAAAAGTCATTATTCATTGAGATCAGCCAGACTGAAAGACTATACATCTCCATGAACTTTGATATGGTTAAAATAACCTTTCTGAGGCTCTGGAACTTCACACTGTATTTTATTTCTCACTACCAATTTTATTCTTTGCACCTATCCACTTCAAAAGAGAAAAACTAAATGACAGTGATAAAACTAGAATAACACTTAGCTTTAGATGGCCTTCCATGATCCGTGTATCCATTACCTGCATGCAGTCCTTCCTCAGAACCTGATAGTTACTCTTTCCTGTTCTCATTTCTACATGTTACAGTCTGCCTACATTTACATTTTATATGTACACACACAAGCACACACATACACACACACCACCTATATATCACACATGCATATATTATATATTTTTTACAGGTTCTTTCTGAGATTCTGTGACCTTTCTTAACATTATATACATTCTAAGGCCTTGTATTTTTCTTCAAGGAAACTAGAAATAACATAAATGTATCTCAACGGAGGATGGATGAACAAACTGTAGTACCTTTCCACAACTGAGAATTGCTCAGCTGTTTAAAAAGAATGATGAAATTTACAAGCAAATGAATAAAACTAGAAAAAAATCATCTTGAGTGAGGTATCCCAGACCAGAAAGACAAATATGGTATGTACTCACTTATAAGTGGATATTAGCTGTTAAGTTCATGATAAGCAAGCTACAATCAATAGATCTGGTGACGTTAAGTAGAGGATTGGTCTGTGGGGGAAGCATTAGTCTCTCTGGGATTGGAAAATAGACTAGATTTTATTGGTGGACTCTGTGCAAGTGAGGATGGGAACAGGAGGGATCAGGTTGGGGGGTAATGGGATAGAAGGAGAGAGCATTGGGAAGAATGGCTGAAAACAGTCATTTGGGGAGAGGTATAGAAATCTGGTGCAGTGGAAACTTCCTGCCATGTATACAGGTGGTCTCAGTGAGGACTCCTAGCAGTGGAGGATATGGACTCTGAATTGGCTATCTCTTGCAGCCAGGGCAGGCTTCCGGTCTCAGAACTGGATTGTATTTGGTTGGATTGTTGGCCAAGGGGGTCCCATGGAATCCCCAAACAAACCAGGCTGATGCTAAGATAAATGATTCCTCCACACGACCTGACAGTGGGGGCCTCACTGATGAGGACAACACCCACTCACCTTACAGAACATGGAGAAGTTGAGCTGGTGCCTACATGGGGCCTTCACCCCTACATTCTAGTATCTTTGGCACTGGAAGGTACTCTGCAGGCTATCCAAGAAAACTGTGGACACCAACCCAGCCACATAACCTTTGACCTACTTACAATCTCTTCTTCCTGCAAAACATGTTAAGGCAATGATGGCACAGAACATGTGGCTGTAGCCAATCAATGTCTGATTTGATCTAAGACCCACTCCACGAGATGAAACCCACACCTGACATTGCATGAGTAACAAAGAACCAGAGACTAAATAGCCTAGAGATCTAAAGTAAAGTAAAACATGACTGTTCTTTAAAAAATCAATACAATATTTTCTAATAATATTCTGCTATACTTATAGATCAGTGCCTTGTCCAATCATCATCAGAGAGGGAGGTTCTGGCAGCACAGAAACAGATGCAAAGACCCACAGCCAGACATTTGTGCACAGAGAGAGGGGGGAGGGAGAGAGACAGAGAGACAGAGAGACAGAGAGACACAGAGACAGAGACAGAGACAGAGACAGAGACAGAGACAGAGAGACTAAGCAGGAAGTCTCCATCGAATCCCCTCCCCCTCAAAGAATTCCATGGTAAGGAGGCAGATAGATTGTAAGTGTCAGAGGGGTTAGAGCACGACAGGAGAGTAAAGCCATCTGAATCAGTTAAGGAAAGTGCATACGAGCTCACAAAGACTGGAGCAGCAAGCACCGGACTTACATGGGTTTAGACCAGATCCTCTGTGTATATATTATAGCTTTTAGCTTAGTAATTTATGGGACTTCTGACTTTTAAAATGAGTGGGTCTCTGGCTCTTATGGGATTCTTCTTCCTGTTGGATTGTTGTTATAACTTTGACAAGAAAGTTTTTGCTTCATCTTATTATATTTTATTTTGTTGTGTTTCATTGTTATCTTTTAGAAGCCTGTTCTTTTCTAATGAGAGAAGACAGGAAAGGGAGTAGATCTAGAAAAGAGTTGGAGGGGGCTTGGAGGAGTGGAAGGAGGAAAAGCTATGATCAGGATATATTGTATGAGAAAAGAATATATTTTCAATTTTATAAAATTATTATTTCCCCTTTTGTTGCTTTCTTTCTCTCTTTTTTATGTCTTGAAATACACCCATTAGTCCATTTGTTTTTATTTTATTTTATTTTTTATTTGGTTTGATTTTCTGATATTTAATTTCTGCAGTTTTTTGTAACTTTTGCATATAAGCCCCTTATCTAAAGTAGAACTGATAAAGATTTTTCCCATTCCATGGGCTATGTTCTCTGTTTATATTTTTGTTTGCTGTGCAAGATGTTTTATTTCATGTAGCCTCATCTGTTAATACTTGGGGCTAGTTGCTGAGCTCTTGGAATTCCATTAAAAACGTTGTTGCCTACCTCCATGTCTTCGAAAGCATTCTCTATGTTTTCCTTAAACAGTTTTGTCATTTCAAATTTTAATTTCAGGTCTTTGATATATTTTGAATTGATTTTTCTATAAGGTGAGAGATAAAACCATAATTTTACTCTTCTGTAGATGGATATCCAGTTTTGACAGTTCCACATCTTGAATATGCAATCTTTTTTCCAATGTACGCTTTTGCTCCTTTGTCAAAAACATGGCTTTGATATTTGTTGCTAGGTTCTTTATTTTATTACATTGATTTCCTGTCTATTTTTGCAATAGTTTCAGGCTGTCTCTATCATAGAGAAACTAGGATTTCAGCTCCAGTTGTCTCTAAGGCCAATATGGGCATAGCGTTCTGACTTCCAATGGTCACTGAAGGGCCCAGGGCCTATACTTCTGTAGATACTTCAGATCTGTGCCTCTAACTAACTGTGTACAGATAGTACACAGACTTCAGTGGGTCTGAAGTTTGGTATCATGCTCCAAGCAGACTCAAAGACTCCATAGAGTGACTAAAGTTTTGACTCCAACTGTTTGCCTTAGTGCTTAGTGTGCAGTTTTCTGTTCCTACCCAGCAACAATCAACAGCACATTTCACCAGTCCCCATATTTAAACTTCATGCAGTTATCCCTCTAAGAAAAGTCACAGAAAATGAAAACTCTTAATAGGCTTAGAAAAATGGGTAGTCAAAATGGAAAGACAAACCCACTCCAATAGATGGGCAAAACACCAAAAAGAAACATTAAAAGTATAATACAGACACCACCCATGACTCATTGCCAAACAAGGAAGTCTTCTACAAGCTTTGTCTCCTTCAGAACTATAGGCATACCTGAAATGTCTGAGAAAGAATTGAGTTCATTATTTTTTTTAAGAATTAATAATCACATAGAAGATTCAAATAAACTGATGTATAAATTAAAGAAATCAATCTAAGAACATGGCAAAACAGTTCCCAAAGTCAATGTGACTGCTAGCAAATTAGAGTCAATAGTTCAAAGCATGGAACAAAAGTTTATCAAGGTAATCAAAACCTTAAAAGTACAACTGTCTATTTGAGTAATAGAGTCTGTTAGTTTCATTATTTCTCTGTTTAGTTTCTGTCTGGATGACCTGCCCATTGATGAGAGTGTGGTGTTGAAGTCTTTTACTATTAATGTGTGGGGTTCAATGAATGATTTAAGCCCTAACAATGTTTTTTTATGATGGTTCCCTTGCATTTGGGCATAGATGTTCAGAATTGAGACATCATCTTGGTAGATTTTTCCTTTGATTAATATGAAGTTTCCTTCTTCATGTCTTTTGATTAATTTTGGTTGGAAGTCACTTTTATTAGATATTAGAATAACTACTCCAGCTTGCTTTGTAGGTCTTTTTCTAGCCCTTTACTCTGAAATAATGTCTATCTTTGATGTTGAGGTGTGGTTTTTGTATGCAGAAGAATGATGGTCCTGTTTTCACATCCATTCTGTTAGTTTGTTTCTTTTTAATGATGAATTGAGTCCGTCAATGTCAAAATATATTAAAGACCAATGACCATTTTGTTTTACAGCCAACTTGGTTTAATTGTACATTTTTAAATTTAATTTCATTTAATTTAATTTTTTTAACTTACTCACTTTATATCCCTCTCACTGTCCCCTCCTAGTTATCCCACACACACACAATCTTTCCCCTATTCCTTCTTCCCCTCTCCTCTGAGCATGTGGGGATGCTCCCCCCCCCCCCCGTATTACCCCCACACTGGCACTTCAAGTCTCTGCAAAGCTAGGCACTTCCTTCCCCACTGAGTCCAAACAAGGCAGCCCAGCTAGTAAAACATATCCCACAAACAAGCAACAGCTTTTGGGTCAGCCCACATTCTAGTTGTTCAGGACCCATGTGAAAGTAAAGCTGCATATCTGCTACATATGAGAGGGGAGGTCTAGAGCCAGCCATTATATGTTCTTTGGTTGGTGGTTCAGAGTTTGAGATCCCCTAAGAGTCCAGGCTATTTGACTCTGTTGGTCTTCCTGTGGAGTTCCTATGCCCTTTGGGACCTGCAATACTTCCTTATTTCTTCCATAAGAATACCCAAGACCTACCCACTGTTTGGCTGTGGGTAAGACCAATGATTGCTAATTGCTGTTATTCTGACGGTAGTGATGGTAGTTTCTCTCATTCTCTCTCTCTCTCTCCCTTCTTTTGTTTTACTGATTTGTAATTATTTATTTACTGTGTTTTCATGGGTGTAGTTAACCTTCTTGGGTTAGAGTTTTTCTTGTAGCATCCTCTGAGAATGGTTAAGATGAAAAACTCAAGCAATAGCTAATGCTGGGAAGGATGTGGAACAAGTTGAATACTTCTCCATCACTGGTGGGAGTGAAACTTTGTAAACCTACCTTGGGAATCAATTTGGCAGCTTCTCAGAAAATTGGGAATAGATCTAGCTAGAACACTCCTGTGTATATACCCAAAAGAAGCTCCAGCATAACACACTGAAAGTTGCTTGACTATGTTCACAGCAGCTTTATTTGTAATGTTTAAAAGTTGGAAACAACCTAGATGTTCCAAATCAGAAGGATTGATAAAGGAAATGTTGTCATTAGCACATAGAGTATCATTCAGCCATTAAAAACAATAGCATCATGAAATTTGCAGGCAAATGAATGGGAGTAACCCAGACACAGAAAGATAAACATGGTATGTACTCACTTATAAGTGGATACTGGCCATAAAGTACAGGATAACCATACTATAATTCACAGACCCAAATAAGCTAAATAATACAAGGGCCCAATGGGTGAATGCTTGAATCTCACTGAGAAGGGAAAATAGATTAGACATAGGAGGTCTATTGAGGAAGTAGACTTGGTGAGGAATAGCATAGGTATATAGACAGGAGGGATAAGGTTGGGGATGGAAAGAGAGAGAGAATACTGGAAGAGCCAACTGGATTGACAGGCAGGCACCTCTAGGATGAACCAGATATCTAAGACAATGAAAAGTCCAAGGAATTTTTGAGGGTTAACCTAGCGAAGACTCTTAACAATGGGGGATATAGAGTCTGAACTAGCCATCTCCTATAACCAGGCAATATTTCCAAATGGAGAGGTTGGGACACCAACCCAGTTGCAAAACCTTAGAGTTACAATTGTCCTGCCTACAATATGTACTCAGGTAAAAGATGGAGTAGAAATTAAGAAAAGAGCCAACTAATGACTGCACCAGCTCAAAACCATGAGAATGAGCCCACCCCTGACACTATTAGTGATATTCTGCTACACTTGCAAGCAGGAGTCTCATATAACTGTCATCAGAGATGTTTCACCCAGCAACTGATGGAAACTGATGCAGAGACTCACAACCGAATATTAAGTGGAGCTTGGGAATCCTGTGGAAACAGAGGACGAAGGATTGAAGGAGCCAGAGAAGTCAAGGACACCACACACACACGCACACACACACAAAATCAACTACTGTTGACCCATAGTGGCTCATAGAGACTGAACTGCCAGCCAGAAAGCATGCATGGGATGAATCTAGGCCATCTACACATATGTAACAGTTGTGCAGTTGGGACTTCATGAGGGAGTCCTAAAGCAAGTGCTGGGTATCTCCGAATACATTGCCTGCCTTTAGGTCTTTTTTCTCTAACTGGGCTACCTTGTCTAGCCTCAATAGAAGATGCTCCTAGTCTTACTGCAATTTGATATGCCAAGTGGATTGATAGCCACAGGAATCCTCCACTTTTCTGAGGAGAAGAGGATGAATGTTAGGTGGGATGGGCAAGGGGAGTTGGAGGAAAGAACTGGAAGGAGAGAATGGAGGGAAGCTGTGATTGGGAGGTTAAATAAATAACTTGATAAAACATGCACACCACACACACATACAAACACACACACATAGTGGAAATGTTTTCCTTCAATAAGCCCACATCTGAAGGAAAGTTCCCTCAAGGAATCATCCTATCTAATATCAGATCATTTTGGTCTTTTGGGGAAAATTTTTGTTAATTGAATAGCTGGAGAACATGTATGTCCCCTAAAGCTAGGGAATATTGAAAAGCATCTTAGAACCCAATCTACCACAGAATCGAAGGATAGAGGAGTTGTGTCAGTCTCTTAGGGCGATCTACCAACTTAACCACCAGGTGACAGCCTTAGCATGCAGGAAGGCAGCACCTCAGAGAAAGGCAGAGCGCTGCTTTACCCATCTTTGAGTAGAATTAGCATTTTCCTCTTCTCATTTCTGGTGTACTTTTCCTTGGCTCCCCAACTACATCACTCTGATCTCTGCCTCTGAACACGTGGTTTTATTCCTGTGGTTTGCTCCAACTTCCTTCCTCATATGAAGACATCATGAATGATCCATTCCAAACACCTCTCTGATTTGATTGCTTCCTGAAGGACTTTGTTTCTAAATATGGGCTCACATTAATAGGTGTTGTGGATTTTGACTACAACATAATTTTTTAATGTGGGAGAGACTGACAGAGACAAAGAGACAGAGACAGAGGGAGGGAGAGGGGAAAGAAGAGAGCATGTATGTTTTCATTTGCTTAGATATTTCTCTAGCCCTGACATAGTGTTTTGAAGATAAAATTCAACTCAAAACAGAAGGTAACCTAAAGTTTATGGGGAAGTAGAGATGTGAATGAACAAAAATGTCCCTGGTTGTTGGAGTAGTATGCTGGCCTGAGTACTTTGAGTCACAGTATTATCATAATTTATCAAGGATGTGAGAGAGGCAGTAAAGATCACACATGTCATTAAATCATCCTCCCTTGTGTTTGCAAAAAATAAAAGACCCAATTAGTCCTACATGGTTGATTATGTTCTTGGTTCCTATACCTAATTTCATAATCAGAGCTTTTATTTTTTAAAATTTAGTTACAGTGGTTAGCACATCAAGTGTACACATTAGCATGGCTCACTGCATTGTCTCCACACAAGTGTGAGTATGGGATTATGCCTACTCACCCTTTCCTATGTATTGTCTATCATCCCACTCCCACCCCTCCACTCCTTCCAACTCTTATCAATCCCATTCATACTTTCTAGTCATTGTAACATGTCTTTGTTTAGTTGTTGGTGGTGGTAATGTTGCTTGCTTGCTTGTTTCTGGATAAAGCATGTGATATTTGTCTTTCTTTTAAGTCTGGCTTATTTGCTTAACATTATATCTTCTAGTTCTATCTATTTTGTCATAAATGACAGTATACCATTTTCCACAATTGAATAATGTATGTGTGCTTACATGTGTGTAGATACATTTATCACCATTTATGCTTACATTGATAAGCTCCAAGGCT
This sequence comes from Grammomys surdaster, assembly GCF_004785775.1. Classification (NCBI taxonomy): domain Eukaryota; kingdom Metazoa; phylum Chordata; class Mammalia; order Rodentia; family Muridae; genus Grammomys; species Grammomys surdaster. The sequence continues at coordinate 4,522,839 of NW_021604598.1, read as the reverse complement.
GATGCTGTTGTGAGTCATATGTCACAATATGCAAACAAACATGCAGGTGCAGGTGCCTCTTTTGTGTGTTGACTTAATTTCCTTGAAGTTTAACCTCAGAGTGTTATAGTAAAACCATATGAAAGTACTATTCTATCTTTGTGAGGACCTTCCTTACTGTTTTCTGAAATGGTCATATTGATATACAGTCCCACTAATCCTGGAGAAGAGTTTCCTTTGTCCAATACATCTTTGCCAGAATTTACATATTTTAGATTTTTGATAGCAGTCATTCCAACTGGGTGATATATCTCACTGCAGTTGTGATTTGCATTTCCCTATAGATAATGATGTTGAAGAACTTTGTTGATGAACTTACTGGCAATTTTGTATTTCTTTTTGAAAATCACCCACAGGCCCTTTTAAATGGTATTAATGCAGATAGTACCAGGGCATTGCTATTTTTTAAGCCACCCTACTGTCAAAATACCAATTGCTTCCATTCATGACAGAGAAGCTTTTATGGATGGGATGAATCTTCTCACTGAGAACATCTGTTTATGCTGAATAAAAGATAAATAATAGCTCTTACTTCAAAATCAGTGGGAAACCGTTAAAATAATTAAAAGCTTTTTAAAAAAAAAAACAATCCGAGCTATGCATGGAGGCAAGCAGCTGGGAGTTTGGTCAATGTGCTTGGATTTGGTACATATGTTTTGCATTATTTGTTTATATTTATTTACTATTTCTATTACCTGGGGGAGGATCATTCTAATTCATGTCATAGGGCAGGCAACAAACAAAAATAACTTTGCTAAGCCCTCTAGTCACTCTTTAGGTTACAAGGAGTAATAAAGTCATGGGAATTTCAATATGACACAGACTTCCTTGTCATACTATGTGACCATGGAAAATAAAAAGACACAAAACATGAGTTCCAAATGTTCCCTGTGTCTTCTTCAAGAATAGCAAGAGCAGGGCAGGGTGGGGATGAAAGGTTTTCAAATAAATCCACCAGATGGGCACCAGGTGTTCAAATACCTGGTACTATGGGGGACGTTTCTCACTCAAATCACCACAGTGTGTACAGTTGCAGTCTAAAGAGGAAGAGAGAATGCAAGGCAAGACAGATGTGAAGAAATGTTAGGATATTCTGAAATTTACACAAGGTATATTAATTCTCAGATTCAACAATGATTTTAAACCCAAGCACTGTAAATACGAAGAAAAGCAAATCTCTACACCTCATATTAACACTGCCAAATTCAAAGAAGAAAGCCAAAAAGCTGACAGATACAAGCATACATGACCTGCTGTGGATAAGAAAAAGACTGATACTCAGTTTATTTTAAATATCTTTGTAAGTTCTTTGATAATTTCATACAATGTATTTTGGTCATAGTCACACCACATGACACCTCCCCACTAACCCCCTTAAGATTTACTCACCATCTTTCTACCCCCTCCTAACTTCATGTCCCTCATTTTTGTTTTTATGACTATCAAATCTAGTTTGTGCTGCCCATGTACTCATAGGTGTGAAGATATCCACAAGGCCTGCTACAGCCTGCACTATTAAAGGACTAGTTCTCCCTCTCCTAAAAGCTAACAACTATCCACAGCTCCTTGGTTAGTAATGGGCTCTTAAGGCCCTCCCCTCTTCTGTGAAGTAATGTGGACTAGCTTGATCTTGTCCAGGCAATCACATCTGAGAAACTTTTAACAGAAAAATCAGATACCAAAGACAAGGAAATAACAAGTTTCCATATGGAAGGAATGCTTTTCTATTAAACAAAAAACTAAGAAATCCATTGTCATATTATTCTTACAAATGAAACAGAAAAGAGAACTTACCAGAACCTTCCATGCCTCACTTCTTGCCTCTTGGATTTTTTGATACCTGATATCATCTGACGCCAAGGCTGCTCTCACACTTGTGACTGTCCTGCCTCAGCATCTTGAGTGCTAGGATTTCAAGCATTAGCCACCATGCTTAGATAGCCACATGGACAATTTTTTTTAAGCTGGCAGTTTTGTGATTTTTTTCTTTGTCACTTGAATGTAGCCTTCTTATTACAGTTTGTCTAGATTTGCGTTTATTTATACAGATTGGATATAAAATCAGTATTGAATCTGTGGCCTTATAATTTTTGTAAATTCAGAGAAAGGATAGAGACAGAGTACTAATGTCACTTAATTAACATTATATATTATAATTTTTATAGCAAGAATGAATTCTAGCAATAAAGGACATATTCATAACAATAAAGACTTCAGATAAAGATTATCATTTAAATTTCTATACAGCTATGAATATAGCAATATTATGAACTATAAACAAGGTTAGATTACATTCTTACAACACACAAATAAATCTCAGCCTCATGATGAAGTTGCACGGTTTCCCATGAGTAACTGTGTAATGTTCCCCAGGGCAGGTCATTTTCTTTGTTTTGATATCAGCAATAGGTAGGGCCACCTTACCCATGCATATGTGCAGGCAAATGTCTCAATTCAAAGACAATGGAAAATATGAAGATGCCTTACCATGGCTCAGGGTGGAGACTAACTGAGCTCTTTGATACTGATGCTCATCCTCTGGATATTGATCTCCCAGCCATAATAATTGCAGCCTTGTCAACTCAAGATGTTTCCAACCCCATGTTACATCAGTGTAGATGGAGGATGATGTCTTAGTTAGGGTTTCCATTGCTGTGAAGAGATAACCTGATCAAGGAAACTCTTATAAAGGAAACATTTAATTTGGGCTGACTTAGTTTCAGAGGTTCAGTCCATTATCATTGTGGTGGGAAGCATGGCATCATTCAGATGGACTTTGTGTTGGAGGATCCAAAAGTTCTACATTTTAAGCCAAAGGCAACCAGGAGAGGAATATCTTCTAGTCAAGTAGTAGAAGGAGGATGTTCTCAAAGCCCACTCCAGAGTGGTCCACTTGCTCCAATAAGGTCATAACAACTCCAACAAGGCCACTCCCTGGACCAAGCATATTCAAGTCACCACTGAGACCTTTTCCTTAACATAGGAATCTACCCTTGCTTTGACCTTTGGAATTTTACCTTCCATTTCAACAATAAAAATGTTCCATTATGAAATACTAAAACATAAAAAAACATATGTTCCATCATATCAATTATTTTCCCCAAAAAGATAAAATATTGGAGTTGTAAGTTGTGTACCAATTTTCAAAAACCATTTATCTCACCTAAAGATTGACAATTAACACTCTTCTATCCTATCTACACAGACTGCTTTTCCTTCTCCAGATAAACCTCTCATGCTTGTCAATTCTGGTAAGACCACTGTAGCTAAGCAGATATTCTTTAATTTTGACACAAAGAAAGTGGGATGAGTAGCACTGTTTCTGACTACATATGTAATATGATTAATGTGGGAGCAAGAGATGAGGGATACTACATAGTGAGGTCTAAGAAAATGTCCTCAAGAACAAGATGAGAGCCAACATGTTTATTTTCTGAATGTGGCAAGCATTGTCAACTGACTTGTCTTTGATTGAGGCAAGACAGATCTGGCTTAGCTCCAACATTGTACAAGTAATGAAGTCCAGCAGAGCTGGTCCAGTTCCTCACAGGATATGATCAGTGCAATTGTTAATGTGTAAGTAAAGCTGCCATGGCCTCTTTCTTCTTGTGTTTGCAAACAGGGATGAAACTTACCAAACAATGTGTTCAGTGTGCCTGCCTAAAGTATTTATTTTATTTACATCATGATAAAATGTGTGGTGTTTAAGAAATTTGAAGTGCTGCATATTAAGATACAAGACCAAAGGAGTAGAATTGACAGTGTGGAAACAGTGGAAACATTCAAGGACAAGATGAAGAGACAGGAAATACAGAAATGAATCATAAAGAATTAGTATCCCCATCATCATCTTAAACAAACAAACAAAACAGAAACAAGAGTGCATTGTTCATGTCTTGTTGAAGGATGATTTTTTTCAGCAATGTTCATATTCAAAGCAATTTGGGTAGTGGATGGACCTTTAGGGTCTACCACTGAATAACTCTGAGGTTCTGAGCAAATTGCTTTGTCTTTATGTGTCACAGATTCTGAGCTTGCTACAACACTAACCCAAGGAGAAATAACCAGCACTGGTGGTTTCCACATGCCAGGACTCTGCTCCCATGAACACCCACCCCAGATGCCTCCTTCTCTGATTCTTTTTCCCCTCAGCTCTGCTTTACTTTACGTGTTTTTAGCCTTACTTCAGGACCTCAGAAGCTGCCTTTTCTACCAGGAGTTTCCTCAACATCCCAGGCAGTTAGGTCACCCTTCAAAGTTCAACCACAGCTTGCCTCTGTAGAGTATTTTCTACACTATCTAACAAGGAATCTATCCTTCCACCCAGTCTTTGGAGCATTGAGACTGCAGAGGTAGACTTCCCCTCTACCATCATAGTAGAGCCATGTGTTGAGAATTCTAAGGTACTTAGTGCAACAGGGAGTTGTCCAAATATCTGTCTCAGATATTGCCAGAGCCTGGCTCATTCTGAACATAGAGTAGCTATTCAATATTTGTATGAATTAATGCTAGGTTAATAGTGTCAGCTGTAACAAAGAAAGCAAAATTAGTGGCACTGATTTCAGGTATTTACTGTTCTCTAGTTGGCTTGGATGTCTTCAAAGGCAGACAGCACATCTACTTTGTCATAGTATTGTAGTGTATTCGATATCTCACTCAGTGTATTGAGAATATATTTCTAAGTAATGGTTGAGAGAAGTAATTTTTAGCTTAAAGGCTATGTTAATATTTGGAAATATGGGAAACAAAGGCAGCCATTCAAATTATAATTCCCTCTGATGTCTAGTGAGCTGAATGGAATAGTGGGGGAAGTAATATTTCATGTGGCTGAAGATGGTTGGTCTTCTGGCCCCTGTATTGTGACATAGAAACAGGTTCATATGAGGATTACAAGGAAAGAAAAGGTGGTGGCTGTGTAATGGAGCTAGGAGACTATAAACCACAATTTTCTTTTGTTGTCTTCTCAAGTCTTAAGGAAAGTCATCTTCTGGATATGTGTTAGTAGGAATATAGAAAATCAGAATGTGTTTCCTCAAAATTGAAACATTTCCTACATGAGAGAAGAAGACTAGATGATAAAGTGAAGGAAACTCAAAAGCCTCCAAAAGCTCCTAAAACTTACAAGATTCACCCCCCCAACCCCACATCTCAGGGGGTTATATAAGCAGTATAAATTTCATGGAGGGAGGAGACTCTCTCCATTTGTCTCTTTGCTTGTAATTCATCCATATATCTCTAGCCTTCATGAGTCATCACCCATGCTAATGTGGGTTTTTCAGTTATCCAGGTGCTTTTGATGTTATTTTACTCAATATACTAAATGAGTTACCACTTACGTATATTTCTTATATATACTCTTGGAAGAAATGCCAATAAACTTATTAGCTAAAGTTAGGTGGAATTGTTTCCTAGGTCTGTCACTAGTGTGTCTGATGTAGGGTAAGTACACATCTGTTTATGTCTTCCCAGGAGAAAATCAAACAGCACTAAGTTTTATCCCAAAAAAAAAAAGGGAGGACCAGTGAGATTATTTAGTGCATAAAAGGACTTGCCACCACTCCTGACAAACTGAGATCAATTCCTGGGACCCAATGTGTACAAGACAAGAACTAATCCTGATAATTTGTCATCTGACCTACACACTGAATGCTCTGGCATTCAAGGAGCCATGTAAGCCAGACAAATATATATACTAATAAAATAAAATAAAATAAAATTAAGTAAAATAAAATAAAAAGTAGACTCTTTGGGCCCTCTTGATTTGAGAAGTTACTTGCTTCAGTGAACTTCAAAACTCCTTTGTGTAAGTTGCTATTTGGTAAAGAAAGGGAGTTGAGTCCAAAAAGTCATAAACAGCTAGACATATATTTCTGTGTCTTCTATGAAACCAAAGCCAAAGGGGCTGCTTCCCCTCAAGATGCCAGCCTCCTCAACCTGTGTCTCAGCAGCTGATTCTTCATCCTAGTCCTTAGAAGGCACCAGAAGCACTCAATAGAAACATTCAGATAGCCCAAAGAGAAAAATGACAAAGGATTCTGGTCTTTGTAACAAGAAGGGAATGGGCACTGGAGCAACACTGAAAGTAGTTTCCTGCTAGTTCCACATTGATCAGATCAGACTGGAGGAGGAAATACGAGCTCCTGTGGAGGCTCTACTTCAGACCTACTGAAAACCAAAGCTCTTCAGACGTGTGGGCATTTGCTCTTTACGTTATTTAAAAAAAGAAGTGTGACTTTTTGCATTTTAATTGACCTAAATTGCATTGAATTCACTTTAAACCAAATTTCTAACATTTAAGATCCTCTGGATGTATTTTAAGTGTTGTAAATCCAAAGATATCTTGGGAAAGGCAAGGATTTGCTTCATTCCAGCCTCCCTCTGGAATATCTCGGGAGCTCTATGTAGAGTCTTTGGCAGAGCTCATCCTGTGGAAGGTCCCACAACAAAGGAAGTATTCTGCATTTGTCTAGCTAGAGCAGTCACCACTGGAGATATGTGATAGCTAAGCATTAGAGCAGTAGACAGCATAGCATTACCTGATGCTTCCTTCCAAAACAAGGCTTATAACTTAGGCACACTTTCTCCTTTCTGTACAGCACGTATTTATTCACAACTTTGTCTATTTTTCAGACTGAGTCCAAATTATCTATTCTAGATGTGTATGTTAGAACCTATGCCTGATGAAGAAAAACCACAAGAACACTCTTCTTTTCAAAATTTGTCTTGCTTGAAAGCATAAATGGGGGCTACTTGGAGGAAGGAAGGAAGCAAGCAGGAAACAGGGAGTGAGAACTAATTATGGTGTGTGTGTGAGTGAGAGAGAGAGAGAGGGAGAGGCAGGGAGGGAGGGAGGGAGGGAGAGGGAGGGGGGAGAGAGAGAGAGAGAGAGAGAGAGAGAGAGAGAGAGAGAGATGCCATTCTGAAATGTTACTTGCTATACTAATTAAAATTAAAAAAATAAAATTAAACATAAAAAAATAAAAATATAGATGTTTGTCTACAATGTTTGGGCACATGGCACTACCTACTTTTTCAAGGTCTTCTGTGAATATAAGGGTTTCCCTGACTTCTGTCAGCGTCCCCACTTAGAGGTAGTCAATCTCTTATTTTGTTGTGATCACAATCCTTTATCTAAACTGATTTAAAAGCTCCCTCCCATATCTTGGGTAACTCTAAGAAGCCCAAAAGGAGATCTCATCCAAGTTTCTCATTCCACATGAGGAGAGAGACACAAAGATGCATAAAGAAATGACATCATCATTCATGAGGAGTGAACCTAGCTCTTCTGGGAAGTTATCTTCCTTATTTCAAACTTTATCCCCACACTCAAGGTCCATTGGGAAGCCTCTCCTTGCCCACCCATTTTTATGGTGATTGCAACACTGATAACCTTCTGTACAATTGCTTAGCAGCTCACAGTGACATTTCATGTAGCAAAGGGTCATGTACTGTTAAATGCTGATCTGTTTTTTTTTTTTTTTACTCAAGTGCAGAAATAAGAGAGGACACATCATCTTTATAATTGTCCTCCTACATGATGTCACAGCTCAGAAAATACAACCAATAATGCTCCTAAAGATAAAACATGACAGAGTTAGAATCTGGGGGTACATCTCAGTGATAGAGCAATTATCTTGTATCTTCAAGGACCTGGACTCAATCCCAGGTATCAGTGGACTGCTAAGAGAGCAGTGCATTGTGAGCTCAGTGGTCATCCCATCAAGTATCCTCTTTTCACATAACTATAGAGGAGAAAATGTGCATAAATTTCCTTTGGCTAAAATATGACGTTGCTAGACCATGGACAAGCATGGTTTAAAATTTTTTAAACACTTGGTATATATTTCCAACATATCAGTCATTAAATTGAATTCATAATCATTTATTAAAATCTAAGGACCTCGGACCACAGTTTAAAGGACAATACATGCAGCCCCCTCAAAGAGATTTAGATTAATATGACAGAATGTGATTTAATTCAAATATTTATTGAATGCTCACAGTGAGCTCAGAGATGTGTATCTCAGAACTATTTCAAGGTCTGCAACTCTTACAGGTCACTTACCAGCATGCTGAGAATCAAATCATCCTTCTTAGTAGAAATTAACAAAGATGATTTCCCAATGGGAAACAACCCACCCCAGAGATCAGCAACAGTGGTGTTGATGTGGAAAGCACTGGATCCTAGGGTACTGTGAGCACAGCTCGTATGCTTCCAGTGAATTGTAGGAAGCTTATTTTTCTTGACTTAAGACCAACCAGCCCTGACCAGATGCACTATCCTGTCAAGTGTTGTCCAAGAAATGGACAAATAATCTAAAATTTAATATAGTAAAGGGAGGAATATATGGAGATGAGCGTGACCCATGGTACCAAGGAGTATCCACAGTACCCCACAAGTGAACTGGTGTGTTCTAATTCTACCGGTTCGGTGGCGATGAAGAACAACTCATTCAATTTGAGGCATACTAGGCAGAATGACTGAAAAACACGTTGTGTTATGTACTGCTATAGCTGTCCCCTAAGAGCTGGTGTGTTAGACATTTGTTCTCCAGTGAGTCATGTTAAGAGAGGACAAAGTGAAACAACTCGAAGCTTTGAGGAATATACTCTTGGAAGAACTGGGGACCCTGGTTCCTCTCAGGATTTTTCTTCTCATGTGTGATTTCTTCCTCCTCAATACAAACTCTCATTATTGTGAATCCATCTACCATGAGGTCCTTATCAGAGCTGATGGTAGGTCCTTAATTTGAAGAACTAGGAGCTAAATATACCTATTTTACTTACAAAGTTAGAATGCCTCAGGTATTTCATTACAGCATTGAAAAATGAAAGAGTTTATTTAAAATCTTTTAAAATAGCATTTTGGTTGTTATATGTTTGTTATATGTGGTACTCATTTCCATAAAAACCAGTTTATGGAAGTATATAATATACTTTGAGACACAACCTCACTCCATCGACTCTCCCTTTTCACACCTTCCAAATTGTTCTTTTTACTTCCTTAGACAGTTTCCTCTTCTGCCTTCATATCAAGTATGTGTACATGATTTTATAAATTTACAAAAATCTAGAACCAGGCATAGAAAATTTTGCTTCAAGTTGTTGGCCTTGAAGGTCCAAGAGACTCTCTAAACAGCACAGGTTGTTTCCTTTAGTTGTCTTCAGAATATGAATGTAAGACCCTATTATTAATGACACTATGCACTTTGAATGCAGGATTGGAGATGTCACTCTAAAACTGTCCTGAAGCCTCATTCTTGGGAACTAGTTATTATAGTATCTGAAGGTATTATGCAAGTTGCCAAGGGAAGAAAAATATCAGTAGTCACAATCAACTATAAATCTTGTGAACTCCGATGACCAGATTGTAGAATATCGCCCAAGGGTAAAATAGTGTTACTTTTGTCCTGGAGGTAACCAACAGTCATCTAATTAAACTTAGAGCTTACTCAATAGGAGTGAATTCTGGTTAGTACTACAAAATTTAGCCAGTTTCTAGTGATGTTGATGTCACGGATTCTATAGTAAAAACCTACTACTGTCACTTTCTTAAACCAGTATAATTTCTAACTGCATTTTAAATGTTTACCTTATAATCACAGATCAGTGTAACTGTTACCCCTCATTGAAGAATCTTATTATAGCAGATAGGGAATGTTCCACAAATCCAAAACTGAGCAAAATGCAGAGAAGAGACCATGGGATACACACATCCATTGAACCTTACACCTCAGACTTGGAACATTGTGGAAGGAGGTGGCAATAAATACTATTAAGGTAGAGAAGCAGCATACCTGCTAGGAGATGAGTCTTCTAGATGTAACAGGGAAGCTGCACCTATGACCTCTCAACAATATGGTCACTTAAATAAAACCAGCACAATGACAATGGCATTGGTATGCCAACATGGATAGGGGAAATCTCATAAGATCCAGCCCTAGATGAAGAGCTATAGGCAATGAATGGCTGGAGAGTCAGTCTTCACTAGGGAAAAGACTCCTGAGAAGATATCCAAATTCAAGTGGTAATCCTTAGACATCCATACATATGAGCAACACTAAATGGACACAGTAGGTTATATTTATATGAAAACATGTATTTACACACACACACACACGCATATATATATATATATATATATATATATATATATATATATATATATA
>NW_021604598.1:4480348-4512621 GCF_004785775.1 Grammomys surdaster | reverse complement strand
ATATATATATATATATATATATATATATATATATATATATATATATATATATATATGTTACAATTAGTGAAGAAGATCTCATAAATGTGAGGATGTGTGGACTGGGGTTGGAGTTGGAGAGGGGAGAATTAGAATGATATGAATATAGTGTTCATGTATGAAATTCTCAAACAAAAGACGGTTGTTATTTAAAAAATGTAGAATCTAAATGTAATATTTTTTCTAGATTTTTTTTAAGTTTTAAGGCAGAAATGAGAAAATTTTTTTAAGTTTATAGGTTAGCAGAATAGAAGTATTTTTTACTGACAAAACAGGAATGGAAAGAGGAATTTTGAAGTCAGTGTGCTAAGAATAGATCACGCTGGGTGAAAGCAGATGGACTTTCAGAGGAAATGCTGGATGGAGTTCAGAATGTGCAGTTAGAACTAGACTCAGGGGTCTGGATGAGAAGAATGGCTTTCAGACAAAGAAAGACTACTTTTCTTTTCTCCTAAGTGCATGCTTATTCTTCCTTACCAGGCCATATTTTATGGCAGTTCCAGACAGGACCACTCTGAAGCACGGTTATATTGAGACCTTGTTTCCAGTCATCTTTTAGCTGCCTTGTTTCAGGATTCATACATTATCATTCAAACTCAAATAATTCATTTATGAATTGCCTATAAACAAGGGCTCACTTTGAGCTAAGAACTAAGCCTTGGAAGAAAGTATTTGGTTTTTCCCGTACTCACCTCAAAGGGATAATGAAGTCTTGAGAAATGAGACCAGAGAGGGATCATTTGCTCTGTTCACTCTTATGATTTGTTTGAATTCACATGAAGTCATTTGAGATTTCCATTACTTGTGCATCTGGGAAATGCATAGCTTACCAATAGCAGTTTAATATCTGAGGCTGGATCTGCTACTCATCAGACTCCCCTCACCATATACACCTTCACCTCACCTCTCCCTACTACACATGCCCTCACCCCATTCCTCCCACCTCACACATCCTCATCCCAATACTCCCTACCATACACACCTCCTGCACTTCCCTGGCCAAGCATTTGGGTGACCTTTTATTTTCTCTATGACAGGACTGGAAGGCTCTTTTGCCAGAAGAGAAGCTGCTGCCTTACAGCACCTTACAACACCTCAGTCATGACACTGTCATCCCAAAGTCAAAACACAGGCCTCTGGTAGTCTCTGTATAAGTAGCTTCCTTATACACTTCCTTCCGAGTCTGTGGAATGCAGACCATTTACGCTACCTTGTTCTCTTATGGTTCCCAAAATAAGAGTGGTCTTCATGACTGAAGGAGTTACAGGAGAGAGTGACAATACCAACCAACCAGAGTTCCCAGGGTCTAAAGAGCCAGCTTGGGAACACACATTGGAAGGACCCATGACTCCAGCTGTATATGTAGTGGAGGATGACCTTGTTGGTCATCAGTGGGAGAGAAGGGCCTTGGTCCCGAGAAGTGTGGATGTCCCAGTGTGGGAGAATTCAAGAATGGGGAGGCAGGAGTGGGTAGATGAGTGGGAGCACACCTTCATAGAAGCAAGAGGAGGGAGAAGAGAATAAGGGGTTTCTGGGGGGAATGGGGAAAGGGGATAACATATGAAACATAGATAAATAAATTTTCCAACGATAAAGAAAAACAATAATGGAACTGGCCATTGTAGTTTAGCATTCAAGACTTTTTGTCAACAATTTAATATTACTCATATTCCTGGGAATCTTCAAGGACAAGGGACTGTGGAAGGGGATCATGGAACTCTAAAACAATATCTTCAGAAAATAAAAAAGGGAGAAGTATATCCTCATACATACAAATTCATTTAAATTGTGTTCTTTTTATTTATTTTTTTTTTAAACTTTAAATGCCAAGGAACTTTCTACTGTCTATGGCATTCTACAAATAGGCATATTTATGCCTAGGTGAAAGGGAATGTTCCACTTACTGGCATATGGCATGATCCTGATCAGGTATTTAATATGGGCAAGAGGGCATGTTTATGTCTTTTCTGCAGGATGCTGAAAGAGCATGATGGCTGCCAGAGTGATGGGTGAGGCATGCTGATGCCTAGACAAAGAATGATGTTGACCTGTGAGCTTGCTGAGTGCCCTGACAATGGTGTCTGAGAAACTATATTGGACACATGTTCCCAACCCACCTTTGCTTGCCAGATAGGACAAGCTGCCTTGCCTCAAGTTTTTAGACCTTGTGGAACAGAGAATCAAAAAGAGAAGTTATAATGACTCTTGTATTTTTCTTAAATGTGACTAGTTTTTTGGGCTCAATCATGGACTGGTCTAGAAATCCATCCACTCTTGGAAATAACAGTCTTCATTTGGAAGACTGGTTCTGGGCATTTTCAGAGACATATTTGGAAGTTAGCTGCAGTCCTCTATGATGTTATATTAGCAAGAGATAAAGTTGGGACAGAATCTGGATTTCAAGCAAGTGTTAGTACATGTGTTAAGGCTCTTTTAATTATCAAGTTAAAATTACTATTGTAAGTTGAATTGATTGTACACTTTCTAACTGGGTTAGTGTGTTGAAACCTGGCATGTCTGTAGAGGTCTATCAACCATCTTTTGTTTTATTGCCCTGAGTATTACAGAACCTTAGTATTCTGAAAAAAAACCTTCCAAGAACTGAAAGAAATGAGTCAGGTTTAAGCAGAAGAAAGAGAGTAGTGGGCTTGATTATTGCTAGTATAACAGTTTTAATTACATTAACTGTGAGTACCACTGCTTCTGCAATTGCTTTGACACAAGAAGATAGGACAGCTACTTTTTTTTAATCATTTAGGAAAAAAAATGTTACTAATATGTTGAGTATACAAGAGGATTTGGGTAGAAGTTTGGAACAATGGATTGATGTTCTTTATCCTATTGAAATTATTGGAAGGAGGTTCAGAGTTTAAGAGTTAGGAGCCATCTCAAGTGTAATGCCAAATACCATTGGAATTGTGTTACTTCTAAAATTTACAATGATAGTCATTATAATTAGGAAAAGTTTGAAGACACATGCAGGGTATTTGACATGATTCTAACACCTCTCTGGATGTTTTACCTTTGCCTAGTGAGCTTATGAATTTCAAGGATGCTGCTCTGTTGAGTGTTGATGTGGCAGACACTTCTGATAAAATTACTCATGGCCTGAGGTCAGTATTTCCATTTTGGTCAAGCTTCAAGAATGGCCTATATAGCTTGATCATGCTAACCCATTTTGTCCTAGGAATACTTTTATTCCTGCCCATCACGTTAAAGCTTGTCTTTAACAATATCAACATGTTGGCAGCCAAAGTACATTGCTTGAAACTAAAAATGGACCCCCAGACAGAGTTATTAAATTAATAGGCTGGCAAGCCAAGGACGGGTAAGATTCTGCACAGAGCCTTACCAACCTATGACAGAAGTGCATTGCTTTTGATAATGCATATTCCACAACGGGTAAGGAAGGCATTCTTGTCAGAACAACCTAATACAGGCTCAGTCTTGTTTATAAAATAAAAAAGGGAGGAGAGGCAGAGAGCCTTTGGGGCTGCTTGGCAAGAATCTGACATTAGCCCAGGACAAGGAAATGGGCTACTTGGCAGGAATATGACATTGGCCAAGGACAAGAAAGAGGGCTTCAGGCAGGAATCTGACATTAGGCTACAACAAAGAAGCAATTTCAGGCAGAAATCTAAATCTTAGGCTAGAACAAAGAAGTAGGCTTCAGGCATGAAAATGACTTTAGGCTTGGACTGGGAAGTAGGCTTGAATATTTTGGTCATCCTGACAAGCCCTTAGAAATAGTGATCATGGAACTTTATTTATTGTCTTGCTTGTTCTTTGACTATTTGTGTTTATTGTCTTGCTTGTTCCTTGACTATTTACATCTATTGTATTGTTAGTTGCTCAACCTAGAACTGACCTTAATACTTGCATGTAATTAAAATAGTATAAAATCAAAAAGGAGGAGTGGGGATGGGATAGGGGGTTTCTGGGGTCGGAGAAATGGGTAAAGGGGATGACATCTGAAATGTAAATAAATACAATATCCAATTTAAAAAAAGAAAGAAAAAAAGAATTGTCTTCATGGCCTTGGCTGATCACTCACTCATAGTAACTTCCATGTGTCCCAGTACTTTCTGCCATTTCTATATACACTTGTAACTGGTAAAAAGTCTACCTTAGTACTTCTTGTGCTATAGTTAAAGACTGGGTCCCCTTGCAAATATTATGTCACCTCAGCTCAAAGCTCATTTAGCCAAGTCTCTCCCAGGACCTCAGAAGACATCTGAGGCAAAAAGTCCACTCAAGTGTGAGAACCATGTTTCTAGTGTTCACTCCTATCATTGTCCTGATAAGGTTATTTCCCAGCTTAAAGCCATGCCACAGCACAGCCCAAGGTATGTCACCAGGATTAAAGGCATGAATGTTTTAGTAATTCTTCTCCATAAGGCTAACAGACAGCTTATATGTTAACTGTGATCATCTCTACCCAGAGTCATGAGCTGTCTTTGAAAATAACAAATGTAGGCCCATTTCTCTCCTCATATAGTATGTCAGGATTCTGAGCTTAGTCACATGTGACCAAGCCCTTGCTGCATAATAGTCAGAAGAATAACAACAATCATGGGCTCCACAAGGTAAGCATTTTCTTTCTCTAACAAGGACCATGTGTTTAAGAGATGCAACCAGCAATCAGACAGAATGATTTGGCTGAAGTTAATTGCTTAATTTCATATGAAGCATGTCCCATTTTCTTTGACATCTCTGATATGAGCTGGAAGTTAGTTTAGGATAATCAGTTTCAAAATAAATAGTAAACCATAATTGTTCTCCTGGTTGAGCCCCAAGTTTCCTGCTCAAGACTTGCAGTCATTTCCCGTCATTTACAAGAGACAACACCTTGCCGCTTTGATAACCACACTGATGATTTCAAGCTGGGCTTCATGTGAATGAGCAGGATACTGATTCCAACACACTTTCTGATAGATTGATAGGTCCATTTTTTTTTATGCTGACAGTAAAATCATAGCTTGGAAAAGAGCAATGGGAAAATAAATCAAAACTATGAGCTGTAAAAACAAGCTGGACCATATCTAAGAGTGTTTCTGATTTGGCTGATAATCTTTCAGGAAGTGCGTCAAAATGCCACTGGGGTGGTTCTGATTTTTCCCAGACATAGTATGAACTGGAAGAGGTGGGAAAACACCCCAAACATTAGAAAACAAAAAGTATAATTCACATACCGTGATTTGATGCCAATTGAAAATAGAAAGTTCTCTCCCAAATTGTTCTAGCAATTTTCCATTCTCTATGGTTTGTCTAGGCAAAACACAGTTGCTCCGTGCTCAGAAATTAAATCGTAGTGATACTTTTGAATGCTTTTTTTTTTTTTTGGTTAAAAGGTCACAGCCTTAATCTTATTCAGAGAAACTGCGACAAGAAATAGGAAGATGGCGATCATAGCAATAGAAAAGGGAGTAAAGAAGGCCCCAATTGCTCCCAAGAGAGCCGGTGTGAGTTCATACAACTGTCCTTGGAGGAGCTATGGTGCGAAAATTAAGTGTAAATACCCCTGCTGTTGGGGGCATGGGGTGAAGTAGAGTACATTATAATCCTGTAAAGTCATATTTATCCCTGACATCTCTGGAAGATTCATCACACACTCGACAAAATTTACCAGGAAATGTATTTGATTCCAAGCCTGTCACGCTCATCCACAGTATTCCCTGATATATGCGAGACCAAGTCAAAGCCTCTTTGCACAGCTTTAGAGATCATTCACCATCTGCCACTATTTTTCTAGTCTTATCTTTCTTGGCTTCTCGCTACAGCTATTACATAAACCCCCTCTACACTTTATGTAATGAGATTGTAGTTTCCTAATCAAGTAATGCTAATTCCCATGTGAATATGCTCTCCAATGTGGCTCTTTCTGCTTGAAAAAACCTTCTACCCTGCAGTCGCTGTGCCAGAACAAGGCTGAATTTTCCAATACCCTGGCAGTTTCTCCCAACAGACCTTGTCAAGATTCCCTTTGCACAGTTCAGTCAAGTGGAACTATCTCCCTCTACTGGACTGGCCCCAACACTGCATATGTAATTAGGCTTACAAAGTGAAGTTCTCCCTGGTAATTGTTTGGACCCTAGACTTGTCCCCTGGAGGGTGGCTGGGGCTTTAGATCTGTGGGGAGTCAGAATGCACCTCACTAGAGCTGAATGAAGCTGCCTTTCAAACAAAAAAGAAAATGAAGCCATCAGGCAAACATTTTCATTATTGTACAGCAGGCTTAAAAAGCCAGAACGGGAAGCAGAATTCATTAAAGAGTAATTCATTAATAGGAAATTCCAAGTGATACCAGAGGCCAAAGGAACAATCTTTAGCATCTCTGCAGTCAAAAATCATAACATTAACTGTAAGTACAGGCAGGTCCTGGGGGCTTCAGAAAATATCTGGGGTCAGACTGTAGATTCTATTGAAGCTGCCTAGCTATAATTTTATCCAAAGCTATATTTTTAACACATGACTCAACATGTGTATTGATTCTCTTTCCATGTTAGTTCCCTGAACCAGGTCACTCTCAGTGGTCACAATGCCTGTCTTGATATTTGCCTGCTTAGAATCCTAAAGGTCCTCAGGTCCTGACTCCCTTAAAAAATGGTGCGAAACTGTGTATGTTACTGTAATACTTAAACTCCGAAAATTTCATTTCCTTAACAATGTCACATGGCCATCTTTCATCTTCTGAAATATGAGGGTAACTCTGTTGGAACTAGGGCCGACTGGCCAAGTCTCATATTAAAACTGCAGAGGAAATGTAAGTCTCCAGAATATAAGCATGACAGGGATGGGAGCCAAGACCCTCTGCTCACTTCTGGCTCTGGCTCAATTCCCCGAGAAACTAGAGCAGGCTCTGTTTCAACATTATGATGTAATCTGCCCATCAGTAAAGGCAATTATTTGTGGCAGCTCAATATTCTGTGTATCTCACAGTGCCGGAAATGTCCATGTGAACAGCCTTACAGGCTGCTGTGGGCAACCCCAGAGGAAGGAGTAACAGTGCTCTGATGAACTTCAGTGTTTCACTACAGAAGGGAATTTTGGCTTCATTTTAGCACAGTTTTTCCAGAGTGGTGATGTCTTGAATTTGCCAGTGATATAATCTTTGCCTGAATATAAACTCTCATAACTGCCTCTGTGTTTATATAGACTCATAACTGGGATAGAGTTCACTTTGAGTATTAAAAATTAGATTAGAACAATGACTTTTCAAATCATTTTAGTTGTATTAGTATTTGTCCAATTATTTGTTTGAAAAATTTTGTCAGTAAGCCAAATGATCAAGGCTACTTAGGGGTGTAGCATATAAACAGAGTTTGGAAAAGAATTCAGCAAAATTCATCTATAATAGTCTTCCATTTAAACCTTAATGCCCACCACAAATGCTACCTTTTCAAAGATTCAGACATAACAGAAAATGGTTAAAGAAGTAACCAGCTGTACTAGTCACTGAAGACAAAGGCAAACCATGGGAAGTAGCTGTTGACCTGGGAAGTAAAATCATGGAAGGCCACCTTTCATCTGATGATAGCCTGGGAGACTCATCCCTTCTCTGTTGAAGGACAGTTTTTGAAATGTTGTAGATATAAGTTCCTTATCCTGCTCTATTTTTAGATGACATTTGCATTTTAAAAATTCAAATTATAGCACATGTCCAGCACGTACCAAACCCTGTCACCAGGAGGTCCACATTCTACAGTGACTAACTCATGGGTGTAGACTCTGTTTTTCTCCTTCAGAGAACATGCCTCTGTCCTTCAAAACCATAAACTGAATAGGCCAATGGCTGTTCTCTTTTCCTATCCCCTTATGCCAAAGGACAGACTGGAAGCCCTTAATCTAATACTCTGAGGACCAAGTGTATGATTCTACATCTATATTGTAGGGACAGAAATTATCAAGAAATGCAGTGCTTAATTCACCTTCAATTTTGTATGTTCGACCACTGTTCTATTTCCATATCATTTGGAGCAGATCTTGTCACATTGTTCTGAATTGATCTTTCGCTCACCTCTGATTTGGTATGACAAGAGAGAAGCAGCATTGATTCTAGTAGCTGACATTTTTTGTTAGCCACACTATGGTAGTCAACACTGGTAGAAATCGATGTGTTATGGATAAATAAACATTCAGAGCAGTGAGAAATAGAACAGACTTCTCACCCTCATTCCTTTTAACTTGTGTCTTAGTGACTGGATCTTACTTTTATGGCTATATTGTTGAAAAATATGTGGTTGTACTAATATTTTTCTTTTTGTTGGCTTATTTAACATGAATGGAATATGAATAGGCAAAGCATATATTTTGCATTTCTTTGTGATTATTGGAAAAATGGAACTTATAGTTGTGACACTAAGCCAAAATCACTCAACTTAAAAGATACTTTCTTAGACTCAATGGAATCACATTTACTTGTCTAATTACAGGTTAAATTTTTCATTTAGACTCACAGTACGTTTTTGGAAGTAGCTGCCACGGAAAGCTATAAAGTAGAACCCTGAGTTTTGTCTGTTTTGTTTTTATTAGTTTGTTGAAGTAGGGTGTCATATGTAGCCTCGGCTAGTCATCCTAGCCTAGCCTAGCCTAGCCTCCATCTTACCATCTTCTTGACACAGGCTCCTGAATATGGGGACTGAATACTTGCACCTAAGCAAAAAGTAGATTGCTTATCAATTTGTCTGCAAAAATTCCTGGCTGAGCTCCTAATACTGAATCAATAGCCGCTGTCAGGGTGAAGGTTATACTGATAGCAGTACTGATGATAGGACAGGCATGTGAGTAGCCTTTGGTGCCCCTGTGAACTGCCCTTAAAAGAGTGAAAATTCAAAAAGCAGAAAGTATTAAAATTAACCATCCTTCAACAAATTTGCTTTTGTATCACATATCACCTTAATTTCCAGAGCAACCTAACCCTAGCCAAAGTTCAGCTGGACTCATTCTAAGATGCTTTGCCTAACTAGTCTCAATTGGTCAATAGATTTGGAGCCATTGATCGATGACAATTGTCGATAGAGTTCCTTGGACATCCTCTAAGGTAATCTAACTTCTTTGTTGTTAAAGATGTCTTTGTCAGTCAGAAACACAGACTGCTTTACCCATATCTGGATAGCAGCAAGAAGGAGCTACAAGCAGAGTCTCATGAGGAGGAGGGGGAAGGAAAGATCTGGAGCATCCCACTACAGAGTAGGGAGGAGGCATGGAGAACAGACAGAGAGGGCAACCTTCTCTCTCCAGGGGACCAAGTGTCCCTGGGACATCAGAGCTGGAGCAGTATCATCACTGCAGGTTTTTATAAACAGGGCAACTAGCTTCCTTAACTATCACTGAAGACACTTTCCCTTCCTTGTAAATGTCTACATTATGATGCAAGGGCCATCATCACAATTTGTATTAAGAGTAACTGAAGGAAGTGACTTTGCATGTAAATCAAACCATTCAAGGTCAATTAGGGGCACAAAGACTTCCTAGCTGACCCACACATTTGAATATTCATTGATTTCCCCTAATTATGGATGTTATATGCTGACTGTAATGGCACATAAATTTAAAATGGTAGTAGCCTGTGCTAGGCCTTTATGATGTATCATTTGATAATGTTTCAAATCAGGGACAAGCTGCTGTGGTATCTGTTATTTAATATATCAAAGCAGCAGACCTGGCCTCCAAGTTCTCCCAGCAGCCCAGAGTCCCTACCTGTTAGAAGGTATGTCTGGCATACCACACCCTTTACCATGAACTTTCCAGCCCAGGGGCTGGGCTGTCCTTCCCCCCGGAGGATTTTCCCTGTATAAGCCAGATGTTTTGTTTACTTGCCTTGTGGTCCCTCTTTTGCTCCATGTGTACCATTGGCCTCCTGACTGCTGTATGTGGTCCCCTCTCTCTCTTCCAATCCCAGTCTCCCACATGGTTCAGATTCCTGACCTCTCTTGACTCTCCCATATGTTTTTGCCTCTGGCTCTGCTCTCCCACATATCTATAACTTTCTTCTCCACATACCTAGGAGCAGTTATGTCCTTTCCTTTCCTTCCCCTTTCTTTTTTCATTCAACTAATAGATCCATGGCATATAGTCTGTCACTATCTACATATTGAATGATGGAAAGCCACTGAGAGGTTAAATAAGCCATCCAAAACTGCGTAAGAGGTAAATGGCCCAGTGTGGATTCTGATTCCTTGGCTCGGCTTTAGAAGACTCACTATTAACCTTAGGGTTGGCGGTCACTGACTTTGGGTAAAGAGCAAACTATTGATATGCCCTAATAGAAATATCCCCCATAGCTCTCTTAGAATGCCCCTCTATGAATGTTTTGGCCAAAGCTCACTGCCCTTGTACATTTCTTCCTGGTACAGCCACACGATGAATTAGTATGAGACAGAAAACTCAGTTCATTCCCTTTAGAAGTGCCATTTTTTCAACACCTTCCAGAAAGTCATGAGCAAACTGACATCATTGGCTGCCTGTCTTCCTCCTTCATTCCAAGTTCTACAACATTGAGCCCCGTGAATCTGATGTGAATGAGCAAGCCACTCTGTTGGAACCCACAGCAACCAGGCTTGCATCATCCTTTACCCCTCAGTCACACAAGAGGTATCCCTGGGCTCCTCCTCACAGACAGTCCTTTGTATCTCTCAAGCAGTTCTTACTATACTCCTGTATATCGAAGTTATTCACCTGCAGTGTTTAAACAATAATTAGATTTCTTAAGCAATTTATACATTCCCTATTTGGATTTTAGACACTGTTACTTAATAAAGGTAGACAGAATGCTAAGAAACTGACAGTTGTTAAACATTAGTTTGTGTCAGGAATCCTAGGGGCCACCAATAAAATCCAACAATGTTTGCACTTTTTAGGACTCCAATAGCTTCATTGATGCCAACAAAGATGTCCAAGCTACTAACACTGTGTGTACAAACAGTAAATTATGATACAAGAACTGAATCCAAATTCAGCTTCATTCCATATCTATGTTCTGAAATTGAAAGCCCACTTCCTGCTAATGAGGGCTCATAACGGGGACCACATTATGATGTAGCGTTCCATGCAGAGGTTTGAACTAGGCCTGAGATTCTGCATAGGTGACTCATTTTTAGGTAAGAAGAGGATACTGGTCTGTAAATATCACTGTGAATACAGTATTCTGCTAAATGGTTGGGGTTTTGTTGTTGTTGTTATTTTTTGTTTTGTTTTTTAATCACAGGTTGGGAAAGCAAAATCCTTAGGCCATTGCCTCCAAATTTTTCACAAATTTTATAATGGAAGTACTGTGTACAGACTTGATCAGAACATGCAAGTTCAGTTGTCTTTTTCCCAAGGGTGCTCCTAGGATCACCTGCAAAAAACACCCTGGAATCTTGTCTCAGTGCCGTATCCTGAGCGTCACCCCAGCTCTACTGGACCAGACTAGTAGAGGTCAGCCAGAGAAGCTTCATGAATGACCATCTCCCTGGAGCCTTCTAATGCAATTCAAGTAGGAAAACAACCACAAGTAACCTTCCGACTAGACGGGTAGGAAGGAAGCTAATGATGATGGAAGCAATTTGGAAAGGTCCCACAAAAAAGGAGAGAAGGAGAAGTCTTTCCTGTGTACTGTCAAACATGAACTTAAAGCTGAATGACTGGCTCATAACACTTTAAAGTTGAGAGGAATGTGAAAGATAAAGAAAATTGACAGGAGAAACCAATGAAGAAGGAATCTATATCTGTTCCTTGCAAGGAAAAAGTCACACTCAACAATAAAAGCTTGTCATATCTTACACGTGAGCCCTTTGTATGCTGGCTTGGCATGTGTAGACAAGGAAAGCTCTTACTGTGAAGCATGTCATCCTGTATGTTAATACTCATGATATAATCACTCTTACACATTGGCTCAGAAGATATGCAAATACAAAACCTGACTCAATCCTGCCTCTCAAGTGAGCATGCACAGCTCCAGCCAGGAGTTATTATGTCAGGCCAATGTCAGATCTCCATCTTCATGACTCCATTTTGCGTCGAACTTCAGAGCTCCCAGAACTTCAGAGCTCCCAGATTAACTCACTAAGATGTTCCCAACCCAGGCCACCGAGTCAGAATCTTAAAGATGAGGCTTGGAAATCTGCATTTTTTTAAAACTGTATTTCAGGTGACTCTTTCACAGTTAACCTATGGAACCATGTTTGGAACCATTCAACTAGAGTATGTGATAGAAAAGTATCTTGTTACTACTCCAAGGGACACCTGAAGGTTAAAGAGTGACAGGATTGGGACTTGTGACCCTTTCTGAAGATCGTAATGGTGATTAGCACAGCTTAGGGCCTTTGCTGCGTTCCAGATTTTTTATGAAATAGGAACCTTTACAAGATTTTCTTTTATAAAACTGGTGGAAAAAAATCATCACTCAGAACCATGACAGTTTCATTAGCAACCTTTTAAGGTTAATGGGCAAATTTAAATTTCAATAATTACAAGACATAGACAAAGTCAAAGAGGTTAGTGCAGGATGAGATTCAAAACCTTCTCTTGGGGTGAGTCTTCATTAGGTGTAGGCCTTGGCTGAGTCAGCAAATATCTGAGATGTTCACAAGTCTCTCTGAGCCACACAAACTTAGTTGAGATGTTTTTTGTTTTTGTTTTTTGGGGTTTTGTTTTTGTTTTTGTTTTTTGTTTTTTGGGTTTTTTTTTTTTTTTTTTTTTTTTTGGTTTTTCGAGACAGGATTTCTCTGTGTGGCCCTGGCTGTCCTGGAACTCACTCAGTAGACCAGGCTAGCCTTGAACTCAGAAATCCACCTGCCTCTGCCTCCCAAGTGCTGGGATTAAAGGCATGTGCCACTACCGCCTGGCCTTTGTTGAGATGTTAATATAAGAGAACAAATAACACAGATAGAGGTTCTTTGTGTCTTAGTCGGAATCAAAGCTAAATTTCCTCAGAAAGTTGAAAGTAGGAAAGAAAGATTTAAGATTCCCTGCACCTACTGGCAAAATTCAAGCCACTGAGTCTCAGGGATCCAGTCCTTTTGTTAGAAGGTATTGCCCTCCTTCTACATCAAGAGTGAGGGCATCTAACCAGTTGATGACATTGAGGGGTTTCCAAAAAGTTTCTATGTAGTACAATAGTTTAAAATCTAACATGTGGAGACTGTTCTTTGGAAATTTTAGTGCTTCTCTTTGAGAACTGAGGTAGCCCTGATGATCTGTGGTAGAAACTTATGTGGGATGATCAATACTGGGGTGTCCATGAAAAATGGAAAACTGGAGCTTTGGTACCCAAAGGATTCTGTCTTCATTTACTCTCCTCAAATGGAGCAGGAAGCCCGTCTCTTAATGGAAGTCCATATAATGACAGCTTTTTTTGTAGGATAGAGTTGGTCTTCCTTAGACTGGGGGGAAATTGGCTGAATGGGATGAAATGTGATAGTCATGAGAAAGCAGCTCTGTCTTATTCTAGGAAAAATAAAGTCTCATTGATAAAAGATTGTTTTTTCCTCAAAAATGGTTCCGAGAAAGTCTACTTTTGACCTATGATCTGCCTAGTTGGAAGCATTCAATAGGGGCAAAAAGAAAAAAAAAAAGTGGTGTGGTCAGGAGGAGCTGCTCACATTCATGCTGCCCAGGTTGTTCTTTTTGAAGACTTAAGCTGCCCAGCTGTCAGCGGTCTCCCACCTTCTGCATGACTCAGGTGAACCCACAGACAAATTTCTTCTCTAGTCAGATGGCCTAGGAAAGATTTTGGACCTTAGAGAAGGGGCTAGAGCATTGGGAAATGGGAAGCAAATGCTTATCAGGCAGTTTTGGAGTTTGGTTAAGATGGAATGAGTACCATCAGTTCTTATGAAGTCATGGAGGCAGGCTCATCTGCCTCCTGCCAATAGGCAAGAAAATCTGTCTCTTCTTTTGTCATAATTAAGCGGTTCTGTGGCCACTGTTGTCTATGGAGTTTGCTGACCTAGCTCATCCTTCCCTTTTCATCTCCCGAATTGCCTACATCCTGCCAGAATGAAAGGGTAAAGACAGATGTAGCACCTCTGGCCACACAGTACCTGCCCCAGGGCCTTCAGCTTCTCCTCTGAAGCTCTTCAACAGGCTCCCCTTCTCAAGCAGGGTAGCTCCCTTGACCACTTGTAGCAACAACACACGTACAGAATTCTTTTTATTTTCTCATTCTCTACTTCACTCTTCTATACAAATCACCACTGCAAACAGGCACTGGAGAGTACAGTACTCCAATAAAGTGCTATTTCCAACCCAAGTTTTATTGCCTTAAAGGAAGCTAACGTTCTAACTCTGAGAATGGTGTCTTTGAATGCTATATGGTATAGGATATAGCAGAGGAAAAATGTAAAGACTGCAGAGGAGAGAATTGAGGATCTTAATCCTTACCCTACCAAGGAGAAATTGCATTGAGAAACTGGCTGAACTGACTAAAGAACAGCTTCAAACAATTACAGCCGTAGGGCTGGCGGTAGAAGGCTGGGTATGGCGACCAGTTCTGTGCAGTTACTGAGCCACAAAAAAAAAATAATAATAATAGCAATCCAGGAAAGATGCTAATCCAGCTTGTATGGGAAGCTGCTCACTGCAGTACCCATTCCTAGCTTACCGCTGGACAGAGAGGACGTTTAGAAAAACATGGCAGTTGTTCCTTCAGTCACTCACTTAGCTTACTTCAATTAGGAGATAACTTCCTTAATCAGGTAGGAACCTCTGTGCCACATCTCCTATCTCAGTCTTCTGCCTAATCACAAAGCTATTTAAATAGTGTCTATAGACAATGCTCCTGTGAAATTTATTCTTTCTTTGTATCTGGACCTGAGCTAGTTGACAATGATGCAGTAATTACAAGCTCTGAGTGAACCTATCTCATCATCCTGACCAGAACAAACTTATAGGATGACTCATTTAACCATGTTGAGCCAGTAAATAGAAATTCTCCAGGGTGGTTATGACTTAGTAGGTCTGATAAATTAAAAGGAGACATGCATCACAACTAAACAACACCGTGAGGAAGCCACGAACATGTGTTATTCAGACCTGCTGAAATGCATTGTCTACCCCAAACTTTCCCACTAAGGCTTCTAGCCAAGGATACTCCAGACACTCAACACTTAGGTCCATTCAAGATCAATGTGGGAATCGGCATGTGTCAGGCAACTCAGGCTAAAGGACTCATCATCAGATTCTCCATAATGCTTTCTTACACATGTGTCATAGTCTGGCATACTCCTGCCCTCTTCTAAACAAGCAGCAGACCTTCTAGTCGAGAGGTATCTGCCACCTCTGTTTCTCTTCTCTATGACTCTTCTCCTTAAAATTTGTCATAGCTCTGTGTACTGCTATCTTGGAGTATGTGTAGAGCAGAGAACCTCAAGTAATACAGATGAAATGTGTCAGCATTTTTATTACTGAGACAAAACACATGAAATAGCAATTTAGGTGTCAAAACATCCATTTCGCTTTGATTCGCATAATAAGATTTCAGCCAACAGTTGCCTGACTCAATTGCTGTGTACCTGGGGCACACAGTGTGTGAGAGCAGTACCACTCACTCACAACTGCTGAAAAACAGCAACAGCAAGGAAGGTCCTGTGTCCAAGGACACCACTCTGACAGACACACCAGTGACCTACTTTCTCCATCCAGGATCCAGATTTAACAGATCTTGTATACATGGATACAATGGATTAATATACTGATAAGGTAAAACAAATAAAAAAAACAACCAGGATCCAACTATCTCCTAAAGCAAAGCCCATCAGCTAACAACCAAGTTTTTATCACATGAGCTCTTTTGGAGGCATTTTATATCCAAACTATAACATGAAACAAGACACTAAAAAATCATCTATAAAATAAGTCATAACGAGCTATCTAGATAGGCTATATTTACATGACAAATACAATGGCTTCAAAAGTTTCTGACAAAATCAAAGAAATACACTGAGTAGTGGTCAATGTTATTCCAATTACTCTGAAGACTGACTTGCTTTTAGATGATTTGAGAGAGAGGTAAATCTTGAAAGATACAGAGGACAGATGCAGACAGCAGTACATACATTGTAAGTATGCCTCAAGAAAGGCAATAGAGATACATCAGGATTAATCCCTGAGAAGATAAAAGAGACATCTTTCCCAAGTCTCCAAGATTACAGGTGCCATATTCCTGCAGCACAAAAAATAGTGGGAACTGGACGGTGTTCCCCAGTTACCTAAGGGCTGTGAGAGGACTGAGTGGTCCTGGAAGACCTAGGCTGCCTTGAGCTCCAGCCTGTCAGGCATGCTTTTTGTTAGCTTAGGTGCAATTAGGAAACTTATCTCCAAAAATTATCTATTAAATGACATAATACACATGTTTTTTTTTTAAAAGGACATAAAACAGACATCAAGTATAAGCTGTCAAGATACAAAATGCACACAGGCTTCTTTGGTGTATTATTGATCCAGATCAGTCAGATTAGAGGCTACAGTTTTATATTTTCTTTCAAAACCTGGGTTACTATATTTTTAGAACAATGTTGAAAGTCAAATCAGGACAACTAATGAGACCAGGTTGCAGAAAAAGAAGAAGGAGAGAAGAAGAGAAGAAGGACACAGAGAGGGGGTGGGAGAGGTAGGGAGGAAGGAAGGGAGAGAGGTAGGGAAGGAGGGAGGGAGGAAGGAGAGGGAGGAGAGGGAGGAGAGGGAGGAGAGGGAGGAGAGGGAGATGGAGAGGGAGAGAGAGAAAGCCAAGGAGTATCATCTTAGCAAGCCTTCTGATGCAACTTTGCTGATCTATTATAGAAATACATGCTTTGAAGATGGAGAGACGGCTTAGCAGTTTAAAATTGATTGCTGCTCTTAGAAGGGACCTCAGTTCAGCCCTTGGCAATTATATGGGTTGGGACTGCATTCTGGCTCTCTGCTGGGGGTCTACCTACCTGTCCCCAGAGAAAACAGAGCAAAGGCCGGGATGCAGAAACCACAGCCCATGTTTCTGTTTGGTGTATCCAATGCCACTACATGCCCAACTGGAAGGGAAAATCAGGATCTGGTACGATTGCTGTGATTCTTGGCTCTCAGATGCTGCCGGTGAACTGCCTAAAGAGGCTTTATTGGGGGTGGATGTGGATGCATACACCTTATTTGGAGTAAACTAGGAATTATATAACTCTTGGGAGAAAGGTATGAGAATACTCAGAAAGAGAAGGCTATTGCCTGAAGGCTAAGGTTATCTAGATGCTCATTAGCCTGGAGAAGAGCTCCAGGTGCTGTGACGTGACTGAGTGCCTGTAGTCCTCTTGGTGGTCTCAGAGCAGACACTGGAGGCTGAAGGGGACTGCTCCACCCTGTCTGCCTCAGACCTCTGTGATTTCCAGGGTTTGAGCAAGCCCCATGTCTCCACATCTGGTAGCAAGGTCCCACATGCTTTGCAATGGGTGTGTCACAACTGCTGGTGACTCAAGTTCCAGGGAGTTGGATGCCCTCTCTTGGCTTCCACAGGCACCTATATGCATGAGCCATATATTCACACAGGTACGCATACCTACACATAAATAAAAATAACAAAAATAAATCTTTTAAAAATAAAATACATGTCTGGCTACTAAGATATTGGGGAAAAAATATTACCACCATAATTTATTTTCTGTACCCATCTCTATGCATAGCCCATATGTAGTTCTTGGTTGAAGTAGAATCCTGCTATCCCATTTCTTTGTGAAAATAATTAAGATTCTATACATTCAGTATCTTGTGTGCCAGAAGACAGAGATCTAATGGATAGTCATTGGTATCAACATTGTCCCTATCCTACATCAGATAAAACTGCATGCCGTCTAGCCATTACCAAGAGCTATTAATGCTAAGATTATACTAAAATGTGTATGTCTAATTTCATACACCATTATACACATGATCATTATCTCAAAGGGTCTGAATTATGCTTCTAATATATTAATTTAATTATTCTCTGTTTTCAGATAGAAGCCATTACAGTCCTATATCATTGGCTTTGAAAGACACAGCAATTGATTTCTGGTGAAGGAAGCATCCTGTTTAATAAATAGCTGTCATGTCATACACATTATACGTCCATTACAAATTCTCAAAGAAACAGGATAACATCCATTTAACAGCAAAATGTAACCATAAGAAATGGGATTTTTGGGATTCATATTGCTCCAGTGATGCTCCTGCCTCTGCCTCTTCACTGTATTCTCTCATAGCACGTGCTATGACAACTGTGTTATGTTGTATTGGGAGAACAAAGGTCTAGGGAAAAAAGGAATGCTAAACACACAGAGTTGTCTTTTCTAAGAAAAAGATGTATAATACATTTTTCCATCAGAAGGCTGGGCATGGAGGTGCTTGATAGCCTGGCGATCTGCACTATCTGTAGGGCTCGGCCATACCAAGCTGCCACAAGTAGGGCCAGAGGTGGCTAACAGTCTAAGTGAACTTTGCATTATCTAGATGGACAGTGTCTCTCCTGAGCTCCCAGAAGCAGCATAGGTGAGCTCTGTGTTACCCGTATGCCCAGGGGATTTCCCAATGCTCCCATAACAAGGTCAAGAGGAGGCTAATAGCCCAGAATACCTCTATACTAGCTGTATGACCAAAACAATACCAGTTTCTCCCCTAGGCACTTAAGGTAACACATGTGACCCTGTCTCTAGAACACCTTCATGAATGTACTTTGAGAAGAGTTTTAATGTAATTATGCCTTCTTGCACACAGGGGATTATGTTACACCAGGATTTTTTTTTCCTAAATTGTACTGTACTTAAATATGTTTACAGTAAGCTACCCAGAGTCAGGTTCTAGAAGGTTGAACCAACATCAACTAACTCATGTTGAACTGGATTTCCTTCTTGTTTCATGTTACTATTACTCTGACTGTTAGAGCTGCAACATTTACAGATACACCCCCCCAACACAGTGCTTTTACTGTAAAATCTTTTTAAGTCCTGATTTAATTCATTTAATAAATCTTTACAGACAAATTTTATCTATTCAAATGTTTCTCTTTCTATAAATATTTTATGAGATTTGAATTTTAAGGAAGAGAAAAAAGAAGTGTATTTTATGATTTATTAAGACACCAACACTGTATTTTTCTGAGTGTGGGGGGAGGGTGTGTATAAGATATGGGAAGGACTGGGAATGAGGAGTGGGAGCTGGTGTGATGTGTACAGGGTGTGAGGGTGTGTATGGAGTGTGGGGTGTGGGGAGGTGTGTGAGGGCTTATGTGCAGGGTGTTGGTGGGTGTGAGGGTTGAGGGGATGTATGGGGAGTGGTGGGGTGTTAGGGGGAGTGTTTAATCCTATACATGTCGGGTTGCAGTTTTCTAACTTACAGTTCTCGTCACTCTTCAATAGAAAGCACCTGGGATCTTATATCAGCATAAATTCTGGGTTAGAAATTCTGAATTCCTTACAAGCATCCAAGTAAGGCTGATATGGGCAAACCTCAGGCCACACACCATGACTCTTCCTTAGACTATCTTGGACATTTTCACTCCAGATCCTAAAATATAACCTCCTCACTTTAAGGTCTATATTCAGAACCTATTTATGTATTTTCTTCTGAAAAATACAACACTGGCTCTTTTGGTATACCTGAAAGAAGTGGATTAAGGAAAACCATGCATTAAACATATTTGAGACTTGTACTTGTTGGTCACATGCCTGGAGTCAATTCATCTACTCACTTGTCATGTCTACTCAGCTACTCAGTACTTGGTGTTTATCAGTAAGACTTTCTATTAAAATGTCAATCCACTGAATTCAGGGGAAAACTTTTCATTTTAATAACATTCTTTTCAATGAGTACTTCAATCACACTATTGTGAACATTGTAATTTATCACAAAAGTTTTAGGACGTGAGTGATCTTTTTACTCCTTATGTATGGACCCTGAGATGGAAGGAAAATATGTCAGATAGGGCTGACATCAGTTTCATCACTGTCTGAGGCTTTGCTTTTGTCTATTCTTTGCTTAAATGTTTTATTTAGAAGCCACAGGAGACAGTGGAAATGAATCATCTCCTGTCTTCAGCAATGGCTATTAGTCATACTCATGAGAAACAACAGCATCTGAGGCCAGCAGGAGGGCCAGTCCAGGTATTAGCAGTTACAATTACAGCATTAAGCCAAACATCTCTGGACCAGGCCCGATGATAGATGACTTTCTTGAAGGCAAACAGGATAAGAGTCTTTAGCAATGATAGGTACAGCTTCTTTCTGATGAATGAGGTAAAGCTAATCTGTGAGGCTACTGAAGCCATATGTTACACGAAGCAATTAAAGAGAAATGGTTCTGTACCTTTGAACTTTCTGTAGCTGATCTAGGAATTTCAGGAGCAAGAAAAAGTTGGAACAAAAGTAGATGCTTGATGATAACACACTTTCAGGAGAACACACTAAACAGCCCAGCACACTACCTACTGTTAAGAGAAAGGAGAAAGGTGAAGCAACTAGGGGACTGACCTAAGGTCAGCAAAATGGGAGGGCTTCAAAGTCAGATGTCTTAATAGAAATAATGGAGAGGCAAGTGGAGAAAGAAAACGAGCAGTGGAAACAGACATCTATAGTCAAGATAAAAGGATAGGCAGAGAAGATTCTTAGGAGTAGATTGTACAGTGTGGTAGGGGCATGGAGTACATTTGTTGTATAGCTATTTCCTCTTCATTGAAACATTATCTACCTCCTGGAAGGAAGAGAAAGGTTCAGTAGACTCATGAAATGCTTAAGAAACATGTAAGACTCAGGCAGTTTATGAAACTTCCAAGACACAGTAGGCGCTTTCCTGAGGTCATACAAGCATCAAACAATGGATGGGGAGAAGGCAGGAGACCCTGTAGTGTTGTAGCTGTCTGCACGCTGCACAGAACTCTACTGTTGTGCGGTGTTCCTGAGGTATCATCCATGCATTTTGATGATACAGCTTCCAGAGAGTTGTGCATGCTGTGTAAGCATCTGTATAGATCTATTGCTCACTAAGCTAGACATGTATGGAACTGTGTGTGTGTGGTTTTCCATTGTCCTCTTTATCTAGCATGAGTAGAAATAGGTTTCTCAGGAAAAGAAATGCAAACATTTTATAGTTATATTGATTTGTGCCAACACATTGTTGAGCGAGCTTAATCTCAGTGGGAAAATTCTTCTTCTTTGAATGGTGCTTTGGCACAGTTCTGAGAGGAGATGGTTATGAAACAAAGATAAACATATGGTGTTTGGAAAAACTTGAATATTTACTAAAGCATGATGGCTTGTGAATTATAAGAAAAGGAGAAAATTCTCATGAGAAAAGAAGCCAGCTCTCTTGTGTGCTGGGCATACCGGTGTGATCTTTTCAGGTTTAAAAGATAGGAAATAAAGTATTAGGAATGAGAGTGAAGAGTGCCTGCTAAGGAACTAGAATCTGCCCCCTTTTTTGTGCTTTAAGCCCTCTGATACCCACCCCCCCCCACACACACACACTGTTTTTATTAGAAGTCTATCAGACACAACTGTGCTGTATTAGAGATGGTTTGGGATAATTATGAAAAAATATGCTGTGTCCACCACTGGGTGAACCCAACTGCAGCCATGAGTTGTATATTTCAAAAGGAAAATAGGAAATGTCCAGCAGGAGGGTCAGGCATTAATGAATGTTTCCAATACACTAACTACTACACATAGCATTGGAAGTGCTACAGCTTTTAGTTTTGTTGCTTTGCTTTATAGAATGTAAGTGATATTTTCAGTACAGGTGAGTGTTCTCCCCATGACTTTTGATGACAAGAGGGAAATGTCTTTAGCTCCAGACCTGAACTAAAGTTTAAAAGCCTCTCCACTATGGCCCAGCATTGGCATAGGAAAAGCAATGGTGTTGGAGCACAGACTGGCAGAGAGTGTCCTCAAAGAGACTGGAAGCTTCAGGATCATAAAGCAGTAATGGTTACTAATAACTAAGGCCATGAGTAAACAAGCAGCCTTAACTACTACAGTTTAGGAATGAATAGAGTCACTTGGCAAGCAGGAGAGATAAGGTATTATAGTAGCCAAGGAAAGGGACTTTGGAAAAAGAAGAGACTATCATGGGAATAGGAGATGAAAAGGAAATAGGCTTTGAGGGGTCAGAGGAATGCTAGAGCCAGGCACACCTGACCAGAAAGCTTCTGTAATTCCTGGTGGAGCTACAGAAATTCTTATTAGAAGCTACCTCATCATTTGTACTTCTCTGTGAAATCTTGTTTAAAATGTCTGCATTGTGGGCTGTGTTTATAGTTCCTACGTCTGTATCAAAACATACCTTCCCTGTGTTTAACAAATGGCCTGTGTTCCTATCACACACGCTAAAGTATTAGAAGCCTTCCCTGTACTCATACAATCAGACATCTCCCAGATACTGACTTTATACCCAGATCTTCACCTACACACCTAACAGACAAACAAACATTCACTGGAGTCTCTGGGGCTCAGCCTGAACATCAGTTTACATTGATATTTATTCTTAGCCCCAAACTAAATGTCCAAGATTATCTAAAGACAAAAAGAATGAATTCATGTTTCAAAAAAAGAGGAAGAAAAAGAAAATGAAAGGAATGAAAAGGATTTGTGGACATGCTACTGCTTGGCACTTGGGTTACTTAAAATGATGGCTTAGTGATCTCAGTAAGAAAAGGCTGCATCTAAGAAGATGAATAATCTATGTAATTATTGATTAGTATATTTACTTAGAAAAGTTACTTCAAAGAGAAATGTCCTAGGAAAAAAACATGAACAAAGAACATGGAATTCACATCTAAGTTATAACATGCATTTATTTATTTCATTAATTTTAATTCAACAAGGCAGGGCAGGGTCCTGGCTAGGGAAGACCCCAGGAAGGCAAGTTCACCTGAAGATAGTATGTTTTTTCTGTTCAGAATCCCTACCTCATAGTGATGTTGGGAACTCAGCCTTGAGTTTGAGCTGGGTATGCCATCTTTCCGGAGACTGCATCTAAAAGCCAAAAAGCATAAATAGTTGTTTTTCTTCTTTGTCATTTACTTTCAGATGCTTGCTTGTGATTGTAGGCTTAGATTTTTCAAAACCTATTTGAATAAGGGTTCTTAAACACATTATCCTCCAATCTAGCCCACCACCAACCAGAGGTAGTGGAAAGGAAGAGTTAATAGGCCAAAGTGGGGTGTGAACCTGTTAGAAATTGGTTTTTTTGGTGATTCCAATCTTCATTGTAATGATATCAGCAGTTCAGTTCACACAACTCAGCAGTGGTAGTGTGGTCCACTAGCAAATACTACTCATGAATCAACAATGACAGTTTGATCCAGAGGAAACTCCAAGACTCTGTCAATTGGCCTAAGTCTGTAGAAGTAGAAAGAAGCCACTGGATTATCACAGGACATTCTTTGGTGCATTTTTTTCTATGAAGTCATGACAAACAACGATCAGCAAAGAAGGCAAGGTGAAACAATGCCACAGCATCGTTAGCAAAGCCCAGCATCAGCAAAGCCCAATGAAGACTAGCAAAGAATAGCAAAGCGAAACAATGCCACGCACCATCATCCACTGTCTGTATATATTTATACCCTTTCCAAACATCTCATATTCTCTCAAGCATATGCTCAAGTAAAACATTACATGCCCTTTTTCCAGTCAGCTTCCAGAAAAACACAGCATGTGCCTCAGCAAAACATTCTCTCATAAGACAGTTTCAGAAAAAAAATCACATGACACATCTGAGTCTCCAAGGATCCAGAAATTTCTACTTCATGTGCTTTTAAGCTCCCTAACTAATATTTTGGGTTTCTTTGCTCTGCTCTTCTTGCCACCTTGTGAACATCTTCAGGTGGCTGACTTTCATACTAGCTTGTCTCAGGCTGTTGTCTGTGAGGATTTGTATCTTGACAGACTTGGGGTTTTCCTCTTAAACTCTAATAAATTGTTTATTATTATCTTGAGCTTCTGTTTGTGACCATTCTTAAATTCTTTTATTAATAAAACTAAGAACATTAAGAGAGAACTCTGAGTTCCCAGGTATTGTATGATAGCTCTACTGTGACTCTCCGAGATTTCCAGTAATGCATTCTTTCCTGCCTTATAATTCTTTAATTGGAGAGAAATGAACCCACCTCTGCACCTCTAGATGGCTTTAATCACAATGTATAACTAGCAAAATGCAAATGGATAAGAAACATATGGGGAAAAAACACTATAAGCTCACCACCAAGCAAGAGATGGGAATGGATACAAAATACCAATTTACACATTTCAAGTTGGCAAAGTTTTAAGTGAGGGAAAATGCCTATTGTTGGCAAGGCTGTAGAGAAAACAGCTTCTTCATGTACTCTGCCATGAGCAGCACCTGCAGGGCCTTAAGAAATTGTCCGCCTCCTTCTCAGCTACCACAAAATGCACATATGCCTTGGCCCACAATTCTGCTTCTAGGAATGCTTCCTAAAAACTGTTCTGAAAAGCCACTAAATATGTTTGTTGCATCATTCTACAGGATGATTAAGTTGTTCTAAATCCCATCAGGCAGGAAAGGAACCTGTTGTGAGGAAGGGAACGAGAGATGGTGATGTGGGGTGAGCATGACCAAAGGAATCTTACAGCCATATAAGAAAATGTCATAATAAAACATACAAAAATTAACATAGAAAGAGCAATTCTCAAATTTATCTAGAAAAGTAAAAAACTCAGAATAGTGAAACAACTCTTAACAATAAAAGAACTTCTGGGGGAATCATTATCTCTGACCTCAAGTTTTATTCCAGAGCAATAGTTATAAAAAATGCATGGTATTGGTGCAGAGATGTTGATCGATAGAATAGAATTGAAAACACAGAAATAAAACCACATACTTACAGACATTTGATCTTTGACAAAAAGCCAAAAACATACAATAGAAAAAGAAAGCATCTTCAATAAATGATGCTGGCCTAACTGGCAACCTGTATGTAAAAAAGTGAAAATAGATCCATATTTGTCACCTTGTACAAAGCTCAAGTCTAAGTGGATCAAGGACCTCAACATAAAACCAGACATACTGAATACAATGGAAGAGAAAGTGGGAAAAAACTTAGAACTTGTTGGCACAGGGGGAAATTTCCTAAACAGAACTCCAATGGCTCAGGCTCGAAGATCAAGAATTGATAAATGGGACCTCACGAAACTGTAAAGTCTCTGTAAGGCAAAGGACGCAGTCAATAGGACAAATCAGTAACCTACAGATTGGGAAAAAGTCTTCATAAGTCCACATTAGATAGAGGGCGAATATCCAAAATATATAAAGAACTCAAGAAGCTAACCACCAAGAAACCAAACAACTGAATTGTCTTAATTAGCGTTTTACTGCTGTGAACAGATACCATGACCAAGGCAAATCTTATAAAGGACAACATTTATTTGGGGCTGGCTTACAGGTTCAGAGGTTCAGTCTACTATCATCAAGGCAGGAACATGGCAGTATCCAGGCATCATGGTACAGGAGGAGCTGAGAGTTTTACATCTTCGTCAGAAGGCTGCTAGCCGAATACTGACTTCCAGGCAGCTAGGGTCTTAAGCCCAGGCCCACAGTGACATACCTACTCCAACAAGTCCACAACTCCTAATGGTGCCACTCCCTGGGCCAAGCACATACAAACCATCACACCAATCAAAAAATTAGGCATAGAACTAAACAGAGAATTCACAACAGAGGAATCTCAAATGACTGAGAAGCACTTTAAAAATGTTCAACATCCTTAGCACTTCCTTAGAAGGGAAATGCAAATCAAAATGATCTTGAGATTCCATATTATACCAATCAGAATGGCTAAGATCAAAAACTCAGATAACAGGACATATTGGGAAAGATGTGGAGAAAGAGGAACACTCCTACATTGCTGGTGGGATTGCAAACTGGTAAAGCCACTCTGTAAATCAATCTGAAGGTTTGGGAAATCTGGAAATCAATCAGAAAATTGGGAATAGATCTACTTAACGAATCTACTATACCACTCTTGGGCATATACCCAAAATATGACCCACCATGCCACAGGGGCATGTGTTCGACTATGTTCATAGCAGCCTTTTTTGTGATAGAGAGAAGCTGGAAACAACTCAGATGTCGCACAGTGGAAGAATGGATGCAGAAAGTGTGAGTCATTTACACAATGGAATACTACTCGGCTATTAAAAACAAGGACATTATGAGTTTTGCAGGCAAATAGATAGAACTAGAAAATATTATCCTGAGTGAGGTAACTTAGACCCAAAAGGACATGCATGTTATGTACTCACTAATAAGATATTAGCAAAAACAAAAAAGGTACAGAATTCCCAGGATTCAGTCCACAGAATTCAAGAAGGCTAACAACCCAAAGGGTCCAAGTGAGGATGCCTCAATCCCACTTGTGAGGGAGAAAAAGCAATCACATGAGTGTGATGGAGGGAGGGAGGGGCCTAGAAGGGAAAGGCAACAGTGAGGGAAGAAGAGAACAGGATCAGGTATTGAGGAGTAGAAGATAAGACAAGCCCTGAGGGTCAGCAGAAAAAATGGAAACAAGCAATCTCAGGAGGAAGGAGGTGGGGGGACTTTCTAGAATGTACCAGAGACTGATAGGTAAGAGACTCCAAGCCCTCAAAGGGAGGACCCTAGATGAAATGCCCAACAGTGGGGACATGGAACTTATAGTGTCCGCCTCCAGTAGAAAGACAGGGCATCAAGTGGAGGGATGGGGTTGCCATCCCACAGTCAAAAACTTTGACCCAGAATTGTTCCTGTCTGAAAGAATGGTAAGAAAAAAATGGAGAAGAGCCTAAGGAAAAAGAGATCCAGTGACAGGCCCAAATTGGGATCCAGCTCAAGGGGAGGCCCCAAGGCTTGACACTATCACTGATGCTATGGTGTGCTTACAAACAGGAACCTATCATGACTGCCCTTCAAAAGGCCTGACAAGCAGCTGAAAGAGTCAGATGCAAATATTTACACCCAACCAAAGGGCAGAAATTGGTGACCGCTGTGGATCAATTAGGGAAAAACTGGAAGAAGCTGAGGAGGAGGACAACCCTATTAGAGGACCAGCAGTCTCAACTAACCTGGAGCCCCAGGATCTCTCAGACACTGAGCCACCAACCAGGCAGCATGCATACGCCATCTGATATGAGGCTCCCAACACATATACAGCAGAGGACTGCTGGGTCTAGACTTAGTCAGAGAAAATGCACCTAACCCTCGAGAGACTTGGGGCCCCAGATTGTAGGGAGATCTGGTGGGGTAGGAGGAGACATCCTCTTGGAGAAAGGGGAAGAGGTGTGGGATATGGAACAGTCGGATGGCTGACCAGGAGGGTGATAAAGTCTGAAATGTAAAAAAGTTTAAAGAATAAATAAAAAAAGAAAAGAAAATTAACAATGGTAGTAGGAAGGAGGAAACTTCATTTTGACTTCCAACAATGAAAATTATTTAAATAAATAATGATTCACCAATATAATGGAATGTTAATTCATGAGCTACTTACAAGCTGGATTTTATTGGTCTGAAAAGATTTTCACAATCTATTACTATCTAGGTCAACAGGGAGTTTCAGAATTGTTCAGCTTGCAGGAGGATGAATCTCTCTCTCTCTCTCTCTCTCTCTCTCTCTCTCTCTCTCTCTCTCTTAGTGTGTGTGTGGGGGGGGATTATATGGAGTTACTTCAATGATAGCTCAGAAATTTGGGGATTTAGAACAGAGTTCAGTTTTCCTTTCAAGCAATTTGCAAAGCTCTGAATTTCTACCTATGGAG
The DNA here is from genome assembly GCF_004785775.1 of Grammomys surdaster. Classification (NCBI taxonomy): domain Eukaryota; kingdom Metazoa; phylum Chordata; class Mammalia; order Rodentia; family Muridae; genus Grammomys; species Grammomys surdaster. Next base: position 4,484,863 of record NW_021604598.1, on the reverse strand, counting down.
TAATGGGATAAAATTCTAAGAATAAGACATTTAAGCAGCATTTCTGTAGCCATAGTGTACTGAAAAAGTAGAACAGACCCTGGGATCTAGAGCTTTTTCCTTGGATACCAATTCAAATTGGTGGTCCAATTCAAATCTTTGCTTCTCTGTTACTTTGAGGAAACACTGACCAAAAGCAACTTGGAGAGAGGAAAGTGATTACGTGGCTTATCCTTCCAGATCACAGCCTCTTAATAAGGGACATCAAGACATGTATTCAAGGCAAGACCCTGGAGGCACAAATGTAGCAGACACTGGAGAGGAACATGGAGAGAGAGGAGCACAGCCATATAACACCTGCATACATACACACATAACAGAAGAAACAAAGGAGGAACTTGCACTCAAGTTACCAATGGTCTTCTACCTGAGAGGTGGACTGTGCGTGAATCTTGCTTTCGTATGATTTATCTGAACTATATTTTTCATAATGAAACTGGATTGTTCACATAATGTTCATAATAAAAAAGAAAACAGTACATTTTTTTCACTTCCATCAAAGAAATTGAATTTTGTTAAAACTGAATTACTGTTGGTAGCATTTTTTGTGATTTTCTTCTTGTTTTTACAAGTACTTGTTAAAATTTACTGGTTTATTTATTTTATGTATGTGAATACACTGTTGCAGTCTTCAAAGACACCAAAATATGGCATGGGATCCCATTACAGATGGTTGTGAGCCACCATGAACTCAGAAATTGAACTCAGGACCTCTAGAAAAACAGCCAGTGCTCTAAGCCACTGAGCCATCTCTCTAGCCTCCATGATTTTCTTAATAGCAACAAAGCTTTTGACAACCATGTGTAATCTGTATCTAATAAAAGTTTCCTTTCGTCTGCAAGCCAGGAAGACTATGTGCTTCCAGACATCAGGGACACAGGTGTACATTATATCTTATTAGTGCCCTGGATGTCACCCCAAGGTTACTGTCTCAGCTTACTGTGTCCCCAAGAAGAACTTGTAATTCTTTTCAAGGACAAAAACTTCCCCAACAGGAAGGCTCAAGAGATGCTAATGGAGGAATTCAACACACAATCACACATAACCAAGATTGACCTCAACATTCCCAAGTCCAACTTTCTTCTACAGTGCAGTGGAACTAGCTGATTTTGATATTAATTTTACATAGCAACTTGAGAAGACAATAGGATGACTACAATGCTCGTAACCATTGTTTTACTATATGTCTTTGAAGGTGTTTCCAGAGGATACTAGCTAGCATTTGAATCAGTAGATGGGGTAAAAAAAGTCTCTGTCCAATGTGTACAGTCCTTCACTGTGCTGAGGATCTAGAAAAAACAAGAAAGTAGGAGTCAAAAATGAAGGGAAAGTTCTGTCTTGTCAAACACTAACATATCCTCCTCTGTCTTGGAAATCAAGATTCCTGGTTCTTGGGATTTTTGTTCTCAAGAGTCTGCCTTGCACTCTTTTCTCAGTCCTTTGGCCTTGGATGAGTAGTTTTATTTTATTTTATTTTATTTTATTTTATTTTATTTTATTTTATTTTATTTTATTTTATTTTATTTTGTGTTTATATATTGTCAGCTTCTGGGTTTCCATTCTTCACATAATCTAGTGAGCTTCCTGGACTTCCAAAATCATGTGATCCAGTTCCTGTAATATATTTGCTCATCTATCTATCTACCTATCTATCTATCTACCTATCTATCTATCTACCTACCTATCTTTCTATCTATCTATCTACCTAGCTACCTATTTATCTACTTATCTATCTGTCTATCTATTTCCTATCAGCTCTGGAGACCCCAGGTTCTTGGGAAAAAGAGACAAAGCTATCACATTGCCAAGCACAATGACAGACACTCAGTAATTATTCAACAAGAGCTAGCTCTTCAACCATAACATCCTACATCCTCTGCAATTTGCCTGTCACTCAATAAAAGAGAAGCTCTTTTTATAATATCTGACCATTCCCATAATCCCAAATACAGATAGAAAGGAACCAGGGGAGTCATAAAATTTAAGCTTCAGGGTTCTTCCTTCCATGTCCATTAAATGCAGAGAGCTTTGCTGAGAGTTGCAGAGTAATCCATGCAGAAATGGTAAGATGGGTTACATAGACAAAGTATTTCTAGGTAAGTGTCCCTAATGAGTTTCCAGAACATATCTCAAAAACATGAATCACCAAGCCCTAGGATTTGTTTCCTCATTGTAAATACTTTTACATCTTTTGTGTCTAGTGATCCAGTGATGTATTTGTACTTTTTGTTTTGTTTTTGCTTTTGTTTTTAAGTATCCCAATACTGTATATATTCAGACTATATAAAAGCTGCATTATCCCAAGATTGTAGTTTACCTGGATGATTTAAATTTTCTCTTATTGTGTTGGGTATATGGCTCAGTGAAAGTGCATTTCCCTTACTTCTATAAGGTCATGGTGTTGATTCTTAGTGCTACACACAAAAAAACCTTCTTATCGTTCCTCTATTCCAGCCTCTGTTTGGACACAGGTTTACACTTCTAAGGTAGTTCACTTCAACTAGAATCAGTTCTAAATAGCTTACCAAGTACATTTGTATTTACTGTGTCCCTGAACTCACCTTAGAGGTCTCATTTCCATTTCTTAGTCCAACACAGAATATATCCTATTTTCAATGTTGCTTGCCAGGCTATGCAACTTAATCTTTAGCTTTCTTTCAATTGACTACATCCCCAGATTGTTTGTGGATCCTTTTCTGTTGAATGTCTGAAGCTAAACCCAAGCCTTGAATGGAACTCACCTCACTAAGGAGTGCTAGACATTAACCACCCTTGAAACATAGTGAGTATCCCCAGACCCACTGAAATTCAGTTTTCCTATAAAATTTTCAGTAATAAGCTATAGCATGCCACTCTGAGAGCCACGATTATCACAGTCATTTCATAGCATAGCAATTGATTTAGAAAGCTAGAAGGGTCTGTTGCTCTTTCCACTGAATTTGAGCCTCGAAGACAATACAGGGAAGTATCATGACAGCAGCTCTTCTCTGGTTAGTATGTGCAAGATCAGAGATAGAGCAAACATAAATCCATGTTAGGAATTAGACTGCAACTTTCAGTCAGAATCTTTTATCGCATCATGAGCAGAAAAGAAAAATGGTACCCTCAATTCTTCTTATGCCTCATGGTCTGGCTTTCACACTGCCTTCTCTGGGTTCATAGTGGTTTTCAAATTTACATGACAGAGTCTCACCTCAAATTATTGAGGCATTTGGGGAAAATTATTTCCTATAGTCATGCATATCCATAACTATTACCATCCTCAGGTAAAGAGACAATGGAGCCACACTACTAGCAGGTGGAACTGGAGAGACAACACTTGTCTGATATCCTTGCCTCATGGTTTTCTGATGAGAAAAGCATCCTCCTACAACTGTGCACAGTATGTGTGCTAAGGACAAGGTATCTGAAAAAAAAACACCTAAAGGGAGGTATTGCCTGATTTGACTCATAGTTAATAGAGTCCAGTTGTTATCTCACCTCAAGATTCTACAGTGCTGTGAAGCAGAACATAGACAGCATACACAGAGAGAGTAGATATTAGAGTAGGCCATCCACTTAACTAATTCTATCCTTAAAGAATCTGGAGAGACAGGGAGTAATCATTACTATGAGAAGGATATAGACCAGTGGTCTGAGTAGGGTTAGGATCCAGGACCCTAGTGAGGACCCTAGCAAGTATATCACATTGGAGGCCATAGTTTGTAAGCCAGTTCATGTAAGTTTTTAATCCTCTCTTCCACTTGGCAGTATTGGTTCATGTAGTAGAGACATTCTCCATTGAGGAAAAAGCAAGTGTGCCCCTTCTTACTGGTTAGCAAGTTCAGGGTTCCCCAGTATCATAGGAAAACCAAGGTTAAGGAGATGAACAGTTTCTGTAGAAGTTGCAGGGCCAATGTTGATTCCTGGATTCCAAGGCTGACCCATTATCCAAGACAAATAAGCTTAGATACAGACTGTAATCCAATCCACACTTGTCCAAACTCATAGAAGCCACTGAGACTGCCAAACTGACTTTAATCATGACCAAGAGAGCCATAGCTTCTCTGTTCCTGTGTGTGACTTGGAGGAGAATTTAGAACTCTCCTTCTGTTTACAGGGTGAGTTGGAGAAGTAGTAGAGAATAAAACAGACACCATGAGTGGATTTATCTATATACCAGTAGATCTTGAAGTGGCACTAGAGGTGTTAGCATTCCTTCTAACCCAAACCAATGGTTACCTAGCAACAGCCAGGTAGGCCTGGCTTGCTATAAAAGGAACTGTTTGCTCTCTCTCTCTCTCTCTCTCTCTCTCTCTCTCTCTCTCTCTCTCTCTCTCTCTCTCCTCTCTGATTCTTTTCTGTCACTAACCTCTTTTTCTAACCCTCTCTACCCTTATCCCTCTCCCTTCTCTCTCCACTTGTTCTTGGCCAGCCCCTCCTCTTCTCTTCTCTCTCTCTCTCTCTCTCTCTCTCTCTCTCTCTCTCTCTCTCTCT
>NW_021604598.1:4475077-4480338 GCF_004785775.1 Grammomys surdaster | reverse complement strand
CTTCTCAGCCCCCCTTCCCATGCCTTAAATAAACTCTATTCTATACTCATCATACGGCTGGTACCTCAGGAGGAAGTAATGTCTCAGCATGGGCCTTCTGAGGCACCCCTCCCACCTTACCATAGCACGCTCTACAAAACATATCCTGGCATTTTTATAAACTACAACAAAAGGAGGGTTACTTCTGGAGCTAGTAAGCTTCCCAAAATTGAGATATTAGTACAGGCTGGTAGAGGGGGAGGATACGATTATTCTTGAAGAGGCAGTTGTCTTGCGTCTTCAAAGAGAGGAACCAGGGGTGGTGAAGGAAATGATATGATTTAGGAGTTACATAGCTAGGAGTTTAGAGTTACATGGTGAAGACAGATGGCAACTGCTAGGGATTATTGCAGTGGAGTGAGAAGAAAACATGAGGTTTATTAAGGCATCCGTTGTTTCCACCATAAGTGTGGAGAAGACTGGGGATCATTTATAATAGTCTCTGAGAAGGCCTGGTTAAGAGAGGTCCCACATAGCCTGGATGTCACGTTGGACATTTTGCTGGAACAGATATAGAGTATGAACAGAAAGTGACATTAAAATGGTCATCTTGGGTGCATATTTGAGTGGTCTTAGTGTTGGGTGGGAAGAAAAGAGCCCTAAGGGCAGTGGAAGGAAAGAGCCCACTCTCAGAAATAGGCAGAAGGTGGGAAAGCTTAAGTTTTAGAGATCCTGTTGAAGAATAGAAGTATTTGGTAAAACAAGGGCTCCTGAGCTCATTTGAATTGTGACAGATGCATCCAGGGTATAGCTCCCTAAAAGTAACATGAATTTTTTTTTTTTAACTTGGCAAAAAGTAGTGAAATGTTCAACTACATATGCAGGACCACTGTCTGTTTTAGTCCGGATTGAAATCCTCATTGAAGAGAAAACAGTTAACGAGTGTCTGCTAACAGCTCAAACAGACTCATGCCTTTGAGCCATAGCAAAAATAATGCCTAAAATGTTATCAACACAAACACAAAAAAGTTTTAAATGACCAAAGGAAATTTAAATTTTCTGAGGCTGTGACTACAATAATTTTAACTTTTTAAAGGTTTTAGTAGCCAGTGCTTATAACTCTTGCCAAGAGTAGATTAACTGCTTACAACAACACTATTTATTTTAAAAGAAGTTTAACAGCAATATATTAAAATTTGAACTTTGAAATTCCAGTACCATATCATCATCTTTTAAGTCTCATTTCACATATCTTAATTCATTTCCTCAGACCCCCAAAACTTGCCTGGGTATTCTGTTTTCTTTTCTAGTCTGGAAACATTCCATCATTTACCATGATAAGACATGGGTGCTTGATGAATAAAAGCAGTCATTTTAAAAAATCAGGCTTTTAAAAATCATCATCAGTGCATAATGAAACAATAAAAACAACATTCTAAGTATGCAACAACAGCATGATAGTGTTGAAGGTTTTTTCACAGAAACCGGTCTGTGAGTTTACCTAGCTCAGTAGAAAGCCAGTTAGCTCCAGGAAAAAGCAAGACCTGAGCTTTATACTTGAAACCAATTTAGGCTGGCAGGTAGTTGAGCCTCAGCTTTGAATTTTTTGTTTTGTTTTGTTTTGGTTTGGTTTGGTTTGGTTTGGTTTGGTTTGGTTTGGTTTGGTTTGGTTTTATGAGACTCGGGTAATCTAAATTTTCATTTAAGGCTCTCAAATTTATATCATCAGGGAGCGACATGTCCATCTTGTGTAAGCAAAATTATTTATAATATAAAGCCAGAATTTGTTAAGCTGAGACCAGACTTTTTAACTTTGGCCAAATGAAAAAAATCAATAGATAGTATCTGTCAAAGCATCTCTAGTTTCTTCCACAGGACTGGCATGATTTATTCACTTGATATGAAATAGGAAAATATATTCAACTTGTATTGAAAAGAAAACTAAGCTGGTAGAGGGGTGGTCCTCAGACACTAGGAAAAGAAGGTAATTTTTCTTTCTTTTCTTTCAGTCACAAAGAGAAGTGAATGAAAAAAGGAAAATTTAGCCATGATATTTAGCCACGAGAGCTCTGTCCAGTAACTGGGTTGAGCAACAAGATTTAATGAGGAAGAAGTGGTCAATGGTGGATACAGAAGGAACAGAGAAGAGGACTTGTAGCTCGAGGCTAGTAGGAGTGACCGTCAACAACCTTCCCAAAGACCTGAGAAGGATACGTTTTACCAGAGTAAGCAGCAAGTATGGACCAAGTGGTCTCAAAACCTGGTCAAAATCGGAGAGGCTAGCCTACAACTTGGGCAGTTACTCCTCTGTGGAAAGCTTGATAGTTTTGATGGAGGCTGAGGTCCCACAGAAGCATCAAACTTCAGCCACCAGGCCCTGAAGATCCAAAGGATCCCCCTTTTAGAGGAGGAGCTAGGAGAACTGATCTACCTTAGAGAGGCAAAGGGGAGCAGTCAACCCTCCTGTCCACAGTTATGGCAGGGTCCTGATAGAATGATGGTAGTGGGCAGTTTATTCACCCAGTAACTGGTGTTGCTGCATTGGAAGCAAGGTTCAGATAAAGTCCTTTAGTGCCTCATTTTCTTTGGAAATGGCCTCATAGCTGCTACCAGAAGCTAGTACTTATGTCTACCAGGGGATTCCCTTCCATCTTTTCCTGTTCTTCTTTTCCATTAAGCACCTTAAAAGCCACTATCAGCAGATCTCTCTGAGGGGCTTGAGGGCTACCATCTAGTCTCTTAATTTTTCTTTTATTATCAAGTGCAGATTGGGAAAGAAAGTGAGAATTGAAGACAAGCACTTCCTCTTGAGAATTAAAGTCCTGCTTGGTGTCCTGAAAGAAAGTCTCTGTGAGCTGGGTAAGAAACTTGGCAGGACTTCCATCTGGACTCTGGGTGACTTCCCACCCCAGTATGTTGAAATTTACTTCCTTATGAAAGGCCTTTTGGAGTCCAGCCAGTAGACAAGTAACCATTTTATCTCAGTCCACCCTACCAGGGAACAAATTCTCAGTATTAACCTAGTAATTGCAGTGAGAGTCCACACAAAAAATTACCTTGGCCTCCACTGGTTAGAAACCATCCTTGTGGTGAATATCATCTGATGAGCTTTGGCGGCCACCTAGACCATCTCCATTTCCTCAAGGGTAAGAACAGAACAAAGAATTACATAGAGGCTATGCTAGGAGAGGAAATATCCTGGGTGAAGTATCTGTATTTTCTGGTGAAGGTAGAGGAGTCATTGGTGGGAAAACAGAGACACTTTCCACCCAAGAGCAAGATAAATGTTTGTGGATTATACCACTAGGACCTACCGGAGGGTTTAAAGAGTATCTGTATGGGAGTGGATGTGAGCTGCTGGAGATGGTAAGGTAAGCATGGATGAGGTTCAGTGAGGCTAAGGAGGTGAAGAGGGCAGAGGGACACCAGTGAATCAGGCTGGGGTGGTTTCCTCAGAGGGTAAGGCTGAAAAAGATGGCAGAGAAGGCAGCTCCAAGAGGATACTTATATGAGGAGATACAAGAAGGTAGAGCAGTAGAGGAGAGAAGCTGCTAGGTAGATGGAATCTAATATGGTGGATGGAGGAAGCCAGTATAGACAAATGATCTATTCCCAGAGGGCCAAATTGGAAGTTTGGTCCAATAAGAAAGGACCATGCTTTTGGTGACTCAATTATGCCTTGTGTATTTCAGCATCAAATATAAGCTAGGGTACAATGAAACATCCAAACCAGATCACATCATGGGTACAAAAAAACATTTATTTGGGGGAATCAAACTTCCAGGCTATCTCTCAAGGGTAGAGAACTGTGGCCAGGGGAAAAAGCTTTAAAGAGACAGGAGGAGGAGAGGCACAGACAGAACAGACTGGGATTCAGCCTGGGGAATTTGATCTGCAGATTATCACTAGACCATTGTCAGGAAAAGAAAAGAAGGTGACTTTTCTGAAAGACAGAAACCTGCCTTCCTAGATTCCTGAGGAATCTTAACTTTATCTTTCTATTAACCAATAACAATCCTTCTGTCTACCAGCTCCAAGTTCTTTAGTTAAGGATATTATCACCATTGGTGAGGGTACTGTTTTGAACACAGAATGTCTCTGGAATGCTGCTGTACAACTCTGTTTTACTACCCTCATAGACTTCTCTCAATTCAATCTAATGGATAATTGACCAAGATATATCATACAATATCATACCAAACCTGAGTTAGAACTCATACCAGCATGTGTAATAGAAAAAAAGTAACACCAGAGGTGGCCATAAGTTCATCTGACTCCAACACCCCTCTATGTATAAGAAAAAAGCATGCAGGCACACACACAGACACATAGACATATAAACACAAATTTGCACATACCCATGAGTTTTCAAACACATGCAGATGCACTCTGAGTGATGGTTGCCTATGAAAAACTTTTTCCTCTGAATCAAGCCTCCCTAGTGTAAAGAGAGACACCATAACAAATATTATAAAGGATTAAATGAAATGGTCACATTAATTGAAGGAAGCAAGTATAGGTAGCACCAGTAGTTACACACACACACACACACACACACACACACACACACACACCACTTTCATTCACTGTCAAGCAAGAAAACCTTAAAGAAGGAAAGTTAGCTCTAGCGTGTTCCCACCCCACTATTCTCAATGGTGAGTAAAATTTAATTTTGTTTCATTTTAGCACCCCTGGGCTGGAGGAAATCCCAAGCTGAGCACCTTCATAGACTCAGTTACTCTCAACTTGTAAATATTTGTGCTATGGAATTACACCATTTGTGATCTTCTATGACCTGTGAAAATTCAAATCTGACTGAAAGAGGTGTAATAGCTAACAGTAAATGACTAAATTTCACATTTTGGAAATAAGCCAGAATCAATTAAATGGACAGATTGGTTTTGACAGCTCCTAGCTCGAATGTCACACAATAAACAACTCTGGCTAATGTTTTCTTTCATGGAAGACCAAGCAGATGATATTTCATGATTTTAGAATGGATTGAATGAGACTATAAAACAGCACATGAAGACAAGCATCAAAATATCTACTCTCTCATCCCTCCCAGAACTGAGCAAAGACAGGTGAACCAACACTGTTTATCTCTTTGCCTCCTTTTCAACCGTGCACATTTCTAATCACACCCTGAACCATACATTCAGGACAAAGAAAGTGTCTGATTCCACTTCCTTCAGAAACAGATGGGAAGAGGAATCTGCTTACTGCACAGAGGGATCTGCTCACTGCACAGAGGGCTCTGCTCACTGCACAGAGGGCTCTGC
>NW_021604598.1:4464772-4475067 GCF_004785775.1 Grammomys surdaster | reverse complement strand
TGTGTGTGTGTGTGTGTGTGTGTGTGTGTGTGTGTGTGTGTGTGTATTTCACACGTCTGAAGCCCATAGAAGTCAGAAGATGTGGTTGGAAACCCTGGAACTTGATATACAAATGGTTGTTGCCACCATGACAGTGCTGGAAAATACACTCGGGTCCTCTGTAAGAGCAACAAGTAAACTTAACCACTGAGCCATCTCTGCAGCCCAGTCTTAGCTTCTTCAAACCATTCCTAAGTGATCCATCAGAATCCAGGCATGGAGTTGCATGGTTGCTGAAATGCCAAGCCAAAGAATGGCTTTGTGGAGCATTGGGGTTGGTAAGGCAACGACATTAGAAAAGGAATTTGGGATCAGGATTAAGCAATGAGCATTAAAAGACCAAAGAATGAGGTTATATAGTGTGTGGTGGGGGTGGGGAACAAAGTCTGAGGGAAGTAAACTGAGTCCAGAAGAAAGTTTTAATACTGTAAATAATTCTTTTGAGGCATGCTTATCTTGGTGTTCCTGGATCCATTTAAGGTATTTTCTATTTCATTGAGGATAGGAAAATGAGGCTTGGGAAGCTTTTATTATTATTATTATTATTATTATTATTATTATTAAATAGAGATTATTTCAGTGTGTTGTTAACTAGGAGAACTTCTATATATAAATAATTTTCAACCACCATAAAAAAGCAAAAAAATTTAAGCATCATTTTAATTTGCTTCATATTATGGCTAAACAAAAGACCATTACTATTTCCTCGTTGGATACAGCCTCTTCAGACTCCTTAATAGCTTGGCTGGATTCCAGATGCCTTCAAGTCAGCCTTGTAGGACTTGACATTAATTACCAATGCTGAAGCAAAAACTAAGACCAAAAGAAGACAGAATAATTGGGCTGATTTTTTGAAGTGCATAAGTGGGGAGTGTAGAGGGCTATCTGTTCCAAATGCAGGAGCTAAATTACAAGATGGGGCTGGACTTCAGCTCTACATCCTACCTAGCTGAAATCCCTATCAACATCTGTCAGACGGACATGAAAGTCTTCATAGAGAACTGCTCACACATCCACAGAGCTACTGAGGAGCATGGAGAAGTTGTTAAGGAAGTGCAGGCATTTGTGTTGAAGCTGAATCCATACCTATTCTTTAAGTTTGTGTTCTTTGAATGTATATCTGGTGTATTGGAGAGACAATAGTCCTTCTGAGCTGTCTCTCATTTGCTATATGACTGAGTAAACTTCCATAGGGCCAGAGGCAAGTCCTGAAAAATGTAGTCCCTCTAAAAATGTCTCAACTCTGCTTTGAGGTGCAAAAGAAGCCAGAGAAAAATATATAGGCAAGTGAGTATGACTATGATTTCATAAATATTTGTTTACAATAGTACAGTACATACTAGATTTGAACCACAGACCATATTTTGTAGGTCCAAATCACATGGTATGTCTATTTATGAGATATGTAGATAGAATGCATGCCTGTAAAACAGTGTATATGTAATTATTTTGCCGACATGTGACAAATAAGTCAAGTTTAACAAATTTTTATCCAACTCTTTTGCTTTGACAGCATCTATGAGTTAAAGCATATTTATTCACTCAACAAATTTTGCTTTAGTTCTATCTGCATACCAGCATATATTCCAGACACAAGGATGCAACAATGAATTGGACAAAGTGTCTGCTTGTGTTAAAATGATGTTGAGAAGATGAGAGAAAAATGACAAGGTGAGAAAAAAAACAGGAAAGAAGGAAGTTGGCAGTTGATTTGTGTTGTGCAAAAATGTTTTCCTTAGGAGGCTACAGCAGTACAAATGATAACATGGCCTTTTCGAAGGATTCTGAGAGCAGACATTTCAAAGTAGTTGGCATTTAGCTGGAGTGTGAATGAACAAAAGGAGCCATCCATGCCAAGGCTGACAAGATAGACAAGGAGAGGTACTCTATGATAAGAAGAATTAGAAGAAGAAGGAATATGATGATCCTCAGGTCAGAAATATACACCTGCACTCACACATGCACTCATATGTGCAGTCATACATGCACTCACATATACACTCACACATGCACTCATATGTACACTCATACATACATTCACAAGTATACTAATACATGTACTCACTCACACCTGCACTCACGTGTGTACTCATATATGCATTCACACATGCACTCACTCACATCTGCATCACACATGCACCCACACCTGCACTCATACATGCACTCATATCTACACTCACATTTTCACTCACATATGCACTTACATGTGCATTTATATATGCATTTATACATGTACTCACACCTGCCCTCACATAGTTGCTCACACTTGCACTCACACATGCACTCACATGTGCAGTCATACATGCACTCACACATGTACTCACACCTGCACTCACACATGCACTAGCACATGAACTCACACATGCACTCACACCTGCACTCACATGTGCACTAACACATGCACTCACACTTGCACTCACACATGCACTCGCATGTGCAGTCATACATGCACTCACACATGTACTCACACCTGCACTCACACATGCACTAGCACATGCACTCATACATGCACTCACACCTGCACTCACACTTGCACTCACACATGCACTCGCATGTGCAGTCATACATGCACTCACACATGTACTCACACCTGCATTCACACATGCACTCGCACCTGCACTCACACATGCACTAGCACATGCACTCACACATGCACTAGCACATGCACTCACACCTGCACTCACACATACACTCACACATGCCCTCACACATGCACACAGGTGAAGCTTATTTTTAAAGCAGATTTTTATTTAGTTCAACAAATCCAAAACACTATTGCTTCAACCAATAATAGTCATGCAAACGTTACTGAGATGTTTTATCTCTGTGCTTCACAAGTAGCATTTCTCAATGTGAAACAGGCCTTCAAAAATGCTCAGTGGTCATATATGGCTAATTGCTGCCAAAAGATCAACAGTGGTGATTTAACACTCTCTATGGTAAAAATAAAGAGCTTATAATAATTATTCTAAGCCATTAGAGGGCTTGTGCATAGAAGAATAGTATGATCTAACAAGTCTATTTGAGAGAACTCATTATGGAATATTCTGTGGAAAATGGATTGGGGGTGCATGGGAGGAGAACAGGGAAAGAGGGAGTAATTGGTATGAGATTGGCACAGTCAGATGCAAGACAGTGTTCAAGAAGGCTTGGTAGAGGCACTGAGGATGTAAAGCGGGGATTTGAAGTGTGACCCAAGTCAGTGGGATGTATAGGAACAGCCAGCAGGTTTCCTGGTGGTGTCAGCAGTAGTATATAAAGGATTCCACAGGCACACAGACAGTCACACAGTCCTTCAGAGGTGCTGCATTAGCACCATGTTGAGGGATATGCTCACCAGGAAATTGCTACGTTTGCTGATAAAATGGTCCCCAAACAACCATGGCTGAATGAAAATCGATTATACTGATAGTTGAACAATCCTTCAAAGAACATCAAAACTGTTGAATTGTTTAAATACAAAAATCATGTGATATGTGCATTATAACACAACAAAGCACCTTTTAAAGAAACAATGAATGAAATAATTAAGGGGCTGATGACTGGACACTGGAACAGGAGTTAAGAGAAGATTGTAGATTTTACTAATTCTTACCTAAAATAAGATTTATCTCCTTCCAGAAGAGTCATCAAATACCTAATCTCATCCATTTCTGTTGCTCCAACTTCTTAAAGAGTCCACATTGAAAGTGGTTGGCGGGAGAAAGTCGGGGCAGGCCTGGAAGGATTTCAGGAGGGTGGAAGCTAAAAACGACACCAAGACAGAAGCAAGGAGCAGTGCAAGCCAGTCTTCTGCAGAAAGGTAGAACCTGGGAGCTGCTCCCTCTCACACTGCCACTATCAGAGCCAGAACAGACCTCCTGGTGAAAAGCCACTTGACAACCTGCAGTTCTTCTCTCCAGCCATTCTCTGTAGTCTCCAAAAATATTCTCCAGGAGTTTTTCACATTGTCTTCAGGAATGAGAGCTAAGCTTAGCTTCTGTTGTTAAGATCACATAGACTAGAAATGCAACTAGGAACCCCAGAGATATTCCTAGTTTCTCACACCCATCCAAAGCAGCAATGAATCTATACAGCCACAGCGTGGTGCCAGCCCAACACCACACTACAAAGGGCACAAAGCATTGGTATACAATTGTAGCTCAGTCCTCCATACCAGGTGTGAAGTCAATGGAAATCATTTAGCTTCTGCCCTGTGAACACCAGTCATCCTTTATTTATGTCTCCTTACATGTAAGTTTCAGATACTACCTTTAAATAAGTAAACTCTTATTTTGGACCAAGGAGATCAGCACCATCCAGAATCACTTCTAGAATGAGGAATCTTGTCAGAGCAGGAAGGACAATGTTTTCCATCATAGTTTATCTGAATAGTTCTAAGTTAAGTTGAGAAAACTTAAAATGCCTCAGAAAGAGAAGCAAAACTCAGTGCCATAAAAGAAAGGCAACAAAGGAAATAAATAGCTTGTCTGGAACCAAATAAGAAAAGATTCTTATGTTATCTTGCACTGCCAAGTCTCTGTCCATCATGGATGTTCCACGTGGAAATACATTAATAACAACTCATGAAATATTTACAGGTGTAATATACTAATCTGTTTTCCACTTAATTCTAACAAGAATTCAACAGGCAAGAACACTCCAATTATTTTCATTTCAAATATGAGTAATGACAAAAAAGAGAAAGAATAGTGAAAGAGGAGAATAGGAAGAGGAAGAGAAGAAAAAAAGGAGAAGGAGTTAACTATCATTTATTGTACATATATATGCCTTCTGCTGGGGGAAGTATTCTTTTTTTCTGGCTTGTTGCACTGAATCTACTCAAAATGCAATGGAGTGTTTTCTCTCTTCAAACCCTAAGCCCATATCTGTCTTCCATGTCTATGTCATTATCTATGTCTATGTCTATGTCCATATCTATGTCTATGTCTATGTCTATGTCTATGTCTATGTCTATGTCCATGTCCATGTCCATGTCCATGTCCATGTCCATGTCCATGCCCCTGCCTCTGCCTCTGCCTCTGCCTCTGCCTATGCCTATGCCTATGCCTGTGCCTATCTATGTATACATACATAGGTGTGTGTATATATGTTCAGCCTACTGAATTCATTTAGTGTTGCTTGTTTGTATACAATTTCAGGGCTAAGCACTTTGTATTGGATAAACAACTAGGGGTTTGTCCCTGGGAAATAATAATGCTCCTTTTTCAATAAGTTATTTGGTTACTAGTTGTAGGAGGAGCTAAGGTGGGAGGAGTAAGGAGAGGAAGAGGAGGAGTTGGAAGAGGAAGAGTAAAAAGGAAGAGGAGGAGCTAGAGAGGGCAGAGATGTAGGAAGATGGAGAACCACACAGGTATGGAGAGCACTCGTGGGGAACAACTTATAAACTTATAATTAGGTTAGCTAATTGGGATACAACTCTCTTTGTATGGGCATCTTGTTATTAAACATTATCAAACATATAAAGCCTTTGATTAATCTATAAGAATTAGAGTCTCATTCTCTTACTGGGCCTGCATGGATGGCAGAATGGTCTGGGAAATGCCTTGCCTTGTGGAGACAGCGTGGAAGATTGGCAGAGCCACCTCTCACGCTGGCATCTAGTGGGTGGCAGGGCTGGTGTTTCTGGTGGGCCGGTTCTAGCTGCAGCATGCACATGGCCTCAGGCCGAGAAACATGGCAGCTGGGCTAGGCAGAGCCGCTGCAGCTTAGATAGTCAGCTTGACCAAAGGCCAGTTTTAGATAATTACCACAACAACTAGTTGCTTGTAATTCCTTGTCTATGGTTGAAACCCAGTGATATTGCCGCCTTACTACCAGGTTATCATGTCCATTGGCATTGCCATATTTCAGGTGCTTGCTTAGCAGATACATTTTTGAGGCATTATGGGTGTAGCTTCCCTATCAATTCTAGGAGACACAATTTCACAGCTGACTTCCTGATCTTGCACCTTTTACTATCTTATCACCTCTCCCCCTTAACGATCTCTGAGCCTCAGGCACAGGGCTGGTGTTATATATATTTGTGGGGTTCTGCTCCCCCAAATCAGTTGTCCTCTGCATAATGACCAGTTGTGGCTTTCTGTAATGGTTTTTGTTCGCTCCAAGAAGAAGCTACACTCATCTGTAGGTCTAGAATAAACTTTGAATGTAGTTAAGGACTACACTAGTCTATAGGACTGATCTGGGAGCTCTGTGCATATGTTATAGTTGTGTAGCTTGGTCTTCTTGTGGGACTCCAAAGAGTGGGAGCAGGGGCTGTCTCTGACTCTGTTGCCTACCTTTGGGACTCTTTTCTCCTCCTGGGTTGCCTCATTTAGCATTAATAGGAGAGGCAGTACCTAGTCTTACTACAACTTGATATGCCATGGATAGCTGATTTTCATGGAAGGCCTGCCATTTTTTTGAAGAGAAACAGAGGAGGAGTAGATTGGACATGGGGTGGGACAAAGTAGGGGAATGGGTGAGGGAATGGGGGAGAGGAGAGAGGAGAAGATCAGGTTGGGATGTAAAATAGGTAGATAGATAGATAGTTAGATAGATAGATAGATAGATAGATAGATAGATAGATAGATAATAGTTAGATAGATAGATAGATAGATAGATGATAGATAGATAGATAGATAGAGATGATAGATAGATAGATAGATAGATAGATAGATAGATGATAGATAGATGATAGATAGATAGATTAGATAGATGATAGAATCATGTTGGTCTGTAAAGTAATAGTAATAGGCTCTTCTCTAAGATCCACAGCCTCACTAGCTCTGGACAGTTAGTTAGGTTCCTAGTACTTGTCATAATTTCCCTCCTGTTGAGTAGGCCTAAGTTCAATTAGATAGCTGTTACCATCAAGATAGGAATGTCACTATTGCCACTTCACAGATGCTTTGCTATATTGGTCATTGTTGTGGTTCATGGACATCTCAGATAGATAAGACTATTGAATGATTCACTCTTTTGTCAAACTGCATAGTAACTTCTGCTTCTATGAAAAATGGACAGCAGAAAAGAGGTTTCCGGATTACATCTAGCTCAAATCCCCTGAGTCCTGTGTCTAAAGCATGAGGTGTCTTTAGCAACAGGGACTTACCCTCAAGGTTTGAAATGTAACCAAGGGCAACAACAATAGCCTATATTGTTTTGGGAGCCCTTCAGTCTCCCATCCCTCCCTCGATCCACCCCCAACTCAATTCCACACCTTTTAAAAGGCCTATATACAGATCTGTGGCTTGCAAGACATCTGTCTGTGGTGAGTCACTCTGCCTTTCTCCCAACTTTCAGTCTGCCTGCTGCCATCTCCACATCCTCATCCCTAGCTGTAGATATTGGCTTTGCCAGCCCTAGGTCACATCAAGCAGCTCAAATCCCAGCTTTTCTTGGCCTAGCTTCAGTAATGTAGAGTGTACACTACCTCAGTCTAAGGCAAGTCACAGTCTCACACCAGACACACAAGCAAAGTCAAAACCAATATGAAAAGTCAAGGTGACATGTCTCCATCAGTCCTGTAGAACTGTTACCTAATGACAACTACCCAGGTAATACTCAGGATACAGAATTTAAAGGAAAAATTACAAATTTTATCAAAGAATTTAAGCAACTCATTAAACTTCAAGAGGATAATCACAAGTTCCTGTGTGACACTCATAACAATACAAATACACCAATGGACAAAGTGGTTAAGACAAATCAGAACTTGAAAACTGAATAAATTTCCAGAGATACAGAATTTGAGAATCACAAAGATTATCCTTTGAATGAAACCCTTGGGGCCATAACACAGCTCTAACAATAATGACATTTAGATAAGCACAACCCACAGTGGAGATATGAGTAATTTCTGTGTAAGTTGATTTTAATTTAAACTTAGAGAAAAACAGTGATAAAAATGTGTGAGAATTCAGTTAAGACAATGACTCATAATTTACAGCATTTACTGATAATAAAGTATAGGTATATTTTTGCCAGTATTGTGTAAAATTACATATCCACAAATATCATTGACTTTAGCAATTATTCCTCAAAAAAAAAAAAAGAAAAGAAAACTGAAATCCGGAAACAAAAAATGGAATAGAACTCAAGCTGAAATGAAGAAGGGATTTTTTTATTTGAACATTTTTTACAATAAAAGTTTAATTAAAAACAATACATTCTGTCACTGCTCCAAGAGATCGTTGTGATTAAGACTGCCACACATGACTCTGCAGGACATTACTGAGGGACACAATTATGCCCAGTGGATAAACAGCATGACCCTTGACTGTCATTTTGTTAATCTGACTTGCTATTTCCTGCCCTCCCTAACAAGAATTTACTGAGTGCCTACTGAATGAGGATGCATGGACAGTTTACTTTGTCTGTTTCACCTCCACTTTGGGCACCCCCATTATAGGGGGGTTGCTGATCTGACTAGTTCAGGCCTGAAGCTGTTTGCTGCATGCAAGAGAGAAAGGAGGCAAATCTGAGGATCACAAACTATGGCAGGCATCCTGCTCAGTACTACCTTCCTCATGCAATGCTCACTGTGACACCATGACAGACACTTTAAAAATTCAGCTCAAGAAAGTAGAAACCCTGTCAAAGGAAAATATAGCAAATAAAGTCTCCATACTATTTCATATGTCTAAGGAAATATTAATAATAGCAAAACCATACACTGGCAAAAGACTCTGGGCTTTTTTGAGATATATGCTATGTGTAATGACTCTTCCTCTACCTTCCTCCCAAGGAGAATGATTAGTTATCAATTATTAACTAGGACAAGATAAACTGGGCAAAAATTCAAATCATATTTCAAATATTTTGGCTCCATACTTTGCTTTGCCAAGTTTATAAATCCCAGTTCAATAGAAAAACTACGTGAAATTTATGGGAAATAAGATTCATATGTGTCCCACTTGTTAATTTAAAAGTAAAAAATAATCTTTCCAAGAGTTCTTGTTTGTGCAAGTCCTTTGAGGGTATGCCATGGATCCCTACTTCCAGTTTGAAACGATAAAGAAATATTTTTGACATTAAGATTCTCAAAAAAACAGGAAATCCCATCTGTCACATGCCATCTTCCAGAGGTTCCAACTGCTGACCCCAAACTGGGAATTTATGTCTTTGTGAATCAAGTTCAAAAATGGAACATTTCCTATATTAAAAATAAATGAAAAATAGGTTGTAGTCCGTAGAGGGGAGGGAAATGGGAACAAATGGACAAACATTCCCCCCCCAAACTACTTTGCTTACACTGGCATTCCTGAGACTCTGGAAAGCACCCAGTAGTCCTCTCCTTACCACAGCCTGGGCATGGGAGGTAAGCTGGAATGTGATAGCTCAAACATCCTTGGAGTGTGGAACTTCCTCTCACCCTTGTGATGATTTCCTCTCCACATCCCTTAGAAAGGCTTTGATTGAATTCTCGTGCCAAAGGCCATTATTGCTTTCATGCACTTCCCCATCCCCACATAGCCATTCATTCACACATCAAATAGTTCCAAAACCTGATCTGAACCTGCTGTTTTGCTGGATGCTGGGGGCATGCACAGGATGGCCTTGTGACAAAGCTGGAACCTAAACCAAAGTATCTTCCAAAAGCAGATACCCTTTATAGCAGAGGCAACTAAATGGATCCAAAGCTCTGTCCTTGTTGAAGTATTTCTATTTCATCTTCCCCTTCACAGACAAAAAGCCATTTGTTCTTATTTTTGTTCCTTCATCCATGTATCCATTTAGCCAACAGCAATGAAAAAGCACTAGGTATCAAATATGATGTAGTGTGTAATATGTAAGATCCAGAGCCAAGCAGCTCGACTTCTCCTTTTCCTGTCAGGCAGCTTCTGGGTGGCTCTATCTACCTCCCCTATAACATGGACCTTATAGGAGGATCCATTCCCCAGGATCACCAGGAGAATAAAACAGTGTTTACATATAAATGCACCCAATAAAAGGGTAGTTATTTTTAATTATTATATTGTCATTAATAGTTATTAACATTGTCATTGTGATATGTTATACACTAGACAGAATGACTAGACAAAATTTGCAAAGGGATCTTGAGAAGACAAGTGTTCTCCAAGCAGAAGAGCATTGTCTCTCCCAGGCATGTACGATGTGTCAACTCAGACCAATGACCATAAGACACTGCCTAAGCCCACAGTCTCTTCCCTCCTTGGAAGGTTTGCTCCAACAGCTTTGAGACACTTAAGCCCCTATTCATATTCTCTCTCTCTCTCTCTCTCTCTCTCTCTCTCTCTCTCTCTCTCTCT
>NW_021604598.1:4406664-4464762 GCF_004785775.1 Grammomys surdaster | reverse complement strand
TCTCTCTCTCTCTCTCTCTCTCTCTCTCTCTCTCTCTCTCTCTCTCTCTCTCTCTCTCAGTGTGTGTGTGTGTGTGTGTGTGTGTGTGTGTGTGTCTGCCTGAGTGAACACTATACATTATCACTGAGCAAAGACCATGCCTAAGAAAATTGTTATTTCAATCATTAATCTTGTCTCTTTGCTTAAAACAGATGTGAGTCCCACTGGGTAACTCAAATACCTATTACTGAGAGACAACATCTGACATCCCCAGAAGAAGTAGCCAACTGAAGAGCTTTCCCCCTCCCCAGTGAGCACTCAGCCCCATTGTTTGGGCTCATAAAACTAAACCTTGTCAAGTAAGATTGCCTGGAGAGGTAATCCTAATGGCCAAAGATAAGGCCAGCATTCTGTATTTATTCATATCAGTGGTAAATAATAATGTAAATAGTTTACTGACAAAAAGATAAGAAGACATTGGAAATAGTTCAGTGAATACTTCCATCTCTGGGAGTCTTGCTGAGGCCTGTCCTAACTCAACTCAGCTACCCGCCATAATCCCTGCTCTCCGGTTAGGTAATTTTGGAGTTACCAGTTCATTCATCTATTTGCTTATCAGCTATTTGAGGGAGCAATGCTCCCTTCAATGGCTATGCATATGTACATACTTGTATAGTACACCAAAACTGCAGAGCAGACAGAGTAACAAGTGTCCTTCTGGAGAAAACTTTGAACTCTAAACCACAGGCAAAGCTCCTTTAGTGAAAACCAGTTCTAAGTCACAGACAGGGAACCCTGACTGCTTACAAGTGACCCTGACCATTCTGTCTGAAGCCGCCCCTCCCCCAAGCTCTATGTAAAGGACCTGGTGGGAAATCTAGAAGGGTGTCATCATTAGCTGTGAGCATGCATCTGTGTCTCAGTTCCTGTGGGTTGTGTATTAATGCATCTGTATGAACATTTTGCTTGTTTGTTCAGTTGGTTGGCTGTTTTAGTTGGTTGGTTGGTTTTGCCTGATTGAAATTTCAAAGCATGAGGGACTTGCATTGAGACTAGCCAAGCACAATGTAATTGAAATTTATTACATGCTCACCTGGTATGAATTCAGTTCTTAACTAAAATTATTTTCTCTCCTTAAAGGGCAGAGGCACAGTATTTACTCATTCATAATCCCTACCTCCCTCTTTGCAACCACTGTGACTAGCCCACAAAGAGTGTGGATTGACCATATAGCTTGCTTTGGCACAAGGAACATCGCTCTAAGTGACAGTGTGCTCTAAGTTAAGCTTTTCAGAAGAACGGAAAGTTTCCTACATTCCTTGTGAGCCTTCAGCCTGAGTCTCAAAATGAATTATCTGAGGAGCATAATCTCAGTAACCTATAGCCTGAAGCCAAGTGGAGGTGAGCCCTCAAAGCACCTCAGAGTGGTAGCCTACTCACTGGTATCAGCAACAGAACAGTGGTGTGTGTGTGTGCGTGTGTGTGTGTGTGTGTGTGTGTGTGTGTGTGTGTGTGTGTGTGTCTGCAATAGAGAATTATTGTGGCAAGACCTGAGTAACGGAAGTCCCAAGTTAGAGTTATCTCATCTAATATCAAGGTTGAATTAATAAATTCAACCCTACAATAACTGTACTCCAGCTGATAGTGCTGGAGAAGCAGGACCACTCAAGTGACATCTCTCTGCCAAGGTGACAATGCTACACATTGACTGACGTTCAGAATCAAGATGCAATTCCCATATGCCATTGTCATAGTTCATTGGACTGTTTAAACAAAATATTATGGAAGGGGTAATTCATCAGCAACAGGAGTTGCAGCCCACACTGCTACAGGCTCCGGGTGCCTCAGGTTTTTGTTTGGAGAGGGCTTGTTCCTCACAGGTTACAATTACTAATGTGCTAATATGGTAAGAAAGGGTGGCATTTACAGACTTCTCCCAAGAGTAGATCAGATATCTGGTCAGAACTTGGTTCCTGGTTCACTGGACTACTTTTTCTCAGTGTGGCACAGAGATGGAGCAAGACAGCTGTCTGGGATAAGGACACTAATCCCATTCACAAAGGCAAAGTCTTTATGACTGAATCATTCTCTGAATGTACTGCTTCTTAATTCTTTCATGTTGGTGGGATCAAAGTGTGAACTGTGGAGGGAAATGAGCATTCAGACCATAATAGTGATGATCTGGGGAAAGCTGATAACCATTGACAGGTGTTATTTACTTCTTTGTTTATACTAATGACACAGCTTATAAAGGGCTGACTGTTAAGTCTTATATACAGTATCTCATTTAATCTTCACAATTCAGTGAGACACATCACTATTATCCCATTTTATCTTGCCATCAAGGCACTCCAAACTGCAAAGGTATAAGCAATGAAGTCAAGACTTAAAGCTAGGCAATCCACATTTTGAGTGTATAAAATGACCCTACACCCAGTCCCATGGATTAAAGAGTTTGATTAAACCACATCATTCATTGATAATTCTTCTTCCTGCCTTTTGTTTCTGTCAACTGTCTATTTTGGTCAGTGCCTGGGATTCAGGAGACCACAGGTAACCAAGTCCTATTCACTGTTCTCACATAACTAAATCCCAGGATGCCTCCCCAGAAGGCCAGCCCAGAACATGAGGGTAAGTCGTGACCCACATTCATGTCCACTATATGTGGGTGGTATGTAATTGGCTTTTTCTCTACTTTTATGGCGTCTTAATAAAGCCAACATTCAAATATTCCTTGCTTGGAAATCTTTTTTCATTTGTCCATGCAATCTTCCATGGCTCATGCTTATATTTTTCTGTTACCAGTCTTACAAGTTAGTGTGTTTTTCTTTTAGCTTTCACTGCCCTCAGAATCCCTCAAGTGTTCCTGGAGGTTTTTTATAGTTCCATCTTCACAGGATACAATGAAACCCATATTTCACTTAGGAGGCTCTGACATGGAAGCTAGAAAGGAATCCGACCTTTCTGTGATTGCTTAACTGAAAGAATGACAACAGCATCTTTTGTAGAAAATACACAGGAGTGAAATGAGTCTTCACAGTGGGTCCTCATGGTTCTCAGAGATTCTTACTTCTAGCTTGTATGTTAATCTTTTAATCAATTTTTACCAGTCTCTTAAATATGGTTTAATCATGATTTTTATGCTACATAAAAATTTTATAGCTTGCTTGCTCATTTAATATTATAATGTAAACATTTTTCAAATCTATAAAAATTATTGGAACAGTAATTGCCAAAGCATGCCAAGAGTGGCTGGCTTTCTAAAATTACTCTATGAAAATACAGAGGCCCCACATAAGACAAGGTCCCATCCTGGAAATTCATGTTTCATATTGGCTCATTTAAATATCTGGAAATCTGTGTGTTAACGGAACCTGACTCATGGTGACTTAGAGGCCTTTGATTTCTTGGTATTCTTCATTTTTTTTCTGGATCTTATACCCTTTTCGGCCTTCTTTTTTTTTGTGTGTGTGGAGTTCTATAAACTCTGAGGGGAGGGACTTGATGGTGACTTCTATTTAGAGTTGAGTCTTCCAAGATCTCTCCCTCTCTGCATAATGTCTGACTGTGGGTCTCTGTATTTGGTCTCATCTGCTGAAGGAGGAAACATCTCTAATGATAGCTGAGCAAGGAACTGATCTGAGTATAGCAGAATATCGTTAAGAGTCATTTTATCACTGCATTGTTTTTGACACATATTCCTTGGTTTTACTTAGGTTCCTGGGTAATCTGGTTTTAGGTTCTTGGTCATCCAAGCAGTGTGAGGTATGGGTATCATCTCATGGAGTGGGCCTTAAGTCAAAGCAGTTACTGGTTGGTACTCTTTCAAGCTTTGTGCCATTATTGCACTAGCATATCTTGTAGGCTGTACACTATTATAGATAAAGGGTTTGTCCCTGGTTTATTGTTTAAGTTTCTCTTTCAAAAGTATTCAGAGTTTGTTCCTATAAGAAGGATGCTGGAACATAAGGCTGAAAGCTGTATGTAGTCACTGGTTTAACATCTCCATCCTCAATAATTGTATAAGTACTGTCTCTAGATATGGGGCATTGCTGTCAGTTTGTGTAGAACAATCTATAATCTTGGCAACAGGCTAAGTTGTTTAGAGATTCCCATAGAGTCCTTTTGACCAACAACTCAATGTGAGAAAAACTCAGACTGAAGCATCATACACAGGGCCTGCAAGGTTCTGTACCAGGTCCTCTGAGTATATATTATGGATTCCAATTTAGTATTTTTATGGGATTATTGAGTGTCTTAACGAGCAGGTCTCTCAGTCTTGTGCCTTGTCTTGAACTCTTTTCCTTCTGTAGATTTGTCTTCTTCAACTTTGTTTTTATTGGTTTTATTTTACCCTAGTGTTAGGTTTGTTAGGTATATATATACCTAACAAACCTAACACTAGGGTAAACTGTCACTTATACCTGCTGGGAGAGGAAAAATCAATTTTCCCCAATAGAGTGACACTGGCTATATTAACCAATCCAGGACAGTCCTTATGTTTAGGAGTTGTTAACCAACATATAATGGACTCCACAGTTGTGTGTGTGTGTGTGTGTGTGTGTGATTTTATATTTTATTTTATTACAGTTTGGTATTTGTTTGGGGAATGGATATTTTATTTTGTTGGATTCGGGGAAAATTGCAGTTTTGGGGTTTTTTTTTTTTCGAGAAAGCATGTAAAGTTTTATGGGTAGTGAAAGGGAAAGCATTTGAGAGGACTTGGGGGATGGGGAGCATACATTAAAATATATTTAAATTTAAAATTTTTAAAAGCTAAAATATAAAAAGAAAAACAACGAATTCCAGGCAAGCCTAGATAACATAGACTCGGGACTCTGAGGTTTCTGTTTGTTTGCCTTTGCTTGTTTTCATGTTTGCTTTATTTTATTTTCAGACATGAACTGTGTTACCTAAGCTTGTCTGGAATTCTTGATCCTCCTGGGTCAGCCTCCCAAGTACTGGGATTATAGGCGTGTATCATCATAGGTGTGTACCATCATTACAGGCATGTATCATGACATCTAGGTTGTCCCGTGGACTTACTTAGACTTTTGCCAAGGCCGTAAAGCACGTATCCCACAACTGAAGAAATAGTATCAACAAGCCACAGACCTAACATTTCTTGAGCAATGGCCCTGACAGGGCCTAGTGATGCTCTCAGGGTTTGTAATCAATGGCCCTTAAGGCTCTCACTTGCAATAGATTTGTTCATAGCTCAGGGTTCTGAAAACAAGAAATCTTGTTGAGATCAAAAAAAAAAAAAAAAAAGAAAGAAAGAAAGAAAGAAAAGAAAAGAAGTATTTACTTAATTCAAGTTTCCAAACCATTTGACTTCTCACTGGGCAGCCACATATTACGAGTCAGGAAGACCTTCATTTCAAAGATATTCAGTGTATATTATTGTCTCCATTACACAGGTGGGAAGACTGAAACTGTATAGGATACAGCTAGTGAATGAACTCAAGCGTTCTAAGACCACAGTCTTTACATAATGTATTTTCTACCTCATCTCTGCCTTCTCACTACACCCAGCAACAAGTATAAGAGCTTCCTGGCTGGACTTGAAACAAAAGGCTTCATTTTGTAGCACTAATCCCTCCTCTTTGCTTATCTCCTAGCACGGGGTTGCTCTTCATCCTTATCAGTTTGCAGCAGCATCCTCTAAACACGCTGCATGGTCTGGAATATTTAAATCACAAACTGTTTTTTCTGTCTCATACCCTAATATCACTTCACTTAATACATAGGGTTCAGCCCATTTCTTGGAGAGATTAGAGGTGAAGGGAATGCAAATCTGGCATTTGTTTTAATGAGGACTATTAAGTCACAGATACCAGGTATCTTGCCATTGCAGAAGCAAACTTGGACATGACTGGCAGACCCAATGGGCTTTTTGAGGGAAAGACAAAGAAAAGAAAATTAGTATCTTTGAACTATTCCAACTCGATGTTTGTGTGTGTGTTGCCTCACTTTTGAAAGCTGTGTGGGTGGGAACACCGAGCATCTGTCACCAAGCTCTTTCTGACATCACGAGTTCACTCACAGGTCAGGGTGTTATATCTAACTATCATTTCCAAAAGCAGTGCCCCAGATACAATCCTAGCCAAGGGGAAGATTGCTCCAAATTGGCTGCTAAAAGCATGGTCATGATAAGAATACAATGCATGTCTAGATAGCATTGGCTTTCCTCTGCTATTATGTAACAATTACTAATAGCCCTCTTTTCAGTCTCAAAGTTATTCGGATTCAGAATGATAAGTTGTAAAGAGCACTCAGACTGAATGGCTGATCTTTGACTCAGCAGAAAAATAAAGGCAGAAATCTAGGAGGGTGTGGGGAGTGTGGGTATCATTTCATAAAGACTGGGGTGGGGGAGCTGCTACAGTCAAGGGCGATAGTTAATTTAAAGACCCCTCTTTTGCCTAAGTAGAACCAGGGAAGAAACAAAAATGGTGAGTTTGCCTGGGAGGGAGGGTACTGGAAAGCAAAGGAAAAGATGGAGAAACAACTGCCTCCCAGCTAGAAGGAATGGGGCATATGAAAAGGCAAAGCAGAAGCTTGTAAGAAATAGCAGCATTGGACAAAGTTCTACAAGGCATAGGAACCTGAGTTAAACCACAGAAGGAGCCCTGCAAAGCTGGAGAAAGTCAAGGTAAGTCCCACACCCCTTGGCTGGGAAGCATCAGAATGACATGAAGAGAATCCATGCAGAAATTGAGGCCTAAAACAAAGCTGTAGGAAGAGTCAGAAGCCTCCGGCGCATGTGTGGGAAGAATTAGTGTTAGAATTAGTGACCTATGCTAACGAGCATAGGTCAGGGCAGTGTTGCTCAGAGGTTCATGTGAAGATCACAAATTGGAAAAAAGTTAAAGGAGATGAGAAGACATAGGCAGACATGCAGGTACATATTAAGAACCTAAATTCAGACATCAGACTGGAGGCCCCCTGTAGTGATGAGGAGTGAGGAAGGAAACCCAGAAGGAACCAGCTTCTAGCTCTAGTTATTAGCTAAAGGAGTCTGAGGGAATCTTAAGCACTCAGGATTTAACTTTATTCATTTCACTTGCTTTGGAGTTATTGTTTGTTATTCCTTTAGTGAAATAAAAAACTTTAAAAATTCTGCATATTAAATTCCTGTTTGAGATTTAGCTTAGATTTCATCTCCTTTAGCATCTATTAATGAAGTCACATTTCAAGACAACCTATATCAATGGAGCTATTCCTTGCATCCTTTTTCGTCCCAGAGAAGACATCCATATGACAGAACCCAACACAATTGCAGCTACTGTTATGTTTAGGGGCTAGCTTACTTATGGAGGCATTTGCAGTATGTGGTAATCCAGATAGATCTCAGGTGGGGCCTCTATACCTCTCTGGAGTTACTTTCATCTTGAACTACATTCTAGAAAACTATTTATGATGCTACTCTTCATTGTCAACTTGACCCACCTGGGAATAGGATACTCAGTTGAAAACTTGCCTCTATAGGATTGGCATGTGGACATGCCTGTGGTGCGTTTTCTCATCACTGGGTTAATGTGGGGGCCCAGCCCACTGTAGATGGTGCCGTTCCTGGGAAGATTGCATAAGAAGGTTGATGGAGCATAAGCAGAGAAGAGCAAGCCAGGGGACGGTACTCCTCCATGGGTTTGCTTCAGCTCCTGTCTCCATTTCATGTTTGAGGTCTTGTTCTCACTTCCCACAGAGATGGACTGCTACCTGGAAGAGTAAGCCAAATAAACCCTTTCCCTCTCCATTTGTTTTTGGTCAGAGTGGTTTACCACAGCAATAGAAAAATCTAACTAGAACACTGCCTCTTGGTCCCTTCACTCAGATGAACAGTGAGATACAAATCAATGAAAACAAACACATTTATAAACTCTGTACCTGCAAAAGTAAAAGTTATATCATTAATAAATTTACACTATGACAGGCCCTTTGGTCCCATGAAGCAGATTCACATCTTGATGTATTAAGACCAAGCACAAGCTCCCAGCCTAACAATAGCAATTTCTACGACATCTCAAACCTAGAAAAGAAGAGTCTGATGTTTGAAATTTTTATGACAGTCTCTAGAGGTAGACCTGGAAAACCAAATCCAGCATAGGCACCTTTGCAGCCTGAGAACACACTCACCTCTGTGCCTAAAAGTATATCCTGCTGAGAAATGCAAGCTACATTTAATGTTAAAGGCTGAGCTGCAAATCAAGTCAATCCTCCAGCTTGTAAGCAAGGGCTCAGTGAAACTTCCACCTGGACCACTCTCTGAGTAGGAAGAAAGGTTTATTTGGGGAAACTCAAAACACTCAGGCTATTTAGGGATGGGACACAGGAAGAAATAGCAAAAGGTGGGGAGAGCTTTTGGAATTTTAAGGGTGTGGGTTACTGTGGGAGGGACTCTGTAAACTGGAGTTGGAGTATTGGGTCAGAAGTAGAATGGGATTCTGATTTGTTGCAGGCCGTTAGTTTGAGTTAATAGGGAGCTAGATGTCCCATTGCCAGAGACAGCTAGCTATAGCAGTGAATAAGGGAAGTAATGGTTTTGGTTTTTTATTTTATTTTTTTTGGTGTTTTTTGGTTTTTTTGTTTGTTTGTTTGTTTGTGTTTAATGACAAACATTCACAAGGTTTCTGGGGATTGCTGATTTTAAGCTTTTGTTTATCTTTTAGCAATCCTTCTCTTTACCTAGTCAGAATCCAGCCTATGCTGAGCCCAGACTGTCATTTACAGCATTGTCATTGGGACTGCCATTTTGGGTATCCTGGAAACTACAAAGTTGACTTCCATTTATTGAAGACAGTTGACATGTGATATTCAACTTAGTTTTCTTCTCTGACTTGGCCACTAGCTAAGTTCCATGTTGCTTGTGCTACCACAGTGGAATAGCTTAACCTGACAAGAGATGAGGGGCCAGCCCAAAGTTTGACAATCTGGGTGGCAGAAGCCATGCCTTTGGTCCCATAACCACTGTCAAGCTAGCTGGAGTTGAGCACAGAAGCTGCCTTCAGTCTCCAGTCCAGTCCCTAGCTTCAGGTTCCACAGTCTTCTACTTTCTCTTCCTGAACCTTCTAGATACTTTTCCACAGACTTCCCACTGCTTCTGAGACTTACACACCCATGAGTGTGCTGCTTCTGGCAGTTCCCAACACTGAAGAGAGCCCAAGAAGAACAAATGGTTTAGTTTGAACCCTTACTGTGCATGTCAAGATCTGTGAAGAGACAAAGATAGAAAAGCAAAAACAATACTTGTGTATTTGGAGAATCAATGGCTGGAACATCATCTTCTTCTAACCTCCCTAGGCTCTTCATCTTCTCCTATGACATAACCTCAGATGTTGGTCATCTCCAAGTTTCTTCCCCTTACTACTCCCAAGTAGCTACCATGCAGTTTCTCTGCCACTTAGCACGTACATGAGGAGAATGGCCATGAGCAATTCCACCTGCAGCTGAATAGGCTGTCACATGGGTTTTCATTGCTGGTCACAACCAGGAAACAGCTGGAAGCAGCAGGATTAGAGTAGTCTATTTTTCCATATTTGTCCATCATATAGGTTCCCTGGTCAGTAGTTAACAGTTCCTACTGTGGCATTTGAAGTCTCCCTAAACAGCTTCTTCCCAAGTAACTTTGATTTCCCCAGCTCTCCTCCCCAGGTGTGAACTGGAAAACCTCTGTTCTCACCTCACCCAGACAGCTAGCACTGCAGTCCAAGCTTCTCTCCAGGCCTTTACATACAAATAGATATCAGAGAAGGGAATTCAGTGAAGTAGAGGGGAGGCATCAACAGTCAAACAGCAGATAGTAATGAGTTAAGAAAAAAACAGTCAGAGATAGAAAGAGGGATACAGGTAGGATCGATCGAAGGGAAAATACAAGGGAAAAGCAAAACGTTTTGGGGTTTGTTTTGTCTTTAAGTATTGTTATGAGGGACTCTCATAGCACTTTATTCAAATGTGGCTTCCTTTTTGCTTTGATTTCCCTTCCTGTGAAAGTCTTGAGAATCCAGCCCCCTCTCCTCTATCTGATTTTCTGTGAGGCTGAGCTAATGAATAGGGAAAAATGACAGGGGGCAGGGAAAAGAGAGTTGGGAGAGCAGAGGCAGTTCAAAACCAGCCTGGAGGATGGAATACTTGGGGTAAATTAGGTTCCATCAAAACAGCTCCATGTGTGAAAGATAATGTTTCCTCATTAGTGGTCTTTGTCTGTGATAATTAAGCTTCTACAGTCAACTGCAGATAGCAATAACGTCCCCTCATTTGACACCATTGCTTCAGTTCAGTGGAGATTGAAATGTGGAGGGAAGGAGGAAGAAAGACTTTCCATGTAACTTTAGTCACAGGATACATACGAAGATCAAGCTGGAACTAAGCTTCCTCCATTGGTTAGCTGTCAGGGTGCTAGGAGGTATGACATAGGCTGCTGAGAGATAACTGTCCTCAACAGTGTCATCCAGCTGTGAACCCTATGAGTTATAATGATCGCCAGCTTAGCCCATTGGCACAACAGAGGCATGAATGCTGGGGGTTTGGGGGTAGACTGTTAGCCAGCCACCTTCTCCTTGAATTTAAAGTCTACTGCCAAGAAAGACGCTGTGTCTTGCTAAGAGCCCATGGCTGAGGAGGTTTTGGGTTCTAAGGGAGAAGCTACAACTATTGTTATGTGAAACAGGGATCTATATTGTATTATTACCATATGGTCTAAAATTAAACTGGCCTGTATGGCTCTTAATTCCCTTTACCTAACTTCCGAGGCCTAGGGAGTACCATGGATAAAGAGGCAGGAAGAAGAGTTAGAATTTGGAAAGGAGTTATAAAACAGGGTCTTCTAGACATGACAGAGCCAATATCCTCATGAACTTACCCACTTACCCAGCTGTGGTTACCTATACAAGACAAACACAAGAAGAGACCAGTCAATATTTCATTAAGAAAGGGAGAAGGGCTCATGAACTTCACCCTACCCTGAGGGACTATTGACATCTCATAGTGGCTTTAGAAGTTATCACTTTCTTCATTGTTGTAGCTGATAAATGGCCTGTGCCACTTATTAAGTTATTACCTCACCTCCCACCCACGCTCAGACAGGCAACACCATTTAAACTCAGTGACGTGGAAGTAGGTAGAGGACATGCTAGCAAGAAAATTTTCCACAAAAGAAATTGGTGCAGTGAGACAGGGTTATGCAGGATGAAAGGAAACAAAATCCATTATATACATGCATGGAACTGTCAAAGTACAAAAACTAAATTGATTCATTAAGAAATGTTGTGCTTATAAATGATAATAAACTTAATCCTGAGCCTGTTGAGGGCTATGATGGACAAGTTCATATTTATGCATACATTATAAGTTCTCAATTTCTCCTGTGGTCCTGGAGGGCTTTAACATGGAAACCAGAAAGTGTTAAACCCCAGACGCCAAGGGAATATCAATGACACTTGTACCTCATTATGTATGCACAAACTGTGAAGGAGAACCTGTGACCCCAGCTACTCAGGAGCCTGAGGCAAGATGATCATAATTTCAATACCCACTGTGTTAGCCTGGGTTCTCTAGAGTAACAGAATTTATAGAACGACTCTCTATATAGAAAGAGGATTTATTAAAATGATTTACAGGATGCAGTCCAGATAATCCAACAATGACTAACTGTGAATGGAAAGTCCAAGAATCCAGCAATTGCTCAGCCCACAAAGCTGATATTTTGTATACGCTGGAATCCCAAAGAAGAGAACTTAATGCCAGTGAAGGCGTGGACTTGATAGCGAGGCAAGGGCAAGCAGGTAAAGAGCAAAATGTTGCTGTTTTCCATGTCATTATATAGACTTCCAGCAGAAATGGTAGCCCAAATTAAAGGCATGTATGTTCCTACCTCAAGGTCTGGATGAGACATGAATATATCTACTTCAAGTTAAGCAAAAATCCATCATGGGTATGTCCTCTATTTTTGCATTTTAGCTAATTCCAGTTGTAGTCAAGTTGACAGTCAAGAATAGCTATCACACCAACCTATAACTTAGGGAGAGCCTAAGTTTATATTATAAATAAATAAATAAATAAATAAATAAATAAATAAATAAATAAGTGATTCTGCTCAGTGGCAGAACACTTGTTCAGCATATGTACGACACTGTTCAGATAGGGTTGGGTATGTTCCTGGGATCTGACTTCACTCCAAAGTACTAAAATAAAGCTTTCATTTACTCATAATGTGTACGTGGGGATTCTAGCCCAGCTAAGCCCACATTTAGTCACCTCTCAACCTGTGAGCTTCTTCTGCTTGTGCTTGCTGGCCTGGTTTTATGTGGAGTGCAGCCTTTCCTCTCCTCTACGCTGGAGCATTCTACCTTATGTGAAGGCTGATGATGCAGGATAAGTTCCAGCCCCTGGCTGAATTGCACTTTATCCTACAGAGATTCTCTCTCTGGCCACATCTTACCCTGAGTCCTGACCTCTTATCATATTTTTATACCCCTTCCTTTCCCACAGATGTGTTTTTCTTTAGCTTTCAGGTACAACCCAGAGGTATTATGCAAATAAAAGTCGTTACTCTCTTTTCCTTCATATTTAATTAGCCCATTTCATTCTCATAAGGTTTTTAAAAAGATCTATTCTGAAAAAAAAAAAAAACTTAGCTTCCAAGAAACAAGATCAATTGCCTTAGAGAGCAAACGTACCTTCATTAGTTCAGGCTTCTGTGATGGAAGTCAATAGTGTGGGTAGCTTAAACTGCAAACATTTATTGCTCACAGTTATAGCCACTAAGTAGTCCACAGTAAAGTAGTCCACAGTAGTCTCTGGTGGATCCAGTGTTTGGTGAGGACCACATCCTGCATCATAAAGAAGATCATAAAGATCTTCCATGGCCAAAGGAACCTGTATCTTTCATATTTCTTCTTACATGATCACTAGCCCTGAGATTTGACAGCTCCACTTGTGACCTAACTGCCTGTCTGTCCCAGGTCTCATCTCCAAATACCACCCCCTTGGGTTTAAGCTTCTGCATAGGGCTTAGGGGATGGGAGGGGGCCACGTGTTTTCAGTCCATAGCCGCCAAATGCTTTTCCTTTGGTGTTGAGGTAATATTTAAAAACTATCTGGCATCTGATCTGACTTGTAGTTACAGAGCCACCATGTTCCTGACTAGGCAAGGCCTATAGCCATGAGCAGCGGCCAGCTCAGGCAGGCCAGATCAGGCGGCCAGAGATACTGACCCGCCACCAACAAGACGACAGGGTGGGAAATGGCTCTGCCAATCTTTCACGCTGTCTCTACAAGGCTGGGCTGAGCCCAGACCATCCTGCCATCCATGAGGGCCTGGTAGAAATGAGACTCTAATGCTCAGATTATTCAAAGGCTTTATACGTTTGGTAATGTTCAATAACAAGATGCCCACACAATTGGAGGTGTTTCTCGATTAACTAACCTAGATGTAAGTTGTTATCCAGGACTGCTCTCGATCCAAGCATGGTTCTCCATCCTCATATATCTCTGTCCCCCCCCCCCAGCTCCTCTTCTTCCTTCTCCTCTTCCTCTCCTTACTCCTCCTCCTCTTTTTCTCCTTACTCCTCCCACCTTAGCTCCTCCCAACTTGTGGGGAAAATATGCACTACACTTTGGGACTGGTCAGTGGTTTCCTCTATGACTGTCTGAGATAGTCCAACTTCCATGGCTTTACTGTTTGCTGTTGTTTGTTTTAATTTTAAAGTTCCCTAACACATGTTACTAACTTCTCCCCATGGCTTTTCTACATTCCTGCCATCTAATCTATCAGATATTGTGATTCTATTTTACACTGTCAATATTTCCTTGTCCAGAATTTACATTATATGAGTTCTTACTCATCTACTGCTTTCCCACTACTTTCTGCATTTTTTCTGTCCAGTATGAATATTATTATTCTTGAAAGACTCCTTTCAGTAGCATTTTTAATGCCTTTTGTTGGAAATAAAATATCCCAGATTTATTTTGCTGAAAATATTCTTGCTTATTTATAGTAACTTGTGTGCTGCTTATAGGCTCCTGGGCTATCGCTTACTCTCTTCTGGCCATATGAAACTCCTGTCTCACTGTCCCTTAGGTGGCACTGTCTACAAGGAGAAACTGATTATTCATTCACCTTAGCCTTGTTCCTTTGAGGTGACCTGTCTTTTCTCCCTTGCCTGGTGTTTAGAAAATCGGCAATGGCTTAATACTTGTGTATAATTAAAATGGCATAAAAGCAAAAAGGAGGAGGGGGGATGGGATAGGGGGTTTCTAGGGAGGGGAAATGGGGAAAGGGTATGACATCAGAATAACATCCAATAAAAAAGAAAGAAAGAAAGTCGGCCATGTCTTGCATATGGAGTGTGGCTGCTCCATTCCTTTCTTCCAATTCAAAATTTGCCATTCTTCTTAGACCTGTAAACAAACCTTTTCTCCAGGTTCAGACAATTATCATTACCATGTTCAAATACTGCTTGAGCTTCTTCATCTCCTCACTCCTCTGCTACACAAATCACAGGTGATGTATTTTGGCCAGTCACCTACAACATTTGCTTTGTCTTTCATTCCTGAACCTTTTATACCTCGACTGGTCTACATTTCCTTGACCAGATACTCTGGCTTACTAATATTCGGGCAGTCATGAATAATTGTTCACACCTGTGAGAAGAGCCATTGCAGATACTGAATCTCTTAAGACTTAGCCAATTATTTCAGTTTGATCTTATTGTGTTCTAGCAATTTCCAGTTCTCTAACAATGCTCTCAAAGTTTTCTTCTATTAAAGAAAAGTTCTAAAGAAAGTTCATTCTTCCCTTTTCCAGTGAGAAAATGAGGCAGCTGACCAGATCAGTCCCACAGGAGCTGGGCAGTACTTCCTACTTTGCACATTGTATGACAATTATTGCTCTGGGTTTTTCCTTGTTTGGGGAGTAAAACTTTTATTCAGCTTGTTTTTTGTCAACTTGACACAAACCTAGACTATCTGGCAAGAGAAAATCTCAACTGAAGAGTCGCTGGCATCAGATTGGCCTGGGAGCACATCTGTGGGGCATTTTCAATATGAGAGGGCCCAGCTCTTAATAGGCCTTCCTGTTCCAGGGCAGGTGGATTTGGGATGGATAAGAAAGTCAGCTAAGCAAGGCAGAAAGCATGTTCCTTGCCAGTGTCTGCTACATTTCCTACTTCCAGGGTCCTGCTTTGAATACATGTCCTGGTGTACCTTATTAATAGACTGTGATCTGGAAAGATAAGCCACATAAATGCTTTCCTTTCTCCAATCTCCTGTTGGTCAGTGTTTTCTCAAAGCAACAGGGAAGCAAAGATGTGAATTGAACTCCTGTGTCACTCAGAAAGCTTTAGATTGCAGTGTCTAGTCTACTTTTTCAGCACACTATGACTACAGAAATGCTGCTTAAATGTCTTATTCTTAGAATTTTAACCCACTACTCCATAGGTAGAACTTCAGAGCTTTGCAAATTGCTTAAGAGGAAGACTGAATTGTGTTCTAAATTCCCAAGTCTCTAAGCGATCATTGAAGTAGCTCCACATAATCACAGACACACACACCACATACATACACATGTACACACCACATATATAACCATACTCACACATGCACACACACATACACACATACACAGATATACACACATATACATACATATACACACATACACACACCACATATACAAACATACACATACACACATATACACACATACACACATATACACACCACAAACTATCTGAGCTGGGATGATTCTCAACCTCTCTTTCTTGCTCATAATGGTTTAAATAAACCACAGGGCAAAAACATCAGCCTGTTTTTGTCTTTTCTCTGGTCACTCAAGAGTCTCCTTCTCCTTCTCCTCCTTCTCCTTCTCCTCCTCCTCCTCCTCCTCCTCCTCCTCCTCCTCCTCCTCCTCCTTCTCCTCCTTCTCCTCCTTCTCCTCCTTCTCCTCATCTTCCTTTTCCTCATCCTCTTCCTCTTCCTCCTCCTCTTCCTCCTCCTCTTCCTCCTCCTCCTCCTCCTCTTCCTCTTCCTTCTCCATTTCTCTTCCTGTTTCTCTTTCTCCTCTCCCTCTTCCTCCTCATCCTCCTCCTTTCATCTCCCCACCTTTTATGATATTGAGTATTAAATCTAGACCCTCACAAATTCTAAGAAGTTGCTTTACCACCAAGCTACATATTCAAACCCTAAACTCTCAAAACCAATCATCTTTGTTTTTAATCTTGAAGTGTTGCTATTGGAGAAGCATTGGTCTATCTACAGAATGTTATTTTATTTTGATGCCAATATTCTAGTAGTGCATTGTATTTCTTCCTGCTGTATAGGTGTTCTCATGTTTTCCCAGTTTATCACTTTACTGAATTTTTCCAATATTTTTCTATTATCTAAACACTACTATGGAAGCCAAACCTACATACCGACAGAAATCTAGGCCTTTTTTGAACCAGAAATTCTCACATTTAAAAAGTACTATTAAAAAAAATTCTTCCCTGAGGTTAAGGGAATCCTTAGGATATTTTAGAATTATGTTGTTCCTTTGAAGCTTTAAAAGTTAAGGTCACAGCCTTAGCTGAGGATTTGGTTTAGTGTATCAAAGCCTTTCTTCCCTTGTACATTTCTAACTTTCTACTTGGCCTTTGACAGTTCTGTGAATCCAAATCTTTGCTGAATCATGGAAATAGCTCTGGGTGGAAAATAAAAGGAGCATAGGCTGTAGATTCTATCTCCCCTCTCTCAAGGAAACCTTGAAGATGTTCTCGTGATCCCAAAGACTTATGTCACACATGGAAAATACAGAATCCAGAGCACTCATTTGTCTAAATTACTATAACTGGCAATAACTAACAAATCACCAATGTCCACATGTACACATAAGGTCTACAATAATAAACACTTCTAAACTATTGAGAATTAGCATGCTGACTGTTCTTCTAAGTGATTTGCATACATTCTTAATCCATCATCCTAGTGAAATTCAATGGCTTTATTCCCATTATCAGAGAAACACACAAAATTAAGCTTCTTGCCCAAACTCAAGCAGCTACTAAAATTTAAATGAGATCAGAAAAGCAATGGTACACACCCTTTTAAATTCTTACATCCCATCCTTTGGCTAAATCTGTGTATAGCTCTCTGTACAGGAGGTGATAATAGAAAGCTTGTAAACTGTAGCCTGCCATCCTTTGAAACTGTCTTTACAGCAATGAGAGTCTGGTGTACTTGTATGCATGATGCATAACTTCTGTCTTTACTACCTCAGAAGAGTCAAATATCATTTGTCCTTCCATTAAATTGTTTCATAAATTAATTCATCTGGTCAAATATTTAAATGACTTAACCTCTATGAAGTCATGCCTGAGGCTTTCCTGCCTGATGCCAGGACAATTCCATCAGAGAATCTTTGAATTCAAACAAGATTGTGCAGAGTCCCTTGGGTACTCCCCTGAAGAAGGAGACTCATATGCAATGTCTTCTAACAAACATAAAATTCAGGAAGTGTTGTGGTGTCAGAGAAACGAGCAAACCCTAACACCGCTGTTCATGGGGCTTCTAATCTGATGGAGGATCACCAGCTGGACTGGAGAATAATTGGCACATGCTGTATTGGGATCAGTATTTGGTTTTCAATGTGAACAGAAGGATAGCTAATCTCCTGATTCCTGATAAAGATCAGAGATACTGGAAATGCAAAAGAATGATTGAGGGCAGGGATCATCAACCGAAAGGGTCTATTGATGGCCCTGAGCACCTAGGATAAGATCAGAGAAGCTACTGAAACAATATTTCACAGAAAGGAGATTTTATGTTGAACATGGTGGTACATGCCTGTCATCCAGGCACTTAGGTGGTGGCTTAGGCAGGAGAATGGTGATTTTAAAGCTAGCCTGGACTAACAAAGCAAATTCCAGATTACGCTGCACTTCAGGGCACAACCACATTTCCCCAAAAAATAAAATGATAGGGAAGTTTTAAAGCCTCATTAACAGTTTATAGAGGCTATATCAATGTTCTTTTTAGTATATACACATCAACATGGTGACACACATTCAAGACACCAGGAGCCTCCTCTCATGCTCAATCCATAACCACAGGTATATAAACTAGAGTTGAACTTTGACCTGACAGTGCTACAAACAAAGAAAGATAGTTTTGGAATAGTCAAGTTACTTTCTTTAAAAGTAACATGAAAACAGAAAATGGTTCAGTTAGGAGCAGAAAGTTAGCTGCCTTGAGAAGAAAGCTAGGTAACTGAGGTTCACAGCTCTCCGAAGCACTGGCAAGTGCAGAACCATGTTATGTGTTCTGGAAACTCTTCACTAAACCTTGAGATTGGCCAAAGCTCATGACTGAGACCTTGAAGGCAGTGCCTGTAAGATGATAAAATCATAATTTAAAGTCATTAAGTGATAAAGTCAGGTATTGCACAGTAGTGGAGAACTGACAAACTGTTATACTCCAGAAGATCATATCAAGTCTGTATGAGAAGTTCTCAGGCCCATACAAAAGATTCCGGGACTGCTAGCCCACCCACAGGGCTGCCATCTCCCCTGTAAAAGTACCTTAGATGGAGGGCTTTTTGTCCAGCTATTACATCCCTGTTGGGGACCTGATACATAGGGCTCTGATCTCTTCCTAAGCCAGTCACATGGTGCATTCTCTTCTGCCTTTCTTCATGCCTCCACCACAGCTACACCACTGGCTTTTTGTCAAACTCACCTTTGAAAGTTTTTTCTACAACCTCTATAGATCCACTTTATGTTTCTCAGCTTCCAAATTGCTCCTGTACCAGCTCACATGGAAAAGAGGCATTACATATCCTCACAAGTGTTTATGTCCTTTCTTCCTTCCTCTTAATTTTTTTTCTTTACTTAACCACTCCTTTGAGTACAATTCACTTATTTCAGAAAGATAATCATTGAACTATGGGTTGTAGGAAATGTGCCTGGCAAAGAAAGAGAGGTGGGGGAGGGGGAGGAGAAGAAGAAATTATTTTTTATTATTCATTATTCTTTTAATAATATTTTGTAATGAATGAACAAGTTAATGATAACTAGAATACTATTTGAATGCCCCCTTCTGTTTCTATGATTTTAATTGTCCATGGTTGCCATTTCTTTCTTTCCATGGACAGCTGACAAGTTATAATGACAGCAACAAAAGCTCACTGTAATATAGATAACCAAGCAGACATAGAAAAACATATCCCTAAAGCTTTTCTATATCTCTAATGATTAAATATAGACAATTAGAGGTTTATCTATCTAATTACAGGTGTTCTGTCCTAGGATCTTGTGGAACAATTTTTCTGCCACTCAGCATATAAAGGAAGAAGAATTGAATGGAAGCCAGAACACTCATGCTATTATCGCAACCCATGCTCACTAGTTTGCAACCAGTCTGGATAATTAATTTAATTTTCTTGGTAAAATATAGAAATGTTATTGCACCAGGTTATTGGAGAGCTAAGTGAAACGCTGCTCCTAAAGCACTGCACATGTAGGAGAGTATAAATGTAACATCATATTTTCAACCCTCGAGGAGTCATTTGAAAGGCATGAGGCACGGTGGAACTTCAGTTCCTCAGTTCATCATTTTCATTTATAAAAGCAAAATCTCTGTTCAAACAAATCTACAAAGCTCAGTGCAGTTGTAACCAACAGGCAAAGGATTTTTTTTTGTTCCTTGACATGTTAATTTGGCATTTATCAAAACAGTGGTTTAACAGTTCCATAAATGTGAACATGTTCCAAATAGATAAAATGTTGGAAAATAGAATTTTACTAGTAGAAGAACTGGATATAATGTACAAAACAAAGAAGAAAGTTCTAGAAGCTAGACAGGCTACAGTGCTTAGGACCCAAAGGACGATGGAAGAGGAATAGCCTGGTTTCCTTGGGCTTTCCTTTAGCCTAATACATAGATACTGAGAACTGGATAGATCGGAATCCCTCAAGAATGAAAGGGCCAGTTGGAACATGACAAATACCTTCACTCTGGAGCTCGTATGACAAAAGGTGAGCAGGACAGAAAATAGTAGGTCTATTTCCATAAAATGAGATGAGAAATTGCAGGATTTGACATCTCCTAGAAATCCACCAGCCCAATCCAATCCAATGGGGAACCTAGAGTTTACATTTATCAGTCTATAGGGTGGTTTCACAACTTAACTGCTGTGATGCTGTCAGAGAAGGGTAAATGAAGGCCAGGACTTTCTTGTGCACCTGGTTGCAAAACAAAAGAAAACCAAAAAAAAAAAACCAAAAAAACAAAAAAACAAAAAACATACATACATAAAGTATATACATTGGCCGGGCGGTGGTGGCGCACGCCTTTAATCCCAGCACTTGGGAGGCAGAGGCAGGCGAATTTCTGAGTTCGAGGCCAGCCTGGTCTACAGGTGAGTTCCAGGACAGCCAGGGCTACACAGAGAAACCCTGTCTCGAAGAGAAAAAAAAAAGTATATACATTGTATATCAGGTACTGGAGAATATGTGGTGTCCTGGTCCTGTCAAGTTGATCTCAGTAGAGCCCTGGTGGGAAACCTTCATGTCTCCTGAGCAGCAATGGTAAAGACTTCATGTCTCCTGAGCAGCAACAGTAATCTGAAGTTTCTACCCAAAGTGTGATCTGTGGAAGCTGAGTGGGGAGGGTAGGCCCCCTATCCAGCAGTAATGAGTAATATCCCATATCCTTTTCCAGTGCAGGTTCAGAGAGAACTCCAGGTGCTATTAACTGAACTGTATCCCTAACTCACATTTCATTGTTGAAATACTAAGACTATTGACTTCAAATGATACCCTTATCACATGGGAAAGCCATAAAAATAATGGGAGATTTCCAAAACTGGGAGTCCCAGAGGGAAGAGAATACAAACTTTTTTTAAAACAATGAAAGAGAAAACAAAGCAAACTACCCCAAAACAACAGCAACACAAAGCTTGTTGACCTTAAATTCTGTTTCTAGCCAAACAAAACCAAACAACAAAGCAAAACAAACAAACAAAAGCTTTGGGCTTAATAAGGAATTAAGAAGTGAGAAATTTGTCACTAGTCACCATGCAGAATGTCCACAGATAGGCTTGTGGCTGAGGAGCTGGCACAGCCTTCGACAGTGTTTACTGCTTTCAAGTTCCACACCCAATGCCCACATAGGAAGTTCACAACTAGTTACCACTTCAGCTCCAGAGATCTGGTGCCTCTGCCCTCTACAGGAACCTGTACTCACATGCATAAACACCCTCATACAGGCACAAGCACACATACAAAACTGATCATAAAATTAAGGGGCTGGAGAGATGGCTCAATGGTTGGAAGTTCTGGTTACTTTTCCAAAGGATATACCTAAGTTCAATCCCCATCATCCACATGGTGGTTCATGGCCATCTATAATTTCAGCTCTGAGGGATCCAGCATCCTCTTCTGGACTCCATGGGTATCCCATGAACTCCCTTACTTCCTCCTTTCCCACTTATGCCCTTGGGATTCCTTTCTGTTGTCTAATTGTCCTAAGGCTTTAACACTATATTGAATAAGAGTGGAGAATGTACACACATACATACATGTACCAAGCACCCAAGCACATAAAATAAAAGTAAATAAAACTTTAAAATTTTAGCTTAATTAAAATTTAAAATGAAAGTAATTTCTATTGTAACCATTTTACATTAATTCTTCTATTCCTTGAACACGAGAGATTCTTTCTATTTCCTGGTATCTGTAATTTCTTTCTATGGTGTTTAAAAGTTTTCATTACAGAGGTCTTCCACATCTTTGGTTTGGTTTATTTAAAGATATTTCATTGTTGAGGCAATAGTGAATATATTTTTACATCTTTCTCAGCAGTCTTCTTATTAGCATATAAGACAGCTGTTGGGTTTTGCATGTTAATTTGTACCCTGAAAATTTTCGGAAGGTGTCTGTCAGTTCTAAGAATTTGTGGGTGGAGTCTTTAGGATCTCTTATGTATAGAATCTCATCCTCTGCAAATACGGATACTTTGCTTCTGTCTTTTCTGTTTGTATTCTTGCTATTTCTTACTGTTGTTGAGTAAGAGTAGAAAAATGGATACAATTGTTCTATTCCTAACTCTGGTATAAATGCTGGTTTTCCCATGTAATATAATGACAGCTGTATGATTATTATCATATATAGGGTATTTTTATAAAGAAAGAGAAGTTGGGTTTTGTCAAAGTTTTCTTTACATCTAATGAAGTGATCGTGAGATTTCTGTCTATTAATGTGATCCATTACATTTACTAATTTGCATATATTAAACCATCCCCACATCTTCAGAATAGTCATTCAGAATGACCTTTTTTGATGTGTTCATGACTTTGTCTTGTAAGAATTTTTTCTTTCATTAATTAATCCCAACACTACTTTGCCTCCTCCTAGTTCCCATCTCACAAGGCTCCTTTCCCCCTGTGCCTGCTTCCTTCACTTCTGAGAAAGCCCAAGGTTCTACCTGGGTCCCAACCCACTCTGACACTTCAAGTCACTGCAGAACCAGGCACATCCTCTCCCACTGAGGTCAGAAAATTCAGCCCAGATAGGCAAACAGGATATACAGGCAGGCTGTTGCCTGTAAGAGTAAGTCACCTCAACCCCCCTACACCAGTTAGGGGAAAAGTCTGAAGACTAAGCTGCACATCTGCTAAGTATGTACAGAGGGCCTAGGTTCCGCCTTTATATGCTCTTTGGTTGGTGGTTCAGTATCTAGGAGCCCACAAGAATCCAGATTATTTGACTTTCTTGGTCTTCTTGTAGAGTTCCTATCCCCTCAGTGTTCCACAGTCCTTCCCCTAACTCTTCCATAAGCGTTCCTGAGCTCTGTCTAATGACTGGCTGTGGGTCTCTACATCTATTTCAGTCAGCTGCTGGATGGAGCCTCTCAGAGGACAGTTAGGCTAGACTCTTGTCTGCAAGCATAACAGAGTATCATTAATAGTGTCATGGATTGGTTCTTGCCTATGGAATGGATCTCAAGCTTGGCCAGTGGCTGGTTGGCCATTTTCTCAGTTGCTGCTCAATCTTTGCTGCTGCGCTTTTTGTAGGCAGTACAAATTTTGGGCTGAAGGTTTTGTGTGTGGGTTGGTGTTCTTATCCCTCCACCAGGACTCCTGCCTGGCTACAGGAGGTGGCCACTCCAGGCTCCAAATCTCCCTTGTTAGGAATCTCAGCTATAGTCACCCTCATAGACTCCTTGGATCCTCCCCTATCCCAGGTCTCTGACATGTCCTAGAGATTGCCAACTCTCTCCCAAGGTCTCACTACACCTGATCCCCCCTCACCCCCTCTCATCCCCATCTCCTCTCCCACCAAGTTACCTTCCTTCCTCCACCTCCAATGACTTTTATTTCCCCTCTGAGTAAGAGTCAAGCATCCTCCCTTAAGCACTTTCTTTTATTTATCTTCTTGGGTCTGTGGATTGTAAGATGGGTACCCTGTACTTTAGGGCTAATATCTACTTGCAAGTAAGTACATAACAAGTATGTCATGTTGGATCTGGGTTACCTCACACAGGATGATATCTTCTAACTCCATCAGTTTTCGAGCAAATTTCATGATATCATTGTTTTTAATAGCTGTATAATATTACATTTTGTAAATGAACTACATTCTCTTCATCTATTCTTCAATTGAGGGACATCTAGGTTGTTACCAGTTTCTGGCTAGTACAAATAAAGCTGCTATGTACATAGTTGGACAAGTGTACTTGTGGGTTGGTGTAGCATCTTTTGGGTATATGCCTAGGAGTGGTATAGCTGGGTCTTGAAGTAAAACTCTTCCCAATCTTCTAAGAAATGGCCAAATTGATTTCCAGAGTGTTCACACAGCAATGGAGGAGTGTTCCCTTTGCTCCACATTCTCTCCAGCATGTCCTCTCACTTGAGTTTTTGATCTTAACCATTCTGACAAATTTAAGATAGAATCTCAGAATCATTTTAATTTCCCTGATGACTAAGGACACTGAACATTTAAGTTGCTTCCTGGTCACTAGAGGTTCCTCTGTTGAAAATTCTTTGTTTAGCTTTGTACTCCATTTTTATTGGGGTATTTTATTTGCTGGTCTCTAATTTCTTCATTTCTTTATAAAAGTTGGATACTAGTTGTCTGTCAGATGTAGGGTTGGTGAAAACTTGTCCCAATCAGTAGGCCACTATTTTGTTGTATTGACCTTTTCCTTACATAAGCTTTTCAGTTTAATGAGGTCCATTAATTGTTGTTTTTAGTGTTTCAGCTATTGGTGTCCTGTTCATGAAGTTGGCTCCTGTACCAATATACTCAGTACTATTCCCCAATTCTTTTTTTATTAGATTTAATGTATCCAGTTTTATGTTGAGTCCTTTGATCCACTTGGACTTTAGTCTTATGTAGGATAATAATATGGTTCTATTTGCATTCTTCTATGTGCAGACATCCAGTTAGACCAGCACCATTTGTTGAAGATGCTTTATTTTTTTTCATTGTATGGTTCTGTCTTCTTTGTCAAAAATCAAATTTCTGTAGGAGTGTGGATTTATTTCAGGGTCTTCAATTTAATTCTATTCGATCACTTCTCTGTTTCTATAACACTACCATGTAGTTTTTATTACTATTGCTCTGTAGTACAGCTTGAGCTCAGGAATGATGATACCTCAAGAAAGCTCTTTTATTGGTCAAGATCATCTTAGCTATCCTGAGTTTTTTGTTTGTTTATTTCTTTGTTTGTTTGTTTGTTTTATTTTTCCATATGAAATTGAGAATTGTTAGAATTTCGATGGGAATTGCATTGAATTTGTAAATTGCTT
Source organism: Grammomys surdaster (assembly GCF_004785775.1). Classification (NCBI taxonomy): domain Eukaryota; kingdom Metazoa; phylum Chordata; class Mammalia; order Rodentia; family Muridae; genus Grammomys; species Grammomys surdaster. The sequence goes on along the minus strand of NW_021604598.1, from coordinate 4,439,999 downwards.
TTGTTAACATGGCCATTTTTACTATGTTAATGCTACCAATTGCTGAACGTGGGAGATCTTTCTGTCTTCTGATAACTTATACAATTGCTTTCTTCAGAGACTTAAAATTCTTGTCATACAGATCTTTTACCTGCTTGGTTAGAGTTACATCAAGATATTTTATATTATTTGTGGCTATTGTGAAGTGTTTTTATTCCTGAGTTCTTGCTGAGCATGTTTATTGTTATGAAGGTTACTGATTTTTTTTCCAATTAATTTTGTATCCTGCTACTTTGCTGAAGGTGCTTATCAGTTGTAGGAACTCTCTGGTATAGTTTTTGGAGTCATTTACATATACTATCATGTCACCTGTAAATAGTAATACTTTGAATTCTTTTCCAATTTGTACCCCCTTGATCTTCTTTAGTTGTCTTATTGCTCTAGCTAGAACTTCAGGTACTATATTGAAGAGATATGAAGAGAGTGGACAACCTTCGTTTGTCCCTAATTTTAGTAGAATTGCTTTCACTTTCTCTCAATTTAATTTGATATTGGCTATTGGTTTGCTGTATATTGCCTTTATTGTATTAGGTATGCACATTATATGCCTGATATCTCCAGGATGTTTAGCATGAAGGGATGTTGGATTATGTCAAAGGTTTTTACAGCATCTAATGAGATGATCATTTTTTTCCTTTCAGTTTGTTTATATGGTAGATTATGTTGATGGATTTTCATATATTGAACCACCTCTCCATCACTGGGATTAAATCTACCTGATCATTATAGATGATGTTTTTGATGTGTCTTTGGATTGATTTTGAGTATATTATTGAATATTTTTGCATCAATGCTTATAAGGGAAATTGATCTGAAATTTTCCTTCTTGAGTCTTTGTGTATTTTAGTTATCAACATGACTGTGGCTTCATAGAATGAGTTTAGCAATGTTCCTTATGTTTCCATTTTATGGAACACTTTGAGGAATATTAGTATTAGCTCTTCTTTGAAACTTTGGTAGAATTTTAAGCTAAAATCATCAGGCCCTGGGCCTTTTCTAGTTGAGAGACTTTTAAGACTGAGTATATTTCCTTAGGGATTATAAGACTGTTTAGATTTTTTACATGATCTTGATTTAACTTTAGAAAATGGAATCTATCAAGAAAACTGTCTATTTCATTATATTTTCCAAGTTTATGGAGTTCAAGCTTTTGAAATAAGATCCAATGATTCTTTGGATTTCCTCAGTGTCTGTTCTTCCTTTTCATTTCTAATTTTGTTTACTTGCATACTGTCTTTGTACCTTTTAGCTAGTTTGCTTAAGCATTTTTCTATCTTATTGATTTTCTCAAAGAACTTGCTCTTGGTTTCATTGATTCTTTGAATTGTTCTCTTTGTTTCAATAACTTAATCAATAAAATTAATTAATCAATAAAATTGATTTATTGATTTTAGCTCTGAGTTTCATTATTTCTTCTTGTCTATTCCTCTTTGATATGTTTTGTTCTTTACATTCTAGAGCTTTCAGACATTCTTTTGAGTTGCTAGCATGGAATCTCTCCAGTTTGTTTACAGAGACACTTAGTGCTATGAATTTTCCTTTCATCATTGCTTTCATTGTGTACCATAGATTTGGGTATGTTATGTCATAATATTCATTGAACTTTAGAAAGTCTTTAATTTTTTTCTTTACTTCTTCCTTGATCCAGTGGTCATTGAGTAGAGACTTGTTCAGTTTCCATGAGTTTGCAGGCTATCTGTTATTTCTGTTGTTATTACAGTCCAGATTTAATCTATGGTGCTCTGATAAAGTACAATGGATTATTTCAATCCTCTTGTATTTATTGAGACTTGTTTTATGACTGAGTATATGATCAATTTGAGAGAAAGTTCTGTGAGGTGCTGATAAGACAGTATATTATTTTGTATTTGAGTGAAATGTTCTGTCCCTAATTTGTTAGGTTCATTTTATTCACAATGTCTGTTAGTTTCTCTGTTTAATTTCTGTCTTGGTGATGTTGAGAGTGGGGGTGTTGAAGTATTCCAATGTGTGAAGATTGATATGTGAATTAAGCTTTAATAATGTTTCTTTTATGAATGCGGGTCCCCTTGCATTTTAAGCATAGATGTTTAGAATTGAGATGTCATCTTGGTGGATTTTTAATTTGATGAGTATGAAGTGTCCTTACCCATCATTTATTTATAAATTTTTGTTGAAAGTCCATTTTATTAGATACCAGAATGGCTACTCTAGCTTGTTTCTCAGGTCTGTTTGCTTAAAAAATCTTTTTCCAGCTCTTTACTCTGAAGTAATGTCTATCTTTGATGTTGAGGTGTGGTTTTTGTTTGCAAAAGAACAAAAACCCTATTTTCACATCCATTCTGTTAGTCTGTGTCTTTTTAACGTGGAATTGATATTGAGAGATACTAATGACCAGTGAGTGTTAATTCCTGTAGTTTTGTGTGTGTGTGTGTGTCTGTGTGTGTGTGTGTGTCTGTGTGTGTGTGTGAAAGAAAGAGGAAGAGGAGATAGAGTCTCTTTTTTTGTTTTTGCTGGTGTGAAATTTATTTCTTCTGTTTTCTTGGGTCTAGATAGCATCATTGGGTTGAATTTTTTTCCTTCTAGTATCCTCTGTAGAGCTGGATTAGTGTGAAGGCATAGTTTAAATTTGGTATTGTCATAAAATATCTCTTTTTTCCATTCCTAGTGACTGAAATTTTTGCTGGGTATAGTTGTCTAGGTTATCATCTGTGGTCTTTTAAAGTCTCAAAGACATCTGCCCAAGCCCTTCTGGCTTTTAGAGTCTCTGTTAAGGAACCAGGTGTAATTCTGTAAGCTCTGCCTTAAATGTTACTGGGACTTTGTCCCTTGCCGATTTTAATATTTTTTTTGTTCAGTACATTTAGTGTTTTCATTATTATATGGCAGCATGATTTCTTTTCTGGTCAAATTTATTTAGTGTTCTGTATTTTTCTTTTATGTTTATAAGCATTTCTTTCTTTAGGTTCGAAAATTTTTCTTCTATTCATGAACTAGGATAGAATACAAATTATGGAAGAGAGGATCTCAGGCATTGAAGATACAATAGAAGAAATGGATGTATTTGTCAACAAATTTTTAATCCAAAAAATCCCTGACATAAAACATCAAAAAAAAAATTGGAACACTATGAAAAGACCAAACCTAAAAATAATAAGATGTGAGGACCCTCCACGGGCTCTCCCTTTACCTGGTTTGTCAGCATATTAATAGACACCTATGCTTTAAGGACTTTGGGAATTTTAAGTTCTTTTAAGAAGTCTGATCTACACTAACTTAAAAGTTTAGTTTCTTATCTCCTCTGTCCCCCACCTCCTAGTCCCATGTTGGGCCTTGCCAGAATCCTCTATGTGGAAAGCTCTTGGTGCCACCTTTTAGGGATTTGGCAGGAATTTGACATTGGGCTAAGACAAAGAAATAGGTTCAAGATGAATACAACTGAGGAATGTGTTCTTTGTATCTATCAAGGGTCTTGTTAAGACCCTGAATGCAGTAATCATGGGACATTTGTTTATGCTTGATTTGTTTCTCGTCTACTCTGTTTATGCCTTGTTTGTTCCTTGACTACTTTGTTTATCTCTTAGAACCGACCATTTTCTTTGTATGTACCTAGAATGATATAAAAGCAGACTGGAGAAAAATAAACCCACTTCAGCTTCAGGACTGGCTGGAGTCATGTTATAGTGCTGTCTAATTGTCTTTTTCTTTTTAATCCTCCCTCCCTCCCTCCAAACCCTGTTGACTGACTGAGCTGGCTTTGTCACCTCTAGTGCTGACTGTTGAGTCAGGGTCAGCTGGGGGACATAGGAAGGAAAAACAGAATGGTTCTGACAGAAACATCAAATATTCTTTGTAGCATCACCAGTATTGGTAAGACTATACACTTAATTGTAGAAGACTTTCTAGCATGGCAGACATCAAAGTTCTGTGCCTTTCTTATGGCAGCACTTGAATTTAGTAGAAAACCAACCTCTATCCTCATTCTAATAAGGACATCTACAGAGCCTAAGCTAACCTCTGTGGTTTCTTTTTACCCCGTGCTTCCCAGCACTGTATGGCTACCCATCTCACACTCTGGGTCCCTCCACTAGAAAACAACTCAGGAGGCTATAGGATGGTTGCTAAACCTTAAGATAGCCACTTTATTTCTCTGACTAGAAGGGACAGTGAAGAAGGCAGAGTGAGTCTTGATGCTTGCAGGAGGGAGCATTTGTCTCCTCCAGCAGCACCAGCAGCATTTCCATGCCCCATGGTCTAATACTTTCATGTGGTTGTAGGGTTTACCAGTTAGCTATCTCAGGCCCTCATGCGACATTCTGCATTCACTTATTTTTTTATCTAGTTTTTAAAAAATACTCTTTTTGGAACAATTACAGATTTGTGTGAACTTTTAAAAATGTTACCAAAGTAATTCTGTCTACCTTGGCTACTTTTCCCAGGTAACAATCAGGAGGCTTGAACTCAGGGGACCATCGGGGACAAGGTGGTTGGAGGACCTTGACTAGTCTGACACAAACGGACTTGATTCCCAGCTTTGCTATTTGCTGGTCACAGGTGCTTCCAGCTCACCCCACCAGACTAGCCTACATTTTGTTTATCTGGAAGGTATAGGAACAAACACTTCAGTGAGAATAATCAGGGCCCAGAGAAGGCTAATAATCTATATCACATTTCTAGGTCATAAATTCTGAGGAGAAAAATGTTCTCTGGCAAATAAAAAAGAACGTTATGTTTCCCTAGCTGGTATTTTAAACCTATACTAATAGAAACAAACTCCTGACCACTCTGGAATCCTTCTTTCACAGAACATTCCTAGGACATGCAAGAAGAAATCTAGAACATGCCAGATTCCGAGCCATGCCCTCTCCAAATCCCATGGTCTTACCCACTGACTTCACATGAGGATTTTTATCCTTCTATGATCTTTATATACATTTAAATATGTTTCTGTTTTAAAGAGCCTCAGACCTGTGGGAGCTTGTTCTAAAAGAAGTGGATGATAAACGCCTCCATATTTTCTATATATAAATGTCAGCAAAGCTTAAAAAAAAAAAAATCAGGCACACAGCATGCCAGGATTCATCTCTTGGAAATGACAACAGAGGCTGCCTCTGACTTCAAAGCATCTAATTTGTAAGTTGTTCCACCACTTTTGTAAAGGGCAAGCAGGGGGAGGGGTGCTGGAAGGAGTTATCCAATCTCATTAGCATTTTCACAGTGATTTAATGAGGATGGATTCTCTTCATTTTACAGTCCATGAGACAGAGGTTCAGAAAGATTAAGCAAGTTTTTCAAGGTCATATTATGTGTTAATAATAAACTTGGAGTATAAAGCTGCTTCTCTGTGACTGCCAGTCTTGGTCTCTTAGCTCAAGCTTCAGGAGGCTGGTGGAGTTAGCCAGAAGTAGACAGAAGTGCTTTGAGTAGAAACCATCAAATCAAAATGGAAAAAATATCAGTCGAGTTTTCCATCTAGAGAAAGGAAGAGCAGGGCTGAACAAGAACAACAGAAGCAAAGGACTTGTGGCATCATCAGATGGACCTGTCTTCCTCTTCTCTACTCTGGTATTATTTCTCTCTCTCTCTCTCTCATCCGTATGATTTAGAATGATTTAAAGTCTACCCTCCATCCCAGGCATAGGAAATACACTATGAGACCTAATATTAACTGTCAATTTGACAGCATTTAGAATCCCCTAGGGGACATGGATAAGAGGTTGTTTCTAGACTGAGGTAAGAAAACTCAGACTAACTGTGTGCAGTGCCATCCCACGGGCTAAGATCTATGACTTCATTAAAAAGCAGAAAGCAATTGTGGGATTTTGCCTAAGAAAAGTCCATGGTCTCAGAGTAATGTGCTGTGGAGACTGAGGGGTCAGTACCTGGGCCTCCCTTCTCCTTATTCACACACAACACAGAGGCCTACTGGTAGAAGGTGATTCTCTCTGAGATAGTGTGTCTTTGGTTTCCCAGCATGCAAATAACAAACTATATCAGAGAGGTAGGTTGTAACAGGAGTTGTGAATGTACTTCTGGGGTGGGGGGCAATAAAAGGGAAAGTAAGAAGAGCACCAGTATTCATCTCTTCCTGCTTCTTGACTGCAGATCTAATATAAGCATCTGCCTTACTCTTGCAACTGTTACTTCCACATCCTTAAACGGTGAATCAAAATAACCCTTTATCTTAAATTCCCTTTGTCAGATATTTTGTCAAAGGAATGAGAAAAGTAACTAAGACACAAATTAAGGGCCATTCTCAGCTCTATGTCAACTTTCCAATTGAGTGAAGGCTGAAGGAGAAGCTGGAGTCCTTCTTGAAAGTAGAATGTAGCAATAGACACATCATCGAGGTCTAGTCTAGACTCTGTAGGCCATGACCACAACAAGGAACAGTGGGCCTTCAGGGCTTCCTCATGATTTACTTCATTTGATTGTCGCTGTATCCCTTTGATTCACAGAACACTGAGCATACTCCTATCACAATTCAGTGTCCTATTTTCAGTTATTATTCAACCAATTTGTATTGTGACTCTTCCTTTGGGTTAGGGACATCTAAGTCAACATTAATCTGCCTAAATAAACCCAGATTATACATTGTTTGAAAAGTTTTAAAAAAAATGGCTCTTTGAAGATTGACCAGTTGCTCATATAGATACATCTTCAGTTACAGAGCAGAAACCAGAATCTAGGTCAGTTGGGTTCACAATATACAGCTTTCCCACTATTTCAGTGGTCAGCAAACTTTATCTGTAGATTTCCAAGTGGTAAGTATTTTAGGCATGATGGATCAAACTGTCCAATCACAACTACTCAGCTCTGTCCTTAGAGCACAAAAGTCACCTCAAATAATTTATAAATAATAAGCAGGCTGTGGGCCAATAGAACATTATTTATAAAAACAAGCAGTTGACACGGATTTGTCTGTCGGTTGTTATTTTATCTTCTCTTAGTAGAGCAGGACCTTGACTTCTGCATGTCATTGTCCGTACCTGGTTTTCATATTGCTCTATAATTCTTTCTGAAGCCCAATGTCAAGGCCTTTTTGCTTTTTCTTTTTTTAAAACGTGTTTCTGTGCAAAAGTCAGAAGACTAAAATCAGTGCTGAATTTTACCTCTGTCTTCTATTATAGTAAAATTTATTAATACTCATAAAAAGCAGGCATGCTGTCCCCAAAGGAGGAATTACATATGTACTAAGAAAAACTACATGAGGGAGTGCACCAGAAGGCCCTCATTTGCATTATGTCTCTAACGGTCAGAATCTTGGAGAACAAAGAGGACTTGGAGCTTTGTGCCAAGATACCTCAGACTTGAGCTAGCAGCATCTGGCACCTTCTTGGACATAAAGCCATCTTGGCCTAAACAATTAAAACACCTGAAGGACAGAGAACAAGACCCAAAGCACGAGTGGCATCTTTTAGGACACATGCCAAGCACTGGAGCCCTCCATTTCTACATTGGTACCTTCTCTTTGAAGACACGAAAGGCTGTCCAACTAGATTAGTGTGCCTCCATTGCCTGTGCAGGATCCTCCCTGGGCAATGTCTTTATCTGCTGTGAGTCAGATGCTATTCTGAGTACTGGAGGAATGTCATGTAATAAAACAAGATCTCTGCTGTCATGAAATAACATTTAGTTGGAAAAAGGAAAGACAAAAACAAATGAATAGATCTATTATAGTTTGCTTTTTTATGGTAAGTACATGGCATGTGCTTCAAGGTTGATGCTTGAAATTCCACATCCTCCTAAGGGGACAGATAATGCATGTTTACATAGTGTGTGGGGGGGGGATTTAGTCCTTTAATATCTCCAGAAGTCACTAAGCAATTTATAAGGGCAATCTCTCATGATTTAATAACTGCCTAAAGGCTTAACATCTTTATTAAATTGTGTTTTTTGTTAATAAAAGATTTTTTTTATGTGTATGACTATTTTGCCAGCATATATGTCTGTGTACCACATGGAAGTCTGGTGTACACAGGGGCCAGAAGATCCCCTAGAACTGGAGTCACAGACAATTGTGAGCTGCCATGTGGGTGATGAGAATCATACCTAGGTCCTCTAGAAGAGCAGACAGTGCTATTTGCCACTACAGCCAACTTTCCAGCCCCTGAACATTAAGGGTTTTATTGTTATTTATGTCATTAAGTTACATCATTTCCCTTTTTCCATTCAGTTCTACTCTCTTTCAATTTTATCTTCTTTTTTTTTAAATTGTTATTTTATGTAAGTATACATACATATTCCTAAATATATAAACATAACTCACTCTTTCCATATAATGGTATTTGTGTTTTATGTTTTCAGAAAATATTAAGTTTTAAATTGAATGAATTTTGAAGCAGATATAAATGTTCATAGTAGAAAGGGAAGAAGGTACCAAAATATTCAAGCTTTTCTGGATGTTGGAAAGGATTTGGAATTTAATTCCGAGTAAAAGGGATGGCTATTGGGTTTTGAGAATGGGAAAGTCATATCATGATAGGATTTTAAAGGGTTAGACTGGTTGTGTTTTGTAGGGGGGTTCGGGGTGGGGGAAGAACAATCAAAGACAGAAGTGAAAGTCTCCTCACGAAATCATTACTATAATGCAAGCAGATGTGGATAATTTGATGATAGCTTTGGGGATGGGGAGAGGTGACCAGTTTCAAAGATATTGTCCTAGTTGCTTGTCTTATTGCTGTGGAACAATACCTGACAGAAACAGTTTAAAGAGAAACGATTTGTGTTGGCTTACAGTGTATCCATGCCCTCACAGCTGGGAAGGATTGTTGGCAGGAACCAGAGGTGACTAGTCGCAGATTGTTAACGTTTGTATGCTTTCTCTTTTACTTTTTAGGAATTTCAGTCCATGGAATGGCACCTCCCACATTCAAAGTGGGACTTTCCACCTCAACTTAATTGAGATAGTTCCTTGCAGCTATGTTGAAAAGTTTGTTTCTATATGAATCTAAATCCCATCAAATTGACATTTGAGATTAACCATCACGGATATCTTCAAAACTAGACTCCATGTAAATTACATATGACTGGAATGCAGCCTGATGATAAAGATAAAGCACAAGATGACTTTAGATTTTGCTATCTGTCATACCTTCTTCACATGTTCTTTGCTTCCCAAAGTTGCTGGGGCAACTGACTGTCATTGGTATGGGCTGGCTTCTACAACTTCTTTCTTGTCTCCTACATGAGAGCTTTGTGGTCCCTCTACAAGATCCTTTCAAGACAATACTTAGTCACTTGTAGAACCCTATAAGATCTAGGAAATTAGTCCCTCAGAGGTGATTTGACCAGCTGAGGTCTTTAACGAGTAAGGATTCTCCAGGTCCACTCTCTGTCATACTCCTTCAGATAGTATGTCCTGATTTCCATTTCACGCTTCCTAGGGTCTTTCCATTGTTCCATGGATTCTCTTCCAAAAGAAACGCAAACTCCCAGAATATCAAGAGTTCAAGCTTATGGTCATAAAAGTCTATGATGTTCATTAGCTCTCCAAGTGAACGGTTGGTATGTGGCTCAATGGTACAGTGCTTGCCTACCACATGTGTGGGACTCTATGTAAGATTTCCAACATCAGCAAAAGAAGACAAAAATAAAACAAACAAAAATAAATAAATAAGAAAATCTCCAGGTGGCAAAGAGGCTGTGAGATACACCTAAGTCTGGAATTCAGAAACAACGCCTGTAACAGACCTGACTATTTGTCTTCAAAGCTCCCTGCATTGGCACATGGCTGGGACCTCACTTTCACTGGCTCCATCACCAAGACAGCATCTCCATCTCCCATTATTCCCTTCACAGGTGACTCCTTCCTACAGTGCAAAAGGAGAAGATGATAAAGTACCGGTGGAAGGACAATCAGTACTAGCTGCTTCATGGTGGAGGCATTTCTCTCTCCTCACTGTACTCTAACTCTGATAGCTTTGGTGTTCTCATAACTAAGTAGAGTCATGTCAATATGAAAGCTTGTGTAAGGTCAGCATAACCTCCTTACAGAATGACATTATCTACTAGAGGCCTTTCTGAGCTTTTGAAGAAGGAGAAGGAAAACGAAGCTGAGATGCTGTTGGGAGAGAGAAGGCAGAGAGACAAAGCACTACGGTCCTCTGAAGTTTCACAGCTCTTCCTATAGTCCCTCACCCAGTCCTAGCCTGAACCTGGACTGTCCAGGCACTGCAGAGGAAGAACATGGCTTCTTTTAATTTCTGTTTAATCTGCTCAACTGAAAACTGCAATCCCTAGCAATTACACATCTCTATGCTTCACGCACACTGTCCCTGGCACTTTGCTATCCCCATTTGGAAAATTCACCCATAAAAGCATTTGACTCGCCTGCATTGTACATAGAAATCTGCAATGTCATCCTTTGTGCAAAGAATAAGAACTCACCCTGGGGTACCAGTTTTAATAACGTATAATTAGACCAATTTGTAGTAAGCCGAGGTTTCCAGTCTGCAATTTGACAAGCAGCTTGAGCTACATTTTTGTGTTCATGAATTTCTGTGTCTCAAACAAAAGGGCAAATGGAACATAAAACTCTATCTAAAGGACTCCTGAAGGTATCCTGTGTATATGTATGTCATTTTACTTTGTTTTTCAAATGTCATTATTGATGCTAAAAGGATGGTGGTGAGGTACTGGGTCCTCCTGTAGTCACATTCCCAGTAAAGCACAGGAAGGCACATAGGACTGGCTCCCTCCTATGCAGATCTAAACAGGAACTCAAGACCCTCTTTTCTATGGGGCTGGGAAAGGACTTCTCAGGGCCCCTACCACAGAACACTAACAATAACTAAAATGGCGAAGCATAAATCTTCAAAATAGACCATCTTGCCTTGAAATGGCAAATACATTTTAAATATCACTAGCTTACTGTGACCATATTAAAATATTTCAAATAATCAACTTAATAAAGGTAATGTTTATTTGGGCTCATCGATTTGGAGGCTGAAGCTCAAAACCTGTGGCTTTGTTGCTTTTGAGACTAACAAAAATTGTTCTCATGGCAGAGGATACAGCAGAGCAAAATAGCTCAGTGTGTGTCCAGGAAGGAAATGAGAAGGAGGAAGGATTTGGGGTCTCACCTTCCCCGGTGACATCAGATCTTCCACAAGTTCCTATCACTTAAGCATTTTCTTACCTCTAATAAATACAACTCAGAGACTAAGATTTTAACAGACAGCCTGCCAGGGTCTTTCAAAATCTAAACTGTGGCCTATCTTCTCCCTGGCATGGAGAACTATTTCCTGTGGTTATATCTCAAAAGTATGCAGTACAGTTGATGTCACCAAGCTGCATTTTGATGCTCTATCTCTGAAATCTCATTCAGGACCATTATCGGGGAAGCTTTTAAAATTCAGTCATTTTCCTGCAGGGAAATGCTGAGGTCACTCGGCATAAGAAATGTGATGTGGGTCAGAAACTAAGAGAGGGCAAAGCAGAATAATTCTTTCTTCTGTGATTCCAGACCTTCTACCTAAAGGTGGAAAGAATGTTTCACTATCAGATGAGTTTCAAAAGGCCTGTGGCAAACAGATCCTGCCATCCATGTTGGTCTACTGGGTAGCATACTAAGTTGATGTTACTGGACGAAAGGCTTCAAAAAAGTAGCCATCCCTCTGAGTTGTTCCCTTTCTGATCATACACATCACCTAAACACCTTAGACTGAAGCACCGGTTAAAGATGTTAAATGTGGAAAACCTAAGAAAACAAAAACCATGCTACTTCATTCTTGTTGGTGGTAATATTTAAAACGGCATTACCCAATCTGGCTTGTTCTTATAGGGCCGCCATGTTCCCGACTAGGCAAGGCCTGAGACCAAGAGCAGTGGCATACTCGCGCCGCTTCTTGGCTCAGAGCACTGGCCCTGGCACACTCGAGATGCCATCATGGGAGATGACTCTGCCAATCTACCACCCTGTCTCCACAAAGCTTAGCTGAAACCTAGTCAATACCTGCCATCCATAGAGTACCCAGTAGAAATGAGACTCTAATGCTTAAATATTATCCAAAGACTTTATATATTTGGTAATGCTCAATTAACAAGATGCCCACTCAATTAGAGGTGTTGCCCAATACCTAACCTAGATATTACAACTACCTTAGACTGCTGGAGACATGTGGACGTCTTCCGCCATCTTCTCCTCCTCCTTCAGTCCTCCCACTACACATTCTGATAATGAAAGGACCTCCAAAGACCTCAAATAGATTGCCAGCAAATGGCTCTTGCAGAAGAGGCTGTGGGTCAGCTGCAAAAGTTCCAGAAAAGAATGGAAGGCTAATATGCTGCTGGGAGGGAGGCAAGCTTAGTAATGGTACAGTAGGTGATGGGGAAAAGAACAGGTGACTCCCTTCATTCTCTCAGAGGGGAAGAATAGCCAACAAAAGACAGTGTGTAAGGATCTAAGAAGAACACTTAGAGGGAGGAGGCACAGTAGCAGCTGATGTGAAAACCATTCCTATCCTTGTCAACAGTCACCAAGAAGCCACTGTGACTGTTCCTTTTAGGGGTAGAAGTGGTATTGACCCTGGATATTCTTTTCTACTCCCTGATCTCTTCTTCTGGAAACACTGACATCCTCTTGTCTGTGAGGGAAGGCCCTCTCACCCAAAAGGCTCACTTTCTACTCAGAGCTAGGCCAAGCCCAAGGGATTCCTAGACATCCCCTGTGTATGCATGTGTACGATCTGACTACCTGTTCACTGCCCAAGGAACAGACTAGTCAAACTCAGACTACATAATTCCAATATTCATTCCATCACTTCGGTGAGAAGGACAACCAGATCAGCTGGAAGGGTGCCTTGTCTCTCAGCAGGACAGCCATTTGGGTGCTAGCTCAGCACTCTGATAGAGGGCAGGAGAAGCTTTCTAGATTTCGGAACCCCATCCACATGTGTAGTTACAATTAGAGTCTTAGGACTACATTTTGTTTCCTTCCAGAGGTTTAAAGGTGACACAGATAAAGTCGTATCTGTAACAACCTCTCAGGCTGTGGTACAGGATCTCTATGTGTCTGTATTAATGGCATCCTTGCTGCTTAAGCACCCAGAATCCTGTCAGGCTTCATTTCATAGTAAAAATGTATCTTGTGATTCTGTACGGAAGAGCAGAAATGAATGAATGAATGAAGTTGCATGTATAACAGATATAATTGTTGTTATATTATTGTGACAGGTGACATCTATATATATTATTTAGGCAGACATTTCAATATGCTTGTCCTCATGGAAGGGTAGATAATCCAAATAAGCTAGTCATACAAATGAAAAATTATGGATATGATTAAAAAAAGGATGTCTTGCTTTCGAAAATTGCTCTGAAAATTCATGCGCTTGGAATAAATTGGAAATAATAAAATTTACATTCAAAAAGTGAGGTTAAATAGAACTTGAATCTAATATAATGTAAAAGTCCCTAAGTTTGCAAATTACTTTTGTTTTATTTTATTATTATGCTTTGTTAGAACAAAAATTAGAATCGGTTAGACCATATTGTTTCCTGACACTTTTATAGTTTCTCACAAAGTAAAATTAAAAGAAAGAAATGCCAGTTTCAGAGAGAATTATCATGGGAGTGGAGAGAGGACCAAAACAAAACAAAACAAAACAAATCCTTCCATCTTTTGCTGTCTTCCCCATTCTCAAACAAAAGGAAGACGCTGATGGATTATCTGGGAGGCCCTGGAACAGCAGGATAGGAGCTCTGCCCCCAGGCTGACACCCTCTCATCACTTGGTTCTCTAACCTAAGAAAGCCAAAGCTAAAGCTACAGAATGCAAGGACAGAATATGTCAAGTTTGCCTTCGGTTGCTGGGGTTTCAAAGGGCAAGCAGCACCAGTTTGAGCTCAGTACTCTCCTGCAAGGACCTCTGAGTGGAGTGCCCAGCTGTTTCCAAGTCATCTGAAAGACTTTCCCCAACACAGTATAGACTGGGGACAGCTCTGTGGATTCGTTAACTAAATGAGTTGCTGGGGCTGCACGGCTCTATTGAAACAAACATTGTCAAATATCATGTGGTCAACAGAACAGAGAATGCTTCCCTGTGTGATCTGTAGTTCAGCCTGTGCCTGCTCTCGCCTTCGCCCCCCAACTGAAGCTCCAGTGTGTTGGAGTAGCCTGCCCTGTGCAGAACCCTGTCATTCAATCCTTCCTTTTCCTCCCAGCTCTCATTTTCTTTTCTCAGCCTTTTAGCATTGAGAGCAAACGAAGTGAACAAACAAGGTCAGTAGAAAGTCTCCCTAGTCGGACTGTCTTTGAGTTACAGAGCCAAACCACATGCTGAATGGAGAATCCCCTTTAGAAAAGCAATGAGGCAGTCACCTGTCCTGTGTCACTTCACAGGCTACCTACACAGAGTGCACAGGGGCACCCACCTGCCTACTACAAGTTGCTTCCTCCTCTGATGCCCATTTCAACATTGAGGCCAAGAGAGGCTGTTCTGGATCTGAGCCTTAAATTCCATGCTGGAATGTGCAGACAAGAGAATGTAATAGTATTTAAACTTTTGGAGTCAAAGCTAATTTTTTCACCCCTGAAAACATTCTCTAAAGCCACAAACTTGACTGTTCAGTAACCCTTAGGAGAAATACATAACAATCCAAGTTCCAGCTAGAAGCAGAGGCATCTTATTTACAAACTCAAGGCTCAAGGTGACTCATGACACAAAGTGATTAAAACAAGACAGAATAGTTCCATCAAAACTCTGTGTGAACCATGAACCCAGGACCTTTATCCCTAGGTATGACCAGAGCTGGTGATGTTAACCATCAGGACCAGCTGTTTAGACCGTAAGTGCCCTGTATCCCATCGGACCACATCTTAGTCAACAAATACAGAGCCGAAATATATGCTCTGTTCAGAACACTTGGTTTGTTCTATTAAAATGAACACTACCCAGGGGTTGCAACTGTAGCTCTTCACTGCTCAAGGAACACTGGGGCTTGGAGGAGATGCCTGCCAAAGGCTTCTTCCTCTTTCTTCCAGTGGTGTTCCCAGACAGGTCAAAGAAATAGACCTCACAATGACAGAGGAGGAGGGGCATCTTGATAGAGTGCCCCAACTCTCAGGTGTGAGATGCCTTGTCAGGTCTTACACTCCAGCAGATCCTAAAGCTTGCATTCCTTCCCATAACAATGTCTTCTAGCCTCTCTTTTTATTCAGTTACTAAAGCCTTGGGCTGGAGAGATGACTCAGCGGTTAAGAGCACTGACTGCTCTTCCAAAGGTCCTGAGTTCAATTCTCGGCAATGACATAGTGGCTCACAACCATCTGTAGTGGGATCCAATGCCCTCTTCTGGTGTGTCTAAAAACAGCAACAATGTACTCACATACTAGAGCCTTAAATGCTCAGAATGCTTCACTCCTGACAATATGCAAGCGTGCTTTTCCAGGTGGCCATAAATGAGTGTATACACAAACACACACACGAGGGGGGCGGGGAGAAAGAAAGTCAACTTGGTCTAAATTCCTTTCAGCTGTGGCTTCTTCAGCAAGCTTTCTCTCAAAACAGGAACCACAGAGAGCTTGGGCAGTTTTGGGAAAAGTCCTGCTCTAGTCTTCTAGATTGAAGATGCCTGATACCTTTCTGTCCATTCCTACACACACTCACATGTTTGTACAAAATTCTCTTTTTTGCTTCTCTGTCACAGCCCCAGGACAGGTTCAAAGCTGCCTACTGTCTCAATAACACCTCTCCCTCTGCCTTGAACATTCTTCCCACCCATCAAGGCTTATCTCTAAATAAAAATTCCCCTCCCTTATCCCACTCATTCACCTTTCAAACTTAGCTTGCTTAGAGTAATCTGCAAGGAAATCAAATGTAGGATGGATCTCATGCCTGTTTAAGTCATTTAACTGTCTGGCTAAACTGTTTGGTTGCCTAGGTCAGGGGCGACATAATTACCCATCCAAGTTTCTTTTCCAGTTGCTCTTCTGAGACAGTTGAATGTTGTCCATTTTTCAGAATTAAAATCCTGGGTCCCCAAAGATTTGAGTGTAAGGATTTAAAATCAGAGCCTGCTTTTGTGTGCTCCTGAGAGTTACATTGGGAGGAGACTGTTAATTAAAATATCCTGGTGCTTGTTCCCCAAGGCAGTTCTTTCCACACTAAGTGCTTCCCAGAGCACATGCTGGTGCCTGTCAGATCCGGATGACTGCGAGTGACAAGGAGTGAACGGTGAAGTGGATGGGAATTCCACAGAGCACAAGCTCAACACAGTCCACGCAGAGCTGTCACCAGAACGAGGCTGCTGTTCATCAGGCTTTATTTGTTTATTCAAAGAGTTTTACTGACCCTGCCAGTTAATTAGGGTAATATATTCAGGGATGTTTGTTGATCCCTTTTGTGCATCTGAAATATTTCATAAAAGTTTCCTGTCAGAGCAATTTATTCATATTCAAGGTCAAGTATGGGCTGTGTGTGCGTGTGACTGTTTCTTTCCTGTAGGTGCTGGGAGGAGCTTCTAACATTCTATTTGTAAACAGCAAGTTAGGACATGGTGACAACTTTGACCTGAAGAAGTAGTGACTCTCAACATGCCACTGGCTCAATTATTTAAAAATGCATTCAGGGATATCAAAGACCCACTTTTCTTCTCGGTTCAAGAGTTTCGGTCAGAATACTCAAACACTTTCACAGAAACAGGAAGAGGACACATTAAGCCCCAGCCAGAATCATAATTGCATTTGAACTTCCTCAGTGGTACTTGTTTCTCATCAGGTTCAGTATTCATAGCTAATAGCAAAATGAAGATGTATCATGTGCAGATGGAGCAGTGTTGGCCCCTGCTTTATCTCTGCACTTACCACTGGCCAATCCTCCCCACTTGCCTGGATGAGACACTCTAGAAGGAATCGGGTCATTTTTGTCACAGCACCTAACTCTGGGTGCTGGGTTTTAAGAATATCCATCTAAATAAAGCAGGTCTGCTAGTAGTGAGTATTTGCTAAGCGCTGGTGATGGTCAGACCAGAAGATGCAGGTGACCACTCTGCCAAGTTTTTCATCGTCTCCCATCACCCACATGTCTGGATTCATATGTCTATTGAAAACCCCTCTGCTCTATCTGATGTCTTTCTTCTTAGATTAATTTTCTAAAAAAATGTACAGATGTTAATTTAACTTTTGGATATGTCACATAACCGCAAACTCAAACCACCTATAATGGTGAATTTGGTCCACGTAAAAGAGCCTTTCTCATTCATCTACCCTGACTGGCCACAATTAAAATGTTGGGAAAGAGGTTGGTTAGGCTTGGTGGGCAAAGTTAAGCAGGCCATGAATGAATCATGAGACTAAATAACTGCCCACAGTTTTCCCTTCTGTATCATTTCCTTTCTGCAGCCTTCTTCCAAGAAGGAAAAGCCCAGAGTGACCTAGAAAGGGACTTAAACTCAACCTAAGGGAAGCCACTCAATTTAAAGCAGCTGGAAACTAATCAGGACAGGAGAAATAGCTTAGTCCATCCCTCTCATCAGAAGAAAGCAGAGTACAAGTCTGAAATGTCTGAAAACTCTGGTGCCTCAGATTACCGATTACAGGTCTCTTGTATCCTTAATGACAAGCAGGCCATAGGAGGGAGGAATGTTCAGGTCTGTGGATCACCACCCTGCTCGCTATACAACACAGCACAGCCCCTTTGCGTCACTGAAAAGCTGGAGTGGGGCCCAGCTGTTTAAACATTGTTTATCAGGACAATTTTGTTTATCAGGACAGACAGTTTGGTCCCAGGCACATGTGAAGTGTTTCACTGAATAAAGTCCTTGTCTGTCTCAGGCTGCACACAGTAGGCAGGCTAAGAACTAAGTACAGCAGCCAGCGGCAATAGGACCACATGCTCTAGTGTCAGCAATCACCATGAGACTGTATATTAACTTTGTACAGATCCAAACACAAGAGGTATTCCACGAAGAAAAAAAATCCAAATTAACACCTTAGCTGTCAAAGTGTATGTAAAGTCAACACATACACACCTTTCATAAACAAGGGTAACGTTCTAATATATTTTTTGTACTTTCTATTGTCTATTCAAAATGTGTTTTATTTTAAAAGAAAGCTAATGTAGGGCATATAAGTGATGCCTAATAAAATTATTAAAACTGAGTTCATGTAGCTAATTTATAGAAATATGATACAAGACACCAGGGACTGAGAACTGCGTTTGTTTAAATCTTAAGCCCTTTATTTGCTACAATGCAGAACATTTTACTTTTCAACATCAGTGAGTTGGGGGTGGGGTTTTTTGTTTTTGCTTTTGACATTTTTATTTATCCAACAGAAAACAAGAACCAATAACTGTTAGTAACATCAGTAAATTAGAACAAATACAGAAACAATTCTCTTTTGGAATGAGACTAAAACAATTGGTCAGCAGATCTTTCTCTCCTGTCCAATACCCACAACATATGAATACCCACCAAACAACACCAGACAGTAATGAGACAGAATAGCCGAAGGCTTTCATTTTATACATCATGGGACAGTGACAAAACTTAGATGGCCCCTAGCCACTCAATGAATTTGCCAATCCTAAATTGCTCTGAGATTCTTTACATGTTGTGCAATGTTTTCTCCAAATAGCTTTTCGTGTTTAATAAAATATCATCCAGACATCCTTTGACTTCAGTGCATGACATACAAATGCTCATATCATTGCACACATCAATAATGAGGAGACTCGTGAGATATGCAAAAATGAAAAGAAATACTTTGGTAATATGCTAGCGAAAAATACATATTCCTTGGCAACTATCCAGTTTTGGAAACAATATCCAGCTCTGACCCAATGAAGTCTAACAGACTCCTCTTGGTTTGCACTCACTAGGGCTCATCCCCAATCTCATGCCACCTTTCTCTGGCATACATTCCAGTCTTTGGAAATATGAAATAGTCCTAGATAAAGTACCCTTCTCCAAGAAAATCTCACTCAAAGGTCCTGACTCAAATCTTTAATTGATGCAGGCAGGCATGAGGGCTCTTAGAAAATGTCCCCAGAATGACACATAAATGCACTGTTAAAGATACCTGATGAGTCTGCATGCCATCTTATTAAATTAAAAGCACCTGTGTATTTATATGATGCATCCAATGGCTTAGATATTAGGATTCTAGAAATAATACATGTCTTATAGCAAAAAATATACATATAACAATCCACCTATAGTTTATAGAAATGATGAAATGTTTTGAATATATCTATATATCTATATATATGTACACATATATACTCTGTGTATTTGCAGAATCAGGCACACAAATACTACAGTCCTTCACTGGCTCTTCCATGTCAGTGTCAAAGACACTAGATTTCAAAGTCTTATGGACTAGAACAAAGGTCATCGCTGAGGACAGAGGACTGGCTTGATGCACCTTCCCTTATGAAGGACCAGATTTGCTGGGCAGTGGCAACCTGCAATGCAGGGCTTATTGCATGGACCAATCTCATTCCAGTTGTCACACGTCTTCACACATCCGGGGCCACAGGTATCATACACAGCACCATGTTTGCACTGGGTAGCTAAAAAAGAGGGAACAAAGGTGTTAAAAATAAATGGCCATGGCAGCTCACATTCTGCACGAGACAAGTCTTGTGGGCTATGCAGAGACTCTGCCACAATCAAAGCTCAGATTTACATTTTAATGAGGGAATAAGGAACAGGTAACATTTTGATTTGAACACTTTGGGAATTAACAAACCCAATGAGCCAATGAACCTTAAAACAAAAATAATAGTGATTGAAGCTTTCCATTTTAGGTAAGAGAGACCATCAATTTGCAAGGCTGTTAGAAAATTGGTAAGGTTATTTAGTTACTTCAAAATACCATGACAATTTAACTATGAATAACCCTTCCTGTTACTAAATTATTATGACAAAAAATATCACATGCAACTGTTTCAATATCCAAAGTATATAATTACACACACAAAATAATCTGAGAGTATTTGAGATATGTAGCACATTTTAAGTCAAAGTGATCGTGTGTTGAATGAATCAACTTGAGACCAGTTAGAGGAAGAGAAGGATAGTTCCAGATGTAGAAGAGTCAGATGTGTGACCACGAAGGGCAGCAATTGGCTAGGTCAGAAAGAACTAAAGCAGATAAGATGACAGGCAAGTCCTACCAATTTGATGTCTTTGTTAACTTAGAACTGAAATGATCTGGGTAATATTTTCTGGGATGCTGAAAATTTAGGAAAAGACTTACCAGGAAGCAACAATACAAACACTCTAAAAATTCTATGAAAGCTTGACTTTTTCAACTCTTGTTAGCTCCAATGACTAAGACAAACGTGGGTTATTCTAGGTAGCAGAAATTGGACATATGTGAGAATTGAGAATAGGGATTCTCCAGAAATACCAATAACACTCCTAACTTCATTTGAAGTGTTTTTTGAACGAAACTAATAACAATGGAGAGTCAACTTTCCTTGGTTTAATTTCTCCATTTTAGTTTGTGCAGTGTGAAGACAAACCTGATAAAGTGCTGATTCTGTGACTGTAAGTCTTATAATGTTTGTTTTTAATACACCATACTTTGAGTCTTTTGAATAATGCATTTAAAGTTACCATAAGCACTGTTATTTGTCCATATTTAATGAATAGTGAGTTGATACGAAGCATTAAGAACATTCTATTGCTTGCTTCCAGAATTCCTGTAGCTCTAGTGAAAACCAAACAAGGAAAGAAGCTAGGCAAGAGTTATCAATTGTTTCTCCCACATGCTTCCTTATTATTAGTTGTTTGAAACAGTTTGAGAATCTCTCCATTCCTCCCTCTCATTTTTCTTTCTTCCCTATATCTTTCCCTCCTTTCTCCCTCTTCCCTGAACCCTCTCCCCTCTCCCTCCCTTCTTTTTCTCTGTCTCCTCTCTCTTCCTTCTCAACTCCACACTCCCTCTAGATCATTAAAGGAAAACATTTCTTCTTCTTTATGACACTGGATAAATAGATGAAGACAAGGAATGTGGAGGCCAACGCTTCTCTTCCTTAAACACTCCTGATTTCTGCACTTGTGATATCTTTTAGACTCTTCACTGAGTATTTATAAAGTTCTCTTCCAAGTGATTAACATAATACCCTATTTGTTGTACATACTTAATAATTTGGGACACCCCTAGCTGAAAATCAGCTCATGTACAGTCTGCATGTTGCTACCTTTCTCTAAAACAATAATGGTTACAGCTGGAAATTATTACAGAGCTGCTGAAGCCAGGGCCATACCTCAGATCAACTCAATTAGAAAGAACCTCTGAAGATGGTAAAGTGGGACCAGGATGTCAATCATTTAAAATAAATACCCCCTCCCCCACCAGACAGACTGGTGATTTTTAACATGCAGTCAAGATTGCGACTAGACTTGAAAATGGCTTTCACATCCATGCTCCCCATCACTGCAAAGATGGACAACCATTGCTTCCCAAGCAGGTGCAAAAGGGAAGGTTCTGTGTTCCCACCACTGTCCTCCTCAAATGCCAAGACAAAACATTCTGATCCATGGCTGATTACTGTCTGGTTTCCTTAGGTCAAGAGCCTGAGTTCCCTTTACTTACCCATTCACTGCCTCTCATTCACACATAGCCCTGCTGACTGTGGGTGTCCTGCCTATCCCCTCTGTAACTCCCTCTGATATCCTACTGCCTGTACATTCCTCTTCTCCCTCTCTGTTAAACAAAGTCATCCCTGATCCCTGTGCTTATCCCACTCTGTAACCCACTAACACCGTGAACCCACCTCCATCATCACTCTCCACTTCTTTGAAGCTGTTCCCAGTGGTTGCTGCTGACACCCTGAAAGCTTTCACTCACCAAAAAGCAACTCAGTCATTTTGTCTATTGGGTTTGTGACATTGTATGGCCTCTGGTTCCTTGCTAACCTTTTACAGATGCACTCATCTCTTGGGCACCTGTGCTTGATCTCAACACTAAATATTAAAAATGCCTCCTAGCTTGTTCCCCTGACATTCTCATGCATGCCCCCCTTTCCTTTCCAGCTCCAATTTCAGTTTTATCCCTGTTTTCTAGTTATAGAGCCCCACATCTTCTATCATTATCTCTTCTAACTCTTTGCCTGATCTAATTTCTTATTTAAATTCAAATGTCACCCCTTCAAATAGCTTCTGAAAATCTCAGATGCCCATCTTTTCCCTGGACCTTATAGCACTTGAACATTATACTTGCTTATTTGTTTGAACTGTCCAATAACAGTGCGGTGGTGGTGGTGGTGGTGGTGGTGGTGGTGGTGTGTGTGTGTGTGTGTGTGTGTGAGAGAGAGAGAGAGAGAGAGAGAGAGAGAGACAGAGAGACAGAGAGACAGAGAGACAAGAGAGAAGCAGAGACAGAGACAGAGAGATGCAGACAGAGAGACAGAGACAGAAAGTGTGGGTGTGAGTGTGTGAGAGTGTGTATATCTGTGTGCTCGCAGTTATGTCTTGGGTATGTGAGTGTGAGGTTGACGGTGTATGAACATGTGTGAGGGTGTCTGGGAGTGTGTATATGTGAGCTGCTCCAAAATTTCTGTGTATTTTGTTTAAATGTGAATTCTGATGAAACTTCTGTCCTTAACAGACTAAGCTATGTTCCCAGCCCTGCTGTTGTGATTATTAGAGAAACTCATAGGATTCCCTCATAGTTCTTTGAAAATGTATCAATTTCTAGTCACATATTTCAAAACTTTTTTCTGAGTTTGCAGCAAAATCTATGTAGTGATAGATTTAAATGATCCAAAAAGTCACTGTGAGGTGCTGAACTGAGGCCTGGGCTCCTGAGGACAGAGCTCTTAACCCTATACTATACCTCAGGGTTCTGACACAGGACTGGGCACAGGGGATTCTCCAGCATGTGCTTATTGGATTATTTATATCTGTTGTCTTGTTTATCTCTTCCCTAACTTCAGTGGATTCATTGTAATGACATCTAACCCTTTCATCTATTCCCAACATGGACTCTATTTGTTGATTGTCAAGTTCATTTCCACACTCCTGTTTCTTGCCTGTCTTTGAGTTTTTGTCCATTCAATACTTTGTCCCCTTTAGCTCTTGTAATTACAGGGAAATTTCTCAGAAACATACCCTATATCCTATGGTCACCTTTCCTTATAGATTTGACTTATCCTGTGTCCTCTGTCCTAAAATCCCAACTCCTTTTTCTAGACCCACCATCTAGCTTCCCTCAAGGACCCCTTATCTTTTCCATGTCAAGCACAGGCATCTTTTACAACCTAAGAGTACAATGTAGGCTGCAGAGGATGGAGAAGTACAAGGACCAAACAAGATCTATCCTAGAATGTCATCTCAATTTCAATTGAAATTAAATCAATAACCATTCATTGAGTATCTGATATTAAGCTTGGGGAACAGATGTGAGCCAGACATCATCTTTGACATCCAGATGCTGAGCTCAGAAGCAGAGAGGGGACACTGATACATACCCAGATCAATAATATGATGTAAGATGCACAGTTCTAGAGAGAGAAAGCACAATACAGTGGAAGAGAAGAGATAAAACTTTGTCTCAACACTTAGTGTTGTGTGAGATCAGGGGAGACTGAAGAGAGAAAAATCCCATTGAAGTAAAGTAAGCAGGGTTTGGTGACATAGTTCAGTAACTGCTTGGCAGGTGAAAGGCCAAGGGTTTGAATACTAGCAGTGCAAATCCTCCTCCTCCTCCTCCTCCTCCTCCTCCTCCTCCTCCTCCTCCTCATCATCATCATCATCATCAATAGAAACTTGTAAAAACCAAGAACATTGGAAATATCTTCCCTGATAGAAAGATCCATTAGTGCGGACCCGACCAGGTAACACAGGTGTGATCCTTGAACCAGTGTGCTTGGGATAAGGAATGGTCTTCGCCTTGGTAGTTGACTAGGTCTAGTTTCAGGAGGGAGAATGATGACAAAGAAAGGTAGAGCACCAGGCCAGAGCCAGAGAATGTAGAAGCCCTCACAACACCCTGCAAAGAGAAAGCTTGGGCAGCTTTTAAGCTGAAGAATGAAGCTATCAGATTGGTCTTCATTTCAGCACAATGTGTATCGATGATCCTAGAAAGTAAGTACTGACTGGATCCATTGTTTACCCTCTGTGATTCCATTTGTTTTTCAAACTCATAAAAAAGGATAAGTTTTAAACATATGTATGATTTTGCTTGATCCCATGCCTTTGAAGGTTTTCATTTGATTAAATCATTTTTTTTTCAAAATCAGGAAACTGCCAACATAGCAGCAAAGTTTCATATTCATGTAGCCTCCAGGGACCTTCATCAGCCACAGTGATACATAAAGATGTTACTAAAAGGTTTATCAATTTGTTCAATAAGCCACTCTCTGTGCCCTCTGGAACTAAGCTGTTTCTAGGTTTCACTCTTTCACCCAGATGTTGATTGATGTTCACAATGCCTAACTATGCTTCATGAATTCACAGGAGGGACTCAGTTAGCCAAAGATCAGTTCTGGGTATAGCATAAGGATATAGTGGGTGTAGGGAAGTAACTAGAAACAGCTGTGAGATGTGTAAGCAAGGAAAGAAGAAGACAATTGTTCAAGCAACAATCACAGAACTGCAGAGGAATGCAGAAGCCAGCCCCTCTTCCATGTACTAAATCTGTTGGTGAATGTGCAGAGACAGTTACTGTCAGCTGCAGGTACGGGGTAGATATTCTGCTAAAGATGACAATGTAAGATACAAAACACAACATCCTAAAATTTTTATGGAATCAGATGGTCCTAAGAAACACCTACCAGGAATCAAGGGACTGAGGTTAAAAAAGACCCAGCTCTATTAATCTCTTCCCGTTAGTTTGCTTGCTTCTCTGTGTTCTTACAATGATCCAATTACCTTAACTTCTGACTTTCTAAGCTCTTAAGACGTGAGTAAATTGTTTAACATCATAAGTCTTTATCAACAAAATATAGCTGTTCATAAGTAGGTTCTCCAACTATACCTCATGAATTCAGAGGAAGGATCTAGGTTCTCAGTGTCTTTATAAATAAGATATGGTGGAGTTCATAGTATTGCCATCTAAGTTTTTGTGGGCATGAAATATAAAGAATACATCCTAAAAGGCTAGTATACTCCTCAGCAAAGGGAATACTACTAGAAAAATAACAGAATCTAAAAATGGTTGTTATTAAGCACACAAAGTATCACTGCAGTTATTAGCATTAGTGATTTTTTATTTAGTAATTCTCAGGCTTAATTTGAATTTCATTAGGCCCTCTGGGCACAGGCAATGGCGTGTCAACAGTGGTGATGGTGCTAAAATCCAGGAGAACCTTTAAAATGTCACTTGTGTACTTGGAGTTTCCTTCCTCATTTGTTTCTCATTTGTTCAACTCCCAAGTTTTTTGTACTAAAAACTGCTTTTCTGTCTCAGCAGCCATAAGTGCTACCATGACTCAGAGCACCTCGAGGTTGAAACTAAGGAAATTACATTTTTACAACCTTGAATATCCTAGATAAATCTGAATAAAACTCTGTGAGAGATGCACCAAGCTCTGGAAGGTTATTTTTCACTGTGCCAACTGACAATCTGGGGAAGTCTATGGTGTGTGTGTGTGTGTGTGTGTGTGTGTGTGTGTGTGTGTCTGCCATGTATATGTGTGTATGCCTGTGTACCCATGCATGCCATGTGTGTGTGTGTGTGTGTGTGTGTGTGTGTGTGTGTGTCTGTGTAGTGTGCATGCCTCTATGTGTTTGTGTGCATGTCTTTGTGGTCTCTCTCTGTCTCTCTCTGTCTCTCTGTCTCTCTATCTCTCTGTCTCTCTCTCTCTCTCTCTCTCTCTCTCTGTCTCCCTCTCTCTCTCTCTCTTTCTCTCTCTCTCTCCCTCTGTGTGTGTATATGCATGTGTGTGTGTGTGTATGTGTGTGTTTATGTGTACACTAATTTTGAAAGGTAAATGGAACTTTTTAGATGATAAACCAGCCTACCTCAATCTTAAGCTTCAAAGCCATCTTATAGTAAAGCCAAACTAGTTTCATTACTGTTTATGACTAAATATGAAATAAAAGGCAACCATGCCTTTATTTCAAAAGGTCGATATAGCCATATTGTTATGACCACCTTGACACCATGTCTTTGCTTCAGAGACTATTATAATTAACTTGTTATGCTTATGTTCTGATTCTATAACCTTGCCTGTTTGACCCCCCCCATCCCCAATTTGGAAACTGCCTACTCCTGAACTATAAAAACCTTTATCTCCCCAATATCCAATGCTGATCTTTTAAACCCTGCCTTTAGCAAGAGATACCCCATGTACATGAATTTTTTTAAATGTGTGTGTGTGTATTGTTTTAATTAGTTGTTTCCTTTAATTAATTAATTTGGACATGGTTTGGATTGGTGGTCTTTTTCCTTGCATCTGTGGAATTCATATTAGGAATATATATACATATATATATTTTACTAAAGGTATTCAGTCCCTAAAGTGAATAAGTTGATATAAAAAGTGATGTCCTCGAATGCATCATGTGCACTGGAATGATGCTCAGTATAGCCCTGGGCCAGGAGAAGAGGGTTCATATATCCTATTTCTACTAGGATCTGAACCAAAGCACTACACCAACTAATATAATGGACATAATTCTGCTAAGGCTCTAATACAGCAAGATGGATGGGTGCTTGCCGCCATCTATTTTATTCATTTTTCTGGAAGATTTAGGGGAAGGAGAACTCAGACCAAGGGAACTAAGATTAATGGTGGCAAGAAAGAGCCAATCCTAAACAAGCATCATTCTCTCATATTCAACCAAGCATAGGAGCACATGTAGGTCAGAGTTCAGCCACTTGCTTCACTTCCCATCAGCCTTGGCTATGAGTGGCATAAACTGCCTTCTCATTTATGGTCAGACCTAAGGCTGTTACGACTATCTTGCAGTTATAAAAATCCCAGGCGTGTTACTTCTTTGCAAATCTGGCCCTTTGTATTAAGAAGTTTCCCAGCATTTGAGCTTAGATGATATGTATTCTTTCTTGCTACCTTCAACTCTAAGTAGCACTGGCTGTCACTGGCTAAACTTCTGTGACCTGGAAACTCTTCAGGATATTTCATGCACACAGCACAATATTCACACCTTAGTATGGTGAAATTCTGTAATAGTCCCTTATCTCCATGGTGGACATCATCATTATCTTAATCCAAGACACCATCAGTTATAGACTATGACCCCTTCAGTGGTCCTTTCTCGGTCACCTGTGTTCAATATGGGCTCTTTCCAATCTATGTCTATGCACTACACTATAAAAATAAGCTTTCTTAAGTTCCCACTGGTTTTCCACTTTTCTTAAAACAAAAGCTAGATTCCTTTCCCTGGTCTGGAAAGCTTGTACATTCCAGCTTCCTCTCTACCCATTTACATGTGTGTTCTTTCCTTAGATCACCAGGATCAAGCCAGAACTGACCCCTTTACAGTGTAAGAAATACTGGGGTTTTGCTGCTCTGTGACTGTTCACCCTGTTCTTGTGCACAGACTCTTTTCTTGATTCCACTCAGTCCTCTAGCATCACATTAAAGCACCACCTCTATTAAGGAAACTTACCCCTTTACACTGTCTAAGTGGCTGCCCACCCTTTTCCATTTGCTTTCTACAACTCTGTACTGTTTCTTCTTTTTCCATGCTCAACTATTTTCAAGTGTTGTAAGTCTTTGCCTCTGTCTTTTCTCACAAGACAGCAACACTTCAAAGACAAGGAACTCATTGTATATAGAACCCACAGCATCCAGAACAATGCCCAATGTGTAGCCACTTTATAATATGTATTTTTGGATGAAGAGGGGCTTCTATTTTACATATATCAAATGAGCTAGTTATTGAGGGCAGAGAGCTAATAAGCATTGCTGTAGGAATCTTCCTATCCAAGTGAGAGAAACATTCTGCTGGGGTTTGTTCAACAACCTATTATAACAGATCATGTTTATCCTGAAGACCTTAGATGACTGTCATGGTCCTGAATCTTTTTTGTTCCACACATGATCCAAGTGAGTTGTGACTGTCCATGTTCTAAGCACATCCAGCTGTTAGCTTGAAGTTAGGAAGATTTTGCAACAGTGGAAATCCTTAAATTGTTAAAATGTGCATGTCACAAAGCATTTGTCTTAAGTGCTGTCTACTCTGCCCCATGGGAAGCTCCTGGATTTTGTCAAGTTGCAAGCCAGTTGAATCGCTGATGGGATTTCCCATTGGTCAAGGAGGAGAATGGATTGTTAACCCAAGCACCTGCACAGCATTGCTATCCTGACCATGACAATGGCCTACTGTTAGATAGCCCCTCCAGGGCTTCCTTACCTGCACAACTCTGCTGAGGTTCCCAATGCACTTTGATGCCCTCTCTCTGGCAGGCACGAGTATATGCCAGAAATGACTCACAATAACAGTTTTTATGGACCGGACATTCACACATGTCTGTTACACAGGACCTAGGGGTCACAAAAGAGAGAAAACATTATGTTAATATATCAAACTATCAAAGACTTGAAAAGGTATCTGTGAGAAAAGGTTAGGTAGATACCTAAAAATAAGTATAAAAATTCTGTAGACAACTGTGTTTAATGAGTATAAACATAACTGTGATATCAGGTTTTCATTCTTTGAGAGGACTATGCCAAAGAATTTGTTGCAATGTCAAAAATGTTCTAATATTCCCACTGTTCAAAGAAGTAACCGCTCCCTGTATTTGTCTGCTAAGGAGTTGGAATATAACTGGAGCCACTGAGCAACAGAATGTCTGATTTGACTTAATTTTAACTACCATAGATGTAAATAGCCACTGACTATAAACTGCACTTACAAGCTCTCAGAGCATAGATATGCTGCCATTTGTGACTGTAATGGCACACTAAATGGTTGGCTCTGCTCTAACACAGCCAAGAACACTAAGTAACTTGGTAAAAGGAGGAAAGCCCATGGCTTCAGGATGTGCAATTAGCATCTACTCTTACAAGGTCTTGCACCCCAGTCTCCTCTTCAGGATGCCAGTTAACACAGTCCCAAGAAAGCAAACATCTCAGATCTTTAGTTAGGCCTAGTAGGGGAGATGATTGAATCAGTATCTCCAGTTTAAATTTACATATGAAAATGACCAAGATAACAATTAAGCTGAAATGTGTTTAAAGGCAAAAAGTTCTCAAATGTCTCGACTAGACAGGCATCATAATGAACTTACATCATGATAGAATATTACAGTTTACAAAATGCTTTGCCAGATGGTCTGTCACAGAATCATAAACAAGGCCTACTGAGCAGAGTTCCTGTGTTATAAATGAAGGGATCACTTTACTCTAATAAATAAATGTGCCCAAATTCATACTTTCAAGTGGTGAAGGAGCAAATCAAAACTGCTTCCTGACTTTGAGCATTCTACATTTATCATATCATGCTAAATTCCTCACCTCCGCAAGCACATGTATCACTCAACAATTCTAAGTTGACTTTCATGTAAGAGAACTCCAAGGTTAATAAAATTAAGCTAATCTTACTTTTTTTTTCTAGTCTTTGTTAAGCAATTTCCTTTCTTGCTGAACCAATTTCAAGGCTGAATGCATAAAAATAATCAAGATTTTAAGTGGCACATATGATCCTGAAAAATATTTGGGCCACGACCATCCAGTGCCAACATACAGACATCTCTCTTGGTGTGCGATTGGTTGAAAAGAGAGGTAAGTTAGCCTTAGGCGCTAGTTGGTATCCCACCTGGCTATGAACAAGAGTTAAATATCAGAGATTATATTCAGGAACTGATGGTAGTCCAGTGTACCTGTACAGTCCAGCACTCAAACATACTTTCTTGAGAAACAGGGACTGACAAAGGAGACCCAGGGCTGAGACAAAAAGAGCCTTTTGCGTTTCACTGATGACTGTTGCCTTAGACACAAATGCCAGGACTGAGAAGTTTATCCCCCTCCTTTGTGTAATAGTCAAAGATACATCTCTTTGTTATTTCTTTGTTTGTTCAATCCACCTTCATTAAAGAAATCCTGTGAAATAATATTCCAGTAAATGTATCCAGGCACCGAATACCCAGCAGTGTCTTTGCCCTGGGCGTTGTTTCTGGATTTCCAAGGGAAAACCAGATTAATCTTGTTCTGAAAGCAGCCACTCCATGTCGCCTGTGCAGCCTCATCAACCTCATCTCTCATGTTTCAGTGATCATTCCAGAAAACCTCACATCTATCTACCGTCATCATGCGCAGACTCTACAAATAGCATTGTTGGTTGTACCGGAGCTATATCTTTATTGTCATTCCTATTTTGCATCTCCAGTAAGCTTTTGTCTCCCCCCCCACCTTTGTAGCCTCTTGTAGACATCCTTCACCTGTATCCACAGGTCTCATTGGCCTGATACAGGTAAGATGGCATCTAATGGTCCCAGTCAATGATAAAGATATATGGGAAAGGGGTGGTCCAAATAAATGTTTTTATTTTTCTACTGAAAAATTTTACACCTAAAAGAGTGGTAATCTGTGTGTGTGAACTGAGTCCCCAGACAGAAGGATTTTTCAGAACAACAAAGTCTAAGAAAAGAGGCAATAGCCTACATTGCCCACAATAGGAATCCATTTAACAAACTTTGGTGACTGTCCAATAAATACTCTATAGCCATTTCCCTGATGTTTTGGAAATATTAAAATATCAAGCAGTATTAAATTTAACATTGTATAGTCATAGAAACAAAATAAAACAGATATGCTCAAGTGTTCATAATGGCCATCTTGAGGAGGTGAATTTAGAATCCTCATTGTTTTTTAACTCTATCCAATTAATACATCTTGTGCCTAAAAAGCTAAGTACCAAAAGAAACATGGAGTATATTAGTATTTAAGTTATAGTTTAGAAACCTGAGTTGTAAGATAAGTGAAACACTCAGAGAAGTTCACAGTATCCAGTAATTTATCTTAGTTTTTAAATAATTCTGCTAAAATATTTTCAGGCTCTCATGAGACCTGCTGATACAAACTTTGATTCTATTTACTTTCTATTTCCTCGCACTGTCCTCCTGATCCTGTGAACCTGACATCCAGACAGTTGGAACAGATACCAGAATAATTATACATACTTTTGCTAGTTGCAAAGGAATTTATTACCAGAAAACTAAAAGCATCTTGAAATGTACTTCAAACCAACTTCAGAAGTGGGAATGGGTGGTTATTCAACTGTTCTTTTCATGTTTATCACGCCTAATAATTCAGTATGAGGAAAATGTAGTTTATGACATGTGACATTGAACTTACATGCATTTCTGGGAGATTATTGTCCTTTCTTTAATTGATATGCATCAATACTGCATAATATAATATAAATCTAGGT
This sequence comes from Grammomys surdaster, assembly GCF_004785775.1. NCBI lineage: Eukaryota > Metazoa > Chordata > Mammalia > Rodentia > Muridae > Grammomys > Grammomys surdaster. The sequence continues at coordinate 4,408,686 of NW_021604598.1, read as the reverse complement.
TATACCTTAAGTAGCAAGGCTTTAATGACTTTCATTGTTGCTGAGATTTATGCCTTTTATATTTCTGCTTTTACAACATCCCCATGTCATGATTATGTTCTAATAAATAAGGAGTTTGTCAGGAGACTCAGCTGTCGTTGTGCCAGAGGGGAGATACAGCTTCTACACTGAGCTTTGCAGAGAGGCTCTGAGGGTAGAACTACCTGCCTACTCTTTGGGTTTTCTCTGTAAAGCATCTAACAACAACGGGGGTGTAGAGGAATGAGGGGGGGAAAGATGCCAAAGCTATTAGAAAAAGAGAAAATAAATTCACGTAGAACTTCTAAATTCTTAGAGGGAGATTCAAGAACCCCTGTTGGCTTTTCTCCCACAGGAAACAGACTGAAAAAAATAAAATACTGTGTCTGTCACTAAACAACTCGGAGGAGAAGAAACTGGCCAACACTCAGGCATTCTCATAAGGCCCCTTGCTCTTGGTATGACAGCACAGGTTCCCCTGTGGGGTCACCACCCTAAGACTGAAAGCACTCCAGATCAGAATCCCAGATGTTGCTCCTGGAATGAGGAAGCCCCCAGTGCCAGTTGGCTTCCAACTCAAATATCATCAACAACGGGAAGAATGCTTGTGTTAATCTTGAAGATGCAGTCACCAAGCTTCCAGCAACTGCCAGCTGATTCCTCAGTCCTTAGTGAGGAGAAGCCTACCTGATGAAGTATCTCCCACAGACCCCTGGGAAATACAGTACCTAAGTGACCTTAACTTGTTCAGATGAGCAGATGAATTAAGGTTTGTTATCTGTTCCTCTTTCACTAAAAGCCATGCCTTGCTCTCTGTCTCTTCTGCGCAGGTATGTTTGTATGCCTACTTGTTTCTCACTTCCTATAACTCAGATGAAAACTAATTCCTTGTCTGAGTCCAAGACAGTGATCAAAAAGACAAACAAACAACAGCAAAAAAACCTGTGAGTCAGTGGACTCCTCTCCACTTCCAGAACTTTCTGATTTTCTTGATGACCAGCTCTTCTTTAAGGAGATGCTAGGAATTGATTACAGTCTAACCAAGCTACTTTTTTCAATTTTTCCTAGATTTCCAAACAGGTACCATTTTATTTTATTGGGTATTTTGAGACAGGGTTTCACTGTGTAGCCCTAGCTGTCCTGGACTTGCAAAGACTGCAAGACTGCAACTCAGAGAGATCTACCTGCCTCTGCCTCTTGAGTGCTGGGATGAAAGGTGTGTACCATCATACCCAGCCAAAATGGGTGCTTTTTAATGGTCTGGCAAAAAAAAAAAAAAAAAGAATTCAAGCCATGTCAGATGCCACCCTAAAAAGCAGGTAGTTTTTCATGGTGAAGAGTTACACCCATCACAATCTCAGGAGTAATTGCTGGAGTTTGGGAACCTTGTGCTCCTAATTGATGTCTTCTTTTATCTGTTCTCAAGTACAACCTATTCATTTTAAAAAGACCCTTCAGCAGTCCAATTGCATGTATTAGTGTCTTTGATTGTTCTTCAAGGCCTGCAAATGGACAGGAGTGGAGAATGGAGACCCCAAACCTTTCTATGCCCATTTTAGCCAGAAGTAGTTAGATTAACTTGATCTCCAACTCCTAGATAATTCTGAGCTCCAATTCTTGAGGGGATTTGCTAGATACTGAGTTTTATATTAGCAGGATTGAAAGCCATTAGGGTTGGGCTCTCCTTCTTAGTTAAGAACTGGTAAAAAAAAAAAAAAAAAAGACTGCAACTCAGTGACTTGGAATACTGGTCAAAATATCCGACCCAAATGTTCACTAATAGATAACCACTTAAATCTGATGAGATTATTATATAGTTGAAGGCATGCTTGTGAGGGACAAAGACCCCTGTAAGACTTGATTCAAGTGGGCCTGTCAATCAGATTCACAAGAAAACCCCTCAGAAAAGTTCTGACTCAAATGTGAATCGGCATGATGGTCCTTTTGGATGTTGTCTACCCTCACGCCTTGAGAGCGTTCCTTTTTACTCAGCATTGAATATCT
>NW_021604598.1:4388634-4406264 GCF_004785775.1 Grammomys surdaster | reverse complement strand
ATCGCTACTCCCTCCAGCAATGCTCTAAAGTAGCAACCACAGCCCACAAGTGGTTGTCTAAATAGCATAAGTAAATCATAGGAAAATTAAGTTGTGTCCATTTGTATACTCTCACTAGACACACTTGGCTGGTGACTTCTACAGTAGACAATTCAGAAGCTTTCCTAAACATAGAAAGTTCTCTTGGGTGGTGCTAACTGATGGAAGCCAGCTCCATTAGAACATGAAGTCACCCTTGCATTCACAGAGGACTTCTTAACCGTAGTCAGAATAGGATCAAGGTTACTCCTGCCTTCTGACTGGTACATCAAAAGAAAGCTCATCCTAATGATAGCAGAGGAGAAGCAGAAGGAACACAAGTTCAAGACCAGCCTGGGCTATATAATGTGATCATCTCTTAAAAAGAAGAAAAAAGGAACGTTCACATTTCTTGGCATCAAATCAAGATCCCTAGAAATCTAGAGATCAACCTACTATTCTTACCCAGTCACATTTTCCAGATCATAGAGGATGCCTCATCAACCCTGGATTTTCTTCCCATCTTGCTCTAAATGTGCTTTGTTTTGTGTGTTTGTTTTATGATGTCTGTCCTTTCAAGCTCAGTTCAAATTCCTTACACATTCTCCTTGACTGGCCAAGGAAAGGATAGCCACACCCTCCTGAGCCCCATGCTCATGGCACCTGCAGTTTTTGAACTTTCATAACTTCTTTCTCTCTTCGGGATGAGGAGTATGTCCAGTTCCTTTACATTCAGAATATGTGTTACATTTTTGGGAAGTATCCAGAAAAGGATAAATCACAGAAGAGAAAGGCATGATCACCTTGCACAAATCAGGATTGAGCATTTGCCTCACAGACTGTGGCTATACATACATGGAGGGAACTCACAGGGCTGAGCTTTTGCCCTATAGGCCATGACTGTCTGGTCAGGGAGGGGGCTCACAGGGTTGAGATTTTTCTCATGGTCCTTGGCTACACAAGACCCCAAGATAAGCTGCTTCTGTAGAAATCCTTTCTGTTCTTGTTTTCATGTGGAGCTTCTTACACTCTTGTCCTGTCCCCTAGCTGATTTTTTTTCTTAATTTAATGATTATGGGAAAATAAGACTTGATAAGATAATTCTGATTTAAAAGATTTTTTCAGAAATAACACTTAATCATTATGGTAAGAATAACATAACATATAGCTTTTTGTGTTATTAAAAATCTTCCAGTAGTGCTAAAATAAACATGGCTGTGCTACCTAGCAACGGCAAAACCAAGTAGTTCTGCTGCTTTCTCTGGGTATAAGGGCCATTTGTGCGGAACAGAGGTGAAGGCTTCTGCTTCCAGACAAAGTGCTGAAAGGACAGAAGGATTAACCTTTGGGATCTCTACTCTGTTTCCAGGAGAACAGGAATCAAACCATCAGAGACAACAGCTAAACATGGAGGAGTGCTTTCTCCTCTGCTATCAGAGAGAAACTTTGCCAGGACTGTATCTCTCAACCTGTATGCCAATTTTCTTGAGACTAAGGACCAATGGGTTAAAACTTAGCAGCAGAGAAAAAAAACCCACCACCCTAGAAAACCACATTGTGGCCATGGCTGGCCTTGTTATTTGTATCTGTTCTTAGAAACTGGTGAAACTGTCTTAGGCTGGTTGACATTTGGGAAATGCTGAGAAGAGGTCAAAGAGAAATGACAGGAGGAGGCAACCCTAGTCAAGTGGGTCAGCTACCACAAGACTACTAAATGATTCACCTACACTTTAACCCTTAAAATTCTGCCCTTATTGCTGAACCAGAGATTCAAAGAAGCATTGTGGCTTGGTAACAATGGTGAGATGGCTTATTCATATCACAATATTCATTTTAAAAAAAAGTCTTATCTAGATAGCAGCTGTCCACATTCTCCTCCAAGCTACATGGACACTTAAACACAGTTGCGCTTATCCATCCACTGAACAAAAGAAAAACAGCATTGTAATATGGAAAGAGAGGCTACGCTATCCACTGACATGGACTGAGATGTGAGTTGCTTTATTGGGTTAATGAAAGAACAGAAAAGCTTGCAGAACCAAAGCAGGAAGACATTTCTATTTCTCTTTCCAGATCCTTCCTGGGCCATCTACAGTTTAGCACCACTGTGGCATTTGTCCACTGTGACACAAACATTGGCCAGAATATTATGACTGCCAGGGTTGGCAGGACAGTGCTCCAAGTCTGAGCTGCTCTGAAGTGTGTGAACAGAGCCATAGAAAAGTGAGGGTGGGAGTATAACTGGCTTTTCTTGTTAAAGATACAAAACAGATCTGGGGCCGAGCCTCACCCCTTCCCTCCTCCACTGTACCCTAGGTTAGACCTTTGGCTGAAATGAGGGAGCTCATGAAGCTTATTGGAAGCAGAAAGAAAACACATAGACTAAAGCAGACAGACTTCACCGAGAGAGGGAGAGAGAGGGAGAGAGAGAGAGAGAGAGAGAGAGAGGAAGAGAGAGGAAGAGAGAAAGAGAGAAAGAACAAAGACTAAACACCAAACTCTAATTTAAACAGTCTGTTATGGCAGAAAGCCAGTGAAATTGAGAAGCAGTGGACCAATTCCATGAGGTGTGGCATGGGCAGCCAGAAGACCTTCCTGTTGCAAGATACATGAGATGGACCTTGAGCATCTGTGGAATTTGCTTGGTTACAGAACAAGGGTAGGGAAATTCCAGGAAAGGGAAGGGCTGTGGGGTAAGGTTTCCAGATCTCACATCCTAGATTGGACAGTCATGTGGTCAACTTCTCAACACACACACACATAGATACACATACAAAATACACAGGAGTCTCACTGGATAACTGTGGGGCCTGGAGGAACAACCTGGCACACCGTCTGGCTGTGAGATTTCTTTCTTCTAGGGATCCAGTCCTCTAGAGATCGTGTCTGCCTCCTGGAATGGCACAGAATGAATTCCTGTGTGCCAGGCTACAGTGACCCTTCCATTGCTTCCAAGGTAACCACAAGTTTATGAGGTTACCTTCTTGCCTTCAGAGTTCTTCCTTCCCTGAAACCTACTCTAGTCTGGCTTTGGGAACAGTGAGAGTACAACAACTAAGTTAACAAAAGCCTTACCAAACCATCTCGATAGAGAGTTATTTACAGAGAATGCCTGCTGTGATTGCCTGACTCTTATACACGTTATACTATACTGCTCATAGGAAACAAATACAAAATTTTTTAAAAAGGGAAAGAAAACTACTTAAGACTACAGATGTGTGGAAATCCTGGTCTATTCTCTACTTTGTGAGACAAGGTCTCACTATCTAGCCCACATTGCTACAGAACTCTTGACCGCCTGCCTCTGTCTATTGTGTGCTGAGAATACAGAGCATGCACTACTGCACTTCACAAATTGATTTTTTAATCAGTATAACATTGCCTGAGAGATAAATGGCATTTCATGAATAGCAGAAGCTAGCAAGCAAAAGAAACCCAGCACTGGCCATGATCCTCTGATCTGCTTTGGAACCTAATGTATTTTGTGGACTAACATAGGTCTCTGTGGTCACAGAGACTTATTTTAAAGGTGACAATGCTTACTGTTGTTTCAACTTTTATAATTAATTGGTGTGATCATATGAAATAATGTGTTACTTTATTAAACTTTCATATATGCATATCATTGCACTTTGGTCCTGTGAATACACATCCATTATCTGGTCTCATTCTTCAACCCCATTCTGCACATGGGAACACATGGTATGTGTCTGTTTCCCCTCCCATTACATTTTCTTGTCCCCTCTTCCCTTTGGATAGCATCCTTGCCCTATATAGGCTTCTATTTTTATACAAGGATATGAATATTAAAAGAAGTCCTACATGCATCTATCCATCAGAGTTGTGATTTTTAACAGCCATCATGCTTATTCTGGAACCTAAAAGACACCCCTTCCTCATAAGGTCATACGTCAGATTCATGTGCCTAGCAAGACGCTGATCCCCAAAGTTAATGCTTTGTTAACTTTGGCACAAGTTTCATTTTTATCCCATTCTTAGTCTATGACTTCAAAGATACCCTGACTAGAGACTCTAACATTACTGAGACAAGGAGTGCATGAGATTTCAGATTTTTCCAGACAGTTCTGAAATTTTCTATACGTATATGTAAATTTATAATATTTATAAATTTATATATACATATTTATAATATGTAAACATTATAAATTTATATATATATTATATACATACATACACACATACATAAATAATAGACATTATTCTTGGACATAAAAGCCAAGTCTAAAACCCAAATTAATTTCATTTTACATATACCTTGCATACATAGCTACAGTTACATCCCCTTAGTGCACTTGTGATTTAATTAAAACCCAACCCATGCAGTGAGGTGCAGAATTTGTGAAACTTTCCACTTGAGGCATCACATCGATGCTCAGAAGGTTCTGAGTTAAAAGCATGCACACCCTGTAGAAACTGTCATATGGTTAGGCATACCCCTTAGCTATGGATGGCAAACGGTGGCTGCAGGTGGGGATATCATCGTCTTGAATGATGTAGCCACTGGTGACTAGTTGGGAAGAGTAAAGTGTTCCGAAAGAAAGGAGGGGATTACCAGTGGGTAAAAAGGTTTGAATGTAATTGTAATGCTGCATGTATGCGTGCAACTGTCAAACAAATATTTAAAAAGAAATACCTCTTGGAAAACAAGCTGTCCTTACTCAACTATGAAGTATAACTGTACGAGGAAGAAGCTGACAACGATTATAGGCATTTGCCGTGCTGTCTTTTCTCTAGAATTAAGTCACCATGTCTCCTTGGGCTGCTCTTGTCAGGGCCTGGCATATCTTGCTAAAGGAAGGTCTCACTCAACCAGCCAGGGACAGAGAAACCTGGTCACTACCCCCCTCTAGTGGCCAAAGTTAAGAGTGCCTGGTAGCAGTAAATTTTTATTCCAACATTTGCTTCTAAATCAGAAGTCTCACTTTTTTTTGGAGAGTATATGATAAAGGACCACATAAAAATGGCTGTCTGGCACAAAATCAATCTCTTTTCTCTTAAATTCATGTTCAATCCATCACTGTCATGCTCACCGTAGAACAAGTGTAGGGCCAGTCAACTAAAGCCCTGTAATCTAAGGGTCTGCGCCCTACGCCTGTCAAGAAAGCTGGGAGCTTGGAATCTCAGAGGCTCATTCCTCCAGAGGACAGAGCAAGTACTGTACGAGTGAGAGAAGCCTAGACTCTATCTTTTAAACAAATTTTATTTTGCCAAGGCATAGAGCTTTTTGTGTTTTGGCTTGAAAACAAAACAACAAAAATCCTTAACTCCAACCTGCCTAACCCAAGAGAAATATCCTCCATCATAGAAAGAAGAGAAGGCAGAGTGGGCACACCACTTCTGTGTACTTAACACTACACTCTGGCTACTGTGTGGGAATGTTTCTCTACCTAGGTCTCTCAGCTCTGCCCTTTGGTGTAATTCACATTTGGCCCTACCTATCATTATGGCTATTAGGATGTATCCAGATGGACAGGCAAAGGAAAGTGATCGCCAGCCCCAAATGTGTATGGGGGGGAGTGGGATAGGAGCAGAAATTCTGCCCTGTCTAGCAGGATCACCTTCCAGGGAGGACTGCACAGCTGTCCTGCTCTCCCACTGGGCCACTTTCTCATGCCCAGCAATTTGGAAGCATTCAGAAGCACTCGCATTCTGACTGCTTGAGATTTTACAGAAACTTCATTACATAGATGTGAATCTTTGCATTCTTGACATCAATGCTCAATTCACAGTCTCTCTCATCTCCCCACAGATCTTCTGACACAGCAGGTAGAGAGACAGGTAAGAGTTCTAAGTTCTAGGTTCAACATGTAAGAGAATACTTGCTTTTAGACTCCAAAAGGTGCTAGGCAAGTATATGAGAGCAAGTACCTTCTTGTACTTGGGGATGAGGAGAGACCAGCAGCACCTGTACTTCTTGCTATAGTGATGTCTCTTGGAAGAGCAGCACATGTGGATATAAGTTTTTAAACTGTATGTATGTGTATTTGTGGGAGTGGGAGTGGAGTCACATAAGGATGAATCTAGAAAGGGGACCATGAGAAAGGTACAAGAGGCTTGGGCTTGAACATGGAAAGGAAATCCTGAAGAAGGAGGGATACAGGCAAAGAGATGGGGTTGGGGGCAGAATCAGCCAATGCAAGTATGTATAGAGAGTCCATAAGAAGCTCTGTCAGTAAAAGTTTTGCCTTACAAGCATAGGGGCCTAAGGTTATCCCCCAGGACTCACATAAAACTATCAGCATGGTCAATAATTCTTGTAATCTCAGTGCTGGGGAAGCAGGAGGATCCCTGAGGCTTGCTTGCTGGCCAGATAGTCTAAACTAATTAGTGGGCTCCATGCCAATGAGGAATGGATGACATTCCTGAAAATGATAAGTAAGGTTTTTCTCTGTTAACATGAACCACAATCACCTGCACACAAACAAGCAGCTGCACATGCATGAACAGGCACACATATCCACACACAACACATGCACATAAAATTTTAATGTCACAGGCAAACATCATTTTATATGCTAATTAAACATAAAATAAGTAAATATTAAAAACAAAGATGCTATCTGTGAAAAGTGCGGTAAAAGACAAACTGGTTTCTCTTTTTTTTTTTTTGTCATACAACTAAATATGAATCTGCAGTTGTCTCAAATAAAACAGAAGGAAGAAAGAAAACTTGAGTGTGACCCAAAGAAATAAAGAGAAAATAAATGTCTATTGTTTTATGTTACATACTTAGAAGCACAATCTGTTACCACAGTAAAGAAGAAAGTAAAGACATTTATGTGCCTAATGCTTGACAAACTCTGTTCTGAGTTTGTACATGACATAAATACACAGGAAGTGGAGTAGCATGCAAGTTTTGTTGATGAAGCTATAGGTCAGGATGGTGACCACCTTTGGAGTGAGGAATAGACAAGTCATTAGATAGATAGACAGATAGATAGATAGATAGATAGATAGATAGATAGATAGATAGATAGATGGGTGGGTGGGTGGGCAGGCCGGCGGGTGGATGAATGGACAACGGATGGATGGATGGATGGATGGATGGATGGATGGATGGACGGACGGACAGACAGACAGACCAACTAACCCAGTCATGTGCTCTTGAGCATAATATCCTCCCTCCCATGAAATCACTTACTCTGGGTTCCATAGACAAGTAAGCATATAACAAGATATATTGTCTATGCTGCTAATCTCTAATGAAAAGAGAAAAAAGAGCCATAGCTATTATTAGAGAGGTGTAGGTGAGGGACAAGATAAGGCAGAAACCACTTGCCATTGCCCCAGCTGAATCTGTGTCAAGGGCAGACAAGATGGAACGTGCTGCTGCCTTTTTTGTACTCTCAGAGTGCTGCTCCTCTGCCCCACTCTCTGGGGCTTCATGAGGTTGGCCTCTTGTATCACAGCAGAACTCTCACCGGTCTGGCAGGAATGGGGGTGTGCCCAAGGGCTAAGGAAGTAAGAGAGAGGAAAGAGATAAAAGGCATGCTGTATCCCAGGACACACCCCAGCCACATGCAGTAGCTGCCACCCACCTCTGCTTCAAAGGGCTTGTCCTCCCATAGGCCTTTCTCATATTAAGCAGTGGCTGTCTGCCAAGCCCCACAACCCACAGAAGCACAAATCCTCCACCATGTGCCTTAATAATAGGGTGGTGGTGGCAGCAGCAGTGGTGGCTGTTCTCAGAGGATGTGGTGCTGGGATGAGCTTTTTCAGATGCTGGGAGTCTTTCATCAAGACTTCTGTGTCTTTTGGCTCCAAAATAAACCAGTATTCATATCCACTCACTGCACAAGGAAAGGCCTTTCACACCCTGTGCTTTGGACAGCCATAGATGCTCCATGATAGTCAGTCAGCTGGACCCAAAGGGAGCTGCTCGTACCAGAACCTATCCCCACCCAACCCACAGCACTGAAGCAGTCATTTTCAACTCAAAGTAAAGGAATTCATCCACTAGAGGCTCCAAAGGCAAATTAGACATTACAACCCACTATCCCTAGGGCCAGACTCTTAGATAGGTCTCCAAAGGGGATAAAGAAAAACCTGTTTCCAGAAGCAACTAAGAGAGGTCTGAAAGTCTCTGCAACACTTGTCCAAAACCACATTTGCTGTTGTCTATATCCCACTGCTAATAGGTGACAAAATGAACATTCAGAGCCTGGGCTAACACTCCCTTCTCTGCACATGCTATTCCTAAATTATTCTTTTAATACCTCTGGTTAAAACCAATCCCCTCTTCAACAGCACCCCAATAGATTCCTCAAGGCAGGCTTCTGGAATACCTTTACCAAATGAGGTGACCCCAAGACTTCCTCTGACACTCTTGCATGCCTCTTATAGCTGCAACCGTGTCCTCATGTGATTGGTCTCACTTGAGCCCCATGTAGGACAAGCCTTGCTCACCAAGTTTGCTAACCCTGTGCAGTTTCTGGCTCTGAGTGGATATTCACAACCTGTTCCCTGAATCCATTATTCATATACACTGTTAATACGTGCTCAAGTCAGGATTGAGGAGAAGTGCAGGAAGAGATGTTGATGCTAAAGAGGTGAGGAGACTGGGTAGCTGGCTGAGTAGTGGCCATGAGGACTGAAGAAGAAGAGGGAAAAGGCTAGAATAGGAGAAAAATCACCATTCTGCTAGTGACTAGGGTCAAATTCAAAGGAAAGAAAGAAGAAAAAAAGAGAAGAGAAAGAAAAACATAAAAATTCCTATGCAAGGAATATGAGAATTTTCATCTGCAGAGGAGAGTGTGACGATCAAGACCAACATCTCCATCCAGAGTTAAAGAAGGAATAACAAAAGTCCTGTGTAAATTTCTATCAGAAAGAGCAGAAGTGAATGAGATTTACAGATGTCTACAGCTGAGGAAGTCCTGAAGATGTGATACCTCTACAGAATGGAATGCACCCCACCTCCAGCATCCCTCTCTCCTCTTTGGGAACCCAAAGGAAACAAATAGTGTGAAGTTTTCATAACTCATATGGGACAATAAAAACACGACTGCTCTTTGGGTCCTCAGTTTTAAGCTCTAATGCTCACCAAGGTTACATTTTTCCAACAAGCAAAAGATCTAAAATTCAGAGGGTATTTTCCAGTGAGATTGGGGATTGGTCTTTATAGAGACTTTCTTCCTTGATGTCCTTAATACTCTACTTCTAAAGAGCGAAGGTCTCAACAACAATGGTCATGGCAGCACACCTTTGTCCAGGGTTCTCCGGACCCATCATAGGCTGGATGATGCGGTTATAGATGGTTATAGATTTGCAGAATCTCAACAGACCTTAAGGAAGGAACATTGACTCTGCAGCAGTTCTGCCTCTAACACTGCTGACAGATGGTCACCCCTCTGTATCATCTGTCTGAGATGGGAGCTTGGTGTCTTTTTAGGAATCTCATTCCTGCGATAGACAATTACCACATCTAGTTCTCAGGAAGACTTCTCATGTTTTCATATTTTAAATGAAAATATATTCTGTAGCTCCCACCCATTTGTTCTGATTCTACCTTATGTTGCATTATAGAATTATCCTATTCTAGTTCACATTCCATATGACATCTTCCTCAAATATGTGATATAAAATAAAAATGTCCCACTTAGAAGTGAAACTTTTGGGATAACTTCCAGAAATCCATCTCTCTCTCTTTTTTTTAATTCCTATACTTTAATTTCTTTCACATCTAGCAGCCGTGTTCACCTGAGTACAAACTTTCTTCCCTTTTATTTATCCTTTCAGCAAATCTTGGGAGCAGAGCATTGTGCTCATCTCCAAGCAAGGGGCAAAGACAACATGTGAGGATGCCTACTCTAAGGTAACAATGTGCTAATAAATTGTAAAAAAAAAAAAAAAAAACCAAAAAGACAAAGATGATGTGTATTATAAGTAGCACAACAGCCATAGAGTCCAAGAAAATCATAGAATATTCTGGAATGTTGTCAAAGAGTAGGAAAAGTTAGGAAAGATTTCAAGGACAAAAGTTTGTTTGAGTGAGATGCCAAAAGAAAGAAGGTTTACCCAGGCAAAAAGAAAGAATGGATTTTTTCATCCTAACCAGTATAGGCTTATGGACATTCATTTCCATCTTCATGTACCATTTTGTGAGCAACATAAAAGAAAAACAAGACATGGAGAGTGGGGCAAAAGCTAGGTAATGCTAAATACTGGACTTCCCCCAGGCTGAGCTACAGAGCAGGAATGATGCATGGGGGATCCTGAGCTAGTCATGGTTTGAAGAGAAACATGCTAGAACAACAATAGCAACCCAGGAAGATTAGTCAGCTAACTACTCGAGGAAAGGCTTTGAGAGGGAGAAGACCTGTCACACCAGGAGCCCTCGTTCCAACTGAGAACTGGAATGTTTCAAGATGAAAGGAAGTCTCTGTAAAGGCTTAAATGGAGGGATGCTCCTTTGAAGGGATGTCTTTAAGGATTTGAAGCTGCCTTCTGTCTTCCCACAGATCACAAGTGTGTAGTGGAGGAGCTGATCGTGGAGGACAAGTAGAGAGGTTAAGTTGTATTTCAACATGTCCAGTGTCTGGCAGGACATGGTGGAAAACATTTAACACCAGGCTTCTGAGAGCAGACAAAGACAGGGAACTCCTATTTTTAACACACATCAACTTCAATGCCTCAAATACTCAGTGTGGCAAGTTTGATCTACCACTAGTCTTTAGAAAATAGAGTCGAAAAAAAATTTGGCCCATTGGCTGTTGAGAGCCAGCATAATCCTGCTCAGGATCACCAGTGCACTCAGGCAAAATGTTTAACAGCCACCGGAGGAGAGAAGGGTTGGGTCAGTCTCTTTCTTCCTTACTACTCAGGAAATGCTGTGTCATTCTTTGCAACACACTCAGCACCATGACAGCAGGCAGACTGGAGTTTCCCTACTGATGTGGTCTCAACTTCAGCTCTAAGCATAAACCCGTTCTCATTCTCTCTATAAACAACCATATTAAAAAAAAAACATAAAAATAAGTGCTGACAGAAACCAATGAGTTTACAGTACTTTTATTTCTCATAATGTCTTGGAATGATTCTCCTTTAAGATTTATTATTGTTTTCCCTACCATGAAATAGTAGCTAAGTGCTTTTTTGCTAAATCAATTTAAAGCTTGCTTCGTTTCAGTGCTACAGTTGCAAGTACCTGTGGGCTGCTTACTGCCTGATACTGCCTCAAAATGATGCTGTTCAGTCAATCATAGGGTTCAGTTCATCTCTTTGTTCTTTGTAAAGAAACTTAAGAACGAGCCAAAAACAAACAAACAAACAAAAAACACCACCTCCCTCCTTCCAGGCATATAAAAGCCTAACAATATAATTAAACTATATCAGGGTAGTGATACTGAGGTGGCTGAGAAATATGTGGAATACAGCATGTCAGAAGCTAAGAAAAGCAAACAGTTCAACATCCCACTCTGGAGAAGAAGGAGGAAGAAATGAAGAAGAAACAGAATTTGAAGAGCAGTAATTTTTCACATGTACATCCCCAGCACAGACCTCATCCTGTGCCTTCCTGGGGCAAAGAAGCCAGTTTCAGGCAAACACTTTTTACAATGATGCTTAGGAGTACAAGAAAATGCCTTTGTTCCTCCATAGCAGTCAAATGTTCTTTCACATGTACGAAGCAATGTATAATACCTCTCTAATCAAGACTTTCCAAAATATTGCATCACATTTAAAATACAATTTTACCAAGCTCTCCCACAGTGTACAGCCACCAGATGGGCTGAGAAGGTCCTGCCCTTTAGCTTCCTGTAATTTTAACAGCCCCAACTTTCCAACCACCCCGGCCTTCACCCAAGATATGCCAAGTTCACTGCTGGCTTTGCCTGGGAAATTTTCTAAGTTAACAGAGGGATGGCTTTACTCCTTCTCAACTCTCAAGCTAGTATGGCCTCTCCAGTGTTACATCCGTGACCACTGGTATCTAAAGAAACTCCTCCACCTCCATCATTCTCTCCATTGGATCTAGTTTCATGTCAGTTCATTGTTGGCTACCTTCTCCAACCATGACATGAACAGTGTCAAGAATCCACAGTGGTGGCTCACTGTGAGCACACAAAACGTGTTCATCAACTACAGATGCACTTTTTTATGAAAAAAAAAATCATAAAAGAATGATCCTGTGGCCACCATTTTGGCATCTGTGGTAGTTTGGATATGCTTGGCCTAGGAAGTGACACTAGTAGGAGGTGTGGCCTTGTTGGAGTAGATATGCCCTTGTTGGAGAAAGTGTGTCACTGTGCAGGTGGACTTTGTGACCCTTCTCCTAGGTGCCTTGAAGCTAGTCCTCTTCTGACTGCTTTCAGATTAAGATGTAGAACTCTTGGCTCCTTCAGCACCATGCCTAGATGCTGCCATGCTTCTTGCCATAAACCTCTGAACTTGTATGCTAGCCCCAATTAAATGTTGCCTTTATAAGAGTTGCCTTGGTCATGGTGTCTTTTCACAGCTATAGAAACCCTAACTAAGACAGCATCCATTGTGTCTAAATAAAGCATCCTGCCACCATGGTGCCACAATAAGAAGTATAAAAGATCATTCAAACGCATGTTTGAGGGTCCTTCCTAGGAATGGGCAGGCAGTGAAACATTACTGAGAGAATTAGTCTATTTCTCCCTGTGGTTCTACAGCTATGTGCCCTCAGGAAGTCTAGCAGTTGGGTGAGGTCAACCTATGCTTGAATTTTCTTTAGTTGCTTATTGATCAACTAGCATTTCCCATTTCCTAAGAATATACTATGTAGCAGTATTATGCTCAGATCTGATGTTATAATGGTGGGAATTCAAAATCTTCTTAAAAGATTAAGCCAGAGAAATGGTTACAAGGAGAATGTTGCTGCCATTTGATGTGTGTTGAAGTAGAGACATGAAAACAGTATTATGGGAACACCAAGACGGAGAATGATCAACAGAAGTAACAATATGGACTGTTAGTTTGACCTCATTGATGGGCCAATCATCAACAATGAGCATTCCTGAAAGAATCTGAAAAATAAACAAAGACAGGGAGCATATCAGAGCGAACAGCCTATACCAAGCTATTAAACTCTGAAGATAGAAATAACAGGAAGCTCTTAATTTAGGGGATTATAATTCATCTTACAGAACACAAATGGTTGCATATAGTGAGGAGGAATTGAAGTTTTATCAAAATATAAAAAAAAAGTAGTAAAGACAAGAGGAATAAATGCTAACCATAAGTACAAGATTTAAAATATTAGATAAAATGTAATCAAATAGAATCCAGCACCATATTACAAAACTCATAGCATGACCAAGCAGTATTTCTTTTAGAAATGTAACTATGGATTCAAATATTTAAAGAACAAAATTTTTACATTAATAGGTTGAAATGCTATGGCACACTCATGTTAACGGATAATATTCTATAGTAAATTTAGTATTAATATTTAATTTAAGGCTTGTCGAAACATAACAGAACTGAAACAAAAATGTTTATTTAGTACTGTGAATATCTTGCCTCAGAATAACAGTTGAGGTGAAATGACAATGCCATGCCAGTAAGTTCAAAGCTACCAGCATCAGTATTATTAAAATTACAGCTTCTAAAACTGAGCTCCCCAAACCCTAAAAATAATTGTCATAAACTTTCAAAATTAAAGCTCATAATTTCACTAGTTTACAAATTACATGTATTCAAAACTGAGAAACTTCAGAGGAGCAGGGGAAAGAAGCAGCTTTAAAAATAGTTTTCCCAAAGACCAACAATACTTGAATAGGAGTCAAAGTTTCGAGAGAAGTCACAAAACAAGCACTCAGTGCAACATGAAACACACTTTAGAAATACAGAATCAAGCAAATGATAGAGTTTGCTTCTGTAGATGGAGTACTTTCTTCTGGATAAAATATGTATTTGGTTTTGTATTTTTTAAAGTTTCATATTATGAAAATATTACTAACATGAATTTGCAATTAATACATAATTACACCATATCCCTTTTCCTTTCCCCTCTCCTACCACTTTCACATGCTCAGCGCCCTCTCTTGCTTCCTTTAAAATTCATGGCTTCTTTTCTCTTAAATGGTACAATTGTTAATTCATTGCTGTATAAAAATGCTTTAAAAACCCCTTGTCTGTATACTGGGGTGGGGGGTGGGGGTTTCTACAAGCCCATCAAGGGAGGGTGACACACCTGGGAAGAAGGCTACACTTCATGATGGGTAGCAATGAAAAGATACTGAGGTTACACCAAGGCCATGGTGATTGCTGATACAGGTAAAGAAAGGGGTATTAGGTGCATCGGAGAGCTTATGTAAGAAGGTTCAGAAACTGATGGAATATTGGAGTATGAGAGTTATGGGTTTACTCAGAAAAATTCTTGCTGCATTCTTTCTATGTGCTAGCACTAAATTAGATGCTAGGCACCACAGATAATTAAATGAGACGATGCATTAATTTAGCAGCCTCCTAGGAAACAGGAGAGATTAAAAGATGTGGTTTCAAATACAAGAAGTGATTTTAAGTACAAACAAACCAAAACATCAACATGAATTCTAATTAGCTGGAAATGGTTAAGAAATGCTTTCTAGTGAAAGAATAAGACACAAGAGAATCCGAATGTGTTTAATTAATGAAGATGGGTGTAGACCTGCAGAGAAAGGGGGAGGAAGTAAAGCCATCTTCAAATCTGGCTCAGGCTAATCAAACATATTGGAACCAGAACACAATTAACAGGTAACTGGAGAAGCAAGAGGGACTTGGCAGTCACCTGCACTGCTCTCAGCTGTGGATATAGAATCACCAGGGAGATTCAAACAATGCTGATACCCAGGCTGCAGTCTGTAGAGATACTTATTCATTCTTTCTGGTGTGGCTAGCTAAGGTATCAGGAAATTCCCACTGTACTCCACTGCAAGTGCTGGCCAGGACCATCCCCAGGCACTGATCCTCAGCAGAGGGACCCTGAGCCCCAGTACTGATTCTTTCTCCAGCCAAACTCAGATAATAAGCTCCTAATCCAAACTAAACCTAAAGATGCCGATTCCTCATTTGAATCCTTGTCCATAGTCAACTCAGTCCTTCAGAATAAAGAAGCAAATTCCTAAGGTTCTTTACAACGAAGTAACTTTCCAATCTGGAATTATTTTCTCCTACTTCTGGATAAGTATAATTTAGGGGGGTCCCATCCAGAACATGTTCTCTCTAAATTTACATCAAAATAATTTACATTATAATTACTCTTGTAATTTTGCGCCTCCATAATATTTGAAAACAGTATGTCAAACTGAAGAGTGTAATAGTCCACTATGAAGAGTTTCTATGAAATTCAGTCAGAACATTACATGTTCCTCCCAGCTTTTACAAAAAAAAATCAGGTAAATGCTAAGACATGATTGTATTTCAGACTTTAGATGAAAACCATCCTGATGTAAATATCATAAGCTTAAGGGGGAAATGAACAACTCCGTCATTATTGAAAGCATCGTGGGCTTGGGGAGAACTGTACTAGTTCCCCTCAAAGCTTTTTATTTGCAATTATCCTACAATCGAAGATCACAGGAGAGGCAAAATTCTTGCATGGGGAAGTTATAACTAAGGGAGCTAACAGACCACAGGAGGTTTCATGTTAGTGATAATTTCTCTCTAACAAAAGCATTCTCCATTTCGCCTGGCTCTGCTCTAAAGGACTGGATTATGTACAGGAAATTTTACTAAGGGCTAAGGCCCCAGCTAGAAGCTGACGTCAGAACGATGCTTCCTCAATTCAAAACACACAGCCTTGGCCTTATCTGGAATTGTCAAATCATGCTGTTTTGACAGGATCTCAACAGATTTGAATGTACATAGGAATTTAAGGGGCAATATTCTGTGTCTGAATTACTTAAATATGGTCCATGTAACTGTAGCAAGTGACCACACCCAAAAATAAAAGAAAAGCACATTACTGGGCATAATTGCAGCTACTAAAATAGAATCCTGAAAGAGAGAGCTCGGGCCCAGGTATCAGCATCTTGCCAAAATTTCCATGGAATTCTGTACACAAGCATGTTTAAGAGGCAGTAGCGTCATGGTTCCATCCCACCCCACATCCAGAACCTCAGCCTCAGAAATCATACAAAATATGATTCCAGAGCACATGCTAACCCACTAAGACAGAAGGAAAGAGAGCAGATCTCTATTCCTGCTTCTTACTACCTCACCTGTTTTTAAACTTTTGTGTTTTATGATGTTTAATGTGCCAGTATCAAAATATATTTGTAGCTACATGCATGTATATATTATGTTATTTAATTAAATGTATTTTATATTTTTAATTAAATATATTCAATATTTATATATTAAATATAAATGATTTTCACACAGGAGAATGAACATTTAAAGATATTCAGAAGCTAATTATTGAAATATGTTCAATATTTAGATATTAAATATAAATAATTTTTCCACACAGGAGAACGAACATTTAAAGATATTCAGAGGCTGATTATTGGCCCTCAAACACATGCTGAATCCTAAATGTATATAGAAATCAGCTCAGTGAGATGCCACAGATGATTCTAATTAATAGTATAAGGGAATTATAACTTTCCTATTTATAAATTAAAATGAAAACTATATCCAAAGTTATCATCATAAAGTCTTCTACATTCATCTACTGGTAATTTATCAAGCCACCTCTATAACCCATTACTTGATGTTTATGGAATAGTGTATTCCTGGCACTGGGAATAAACAGACATGGTTCTACCCTACATTACTCCCAAACCAGATCAACCATCGAAGAAGTCAAGTCATCAACAGGGACAAGACAAAGACTGGTTTTGGAGAACAGTGCATTAAGAATTCTTAGCAGGTGCATGAATGTGGTCTACAAACAAAGATGAACTTCAAAAATGGATAATCTTCCCATAGGTCATAGTATAAGAAAAGGGAAGGGAAATTCGGGACTATATATGGGTCATGCAACAGCATATACTGCTGTTCATCTATGCCATAACTAGAGGCCATCTGTAATAAATAAAAATGAATATTGGGTTCTAATGCCTTAAAAATATTAGAGTTGCACTGATTTTTACAGAGCACAATTTATACTTTTACTGTCTGTCTGTTTCTTTTTATTCTTCCTCCTCTTCTTCCCCCTCATTTGTTTGTTTGTTTTTCAAAAAGGGTTTCTTGGTCTAGCCTTGGCTGTCCTGCAACTCACTCTGTAGTCAGGCTCACCTTCAACTCAGAGATCCACCTGGCTCTGCCTCCCAAGTGTTGGTATAAAGTGTATTTTCCACCAACTCCTGGCTTCTTTTTTCAATTAGCTTTCCCATCTGTGTTCCCAATAAGATGTCTATAGAGTACTTACAGAGTAATGAGTGGCATCTAGTGTCCATCTCTACAACTGACCAATGATGTTGTTCTGTCTAGTTTTTCATATATTCATGCTGAAGTAGTTTTACGCAAGATACATTTGCACTCCTCATGATCTACTGTGTCACTCATGAACCTCTTTTCAATCCAGCATCTACTATGCAAGGACAAGGAAGTGGGGTGCTGAGCAGGTAGGTGGAGTTTTAGTCCCATGGAGCGAAGAGGAGACCAGAGAACAGTCATCAAGAGGAGACCAGAGAACAGTC
>NW_021604598.1:4353846-4388624 GCF_004785775.1 Grammomys surdaster | reverse complement strand
AAGAGGAGACCAGAGAACAGTCATCAAGAGGAGACCAGAGAACAGTCATCAAGAGGAGACCAGAGAAGTCATGAAGAAAGAAGAGTATGCATGGCGAAGGAGTCTGGCAGGATGAACAACTTTTGAATACCCATCCTAATGTAAAGTATACAGAGAAGAGGACCAAATCTGTTAGGAATCCAGAGAGGGTCCTTTGTGGAACATTTGCTGTATCCTTTTCAGCTTTGCTATTTTCTTCTGTGAGAAGACACCTAGCCTAGCACAGGCTGAATAGACAACCAAAATCATTTGATCAACTTTAAAAAGTTCCTCCACATATTTACAGTTTTAGAATTTGATACACAACTACAATGTCTTTTGATAATACTCAAATTACTTCCTCCTCTAACTTCCACAGGGTCCTCTCCCTTTCTTCTCAAAGAAGGAGAGACCTTGCATGGATATCAGCCTGCATATCAAATTGTAATAGAATTAGGAGCATCTTTGCCTATGAGCCTAGCCAAGGCAGCCCAGTTAGGGGAAAGGGATCCAAAGGCAGGCAACAGAGCCAGAGACACTCTCTGTTCCAGTTGTTATGGATCTCACATGAGGACAAAGGTGCACATCTGTTACATATATCTAGGGTGCTTAGGTCCATCCCAAATATGTCCTTTGATTAGCAGTTCAGTTTCTGTGAGCACCTATGGGCCTGATCTAGAATTTCAAAAGAATAAAAATATCAGAAGTATAACAAATATCTTTGGCCTTTCCTACTCTATTTTTATTCTCTTCTTCAAAGAAAATTATTATCTCTGATTTATAATAAATTTAATTACTAAAAAGTACAGTAAAATTTATGCTATATAATTATACATTTATATACACATGTTAAATAAATAGAAATGTAATTTAGACAAAGGCAATGTATTAAAGTATTACAGCTTATTATTTACCAGTAGGTAATCATTAATAGAATAACATTATATAATTTTATTACATACAATTGTTGTAGCTACAAATTATATGATATACTTTCATTTTAAATTTATGTGAATTACATTGTTTTATATGTGACCTATAAATTATGTGAATTATATTGTAACTTATATAACCTTAAAATTATGATTTGATTTAAAAAATATATTTGGACAACATGTGTAAAAGTATAATGGATAAAATTAAGAATATTCTTACTAAAGCCTGTTGTAACCCTCAAAAAAAAAGTCGATCATTAGTTTTCTAAATTAGTGTTTTAGGTGAGCACATAAGGTGAGCATGGCATATTCACACACTCTTTGTACTCACTCCCTTGTGTTCCCCCTTCTGTATCCTCCATCACCTGCCGAAGTCTCGAGGTCTCGCTGTCCTTTACCCTCACACAGTCCTCCCCTTGCCTTCCTACTTCATGTATTCATCAGCCTTCCTTTTTCTTATACAATATTAGGTCTTTCGAGGATGAACATACAATGCCGCTGGTCCGTTCACTTTGAACAGTGTCTATGTCTTTTTAAGTTACTTATCACAGACAATACAGCACCTCTGACTCATAGCTACTATTTAAAATATTTCAAGTACTCACACGTGGTTATGGAGATTATTTTGCTATTTCTTGTAGTCTCCATGTAATTTGAATGATTTTTTTAAATAAATTGAAATAAAAATTATCAGGGAAGGACAATGCTGGAGTATTTTATTAGCAACTGTGTTTAATAGAACTTTTTACCTTAAATTTTATTTTTCCAATATGAGTGCAATAACTTTCCTGGTTATCTATTACATACCTTTATTTTTCAAATTCTGTGTACAATTTCCATTAGTTGTTCCTCTGGAAAACTTCATCTACAACTTCATTTTTAAAAGCTGAATTTGAGACTGTTCATTTCTAAAACCAATCCCAGTCCACTTAGAACTTTTCAAGGCATCACTGTATTAGATTTTTGTCTTCTATCCTTTTGTGCTTTCTATAAAAGATTTTATCTTTTCTTATTCCACTTTCCACTTTCCATTTCCCATAGAAAAAAAAATGTGCCTGCTATCTGATCTCCAGGCCCAGTTAGGAAGGGTCAGATATGTTTGCACATGAAGATGTTCCCTGAATGGTTAAAATGGTTTGATTAAATACTTAGAATCGGTAAGGCTGGATAGCACAGTAACAAAATCTTGCTAAGAGTAAAGAGGAAATATGAAATTCTATGGACGCTAAACATAATATGATTCCAACTATATAACACCCAATGAATGGTCTTTGATTTAAAGATGTTCACCCCTTCTGTTTCCTCTGAGCTACAGTATCATCCTCTTCTGTGGGCATCCTGAGGCTGACCTGGCATACACTGAACATTAGACTTAGCCTATGTAGCACATCACTTACTCATTTCAGCCTCAGCCCTCCCATCAGATGCATCACCCAATAAGTCTCCTTGAACTCTCTACACCCCACTCAGGGTTCTCCAACAGGGTACATGTGGATATCCTACTGTACATACAGGGCAATGGGCTATTTTATGGAGTTTGCCCTCAAGATTCTAGAGGCTGACAATTCTCACATTTACAGGGTGACCCAGCAGGCTGGAGATCCAGGAAAGAGATGTGCAAAGGCAGGCTGCTGTCATGATTCCCTCTGGTTTGACAGAGGTCAGTCCTCATTACAGGGGCTAACTGCTTTCCTGAAAGTCCACTCATTTTCATGTTAACTTAACTTTAAAATGTGCCTGCATAGACACACCGAGGAAGACATTTATTAAATACGGGTACTGTTCCTTAGCTAAAACTGACGGCTAACATGAGTCATCATTCTTACCTTGTTCATGATGCTTGTTCATCCACTTGTCCAAGCAGTGGGTTTTTACTGAATATCAAACACATCTTCCCATTTACCCAAGATAATGACTTCTCCTCCCCTAAAAGCAATAGATCTTAGGTCAACTGGCCTCCTCTTTACCTACCAGAAATCTGCTCTGAAAATGGCCTTCCCTTTCAAGCAAGGAAAGCCCCTGTGGGGAAAAGTTTAGCAGGAACAGTATGGAGCAACAGATAGTGAGATGGCTTCTTTTAAATCACCCTCCAACACTCTAGGTTTTACTTTGTAATGAAATGGAATAAATGAATTCAAGGAATCACTAAGAAAATGGAAACAGGAAATCCATCACAAAGGGCTGGATGCAAGGTAGAAACTCAGTTCTCAGGGATTTTCAGAGGTTTATGCTTAAGTCTTTAACACAAGAAATAAACGCTATGGAAAATGCTTTCTCCTCCCCAGGAGGCCTGCACTTATTGCATTAGCAGAGTGTCTTTTGTTGGCCTTTCTGCCTCCTCCCTGCTGCCAAATTGGCAGTATCTCCTCTATCCCAACCTTCTGTTTCTGGGTGAAAAATGATTTTTGAAGTAAGTTTGGCGTATGCTATGCAAAGGCTTCTCAGAGACTTACAGCTTCCAGGGTATTAAATAACAGCTGGCAAAAACGAAAATACTAGTAGTAAACAAAGCAATAACAGTGCTTCAGAACATCTTTCTTCCAGTTATCATAAAGATCCTGGGCTTGGGAGGACTGTTACTGTCTCTCTTTAGAGAAACTGCCTACAGAGAGTGATTATCAAACATAACAGTTCATTTGGTTGTTTCTTATTACAGGTGACTTTTGATCTATTAGGGCCTGCGGTAAGACAAAGCCTCTTAATCTGTTCTTCTGGGGACCTGAGGTCGGTGCTTCTGACTGTTCTGGGCACCCTAATGCAAGTATCAGCTAAGCTTTGTTTGACTCATATGGTCTCAGATCCAATGGCTTGGACAACGGAGATGGAGATAGCAAAACTTGGTCTTCAGAGTTGTGGAAATTTCTGAGATAACGTCCCGTTTACGAGTGAGGTAATTTGACTGCTACTACAACTAAGGATCTGACACTTCACTGACTTATAAATAACTTCAAAGACCTAAAAGAAGATATAATTTGAAGTGTCCATTTAATATTAAATAATAGTTTTTGATTTATTACTGAGTAGTGGCTTAAGAATTTTCCAACTCATTTTTGAGAGTTCACTGCTGACTACTGGCCAACATGATCTCTGTTATGATGAGTTTTGTCATATATTGTTTTTGAAAATGTACTCAGGAATTTTATAATTCAGTACATCTAAAGCATGAGGCATTCTGGGATGTGAGGGGAATCAGCATCCTGAGCTCTGAAGTGTGGGCCCCTCACAGATCCATTTCACAAGGCTGCTGGTTATTTTCTCATAAACACATGATTCATTAAGTTCATTGCATAAGAAAAGGAAAAATCAAAGTTAAAAATCATATCACATTTTAGAAAGCATTATCCTGCTACCATTACCAGAAAGAAGAAAGCCACAGTCAGCCAGCTGGCCCCTGTCCAAGCAGCCATCCAGTGCCTGACTGCATGCTGCCAGTGTATGCCACTAGGCTGTAGGATTCTGGTTGGTAGAAAGATGAGAAGGGTCTTGCCCACTTACATCCTATTTAATTTTCACCTCACCCTTGGTACCAGTGCTAAAGAGCATTCACTACTCTTTAATATCAGAACATTAAAAGATGTTTGACATCATTATTCACAAAGCAAATGTGACCATCTCATGCTCATTACAGAGACTGAAAAAAAGTCAGATATTAGCAACTGTTAACAAATCATGTAGGCAGAAATGAACCCTCCTGGACTGCTAGTGGAAATGCAAATGGTAGCCATTTTGGAAAGCATTTTAAAAGTTCCTTGAATGACTAATCATGTAACCCACCATAAAGCCTAAAGAATTAAAAACAGATGTTTAAACAAATACATGTACCTAACCCTTCATATCATTGCTATTTATAATTGCCAGAAGATGAAAACAGCCTGGCTAATCAACAAAGAAAATGTGTTATATTCACATGGTAGAATATTATTTGACTGTTTTAATAAAAATGAAATACCAACATGTACTTTAAAAGTGGATGAACCTCTCTCCCCAACCCCCAACCAATGGGCAGACAACTTGTTGGTGGTGGTGTTCTTATATCAGTCATGGGCAGAGCAGATGGCAGCCCTTTGTTTACCCTAACTTGATGTCTAGCTGGGTAGCCCAAGCTGTCTTATGCCTAAGACTCATAAAGACTCATCAAATAAAATCAAATCCAGGCATCATAAGAAGAGGAAGACAGACAAAAACGTGTGAACCACCATGCCACATAGACCTGCACTTCAACACATGGTACAGGTGAGCCATAGATACCTTTTTGCCACTACAATAGGCATGGATGGAGGATATTGTCCAGGGGCCCTCCAGCTGTGTGGCCACCTGCAATGGGAGCCACTACAGTGTGCTAATATGTGCTCATCAGATGAGGGAGAAAGAGAAGAGGAACAGCTTGAGCATTATGAAGAGAGATAGAATTGGAGATCAAGGTGGAGAGGAGTAGCCTGTTATGAGTGGCCAGCCCCACCACCAGAGGCCATGATGAGGCCACTAGTGTCCATGTCTAAGGCTATGTCTAAGCAGTAGCAGGAGTTGGTGTGCCCATGTCTCATATTATCACTAGACAACACAGGGATGTCCCTGGCTGTGGTAGCTGCCACAGAGGCTGTGCATAACTGATTCCACCCCCTCACTGGATGTGGCATTCTAGAAAGCTGGCTTCATCTCTCTCATGGCTGGCAGCACTCAGGTGTCAGCCATGTGCCTTGCTCAGGCTCAGTGGAGCTGGTTTGGGTGGCAGAGAAGTGGGAGGAGTTAGTCCTAAGGACATGACTGTGGAAGAACTAACCTTGACTCTAGTCTGTGATGGGGTGGCAAAGGCACAGAAGTAATATCCCTTGCCACTTTGGCAGTCAGGAAAGCTGCCCACAGGGTCATGAGCTTGGGAGAGCTGACCCTACTCTTCACCAGCTGCAGCATTCCAAAGAGCAGGCCCTGCACCTTGCCTGGACAACACAGCAGAGCTGACCTTGGTGACGAGAGGGGACATGAATGATACAGTTCCAAGAGGGAGAGCATGGAAGAGCTGTCCCCACCACTAGTCTACCATCTGGTAGTATGGGTACAGAGGTGATGATTTGCAACCCTTTCCCCTTGCCACTTGTGGCAGTCAGGAAAGTTGGTACCAGGGTCATGAGAGCAGGAGATCTGTCCCTTTCCCTTGCTTGCTAGCTGCCGCATTTGGGAGGTCAATTGGGCCTTGCACCTTGCCTGGGCAGCAGAATAGTGCTGGCCCTGGTACAGGGGAAGCAGGTGAGCCAGCACCAGGACAGAGTAAGAAAGAACTGGCCCCACCACTCATCTGCTGTGAGGTGGCATGGGTGCAGTAATGATGCATTCCACAACTGGCCCCTTACCACTTACAGCAGTTGGGAGAACTGGCATGGGGTCATGCGAAGTGGTGAGTTGGTCCTGCGCCTCTACAGCTGCAGCACTTGAGAAGGCAGGGCCAGAACTGTTAGGAGCCGCGTTCGCCATAGCAACATGGCACCGGTTTCCTGCTTCCTGGTTCTTTTTGCGAGCCTTGCTTGAATGTGCGCCTGCGCTAGGTGCGAAAACCAGTATGCTAATTTGGCGACATCATAAGAGCCAATGAGTGTGTGGCACGTCTCCTAAAGCTCTATATAAGCCACAGGCTTTTGGGGCTTGGGGTCCCTCGCCTCACTACCATCTAAGACAGCTGTAACACTACCATCTAAAAGAGCTGTAACAATAAAACTGCTGTCAGAAGAATCCTGAGCATGGCATTCTCCTTATCGGCGAGGCGGCGCCCCGCACAGAACCTTGCCTGAGCAGCAAAGTACAGCTGGCCCCGACAGAAGGGGGTGCAAGTGAGCCAGCCCCAAGGGAATGTGAACTGGAGAGCTGGCCCAGCTCCACTTGGGAAAGTGGGCTCCTAAAGCTTGACTAGGCAGCACAGTGGAGCTGGCTCTGGAGGCATGGGTACTGGGTAAGCCAGCCCCTAGGGCATGAGAGCAGGGGCGACCTGACCCTGTGTCCTGCTGATAGTGGAATTGGGTGGCTGAACAGTGCTAGAGAGCTTAACTTGGTGGTGTGGATGAAGGAGAGCTGGCCCACTGACCAGCTCAGCTACCACTGAGACCCAGATCCAGGGCTCTGAATTGATTCAAAATTTATATCATCTGTGAAGGGTTGGAATGTGTGAAAGGGTCAGTCTCGCTGTTCCAAAGCTGTGGGCTCTCCATGACACAAGGCAATAATAGGATAATCACGAGAAGGCCCAATGAGGATCCACTATTGATAGTGTCACAGAAGTGAGAGATCTTGAAACAGACCAATGACTCATGACAACAACATTTACAAGTGAGGCACACTACAGCTTCCATGATGAGATGTTTTTTGTTGTTGATGATGGTGGTGGTTTGTTGGTTTGTGTCTTTTATCTTGGGGGGAGGTTGCAAGGGCTAAAGGGGATGGGGAGATGAGCAAGTCTGGGGTGCATGATCTAAAGCTCTCAAACAATCAATAAAAAGGTGTTTTTAAAAGTGGATGAACCTTGAAAATATTATGCTAGATGTAAAGAGCCAGTCGCAAGAAGAATGTATGGATCCCTTGAAGTGAAATGTGAGGAAATGTGAAGTGTATATAGTCAAGAAGTAGTTGTATAGGGTTGGAGGACAGGGTGGCTAAAACATACAAGATTTCTCATTGAGGAAATACATATGTTCTAAAGGGGGTGGTGCTGTTTGCATATATCTGTGGATATAGAAAGGATGTTTGAGCTATAATTTTAAATGGATAATTATATAAATGAAATAGATTTCAACATCATTGTTCAGAGAGGAAAAGAGAGAGAGAGAGAGAGAGAGAGAGAGAGAGAGAGAGAGAGAGAGAGAAGCAAGCAAGCAATGGAATGACTCTTGTCTCAGTACATTGGTGAGTTCCTAAAACATGCAACTGTCAATGTCTCTAAACATTTGCCCTACTTTCTCTGTGAATTATTGTGCTGTGTCACTTGTGCACATGATTATGGTCTTATGCACCTTAAAGATAGATGTATCCCCTTCATCTTTGCTATCCTGAAGTTCCTGATAAACAGCCATTTAACTTGTATCATGTCGAAACTACATAGGATAATGTTTTTTAAAAAGGTAGTGACTTACCAATCACCTTTGCCACTTTCCACACTCTGAGTTGTGACTGATTACCCTTACCTCCTGCACTATCTTCAGCTCTTACCTGGTCTCCTTTCAGCTCTGAACTATACACTCTGCCCTTCTACTCTGGGGCTTTTGCGTGATCATTCTCCTGAACAACCCTCCACTCATGGCTTGTCTTCCCACATCTTCACCTCAGAACACTGTCCCTGTGGTCTAGGATAATACAGGCCTTGCACTAAGGGACCTCATAACTCCTCCCACCTTGTATAATTAAAGTATGATCCCCGACCCTGTACCATAAAGTCAGTGAGGACAGCAAGCCTGCTGCTTTTTTTTTTGATGTGTACTGGCATGCGCAACTCATAGTACAGGTCTTTAGTACTTAATAAGTGCAAAGTAAATTCTTCTGAATGAATGAATCAATGAATTGAGTTACTAGTGGCCAATAAATAAGACAAAAATGCACAAGAACCTCAGTGCTAACATGAGTAATACCTCATACGCCAACAATGTGTGAATTAAATTTGAAGAGCAGAAATTGAAGTCCAGTGAGAATACTTGGCTGACTGGACTCCAGCAGAGTCTGAGAGCTAAATTCCTGGAGCCTGCAGTAGGCCAAGCTGGAGGTAAGCTCTTGGGATCCTGGAAAGCATACCCAGATGGTGCCGCCTGTGGTAGAGATTAGAAGATGATGGTATAAAGCACAGCCACATGAAGACAGCTGCCTAAAAATGGAAACCCAGCTTATTATGCAGGGAGTGTCTAGATTAAAAGCAGAAAGCCAATAAAATGCCAATCGTGTCAATAAATGCTGTCAGAAACAGAGATGGTGGTACCCGCACATATTCATAGAAAGAGCCACACCAAAACAAAACATTGTAGAAAGGATCTAGAGGAAACTAAAAAGAGGCAGTATAATAGAAGAGATGGTGTCATCAGCCAGACTACTGTCCCAGAACAGAGTCTAAGACAAGCAGGAGCCTGTCATAGAAAACATGCTTATGATCACATGCTATGCCTCACAGATACACCTGGATTAACACAGGACTCGTTAAACCAAGCTTATCATTTGGTTTGTAAAACAACATATGCAAAGCATTTAGTATACTTACAGAGCACATGAGAACTTAACATATGTTAATTTTGAAATAATTATTATTGCTGTTAAGTCCATAGCTTTATGCTTCATCATACTGTACTGTTTATTCCAAAACCATATAAACAACACGAGCTTGTATGTCCTTGAGAGTATTCTAAGCAACCGAGTAAAATACACGCTGATCAAAATACATTCCAGATGGATTAAAAATGTAAAATGAGGTAAATGAAACCATAAAAGTAGTTGGAAAATATGTATATTTTTATATACATAATGCATGTAAGCCCTGTATAAGCATAAATGCAAAAGAAAAGCCATAAACCACAAAGAAAAAAGTAGATATATTTGACAACCCAAAAAAGTAACACTTTGCATGTGATAATAGCTACTGCAACCAGAGAAGCAAATGGCCAAGGGGAAAATGACAGCTAACTGCAAACAGGCAAATGGTTCACATTTCCAAAAATCCCTTACAAACATGAAGAAAAGAGAAGGTCTATACCATCAATAGAAACTTCTTTTTTAATGAGCATGACATCTTTGACCTTTAAGTCAAAGTATGCTGAGGCAGGAGGATTATAATAAATTCAAGAATGGCCTGGGTTGCAGTAAGTATTAAGTTCTTCCAACTTAGAGAGTGAGATCGTGTCTCAATAAAACAAAACAAATAAATCAAGACTTTAAAAAATTACTTTCATTGTTTTGAATTTCTTTTAGACTTTTTATTACCTGTTCAATGAAAATGTTCTAATGAGCCTACTTACTCACATGTTGATAGTTAAAGTATAACATTGGCAATTAGTTTGATCTTTCTGGGGACCATATGTTTAATATTATAAATGTGTGAGCATACACATACACTCCATGAATTTCTCTAGGATAATTTTTCAGAAGCTGCTATATCTAATGGTATGTAGATTTTAAATATGCATTTTTAGGATAGGGCTATTTATATAGTTTACTGTATTCGTATCTACAAAATATATTTAAATGGCATGCAAAGCTGCCTGGTGGTGGTGAAAACCTTTAATCCTAGCACTTGGGAGGCAGAGGCAGGAGGATCTCTGTAAGTTCGAGGTCAGCCTGGTCTACAGAGGAAGTTCCAGGATCAGCCAGAGCTACACAGAGAAACCTTGTCTTGAAAAAACAAAACAATAAATGGCATGCAAAATTTAAATATCTCTAAAAATGTATTTTTCTATATTGTACTTTATAGCTCTCAAGCCTTAAGTATTCATGTGCTATGTGTGACTTAGAAGTTATCTTCTGAAAAATTATCCTAAAATGAGAATTAACCTCTCTGAAAGGTTCCTTGAAATAATACTTAGAATCATCATAGAATATCTAAAAGTTAAATGTTAGGAAAATGCTAAAAACATAGCATCTGTATTCATATCAACAATTAATATTTGCAGATCATGTTGGACACATAACATATTCTATACAGGTATTTACCAAGTGAAATAAAAATAAAGTACTACAGATATCTAAAATAATACTACAAAGATAGGCTATGGAGAATAGGTACAGGCTAATCTGACTGATGTAAAACAAGAGCGTATATGTAGCCACATCCGTGCACGTCTCCAAATAGTAAAATCCAATTATCATGGTGTGGTGGTGTTTGTTTTTTCTATCGTCCATATTTCCTAAATTTTATAGCATTCAAAATACATTTCAAAACATATTGAGCTTGCATTTTAATTTACTAAAAGGGAAAAAATTTACTAATTCTACATAACTCTCCTAAAAGTTTAAACCTAAAAAGAACACAAAGGTTTCCATAAATCCTATGACAACAGCTATGTCCACTCTTGAGTCATTGCTTATATAACTCAAGAATTCTTCTGTTCTGTTCATTTCAGACCTAACAGCAGTTCCCACAGACCATAATTTTATCATAACTTATTTTTGCTTTATGGGTCTAAAAAAGGCTTTTAGCACATGAAATTCACACAGATTACCAAGGAAATATTTATCAACTTCCTATGATACTCGATGAGATCCAACCCAAACTCTTGAATCCAGGCTTACTCCACCTTGTTACCGTCCAACAAGACTTATTTTCCATAGACCACCCAACTGTCTCCAAATGACTGTAACATTCATATTGTGGTCAGTCAACAAAGGCTTTACAACCCAACTGGATAAGAACAAAACACATCTGATTGATTGTGCAGACAAACCATATCCACAGAGGGGGAACTGGGGACACATTAGATTGAACTAGAAGAGTTGATTCAGGGCCATGGAGAAGCACAGCCTTGGATCAGACTCACCAGGAGAAAACCTCCACTAACAGCCCAGGACAGAAAAACAGTCTCTGAGTTCCCATTTGAAATTCTATGAAACAGCGGGAGATTCCATAAAAGCTGTAAAGAAATAATAGAAAGCTGTCTCTCTACAGTGGTTTTTCCCAACAGGTTGTTAACAGGACTAAGTCCCTGAAACTGATTTCAGCATCAGTCTTTCTTGTGGAAATCCCAGGATCCACTGCTCTGCCTATAAAGACAAAAAGATCTGAAAGAAAACCATGCAAGCAGTAGACCCTTTTCTCATTCCATGGGGCCTGTAAAGTTTCTTCCACACCTTAACCTGGAGCTCTACACAGCTCTTGACACCCTGTTGGATATCAGTTATCCCAGACCTAATTCTTTACACTTGTTGCCACCTTATTCAGTTTGGCTGCATTTTCCACTCAAATTGTTACTTTCTAAATTGTTAAACAATCCCATCTGGGTCAGAAAGACTCCTTTGGGGGGTTGGAACCAGTACTTTCAGTCCCCATAGGAAACCTTTCCTGACTCAGCTCATCCTGGATCTCCAAGTGACCGAAGTCCATTTGTACAAATGTCCAAACATCACAGGAACACGCAGTCTATAAAGTCAGAAAGCACGTAGCGCAGCGATGGGGAAAGTGACAAACGCTGCTTCTGTGTTTCCAGATCGGCTGGCCAGATGTTGTTCTCATCATTGTGACCATTCCTGAAGGCTCTGGAGGCTTTGCAATCTGGCTCTCACCCTCCAAACCTCCATGCTCCACTAACTGACCAAACAGGAAGCTAACACTGACCTTCCTATCCACTGTCCTCCTCTCCCTCCTGGTGGGTACCCTTGCACCTGGGCAAGCAGGGCCGGAAGGAAAACACAACAGAGTGGCTACTGTAGTGTGTTGACCAGGGATGAACAATCTTAAGTAATACATCCTTTGTACTTAAAGGGCCAGGTGTCCTTTGACTATGAAGTGACCAAAGATAATAAAAAGGCAAACTCTAGTGCAGAGCCAATGGATGTGTAGCCAGTGAGTCTATTCCACACACAAGCCAACAGAGCCCAGGGCCAGAGTTCAAATTCAGGCCAAGCTTCAAATCATAGGAAGTATGAACCCATCTGGAGAGCTCCTAGGGTGGCCAAAGGTTTTCCTTGGATGGCATTTGCCACTACCTCTCTTCAAGGAAGGGTAACTGTCAGCAAAAGTCTGCAGAATGTTAAAAAGCCAGGGAAAGCAGACTCTTCTCAGGGGAAAGACATTTGCAAGGACAAAAATGAAATTGAGCAACTGGAAAAGTATGAACCTAGTCTTATTGGCAAAAGTCAAGTGTGTGAGATTCAGAGAAATCTTTTAAGTAGTAACATGCTTGGAATCATTAGATTAAGTAAAATGAATTTGTAAAACTAGGTTGGCAGTAGACATCTTTTTTTTTTTTTTTGACAGATAGAAACTATGGAAGTCAGAAAATTCTTCTCATCAAGACTCCAGCTAAAGGTTAAAGACAAGACAAAAGGGAAATTTAAAATTGTGCAGTAGTCAGTGATCAGGGAGTCAATACCAAGCGCATTTTACTACGATACATTGAGGTTTCACACAACATATGATGTTTTCAAACATTCCTTCAGACAAGTAGGTCCCCTGCAAGCTTAGTGACCAAGAGGTGACACTCAAGAACATGAACATAAAAACAGAACTATAAAGGAGTCAGCTCAGGAGCTCAGGAGCTCAGGAGCTCCTGGGATAAGATAACTTCCACTTGGGGAATGATTCTTGACGGTGTCTCCCACTCCTTCTACAACATGCTTCTTGGACTTAGCTTATAC
Organism: Grammomys surdaster; assembly: GCF_004785775.1. NCBI lineage: Eukaryota > Metazoa > Chordata > Mammalia > Rodentia > Muridae > Grammomys > Grammomys surdaster. The sequence continues at coordinate 4,375,365 of NW_021604598.1, read as the reverse complement.
ACAAAGCCATTCATAACTGAGCCAGGGATACCACAGTATGGTAGGAAGTGTAAGCTTTCACAAAAGTCCAGTGCATTGAGAATAATGTGGGTGAACATCTCCACTTACGCAGCAACTTCTCTGTTAGAGAAGGCACAGGCTTCACGCTGGTGTTTTTAAATTACTGTAAAAATCTTGCAAATCCAGGTTATAACCCGAACTCTCCTTGTTTATGTTTTATTTGGGTTATCCCCTTCCTCTAAAACTTACAACAATCTATACGACCGTTTCAAAACTTACAAACATTTGTTGAACATCTACCCTTTGCAGAATTTATATGAAGTACTTTAAATGTATTATTGCACATAATCACTACAAGTATCTTGTGAAGAGATAGTGATGCTCTGTGTCCTTTATAGATGAACTTGAGCCCAGCTAGGAAGTCGTCTATCGTATATAGTAAGGACAAAGGCAGGATATGAGTGAGCCTCACTTGTAGCTGTTATACCAAACATCGGCACACCAGAAACTCAAATGTGTACAAGCTCCTAAATTGAGCACCAAACATATGTCACAAAGCTTCCAGCAGACAAGGCCCACAGTGACATGAAATGCAAAGGAATCCCATCGGAAAACTGTCTAGAGCAGAACTGCCTGGATTTAGTGTTTAATGACCAGGACATAGGAGAGAGGAGAAAAACACCTGGTCTGGGATTGGTGTTGTATTTCTATTTTACTTCCGAAAAAAAACTAAATCTAAGTCCAAATTACATAACACTCAGAATAGCTTGCTTAGCCAGTTGCCTCTGTTCCAGTTTAGTCTCCAGAGGATGTCAGGCTGAGCTAAACTCTGGGGTTTGGCAGAAATCAGAAAGTCTGCAGGAATTAGCATTGCAAAGTCCAGAGGATATGGTGACAAATTAGTTTGCAGATGCAGCTCAGTTAATAATTGACCCAATTAGCTTCTTCCAATTGAGATGAAAATTCTGTATGTCACCTTGCCCTACTGACTGCTCATGTATACTCAAAACTCAGAATTCTAAGGGAAAGAATTATTCTCCTTATGATTCATGTATCACACAGCAAAACAACTACTGAAATCTCCAATTTTTTTGGGAACCTCATGCTTGAAATATGAATATCAATGTCTGCCATCTTTAACTTTGCGACACCTATAACTTTTAGTAAATGAATGGGAATAAAACAAAGACAAATAAATTCAGATGATAGACCACAAAAGAAGCTAGGTAATTGGGTTAACAACCAAACCAGTGGTGTTAGCAATTCACAAAAGAGTGGTGCAATCCTTTGGATGTGGAATGTTCTCCAAGGTTGATGTGTTAAATGCTTGATCCATTGTCCCTCGCCACTATAGAAAGACACTAGGACCTTTAAGAGGCAGGGCCTACTGACACAGATGGACTGTAGGTAGGTTCTCTCCCCCGCCCTGTGTGTGTGTGTGTGTGTGTGTGTGTGTGTGTGTGTGTGCAAGCATGCACACATGTGTGTATGCTATGTATGTGCATGTCCCTTTTTCTCTTCCTCTTTTTTTCCTTTCTAGTAGTCATGATATAAATAATACCTTCTACTTTCTGCTTCTGTCATGATGTGCTGACTCTACCACAGACCCAAAGCAACAGAGCCAAGAGATCATGCACTGTGTGTTTATTCTCTCTCTCTCTCTCTCTCTCTCTCTCTCTCTCTCAGTGTGTGTGTGTGTGTGTGTGTGTGTGTGTGTGTGTGTGTGTGTGTTTGTCCACTTGTGGGTTTTCTGAGTATTTATGTTCATGTGAGTGGACAAATGCCAAGGCAGAGGTGCAGAGGCCTGATTTGTAGCAGTTTCTTAAGAAATAAAACACTCCAGCCTGGGTGGTGCCTCTTTAAGACTTAGAAAGTAAGTGAAACTTAACAGGCTCAAGAAGCAAAAGATTCACAAGTCTCAGGAAGCTCCTAAAACTTGTTAACAGTCACAAGACCCCTCTCTTAATGTTATATAAGCAGGAAGAATCCTGATGAGAGAAATCTCTGATTTGTCAACTTGTCTGCAAGTAGCCCAGGTAGCTCTAAGGTTTCATCTTTCATGAGTCACCTCTGCTGGAGTGATCTTTTTTGGTGATGCAACTGTCTTCAAGTCCTCTATACTCCTGTAAGTAATTCCAGTAAACCTAGAGATTTACTGAGATGGAGTTTGGTAGAATCGTTACTTTGATCTTTTTATCAGTGGTGAGGAATATTGGCACTTATCTTCCTAGGAAAGGTCATACAAGTCCGGGAGTCAACTTTAGATGTCTTCCTCAACCCTTCTACATCTTATCTTTTCATTCGGGGTTTTTCAATGAAGCTAGTACTCACCAATTCAACTGGGCTGGCTGACCAGTGAGCTCTAAGGATTTGCCTGTCTCTGTCTTCCCCACAGTGGGATTGCAGGCTCACACCACTGTGAGCAGCTTTTTATGTGAGTGTTGGGAATCCAAACTCAGATCCTCATATTTGCATGACAAGCACGTTACCCCAACTATGGAGTATATATTTTATTTATTTGCAGAACATTGAATAACAAAACTTTAAAGGAAAGAGAAATATTGTCTCTAGTAAAGAAAATAAGATTATTTTAAAAGTCATGAAATTCAAGCTGAACCAAGAAAGAGTTAAAATCTGTAAAGACAGGGAAGAAAAGCCTATGACAAAGACTCAAGACTCAATACAGCCTGTCTCCTACCTTGAACCTGTCCATATTGCTGAACTACAGATTGAGAAATGAACTGTTTAGAAGTAAAATTAGTCAGGGTCTATTTGAAAACAAACCTTGGAGGCCAACTTCAAGAGTTAGGAATTTGTGCTACAAGTAAGGGGGTCATTTAAAGTTTTTCATGAGAAGATCCAACAGATCACCAGGCACAGAAGGTTGGTGGAGAAACCACTCTAAGGTTTGGATGTCTGTACAACTCCCTCACCCACCCCTATCCCTAGTTCATGTGCTGGAAATTGAATCATCAGTGAATTAGTGTTGGGAGCTAATATGAGGCAGAGAGTCAAAGGGGCTCTGATTACAAGAATGGATTGATGTCTCATTCTGGGAACTGGTTAGTAATTGCAACAGAGACCTTGTTATAGCAACCTCTTATATGATTTCTTGCCCACCCGTCCTGCTGTCTACTACAGAATTGCTAGCCATGTCGCCTTTGCCTGGTGCTGGGCTGTGCTCTCAGGATAATTGGTTTCCCATTCCATGAGCCAAAGAAGCTTCTTTATCACTTCTGCCTCATCTTATATTTTAAATTTTATTTTATTTTTTTCAGAATTGTGGAGTAGGCACTGAGCTCAGAGGATCCTAATGGACCCCCTTTCCCCAAGAAGCCAACAGCTGCTTCCTCATTGACTACTCTTTTTTTTTCTTTTTCTTTCCTTTCTTTTTTCTTTCTTTCTTTTTCTTTTTCTTTTTTTTTTTTTTGCTACTCCCTGCCTCCATGTGTGACGAGCAACCTCAATGTATTTCCCTTAGATCATCTGCAGAAATCCTTAATCCTTCCAGAATGGTTGAGCTACTGCTGCCCCATCATTATCTCTACATGTTCTAAGTCTGGGACACATCCACAATCCAGGGAATTCATTTGGTACAGGGATGACTCCAGTTACTAATGCCCACTTATCCTCAGCTCTGAGCAGTAAAGTTGGGAATGGGCAGGAGAGAGGAGATTGGGATGGGGATAAGAAGAATAAAAGACCTGTATCTATAAAGCAGTCTTGAGAGTTATAATCTAAACTTCTCAAAGTAAAGATTGTCAAAAATGGTCCTTCCTCCTGACCACCTCCTCCCGATAACCCATCCTTCTCTTTGAAATCCTATGAAGTCACAAACAATATACTTACACAGTCTGGATACAATTTTCATGAGACCTGACCTAAATAATGAAGGTAGGCAGTAATAGCTGCCACTAGAAGAGAATTACTAAATAAATAACACCTGTTTATAGATGACCCCAGCAGGAATATTTTGGTACATCAATACAAAAGCAACCAAGCCCAAGATTTCATTGGACTGTCTAGATTGTGATGCTATGGCTGCAGTTCAGGCTCAGGGAGTTGCTGGCTCGACTGAGCGAGGCTTTGAGCTCTCGACTGTGGCAAGGAACTCGAATGGCAAGGAAAGAACTCATTGAGAGAACTGAGATGCTGGACCCCCATTACACATGACCACATTCTTCTCAGCTATCACCATGCTGGGTCCCACAGCTTCTCTGAGAATAGCTCTTACTTGTCCCACTTCCCAGACCTGGAAAGCTCAGGCAGGTCACCTAACTGTATGGACAGTCAGTGTGGAAGTCATCTGTGGATAGTTTTATAGACATTGCAACTTGTTGAGGAAGGTGGGAAAAGCAGGTGGAGCTAAGTATAAGATTTTAGAAAAAAAAAAAAAGCCCTGGGATGGAGACAAGCCAATTCTAGAGGCTTGCTGGTTCAGCAGTCTAGCCAAAATGGTGAGTTCTAGGTTCAGTGAGAGATACTGCCTCAAAATGAGGGAAAAAAAAACCAAAACATGAAAAAAGCAGAAACTTGACTGAAGGAGACCTTCCTATTTTAACTTACAAGAAGCCTTATAAGCAAGTATATAGCACACATATATATGACATGCACACAGGGTGTGGATACAGACAGAGATCTGGGTTCACAATAAGAGCACATTAGGAGCATCTTGAGCTACCTTATTATATGAGTATGAAGTTTGTCCATCCCTGCAGCAGAAACAGTGTCCCCATTCTGTTTCTCCCTGGACCTGAACCAAGCCCCCCACTTAGTGTAATCATTGCACAACTCCTGCAGTGGCACCTGTGACCAAGCCTACTCGGTGATAATCATGCTAAGAAGAACCATCTGGCAGACAGGTTTTGATGGCTGTGGTGCTCAAAACTGACACGAAAGTCTTAGGCTTATTTACTTTTTACAGACTGGGTTCCCTAGGAGAAAGTCTCTAATCCTACTGCCCTAGTCGCCAATCTATGAAAGGGCAGCAATGAGAGTTCTCTCGGTGCCCTTCCAGCTCAGAAGCAATGTAGGTTTGAATGAAAGAATCCCCGGTACATATGGAAGCAGCTAACCTAACTTACTTTGAGGTTAAAAGAACACTTGAAAAAAAATACAGCATCCCTTTTCTTAACTGAAATTAGAAAAGATATATACACTTGAACATTCAATCATTGTCTCAGTCTAGGCTAAAAGGGGATTGACTATATTCACTGAGGGGTCTACATGTCAAAAAATGTTACTTTTTTCCATTGGAAAAATAGCTAGATTTCTGAGTCAAAGATCAAACTGTTCTCATCCCTGGTGGCTCCAGCCATCCCCAGCTGGCCCTGTGGCAAACCTGGATTCTAAGCATGAGTGTGATTGCCCATGGCAGGTTCTCAGGTGCTTTTAGTTTTCTTCCAATGCCATCCAGAGGGAGGAGGAACACAACCCAAATTGAACCTGTCTTCTCAAGGCTTTTTAAAAAAAGTCCAGAGCCAGACAAGGGGCTGTATTATTCTGGTGGTATGCTCACAATATGCTGCCAGCTCTGCAGATGCACAAAAATGTGTCTGGAATGTACATGTGCAATGTCCCTGACAGCTCCCATTGTATGCAACACGCCTCAAATTCAAATGCATCTGTGAGATGAGATTTACAAAGAATAGCAGTTGGGAGAAGTATGAGTCTACCTAATACACTCTATAGAATTAAGAACACAGACCAAAGGCGAGTGGTATTCCTTGCCTCTCTTCTCCACTGAAGACTGGATGCCTCCAGCCCTCACATGCAATCCACATCGCAGCTACTTGCTCCTACATGGGAAGCAATTCCTAGCAGAGCCAGTGCAGATTACTGAATGAGAGAAAGCAGGCTGGGCTACAAGAGCTTAGTCAAGGACATCTTTGGGAAGCCCCTGCCCTGAAAACCTATCCCACCTAATCTACTTTTTAAATGGAAGTGTGTTTCTGGACCCACCCACACAGATCTGTCAGGCTGGTGATGGCCTACCTAGCCAGTTGATGGGGATACTGGTTCATCCGACCTAGCCAGTTTATGGGGATACTGGTTCATCATGGGTGGCCAGAGAGAGGACATCAAAATACATGGGAACAGAATGTGCCTAAGTTTGCTCAGGGGCCTCTCAGTCACCGCTATGTGAGCATTGCACCCTTAGAAACAGATTGTGTGGTTAATTTTGTTTCTGGATCACATTTCTATTTCTCAGAAGTTCTAGAAATTTCTGAAGAAAATAGATGAAAACAAAAGGAAAAGTGGTCCTGATTCAGAAGCTACAAAATCTCATGAGTATCGTTATGACGCCAAAGCTGGAGGTCCACACAGCAGTATGCTGGCTGCCTCTCTGCAGAACGTGTCCTCTGGCATATGCAAGATGTGCTGGGAGAAGAGGAGCACAAACATGAATGACAAATGGCCTCTGTCCCCAAGAGCGTATCTCTCTGGAAGGAAGCTGTCACATAGAGGAATTCTGGTAGCCTGTCTAGCGCTAAACAGAATCAGGACATAATTCAGAACAATTGAAGTGCTGGTGGGAAAGGAAGAGAAGCAAACTCATAGTTATCTGAGGGAGAGTAAAGGCTTCTAGGGCCAGTGAGATGGCTCAGTGGGGAGAGGGGCTTACTGTTCAAGCCTCTGAGTTCAATCCCTGGAACCCACATAAAGTAGGAGAGAACTGACTCCACAAATCTATCCCCTGAATTCTGCAAACATGCATGTACATGTACACACACACACACACACACACACACACACACATATACACTCTAAAAATAGACATAGACAGTTTTGTTTTGTTTTGTTTTGTTTTGCTTTGTCTTATTAAGGCTTAGAAAGAAATGATCCATAGAGTAAGCCAGAAGAAGGAGAAGCAAGAAGGGAACATGGAGCAAATGATAAAAACAAGGCACACTTCTCACTCCTTTTTCCTCAGAAAGCACTGGAAGGCAGGGAGGGCACTAGACTGATGTTAGAATACTGGCTAAAAGGACAATCAGAGTCATTGCCTGGTTTTGTCTGTGAGTCCAGCACCACAGTTCAGGGTGTGTTTTGAGCACACAGTGTATGTGCTGGCTGTGTATGGAGACAGGTCCCGCACATCCACACTCATTGTAAGGGGCAGTCTCATGACTCAGTCTCTTCAAGGCCTCAGGGGGAGGTCCTCTCTTTTTCTCAGTCCTGCAGGCCTGTATGCATATTTCTGCGGCCATACTTGTAGTGTATTTTAATCAGTCTTACCTTTTGGTTTCTTCCTTTATTTTTCAATGCAAATTTTAAAAGTGTGGTTTCCAAATCTTTTTTCCTGGCAAAATCCAACGACAATTTCATCTTCCCTTCAGGAAGACAGAATATCAGAAATGGTTGCTCTACAGCTTATGGAATGATGAGTCTGAGTTGAGAGAAACAATCTTCTGTTAGCAGTAACACAGCCTGGGGATCCAGAGGCACCCACTAAAGGCCAAGGAGAAATTACCACTGTTTGCAAAATATGCAATCTCAAAGCATAGGAAACTTCTGTGTAGGCAGCAAGGATGCCAGATCCACTCAGAATCCAAAAGTGGTGTCTTGGTACTTGGATGCTAACGGAATGTGATGGCCCAGTTCCCTCCCTGTACAACATGCTTATTTCATTTCATTTCCACACGTGCTGCTTACATGTCAGACGTGTTTCTCACCTTTCCTGTAATAATGCCCGATGCCCTTCCCCCACCTGTAATGCCCTGTATGTCTCTCATGGCCATTTTCTCTTCCCCTCACTCCTTCTGTTTCAAACATATGGGGCTAACATTATTCCTCAAATTCTGCAAGTTCTTTGACTCAACCTACAGGCACCTCTACAATCAAACACAAGCACTGATGGCGCATTTCCTTCAAGACTCAGCCGGAAAAAAGTCGACCTTGTCTGAGTGACCTTGCCTGAGTCCTTCTATTCCTGAAATTCCCAGTGTGCTTCTCCATCTCTTTCCACATTCTGATTTCTTATATGAATGAAGTCATTCACACCTCTATGTTAGAAAAGAACACAATTGTGTCCTTTGAGCCTAATGCAATACTTCTAGGAGCTGGGATTAAATCAAAGCAGACTGAATATCTTACAACAGGACAAAATATAAATTTCCGTTCTTCTCTCTTCAGAGTACCTAGCATCTCCATGTAAGAACACCACTCTCTGCTTTTCCTATCTGCACAATTAGGACAGGCCTTCTCTATTAATCCAAGATTCTCCCACATAAATATCTGTGACATATTTCAACACCTATCTTAGACCTGCTAGAACAGAAACTTTGAGTGTGGCACAGACATTTCTTAGAGACCCTTCCGCAACTGCAGTGATTGGTTGAGGCATAACTTCAAGGCCCAATCAGAGTCGATGTCAGGTAATAAGCGTGGACTTCATGAGGAGGAAAGACTCACTAGACTGTATACTTTATCTGAAGCCATAAGCTGGCAGAACAGAAGGGGACTGAGACAACCCTGAGGAAGCAGAGGACAGAGCAAGAAATGCTCCAACTCAAATGATCCATCTGAAACACTGAGTCAAACCATATACTTGGTGACATCCATCTAGCCTCTTATGGCTATGTGATTGTACCAACATAGACAATTTTGATTTGGGTTTTTACTCTAGATAACAAAAAATGATATCAAGTTAATAGAAGCAAGCAAAAGCACATGCTGCATTGAACATAAAAAGCAGAGCACATGAGCAAGGTGTAAAGCAGGGTTCCCATTGCATACTGCCCTTAGCAGAGATCTCCATCATCTCAGGTACCTTGACCCAAGACTGGTGTAAAAAGGACCTCTTTTCTAACTCTGTGATGCTAAGTCACAGGTGGGTGAGCAGGTAGACCACCAAAGCACAGAGTAGGTCACAATTATGAGGCGCTAAGCTCAGGAATTAGAGGGCAGGACTAATTTGTCCAGGAGGGAAATGAAGAGCAGAACCCAAGTGGCCTGTTATCTGGGTCTATCTTTGATTGTAATCTTATAGCTCACATCTGTAAAGACCCTTTCAGAGATACAGATACAGGTAACTTCACATTCATGTAGCTGAGCAATGTTAATGATGTACAACTGCATTGCTCAATTTGTGTATCACTAATTACTTCTTAAAAACTGTTTTGTTGCTGGACGATGGTGGTATATGCCTTTAATCCCAGCACTTAGGAGGAGGTGGCAGAAGCAGTCAGATCCCTCAATAGGAGGCCAGCAGCCTGGTCTACAGAGCAATATTCAGGGCAAGCAAGACTACACAGAGAAACCCAGTCTTGGGCGGGGGGGATGGTTTGTTGTTTTGTTTTTTGCTTATTATTTTGTTTGTTCTATTGAGACACTTTTCATCAGAGGTAAATACCAATGATAGACAGGTGACCAGGCTATAAGCTGTAAATTCTGCTGGTAGAGTTTTGAGGGCATAGTCTGGTTCCAATTATCTCAATGAACATTCACCATTGTCTCTGCTTGGACAAGACAATGATGACTGTATTAAATATAGGCAACTAAAAATTTCAGTGTATTTGCAAGCTGTCAATGAAGACTCGGGACACCTCTATTCTAAAGCAGGTGTTCTTTGTAAAATGGCATTGTCCGTGACTCAGCATGTAAAACAAACTCGGGGCTCGCAAGACTGCTCGTTAGGAAAGGTACTTGCTGAAAAGACTGACTACCTGAGTGTGATCCCTGGAGGCCACATGGTGGAAGGACTCCCACAAGTTGTAGTTTGACCTCTACACATGTGCTGTGGCAAACATGCACACACACACACACACACTCATGCACGCACACACATGTGCGCTGCTCTCCATGGTTTTCAATTTTTCCTACTTTTGCTGTGGCCAAGCATGTGTTTGGTACTCTAGGAATCAACAACACATATGTTTCCATTTGCTCCTCTTCAGAGTACAGCGAGAACACCTCATGGTGTCCACTGCATTAAACCCAAGACATCCCCATACTGCTCACTGTTGTTCAGTGGTGATCTCAATTATCGGACAGACTGTACAGTACAGAGTTACAAGAGAAGCAATGTATAGAAGCCCAGGGCACACAGGATAGGTTAAGACCACTGTGCCTAATGTTGTAGTACATGTAAGGAAACATACAATAGATTCAGAGTCTAGTGCTATCTGTGGCTTCAGGCATTCATTCGGAGTCATGGAATGTATACCCTATAGATAAGCAAGGGCTAGTTAATTATGGAATCCTTTAGAGAGCAAAGAGATAACTCTCCTTAAAGCTACAGAATACTGATTTCTCTTTGGAGGAAATATAATTTGGCCCATGCCAAGAGTGACTCATTAGCATATATGAGTCTGCACAGGGGCTTGAAAAACTGAAAGCGAGTGGTGCAGAATGTCAGCGAGCATGGAGGGATGGGCATACACATGGCACAGATTAAACCAACATTTCAGATATGCATGAGCACAGGAAAACAGATCCTACTAGGCCCCTCCTTCTCCTGCCCCTTACATTGATTTATGCAAGCTAGATTTGTTCTTCACCCATCTATCATTTTGTCAGTGGTGGAAGAGCCTACACTAGATTTGATCTTTCTAGATTTGATGATCCTGCTCTACATGATGTTATACACCAGCTTTCCTGTGGAACACACTGATTCCATAGTGTGGACACAGGTCTACTCTTGAGGACATGTTTTTGACTCATTTGTCTTCATTCGCTGGTCTATATCATCATGACATCATGTCTACGCCAGCTGCCACTATTGCAGAAGACAGTGCTCATAAACCAAAGAATAGGAAAAAAAAAAAGTCCAGGAAAGAAAGACACAGTTCCCTTAAGCCATGTAGATATTTCCATTTAGAAGGTTAACAGTGTTCAGAATTGCTAATATCATACCAGGTAGGAACATTTTAATTACAATGTGAAACGAAAGACAGCTTCTTTCTTTAAAAATGTCCAAAGCTGAGAAAAATGAGAAAGCCTAAACAGTGCCTAAAAGCAAAAAGGATATGAAGGAAAATAAGACAGGAAATGGATTGAAGGCACAAAGCACTATGAACTAAGCCTCCATTGTGAGTCTTATTGTATATTATCTCTAAAATCAACAGTGTGAAACCAAGCAACCTTTTTAATCAAAGAAAGGCCACCATTTTGAAATATGCATTACATGTTTCTTTTTAAAAGAATGTAGTTATTGAACATCTGGCCAAGACAAACCATGGCATAATTCTTCCATTGTTCAAATAGAAAATTTGATTGAAATAAAATACCTTTTAAATTTTTTTCTTTGGCCAGGGATATGCCTCAGTGGTAGAACACTTGCCTAACATATGCTAGGCCCTAGGTACAATCTCCAGCACAGGGGGAAAAATCCTTAAAAATAAAAATGAATTATAGTATTCCAAGCATTGGCAAAGTCCAAGTGTTTTAGGTAAAATTAAGAAATGCCAAAAGGGTAAGGTCAGAGGCAGGTCTTCAGGAGGAGCCATGACTACGGTCAAAGGCACAGGGTCTGGGTCAATTAGACATAGTACATACCCTGTCTGGATTGGCCAGGTTCTTGGAAAAATTGTTAGCTTCTTTGGGTTCTGTTTCTTTAATCAAAGTGAAACATTATTCAGGTAAACCCTTTGCCCTCTGCCTCCCACACAGAACCCAAAAAGTGTGTTCTTCATCACAGTATCAGTGTTAGCAACAGTGTAAAGTATTCTATGCTGCCCAAGTTCTAGATAAAGAATATCCATTCTCTAAACAATTTTCCTTATCTCCAGTTCTGAAGGCAGGAATCTATTATCTAGAGTGATAGCCTTCCATGGTTAATCAACCCCTGATACAGATCCTGCATCCCAGTTCCTGAAGTAAACACAAAACCAAGCTCTCCTCAGTTCATGTTTGCCATTCAGGTCAGTAAATCTTCCCAGTGGCCACAAAACTTTGGGTCAGTATCTGCGCAGTATCTTTTCTCCCTGCCTTTGATCACAGACAAAATGAAGCCTCTAATACTCTGGTTTCCTTTTCATATGGAAAAGCATTCAGGGTTTCTGTAAGGCCTTCTTGCCCATGTGCTCTGAGCCTCTGGAGCACATTGTACCTTCCTGTACACATGGCTATTTGCTGGGGATGAAGAGTGGGGGACTGGATCCCCCCTCACTTCAAACTCCAAAGCGAGGTAAGTCAAAGCCCTGGAAAACAGCCCTTTCATGTTAAAAGGAACAATTCCACTATCGACACCAGATTTCCCAGTTCCTTGCAAAGCATTTATTTCTCCACTGTCTGTACTCATTGACTAGATTCTAAAAGCCTGACACCTATGCAGAGGAAGTGGGCCGTTATAGGCACATCCTGTAGGCTTTTTTAGGTGCACAGGCAAGGGTTTCCTGTGTCTAACAGGACAGCTGGGCCCCAGACACAAAGCCCATTTTATCTAGCATTTTTTATCTCTTACAGGTCCTGGGCAGTTATGAGGTGGTCCTTGCACTGGCCTCACTTAAATAGGAAGCCATTTAATAAATAGGAGAACTTTGGCTCTGGGTTCTGACTCTGGTATCACCACTACGCAGCGCAGCAAGTGTAACTCTTTTGTTGGTAATGACGTTGTGATGTTGGAATCAGTAACCATTTTGCTTAATTAATTAATTAATTAATTGGCTAAAAGAAAATAACATTAAAGGGTTTACTTGGGAACCTCAACTTTAAACATTATACCAAGTAATTGCCTCTTTAAGTGGCGAAGTTTAGCCTTCTACTAAACTAGCCTAGCCTTCTACTCAGAAATGTCATCACAGACAGACAAAGGAAACCTAGCTTACCTCAATCTAACAAACAAACAAAAACAAAACAAACAAAACGAAATGAAACAAAAAATTCTTTGCAAAACTAAACTCTCCAGGAATAATAGCCCCAGAGGTCCCACATGAGGCTGAATAGACAGACTGTCCTGGTTGCCCCTATACCAGGAACTCACCAGAAGTAAAAATTCTCTGTCTAACCCTTACCTGCAACTATTCAGCCCTGAGTGGTCTTCATTCATGTAATGTTTGAACTGTTGACGTAACATACAGAATATGTCACCGTACTTAAAACAACTATCTGGTAAGTAAATAGTCAATCGATCTTCTCATACAACGTGCTCCTCGCTAATGCTCACAGACATCAGAGTGCCCCATCATGCTTGATGGGTGCTGGGGCACAGAACTAATGACTCCTTCTCTGCCCTTACAACCTTTCCGGGTAATAGCACGTTACCCGTCTTCCACTGTAGTTCCCACCAGGCTTTCCCCAGCTTCCTGACTTTGACCATGAAGTCCATCTGTAAGAGATGGAATATTTCCCTTGGCATTTTCCCCAACCACACACTTCTCTTTGCTCGCTAACCCAGCATATGCTCTTGATTTTAACTACAGAAGTCAGCTACCTCCTCCAGGAAGTCATTGTTCCGTGGCTATAGATTCTAGCACCATTCAGCATGGCCTTTGTCAGAAACCGCACCCTGCCTGTGAACACTTCTGGTTACTGCCTTACTCACCCTCTAGCCATCATTGCCTGGTGTGAGCCTAAGGACCTGACAGGTTTATTTCATCAAGGGGCCCATGCCAAGCAACCCCAAACAATTCCTTATTTAATTATTTAATCAATCAATTTTGACTACAAAATAATGTATACCCTTTTTACTTTTTAAAAAAGTAATATATAACTACTTTACTTCATTATTGACAAATGATTAGGCATGGATAATTAACCATTTGCCCAGAAATATATATATATATGTGTGTGTGTGTGTGTGTGTGTGTGTGTTACATTTTCTCAGTACTTTCTCAGTAAAACTGCTGACCACCAGGTCTTTAAACAAAGCTTTTTAAAAATGTTGTGCTCATGAATGGCTGACTCTCAGCTACACCAAAGTCCACCTGTGTTTAACTGGCAGGATAGGCATCCCTGATACTCTTTTGACTTAGAATTTCACGTGAACCAAGAACAAAGTGTTGAAGCTTCCAGGAATATAAAGGCCTCCCATCTGCTTGCACTTTTGTATAGACCCTATGGATTTAACTTTTGTCAACTCGATGGAAAAACAGAGTCCTGGATGGCTGTTACATACAGCCAATCCCCAAGCTATGCCATGAACCCTGACATGCTCCCAGAGCAGCAGGGGGCCAGTATGTCTTCTTTGAGAAGCTCATGGTGCTGCCAGATTGCCAGTTGATTTCACAAGAAGCTATGCCTGTCTGTGTGGTTTCTTTGAGTCACAATGCTGGACTCAAAGCACATGCAAGTTCCACTCAGTCTGTATGTGACCCAATGGAAGCCAGCCTATGCATGCATACTCCACGAACACCCATCCCCAGGTGCGGTTGATCCTGAAGAGTGTTGGCATCCTGCTGGCAAACTCAATTTTTCCAAAGGGTAGGCTGATACCAGAGACACAGACCTGTCTTCACGAAGCAAGACCTCACTGGCACCATGACCAGTGCAAGTGACCTTCTCGGTCATTCTGTCTGGGATTCACAAGAGAAACCTCATGTAGCTTCATGAGAACCAACTGGTTCAAGATAGCATCTCTTCTTCACAATGAAAACTATGCAGATTCAGAGGTGCTAGAGCCCTCAGCCATGGCCACTGTCACTTATTGCCTAACTTGTTCCAGAAAGGATTTAAGTCAGCTTACGGAGTGACACGCACAGTGAAATAAAATGTAATTTAGTGAATGGGAAAAACAGGAAAGATAAAAATGAAACCAGGTTTGAGATTAATTTTGAAAATAAAAGCCATGCCCTAAAGTTGTGTACAGTCAATGGAAATGGGTCACAGACCTGGCCCTGAGTTGTCTGATAAACACTGGAAAAATAGAAAACAGTGTTGTCTCTGGTTTAAAGATACAGACCTTTTCTTACAGGAATAACCTTGAATCCCCTTTGAGAACCTTTTAATACTTACTTTACACACAATATCCTATAACATTATATTCTCCACCTAGTGAGGAACAGACTTAGGGCAAAAGAAATCTTATGAAATAAGGTAGACGTGAATACGAAGACTCAAGATACTAAGCATAAGCTTTTTCCCCATCAAGAGGTCCTTAGGAAAACCATATCTAACTGCAGTTGGCATTGCAACATTAACCTCAAGTTCCATAAAGGTATAATCACACTCGTGCTACTACTGGAGAAAACAGAGGATAAAAGGTTACAATGTATCAAAAATCCTTTCCTTTCCCATACTCTGAATTGTACTCCTGAAGACAATAAATCAAGATGCACTGTTTCTCTTCTTGGCCACCAGCCTGTACAGCCCATTTGGGACGGGTCCAGTATTCTTTATGGTCAGATCTACCTATTCCATCTTACAGAATTAGTTATCCCTTCTGCACCTTCACATCAGCTCAATGCCATCAGTTGAAGGAGTTTATGAAGAACATATTGCAGAAATTCTAATCCATTCCAAAGTAATGTCTGTTTATGTTTTATTTTATTTTAGGACAAGTATCAAATTCGGCGCAAGATAGGAAGTTCTTCCAGATGGTCTAGAAATGACTGTGTATAATAAAAGAAAAACACTTCTTCAAGTGTGCACACCAGAAGGCCTAGGTCATTCAGAAGGCAAGCTCCTCACCAAGTAGTTTTATATTTCAGTGAGTGAAATATTAATGATAAACTAGCTTGACACACACTCATGCTGTGCCAAGATGGGTGAAGGCCCAACATACAGAGCGCCATATGTGACTGTCACCACAAGTCGCATGGCAATGTGAGAGTCCCTCGCACTGCCTCTGCTTCCACCTGGGCATCTACCTACAACTTCAGGAATTCATCAGCTCATTGCATTTATTTGCAGGTAGAGGGACTCAGAAGGTGACCAGCCAGTTTGGTTACAAGACATATTTGACAGCTCTGCTACACTCACTTCCCCCACCCACTATTTTCTACAAACATCAGCTGTAGCAAATTCCCTTGGGGACTTTGATTGTGTCCTCACCAGGTCACCCTGTGCTAACAGTGCCTAGTGATAATCATCTCATTTGCTTAATTAGAAGTCAGCTGCCTTCATTCTTACCTGTCACATAACCCTGCCACCTCCCTTGTTCTTACTGGAGCTAGGGTTAACCTATTTTCCCATTTCTAGCTAGGCTCTCTTTGTAAGACTTTGCATCTCTTTTTCAGTCTCCAGCAGTCATGCCTAGCACAGTCTCTGGCCCACAGTAGAGACTAATGTCAAAGCTGAGAGGAGAAAGTGACTTAAACTGTAAGTTCTTTTGAAGCACATAGCAAAAGTGAAGCATCTGGGTAGAATTTGGAGCAGCCCTGGCAGCCCTGGCTACACTCCTCCACAGGGAACCAGACCAGGTGTCCCTGTCACCCCGGACTCTCCAACCCCATGGGAGGTTGAATCCCTCCTCTCTTGGTGCCCCATTAACTCTACAGTGAAATGAGAAAGTCACTACTTATGTTGGCCTTGTTCTTATAGATCCACAGGGCTTTCCATCTGTAAATAATGTAAATAATGAAAATAACGTACAACCACATCACTGCTTGCTTGCCAACAAGTAATCAGGCTGTTCCCTACATAGCTAAGAGAGATGCTATGAAGTAATTAGTGTTTTGCATGCCACAATGACACTCGTTCAAGTCTGTGTTAAAAAGCCTCTTCTAATTGCATCTCAAAGGTAATTTTCTGAGGAGAAACATGGTAAGGTTCCAGAATGTTTGTACTCAAAATAACTCAAAGCTAAAATTATAAAATCAAATTGAAATTGTACTTAATCTTAAAGTAGGAAGGTCCTGTAATGAAGGATTAACCTTGCCCAAAGAGTCTAGCCTCTGGAATATCTTGTGTAATGGTGACATTTTCTAGCCAAGGCCTTTATCACCAGAGTTTAATGATGGGATTTAGAATGAGAGAGTAAACCCATGGAGTAAGAGTTCTTCCCTGCAGATAACTTCGAGCCAAAGGGCACCATGTTAGACTGCCAGGGGTCACTTAGGATGGAACAAACAGGGAAAAGTCTTCCTACGGCTTAAGTGGAGAAGAATGAATGAAAGGCTGGAAAGAAACCACCCCAAGACTTGAGGTTAAACTGGAAAAAGGCTTAAGACAATAACAAGGCAGAAACAATGTGACATCATTGGAAGAAGGCTGACAGGTACCAAGGCAGAAGGCCAATTGTGACATCCAGGAACACATTGTTGTGTTTATAAAATAAGGGGATAATTTGAAGTCCTAAAACCAACTGAGAAAGGCCAGACATCCATGAGTGAAATTATTGAATAAACTGTGATGTCAGACTGAAGGAGAGGTGGCACAGAAGATCCCAATGACATAGAAGTACCACTGAGATTCAGTTGCACTGTGATGGGAACTTTTAATGTCATCTTGATCTAGACTAGAGTTATCTAATTTGAATAACTAAATCTCAATTGAGGCAACGTCTCCATAAGATTTAGCTACAGGGCATTTTCTTAATTAGTGATTGATGGGGGAGGGCCCACGGCCCACCCCATTGTGGATAGTGCCATTCCTAAGCTAGTGTTTCTGGATCCTATAAGAAAGCAGGATGAGCAAAATCATGGAAACAATACAGAAAGAAGAACCCCTTCCACGGTTTCTGCATCAGCTCCTGCCCTCGGGTTCCTGCCTTATTTGAGTTCCTGCCCTGACATCTTTTGATAATGGACTATAATGCAGAAGTATAAACCCAATAAATCCTTTGCTCTTCGACTAGCTTTCAATCATGATGTTACATCATAGCAACAATAACCCTCAGGAACTATGTTGAATGCACTGGCCATTATATTAGAAGACCCACACAGTAAGAAGCATCCACAATTCTAGAAGGACCAAATGAGCTTAGAGGCTCGGACAGTTAGTTTTTATTGTCAACTTGACACAACACAGAGACATCTAGAATAGAATGAGGAACCTCAGTGAAGAAGTGCTTCAATCAGATTGACTTATGGCCATGTCTGAGGAATTGTCTTGATTAATGATTGATGTGGGTGGATCACCCAAATATACGCAGAGCCATTTCTTGGGCATGTAAGCCTGCCCTAGATAAAAAGGTAAGTCTGATAATGAGCCAATAACAGTGTTCTCCCATGCTTTCTGCTTTTACTTACTGCCTTGACTCCCCTTAGTGATGCACTATCACCTGGAAATGTAAGCTAAAATAAACCAGAGCCTCCTCCCCCAGTTTCCTTTGGTCCTGGTTTTTGTAACTAAAACAGAAAGCTGATTAGAACAGAGCCAGAGGCTGTGCTCACTTGAAGAACCATAGTCCCTCAAAACATGGGAAGTAGGTACGTAGACAACATGTGATTAATGAGCCTAAAGATCAAGAATGAGATCTGTCACCTGGCAAACAGAAGTCCCATCAGAAAGGATTAAGATGCAGAAGAAAGGCATGCTAAGAGAGCAACTCTACTAGGGCTGGTCCTGGGTGAAAAATAAAAGTACAGAAAAGATTCTCAGTGAGCCTAAAATCCAGGACTGAGAAATACAAGAGTAATGCAGCACAGTAAATAGTAAATGACAAGCACCATCAGGAACTCTCAGCCTGAGAAAGAGCATTCACAGGAGCCCTGGCTGACATCTGAGATGTACCTTCAGCTTAAATCAATGCAACAACAAAAATAAACAAACAAAAACAAATGAGGGTATAAACAGAGGGCAGGAGAATGAACAGGGACCAGATTCTGGGTTTGTATTCTGTACCTGGTAGTCTAGGCTAGGTGGTGAGACGGGGGCTGGAGACAGGAATGAATATTTGTGACATGAAAGCCCTAGTATCAGAGAAAGTATTTTAAACTTTTAAGCTGAATTTCTAAGACTGAAATTGATAGCATGGACTCAGGTGTCTAGTGCCACCTGGTGACAGGATACCTTGATATCTGAATCAGTGTGATTAAGCTGAGCTAGGTACAAGAAAGCCAGAACTATAATGCCACAGTTTACCATGAGCATGATATTTAACTCGGAACTCTATAGCCAGTGGCAATACACAACAATCATTGTAAAAGTACCAAAACTGTTCCAGGCATATTATTTTCTGACATAAGACAAATCGACATGGTTTTATAAAATATAGCAAATAGCCTCATATAACTTTTAAACTTAAATATGAAGTCAGTGTTCCTTATATGTATATCTCCTTTTGCTTCACAATCAACAGTTTGTTTCATTTGTTGTGAAAACACAGTGGACTATTTAGGAGGCTTGTGATTACACATGAAAGGAAGCTACTGGCAGCCCCATGACCCCACTGCCACTATCATGATGTCCTTTTCATATTTCACATTCTCCTGTTCAGTCTTGCACCTTCTACCTTCCATCATCTCACTGGGAAGGCACACACATATGAATCTTCTGGTGTTACTCATCTCCTTAGTTTGTAAAATAAAGCACTATACGGAGGAAGGAAAACATCTAGCCTGGGGATCCCCAGATGGTTCTCCAACATAAACATATGAACAAAGCGTCTCCCAGCCCACTTCTATCCCCTAAGGCAGTGGTTCTCAGCCTTCCTAATGCTGAGACCCTTTAAAACAGTTCCTTATGTTGTGGTAACCCCCAATCATAAAATTATTTTTGTTTCTATTTCTAACTGTAATTTTGCCATTGCTGTGCATTATAATGTAGATATCTGTGTTTTCCAATGGTCATAAGCTACCTGCAACTCACTGATTAAGAACTGCTGTCCTAGGGACTCTGCCTATTGTTGTGGATCAAGGATCCCCCCAGTTCTTTCCTTGCACTTCTTTTACTTCATCTCTATTCCTCTTTGACACCTGCTGGCTCTGAGAAACACTCTCTACCAGAGAGCCACAGTGGCTATACTAGGTTGGGACTCAAAGAATAAAATACCCATTCAACAAAGACAAGACTAGATATCTACTTCAAGAAGTACTCTATACATTGTAACTTCAGATGCCTAGATCCCAGAAGAAAAGAACTAGCCTGAA
Organism: Grammomys surdaster; assembly: GCF_004785775.1. Classification (NCBI taxonomy): domain Eukaryota; kingdom Metazoa; phylum Chordata; class Mammalia; order Rodentia; family Muridae; genus Grammomys; species Grammomys surdaster. Next base: position 4,355,452 of record NW_021604598.1, on the reverse strand, counting down.
CAGCCAATATAATATGCCTCTTCCAGAAGCCAGTAACTCTACTGCAATAGGTCCTGTAAAAATTATTTAGCTGAATCATAAGATAAGGACTTCAAAATAGCACTTATGAATATGTTTAGAAACCCTTAAGAAGATATAAATAAATCCCTTAATGTGGCCTGTAAAAACATAAATGATTGAGTAAAATAATGAAAACAATTCAAAACATAAAAGTAGAATTTAACAAAGAAATAGAATCACCCAAGTAATACAAAAATAAAAATGAAAAACTCAGAATGTCAATCAAAAATCTCAGAGATAGGCATCACCAGCAGATTAAAAGACATGAATGTGAATGTCAGGTCTTAAAGACAAGGTAGAAGAAATGGAATAGGTAAGTAAAACAAAATGTTAAATCTAAAAGAAAACCTTTCATAAAAATGTGTGGTACAATGAAAAGACCAAACCTACAAATAATAAGTATAGAGTAAAGAAAAGTTCAGGTGAAAAGTTATAGAAGGTATCTTTAGCATAATCATAAAAGAAAATTTCTCTAAATATGAAGAAAGAGATGCCTATCAAGGTGCAACAAATAGACTGAACAACTGAACAGATAGGACCAGAAAAGAAGTTGCTTATGACACATGATAACTGAAACATTAAACATGCAGAAGAAAGGGAATATTAAAAGTTGCAAGGGAAAAAGACTAAGTCATATATAAAGGCAGGCCTACTAAGACATATCTGCCTTCAAGATGGAGACTCTGGTTGCCTGAAGAGCTTGCATGGATGTTCCTAAGTTCTGAGAGAACACAGATACCAGGCTACTATACCCAGCAAAACTTTCAATCACCATAGATAATGAAAGAAAAATATTCCATGATTTAAAAAATTTAATAGATTTCTGTTCACTACTCCAGCTCTAGAAGGAAAGCTTCAACCTGAAGAGAAAGTTAACTATACCAAAGAACACACAAGGAACAAATAATCTCAAAACAGAATCAAGGGGGACAGATTGGGCCAAACAAGAACAACAACAAAAACAACAACAAATAACAGGAATCAACAAGCACTTAATAATTCTAAATATTGGTGGTTTTATTTCCCCAACACATAAACAAAGACTAACAGGCTGAATTAGAAAATAGGATCCATTTTTCTGCTGAAACCAAGAAACACACTTCACCATCAAGGTTAGACACCACCCAAACGTCAAAAGGATAGAAAGAGATATTCCAAACAAATAGAATCAAGACAGGAGCAGAAGTAGCTATTTTAGCACCTGATAAGATAGACTACAAACAAAACCAGCCAGAAGAGATACAAGAGGACACTACATACTCACTAAAAGAAAAAACCACCAAGAAGATATTACAATTGTAAAAATTAACACACCAAACCAAAAACAAAGAAAAAAGAAACACTAATAAAATCACATATGGAACCTCACACAGTGATAGTGGATACCTTCAATACATCACATTCACCAATAGACAGGTTATCTAGACAAAAATCAGAAAGGTGCTGGAGTCAACTGAAATCATAAATTAAATGAACCTAACAGATACCTGCAGAACATTCCACTTCTCTCCTCTCCTCTCCTCTCCTCTCCTCTCCTCTCCTCTCC
>NW_021604598.1:4352343-4353746 GCF_004785775.1 Grammomys surdaster | reverse complement strand
CCTCTCCCCTTCCCTTTTCTTTTTTTTTTTTGCTATTAATTGTTTTATTATGTGAAACATGTCTCTTGTTTCCCAAGTTTCTCCAAAACTTTTATCATAAACTTACATTAAATTTTGTCAAAGGCCTTTTTCTGCACCTAATGAGATCATCATGTGGTTTTTGTCTTTTGATCTGTTTAAGTAATAGATTGCATTTATTAATTTACATATGATGAACCAGCCTTGTGTCTCTGGATAAAGCCTACTCAATCATGGTGAATACTCTTTCTGATGTGTTCTTGAATTCACTTTGGAAATATTTTATTGACAATTTTTACATCTATTTTTATAAGGAAAATTGTAATTTTCTTTCCTTGTTGGGTCATGTGGTTTAAATATCAGTGCAATTGTGGACTCATAAAAAGACTTAGGTGGTGTCCCCTAAGTTCCTATTTTGTAGAATAATTTGAAGAGTATTGGCATTAACTCTTGTGAAAGTCTTGTGCAATTCAGTACTGAATCTTTCTGGTTCTAGGCTCTTTTTGGTTGGGAGACTTTCTCTTATTGCTTCTATTTCACTAGTGGTTATTGGTCTGCTTAAATTGATAAATTCATCTTGACTTAATTTTGGTCGGTTGTATGTATCAAAAAACTCATTTGTTTTTTTAGATTTTCCAGTTTGGTGTAGAGATTTTGAAAATATGTCCTTATGATTCTCTGGATTTCCTCAGTGTTTGCTGTAATGTCTCCCTTTTCATCACTATTGTTACTAATTTGGATTTTCTATCTCCATCTTTTGATTTATTTGGCTAAGAGTTTGGCAATCTTATTGATTTTCTTAAGAGCCAACTCTGTATTTCATTTATTCTATGTATGGTTGCTTTTGTTTCTATTTCATTGAATTCAGGCCTGGGTTTGATTCTTTCTTTCCATCTAGTGCTTTTGTGAATTATTTCCTCTTGTTTTTATTTTATTTTTTTTTTGAGCTTTCAGGTGTGTCATTACATTACCAATATGAGATTTATCTGGATTTTTAATGTAGGTACTTATTACTGTGACATTGCATTTTAGAATAGCCTTCATTGTGTTGTAGAGACTTTAGTATGCTGTGTTTTGTTCATTTTGTTTTCTTTTGTTTTTCAATTCTAAAAACATTTTAACTACCCTCTTTAATTCTGTCTTGACATACTTTTCATTTAGTAGTGAATTGTTCAGTGTGCATGCATTTTCATACTTTTTGCTGTCTTTGTTTTTGTTTATATCCAGCTTTTATCCATGACGGTCAGATAGGACTCAGTGTGTTTTTTCAATTTATGTCTGCTGAAACTTGCTTTATATCCTAATGGGTAGTCAGTTTTGGAGAAAGTTCCATGAGCTCCTGAGGGGAGAAGAGGGGAGGGGAGGGGAGGGGAGGGGAGGGGAGG
>NW_021604598.1:4344658-4352243 GCF_004785775.1 Grammomys surdaster | reverse complement strand
GGGGAGGGGAGGGGAGGAGAGGAGAGGAGAGGAGAGGAGAGGAAAGGGAAAAGAGAAAACAAAGAAGCCACAGCCAACATCAACTTAAACAGAAAGAAACTCAAAACTTTTCCACTAAAATCACAAACAAGACAAAGATGTCCACTCTCTTCACACCTATTCAATATAAGAACTTAAGAATCTAAGTACTTAAGGTCTTACCCAGAGCAATGAGGCAACCAAAGGTCATCAAGTGGACACAAATAGGAAAGAAGTCAAAGCATCTTTATTTACAGATGATATGATTTTATACATAAAAGACTCCAAAAATCTTATACATCTGACCAACACTTTTATCTAAGTAGCAAGATACAAAATTATTAGACAAAAATCAGTAGCATTCCTATATAGAAATAACAGACTCAGAAAGAAATCATGGAATCAGTATCTTTCATAATTGCCACCAAAAGCAAATTCTATCTGAGCAAGTAAAAGACTTAATAAATAAACTAAATAAATAAAAACTCTAAGACATCAAAGAAAAAAAGAAAAAAATATATCAGAATATAGAAAGACTCAAAGATCAATAGAAACATTGTGCAGATGGCTATCATACCAAAAGCAGTCTATAGATTTGATGCAGTCTTCATCAAAAGTCCAGCAGAATTTCACTGTTCAATTTCAAATGGGAAACACACACACACACACACACACACACACACACACACACACACACACACACACGACAGTTAAGACAACCCTGAATAATAAAAGAACCACTGGAAGTATCATCATCTCGAATTTCAAGATGTATTACAGAGCTATAGTAATGAAAACAGCAAGATATTGGCATAAAAACACATTGATCAATGGAAACAAATTGAAGACTCACACATTAAGTACACATACCTACACATGCCTGAGCTTGAACAAGGTAGTATCTTCAATAATAGTGCTGCTCAAATTGTAGGTCTGTTTGTAGAAGAATGGAAATAGAACCATATCTATCATGCCGCACAAAACTCAACTCCAAATGGATCAAGAATCTGAACATAACACCAGATATCCTGAATCTGATCAACGAAGTAGGGAATGGGCTTTAACTAACTGATATAAAGAAGATCTTTCTGAACAGGAACAGGCATTAAGATCAACAATTAATAAGTGGAAACTCATAAAGGTTTTTATATGGTAAAGAACACCACCATTTCAGTAAAAGAGTCTACAGAATGGGCGAAGTATTTACCAAATATACATCTAATATCTAGATATTATATTCTATTATCTAGGTTAGCATCTACAGTATATAAAGCACTAAAACGAAACTGAACATTAGGAAAACAAATAACACAATTTAAAACAGAGTGCAGATCTAAACAGAGAGCCTCAAAAGATGTCTCAAATGATGAAACACAAATGGCTGAGAAACACTTAAAGAAATGCTTCAGATCCTTAGCCACCAGGAAAATGCAAACTAAAACTACTTAGAGAGTTCATCTTACCCCAGTCAGAATGGCCAAGATCAATAAAGCAAATGACAGCTCATGCTGCCAAGGATGTAGGGAAAAGGGGGACACTTATTTATTGTTGGCAAGAGTACAAACGGGTACAGGCACTATGGAAATCAGTTATTGGTTCCTCAGAAAGTTGGAGCTTAGTCTATTGCATTTTCCAGCAATATCACTCTTGGGCATATAGCCAGTGGACTCTCTTGGGCAGTGGACTCTCTACACCCTGCTTCATGGTCATCCATGTTCGTTGCTGCTTTATTCAAAATAGCCAGAAATTAGAAACAGCCAAGATGTCCATCAACTGATGAGTAGATGAGCAAATAATGAAAATAGGGTAACAAAATTTACAGATAAATGGGTGAAGCTAGAAACAGTCATCCTGATTGAGATAGCCTAGACTCCCCAAAACAAATATGCTGTATGTTCTCTTATATGTGGATGCTAGCTTTCAGCTTTCCATATGTGTGCTACAATCGAAACACTCATAGAGGTGAGTTTATCATAAAGGACCAGGGGAAGAAGGGTATCTCCCAACAGGAAATAAAATTTTTAGTGTTATGAAGAAATAAAGGGGAAACTAGAATCACAGGATTAAATTGGGGGTGGAGAAGGACCGAGGCAAAGTAGGGAATACAGGTACAGGAAACAAACATTTAATGCCTTTTGTAAAACTATATGCAAACCTACTACTGTAGAAGCTTCCTAAATTACATACAGGCATAAAAGCAATTTAAATTAAGTCACCATACAATGGGAAGATAATGTCCCAACTAGATATCTTATGCTATCAAGTTAAACCTCCAGGGACAGGAATGGTTTACATCTTGAGTCATTGGCCAAAGGTGTCCTGTGGAACCACTCAAACATCATAGGCTGTTGTCAAGGCTATTGGTTGTTCTTCACATCTTAAGGGTAAAGAGCCTATTGGCCCTATTGCTGAGGACAGCACTTACTTATGACATTGAACATGGAGAAATCCAGCTGGTGCTCAACTAGTAGCTTCACCTCAACTGACTAGCACATGTGGTTCCTCGAGATATTCTGTACACTACCAGAGGAAAAAAGTAATCATCAATATTATCCAGCTATAAACCCTATGACCTACAACAGCAACCTGCCTTTGATACCCTATTTCAATAGTGACACAAATGTTATGGGAATAATTGACCTTTTAAAAATTAGATTTAAGGCCCACTACATACTAAAGTACTAAAGAACTTGAGACTAGAAAGGCCATGAAACTAGGGGAAAAACCTAACACCATTCTTCTGCTAAAGGAGCAAAGCAACAAGATGACTCCTAATGGCATACTGCTATGTGGTGGTTTGAATGAGAATGGCCCATTAGGTTTATATATTTGCATGCTTAAGCCCGAGTTGGTGAACTGAAGTCTGTTATTGGGGTAGACTTAGAGGTTTAAAAAGCTAAGGCCAGGTCCAGTGTCTCTCTGCCTGCTGTCGGAGGATCAGGATGCAGCTCTCAGCTACTGCCCCAGTATGGTGCCTGTCTGTATGCCATCATGGTCTCCAACATGATGATAGTGGATTAATCCTCTGGGACTGAAAGAAAGCCCCCAACTAAATGCTTTGTCTTGAGGAATTTTACTTGGCCATAATGTCTCTCACATCAATAGAACAGTAAAGTAACTAAGACATTCTGTGCCCATAGTCAGTGCCTCACTTAGCTCTACTCTGAAAAGTTTCTTCCTTTAGCAATTGGAAATTAACAGAGACCCACAATAAGGCACTGTGGAAAGAGTGAGAGGCTTTAGAGAATACAGTACTAAATGGGATGCCTTCCTCAAACCTCTCCTCTTAAAGCTTAGGAGCCTGTACAGGAAAGGATTTTAAAAGACTATAAAGCCAAAGGTAGTGGATGCTTCAGAAAAGGCAGTATTAGCATTTTGTCTAGGCTCCACCCCACAGTTACCTGGCAACAGCCAGATGGACCTGACTCACTATAAAAAAGGCTGCTTCCCCTCTCCCCCCTCCCCCTCCCCCTCCCTCTCCCCTCCCCCCCTCTCTCCTTGTTTTTCTGTTTCTACTCCCTCAACTCCTCTCCCCATGTCCGGAATAAACTCTATTCTATACTATGCCATCATGTGGCTGGTCCCTGGTCCCTCAGGGGGAAGGGATGCCTCAGCATGGACCCATAGAGCCACCCCCTTCTCCCACACTTGACTACACATCCACCAAACATATCCCTTTTCTCTTTATTTTTATAAAACACAACAAGGAGTGTCTTCCTGACACAACAGGACTAACACACATATGAACCCAGAGATTATAGCACCATGTAAAGACCTGTTCAAGTTCAAGCCAAACAAAATTCTAGCACTAGAAAAGGGAAGTAGATACAGAGTCCTGGCTCTAACCAAGAAGTTATTTACAAGTGATACCAGCTGAGAAAGAAAAAATTCATCTTCCCCCAAAGCAATGTCATTGGGTATATCAACTACACTACAGGGAAGGCCCTATGCCTGGGAGTACTTCACCAACACAAGAGAATGCCATTGTTTTTGTTGGAGTGAGGGTGTCTTTTTTTCTTTTGGCCTTTTAAAAAAAAATATTGTTTGTTTGGGGTTTTGTTTGGGAGTGAAAGCCTGAAGTTGGATGGGTATGGAGGTGAGAAAGATATGGGAAGAGTTAGGGAGGGTTCAAAATATATGAATTTTTTTTATTTTAAATAATTTTTGAAGGCTTGTACACTGGGGACCATGCCCATTAAGGAGTGTAGAGAGATGCTGTGGCCTCTAAATATCTTGACTCCAACAGTACTTCACTTTCACATCTTGACTTCCCCACATTGCAGTGTGATTCTGCCCTCACTTCAGAGTCCAGTACATAACACTAGGGAGTGTTGTCTTTTCCAATACTTGCCAACATTGTGTGCCAACTTGGGTCCTGACCTCTGCTCTCCAGGCTGCTTGGGCTGGGTCTCTCTCTCTCTCTATCTGGGATACTCAGTTGTAGTGAGGAGAGGAGCTGACACTAGCTGCTAAACATCATGAGGAGCCACTGTGGGAGAGAGAGGTGCCTACTGCTCTTGGGCTTCTCAGCTGGCACCAAGGACACAGGGAGAAGCAGCACAAAGCTGAGGGAGATGTGAGAAGGGACAAGGCATGAGCTGGTCACCATTTTCCTCAGAGAGGACTGTGTGAATCCACGTATAATGCAGTAAAAAAAATGAAAAAAATGTTATTACGTGTGACTATTTAATTTAAGGACAAAGTAAGTAGGAAACTTAAATCTTATATTTTTGGTTGTGAACCTAGCCTTTTTAATGGCTAAGCCATCTCTCCAGCCCGGAAACTTAAATCTTAAGAAACCATGTCAAAACGCTCAACATTTTACATAATCCAGTACTAATTGTTTTGTGCTCAGAGATATTTAATTTTCTATTTAAAGAAGTTTATTGTGAATCCAAAGGATTTGAGTATATCTCAAAATTTGGTATCAATTTAGCCCAAGGATCAAATTGAAGTGTGAATTAAAAATATAGCGAAATCTTAAATGTTTCCCAAAGGAAAATAAATTAAGCATTGAATAATATGCATTTATCTTTTATTCCTCTATAAAGTGGTGATTTTCAAATGTTTAGACAATAGACAGTTTATTAGCAAAGATACTGAATTAGGTTATAAGCCAAATAAAAGAGCTCACAAATCCCAGACTTTTCAAACAAAAGTAATTCAGAGAAATCAAACATTTTGACTTTATAGGACAAATTATCACACGCAGAATTTGCTTTGTGGAAAGTGCCATGAATTTAAGAATACCAGGAAGAGAAAATACTGTAAGAAATACACTTCACTCTGTCACAAACACATAGGTGTTTCTGTGTATGCATGTGTGCATGCATACGTGCATGTGTTTGTAGTGTAGTGTGTACATGTATAAAAGAGAGGGAAAACACTTTCTTCTTCATCAGTAAAAAACAGATACATCTTTGAAGGATGAGAAAAAATAAAATTCCAACACTATTTATGCTAGTGATGCTTTCCTATATCAAGGCAAGAGTTTCTTGTCCTATAAGAACACTTAATAAATATATCAAGGCCATTATCCTGACCACATAACAGGTTGATTTCAGAAATTCCATCCTGTGCATTCAAATACACTGGGCAACTCTTGGCAAGTATGGTGTGCCATGTTATTGCTGTGTTTGTCTCTCCTCCACAACAAAAGTCATTGTACAAAAAATAGCTAAACAGCCTTGACTAGCACTTTCAGTGTCATGAAAGAGAAACAGTTCATTTTCAAAGAGTCCAAGGCTTTGCTAGCAAGAACCTAAAAAATCAGGTCTTCGTGATGAGCTCAGGAACTACCATCATTTAGAGAGTTGAAGAGCTAACCAAGAGCTCAGGAAGGTCCCCATCAAACATCAGGGACATAGGATAAGGGAACACAGTGGGCTTGAGCAGTCCATCTGCCATATGCCACCACTACATTGCCCAGTGTTCTTTAGAACAGTGATTTTACCAAAGCTAGATGGAGCATCTGGAGCTCTGGTGGCTTCATGGCAGTTGCCAGTTGGAAAGTGACAGTGTTCTGACTGTCTCCAGCTTCTTCTCACCATGTACGTAGCTCATCCTCAGTCTCCTGTTCCAGAAAGTCTATTCAGAACCCTATAATTGGGCCTGTCTAGAGCACCACAGAGCAATTGCCTTTCTGTGTGGGACTGCATTTCTCTTCTTCTTCTAAGAAAGGAGGAAAGCCCAGGACATATTTAACATTATCCCTCCCACTTCAATATGAGGGAGGACACATCCTTCTGCTGTGGAGTCGAGGTAGCAGTAGGTTATGTGACTAGCGGGGTTGTCTAGATCTCTCCTCCTATCATTTCTAGGGAAGAGAAGAAGACCCAAGGCTACCCTGAACCAGACCATGGCAACAACAGGTAGAATACAAGCCCAATTCCCAACTACATCCTGCCTTAAGTCTGCCTGCAGGAAGAACTAAAAAGCATGCCTAAACTTGCCCAGGCTGGTCACATCTAGCCTCTGATACAAACACCCTCTGCCATGTTGCTATTGCTGCTGCAGACCTTCTAAAGGACAGAAGAGGGCAACCAACTGGCCACTGAACAAGTCAATTCTTTCTAGTTTTGTGCATTGAAATACTTTCTTGGGATATCTGCCAAAGTCACGCTATTCTCCTACTGAACTCAAAGGAGCTTAAAACTAATTCACCAGAGGCAAAAGAAGTGGGAATTTGGTAGAAAAGACCAATCTCCAGTTATTGTTTTCAGTGAAATCTTTTGAAGAGATGGACAGACGTGGCCTAGGAATTGTATAGCCTCTTCATCCCAATTTCAGCAGAGAGAAGAGCCCAATCTGAACCTTCAACTAGTGTGGTAGAGCTTCCAAAGGAGGCCCTTTGCATGTTTGTCTTCTAATTGATAGTAACAAAATGGTGGCAGCCAACAGCTCCAGCACCTCTAGCTCTTTGGTTCAAAACCTCACTAAATAGGAAGAGCAGTCCCTGTTGTCTTGAATTAACAGATAGATGAAGCAAGCATGTACAGGAAGGTCGAACAGCCTGGTGGTCCTGAAAGCTGGCAGTCCACAATGATAATACTCTTAATTGCTTTGCTCTCCCAAGTCTCTCCTAGGCTTTAAGATTCCAAATAAAATATGGGTCGTCCAGGTGGCTAACTCATCCATGATCTCCAACTAGGACTCAGTAGGAAAGGGGTGGAGCCAACCTTGGGGGCAGAATAAAGGAGAAAAATAAGGGAACCCAGAGCATTCAAATTATAACAGGAAAATGGCTGAAAGAGCCGAGTGTACAACTAGAGCCAAATAGCTTGGCAGATACAGCCATGCTTGGGGATCTGTGATGACAGGGACAGTCTTTTTTCCATCCCACTTTGGGCTGCCTTTATAGAAATTTATCTTTTATGTCCAAAGATCAAATTAAAATAAAAAGATCACATTTAATGAGAGCTAAGGGAAATAAAGTGGTGGCAATTAAAGAGTAAAAATAACCTCTCTGCGGTTGCAGACCACAGGAGTTTCCTAGTTTTAAGAGCCACAGGCAAATCACTTAAACAAGGCCTTCTGCACTGCATTCCTCTCATGTTTCCTCACACGC
>NW_021604598.1:4337158-4339658 GCF_004785775.1 Grammomys surdaster | reverse complement strand
CCTCCTGGTCTACCAGCTGAAGGCCTGTTTTAAGCTACTGTTTTGAAGATCCTTTGATCTCTCTAGCTTATGAAAGAAAACAAGGAAGACAAACTCTCAAAGTACAAGCCATGACTGTTGTTTGAAATAGACAATCAATAGATGATAAAATGAAAATATCTCTAAGGGGCATTTCAAACTGAGATGGCTAGACCAGCGTGGAAACACTATTGTCTGGAAAGCCAGTCATTTCAGGCAAAGCAAAGTGCAAAGTAAGTTCAGCACTCAGAGGACCAGACGGCTTCTCTAGGAAGCAAGCTTGTGTGATGTGTGCACCACAGAAAACTGTCCAGCTGGGTGTTAGGGGTGCCATACAAATTACTTGCACCATGGAAAGAAAGATGGAAAAATAAAAGAAATTGTAAGATTGAGCTCAAGGTCCCGAGTAATAAAATTCACTAATCTGATTATAGTATTTATGAGCTATCATTATTTTTTTTAGCAGCCCTGTCTTTTTACTCATTTTTGTAACATGGAATCGTACAAAGAACATACTTATTCCATAACGTTTTGCCAGCTGTGCACGGAACTCCTAGGCTGTTAGTAATCTTCCAGTACTTCTTTGAGAGCTGGGCCGTGACTGACTAATAATTTCCATATCACTACAATCCATTGTGTCATGCTGGCTTGCAAACAGATAGGCAGGATGCTTCTAATTACTTCTGTGTAATAACAGCCCATTTTGGACACACTTTACAGGGAGCCCGGATGCCGACTCCTTTACGGAAAAGAGCTGGAATCTTGGTTTTAAGGTGCCCTGTCATGTGTCATTTGGATAAAACAATTGTCTGAATTTTCTGAGTAGGCCTAAGCTCCCTGGTTGGGTGAGTAGAGGACTTCACAACTGAGGGGTGAAGGGAAATCTTTGCTGAATGTCCCTACACATTAACAGTTAGTACCATCTCACTGAAATGATGCCTCTGTACCTTAAACCTCCCAGGTCCCACCTTGGTGTCTGGCCCTGCTTAGTTGAGGTGTGATCCTATAGATTTAAACCAATTTGTCAAAATGCTTATTTGGCTTGAATTGTAACAACTGCCAAGGGTTCTGAAGCAATGGGGTGGGGAAAACCACTGAATAAACTGAACTCAATCAATGCATTTATGTAATTAAATTCTCATCAGTGAGAAAGAAAAAAAAAGCCCTAATTATTTTAAGTATTATGTTCAAAGAACTGGAGTACACCAGGAGAACTCACAGTGTAATTTCCAGCTACTGTGGTGCATTAGCCAAAGGTGGTGTGCCAGGAACCACACAGATGAAATAGTAGTGCAAATGAGCTGAACTGATTCTCCAAGGAAGATAAAGAACAAACTAGATTCTGCTTCTAACATGCTTTTCTGAGAAAATAGCTTGCCAGGATTTGATCGTGTACATCACTGGCAGCTGAGAACAGCTTGTCATGGAGTGGAAATGCACAGCACAGTAGGCCGAAGGCTGTGAGAGGCAGGGCCTCGGAGGTCATTTCTATACTTCTAACTGGGGGATATACTTTCAAAGTCAGGCTCCCAAGTGTCCTAGAAGCAGAAATAATGTCCTTGACTATCAGCTGGGAAAATATTTTTCTCCAGTTTTAGAGTACACAGGCCTGCTGATCAAATGTGGCTCCTGTCCCCTATTCTATCTGCATGCCCACACAGGGTCACATGTGGCTCCTGTCCCCTACTCTATCTGCATGCCCACACAGGGTCACATGTGGCTCCTGTTCCCTACTCTATCTGCATGCCCACACAAGGTCGCTGAACTCTTTCCAGTGTATGATAACGAAAGGAAATTAGGCTCCCCCAAGAACAAGCCTTTCTGCAGTGAACACTGATGTAAGCCTTTTGTTGTGCTTTCAGGTTTTAAACCTAAGGCCTCACATAGACTAGGCAACCCTCCCTCATAAAACTGTGTCTCCATCTCTCTGTTTACTGTGTCTTTTGACCTCATGACTCTCTTTCGTCAGACCCTTCATAGCAGGCCTGTGCCATCCGGCTGGCTTCTGTCTCTCACTTGAACAACAACTGGTACAAAGCTGTTTACTTCTGAGGATCCTCCCACCCCGTTTGAACACTTACTACCAAGGAAACCCTCCTCCTCCCAGATGTGAAACTGCATGTGGTTGGCTGATCTAAGAGACATTTGACAGTTCCAAGCTGGACGTTAGTGGCCTAAAATAGTAACAAAGCTGGAGCGAGGTTACTGGGAGGGTACTACTGTTATTTTTAGAATGAGAGTGGAAAGGTTCTGGATGCCACCCCCCAAAAAATTGTAAAACTAGCGTGGCTGGTGTCCAGGAGCAAGGGCTCTGCATGGTACAAATGTCCCTGGTTAATCCAGAGCCTCTTCAGAATGTGCCTCTCCCCTAGATGAACAGCAGACAAGGCTGCTTCCCCTGTGCAGAAAGGAGGCACACTCCAAAGTGCTACTCCTGCTGCTGCTGCTGCTGCTGCTGCTGCTGCTGCTGCTGCTGCTGCTG
>NW_021604598.1:4327213-4337148 GCF_004785775.1 Grammomys surdaster | reverse complement strand
TGCTGCTGCTGCTGCTGCTGCTGCTGCTGCTGCTGCTGCTGCTGCTGGCATTGGTGAAGAGAATAAAGGTCAGAGGGAGGTCACGGAAAAAGCCCCACCTGCTCTGGTAGTAACTTTCAAAAGGTAGCCGTCCAGGTCGATGTGGAAGTGGGGCGTGTGGCAGGGCAGGGCAATTCGAGAGCCATTCCAGCGCACAGTGAGATGTTGCTGCAGGCTGACTGTGCTCTCACCCAGCACCAACTCCACAGACTTGGTCCAGGAGAAGGAGCGGGTCCTCCGTGCATCGTTCTTCACCAGCACCTGAAAGGGTGAGGCAGGGGAGGAGCAGTCTTTCGTCAAAACATACTGACACGTCCCCTGAAAGTTAAACGTCCGTCCATCAAAAGTGTTGTAGTGGGGATCTCCGAATACTGTGCACACACCGGGTTCTGTGAATGAGAGAGATCAAAGTAGGGTCACAACCAGAGCAAAGGTGGAGAGAAACCAAAAATCCCTGCAGTTAAGCTGGGAGTGCACCTAATAGGTAATGGACTTGGGCAGGATTCACTAAAGTAATGGAGGTTTGAAATGAGCTGAGCTTTATAAATCTTTGTGCTTGTTCCAGTTACAATCCCCCTAGTGTGTTCACATTTAGAGATGATTCCTAACATCCTGGAATTCTGAGAACTTCCCTATTCTGTAGCCTGGCATGCTTCCATGAGTAAAGGGATGACAATAAGGCCTTACTCCATAACCCACACAAACAAGAAATAAAGAGTACCAGTAAAACTATACCACACGAAAATATTCTTAAAATAAATTTCTTAATTTTAGATTTTATTTTATTTATGTGTATATATACACTGTACATGTGCATGTGTATTAATCTCTGTGTGTGTGTGTGTGTGTGTGCGCGCGTACATGCGTGTGCACATCCACGTGCAGCGTGTCTGAAGAGGCTGTTGAATCCCCTGGAGCTTGAGGGATAGCAGGTTGTATAAGTTGTCCACTGTGAATGCTGGAAACTGATCCTGGGTCCTCTAAAGGAGTAGTGCATGCTCCTAACGGCTGAGCCAATTTTCTCCAGCTCCAAGGATGTGTTTCTTATATTTCAATCTACATTCAAAAATCTAATGTTAACTAAAAAAGTAAATTAGAAAACTCTTTAGGGCATCTAGTCTAGTAGACTCACCACTCTGAAACACAATTAATTCGTATTTACAGAAGCAAAACTAAAGTTTACCATTCTGAGGCACTTCTGTGGCTTTAGAGAAAATTAAATAATTTTAAAATATGGTATTGGTTAGTTTTCAGCGGAAGGATTTGTTATCTGTTTCTAACAAAGCATGAACCACAAGGACATTTATTTACAGAAATTGGTCCAATTAATGAAAGGTGGCTGTGGCCCAGTACCCAGGAGACTTAAGTAAGAAGGTGGCAAGTTAGAGGCTACCCTGGGCTACATAATGAGACTTCATCTCAGACGAAAATGAAAACATGAGCAAAAGAAGAAAAATTCCAGTCATCGTCAGAGCAATGATCAAGTCAAGAAAAAACAAGGCAAAAGACCTGGTACAGAATGTAAGGTCGACATGGTTTGCAAAGAACCAACTGACACTTTTGACCCTTCAGGGCTGAACAAGGTGGACCAGACTGTGTGAGGTCAGAACTGAGTCCAGAGGACAGCCAGGCTGGAAAGAGCGATGGTATCCATGGCCAAGTTCGCTCTCTGTTCCCACCGCGTGCTGGTTTGGGCATGATACATTGATAGTCTCATGGCAAGCATTTCAAATCATAGCATTTGGAATTTAATAAATCAATTGCTGTATCCATCCTTTTGTCCAACTTTGTCAGAGACAAATATGAGAGTTTCTGAAATATAGAATCATTTCAATGAACAGTTATGTTCAAGAATATGTATATTCAAGAATATGCACCATATCTATTGTGGGAACAGAAGAACCAGGTGGGTTTGGAAGTGTATTTGAATTCAATATCCACTCCTAATTCTTTTTTATATTTCTTTTGTCCATTTTCCTTGTGACTCTGACTTTACCCCTGTTACACACTGGCTGTTCCCCCTATCCTAACCCTCCTCCCCATCTCACCTCCCCCACTTGATTTCTTCACAGTGCATTTTTCCAGTCTTCACTGCATGGGATGGATTCCAAACCTGCCTTCTCACACTGTTCCTCCCCCTCTGACTAATGGCATCTATTGCCAGCATGAAAATGTTGCATCTCAACAGACAAGGTGAAGGCAGTGTGCACCGCAGGAGAACGAGAGTGCAGAGTTAAGTAGTCTACCCTACACTGAGCACTAAATTCAAGTTTGCTTCTTTGTTTTAAAGATCCTTGATCTCACTCAGCAAGTTAGCATAGGACCAACTAAAGCTCATGGCTGAAAGAGATGGCCTCAGCTTAGAAAATCCAAAACACCACCACACTACCAGAGGGGCTGACATTCTGTTCCTGTGCCTGTCTTCTCAGCTGTGAACGGGCTTTTCACATCTGGTGCCACATCATCTTGTGACCTTTTAACTGCCCAAGTAACAACTGTGTCTTCTGTTGATTTCCTTACCATAGTTGCAATGAAGTGTTCACTGATCAGAACGTTAATAGCTAACATTTGCTAAAAGCTCACACCCTATGGTAGCCCTCTTCTGCATGCCTACTGATGGATATGTCATCAGAAAATCAACAGATTCTCTCTGAGCATTTGACAAACAGCTAAGCATGTACCAATAGATGTATAACAAAGACTTTCATCTAATCATTGAAAATGTTTGTATTTCTTATTATTAAGGAAATGTTTTTATCTTTATAAGAGAAAAACCAGCAACCTGAATTTGTTCTTTGTTTCTAGGATAATCTTAGTTATTTTACACATACACATACACACACACACGCACACACACACCAAACAATCTTTACTTCCTGAACCACAAATGAACCTTTTTTCTTCCATATGTTTTTCTAGATTTTTTTTTCTGTTTTCTTCTGCCTTTAATACTAAAGTGTAGGCACTCATAGATAAAGCCAATTATGTGACAAAGCAAATGCTGAAAGACATAACAGAAACTGAACTGCCCTGATCTGGCCTCAGGAAGCCTGCGTTTGCTTTTGGCTGGATGAGAAGCAGTGAAGGATATCCAGAAGAGACCCAGAAAATGGAAATTGTGTGTGAACAGGGCTGTCAGGAGAGATATTTTTCAAAAGTCTTTAATTTGTGGGAGAGAAGAGTTTGGAAGTTGGTATAATTTTTCTGTGTGACTGCAATATAGAAGCAGCCAACAAAATTTCAGAACTTTGAGGAGGTTTGAGAGTTATGTGTTACATGTGGGGACATGAGCATCACGAGCTGAAGTCATTGTGAAACTCTGGCCCCTTTTTCTGGCACCCAAAGGTCCTCATGCCAGATCCCAAAGGAACCGGAGAACATGTGTGCTGTAGAGGGCCTGAGAGTAAGGCTGTCAGTGTTACAGAAACCTGCCTGCCTGGGAAAGACGGTGTCCAGATAATACTCTGGGAACCAAAGTGAGTAGTACATCCTCCCAGCTACTTTCGGGAGAGCCAGTGAAACACACTGCTGTCCAAGATATCCAGATGTCTGGTCACACCATTCTGGAGAGCTTGGCTTGATGGTTAGGGAGATGAAGAGGGAACTTTGGGAACGAACAATATGTTTGGATGTACCTAAGGCCAGAGTGAAATAAAGGATTTACTAGTTTCCCTCCATGGCACATTGCTTGCCAGTCTTGAAGTCAAGTCTTTGGATCTCAGTTTTTATTTTGTTTTATTTTCAATATAAGCAAATAAATGCATATGTCTAGAGAAAAAATAGATCAGAAGTTTAAAACCTCTAACATTAGAACTTTGACCTTTTTTGGTTTCTTTGGTTTTTGATTTTTGTTTTTTGCTTAGGCAACAGAACTACATGTGGAACTTTCTCTTTTTTATGATAATATTATTTATACTTTCACTTCTTGTGGACCTTCAAAAAGGAATGTTGGCTATAAAATCTAAAATTCTCCTATTTACAATACCACATTGCTATCACATACTTACTAAGGTCGCTGACTCTCAACACAAGGTTCCAATGCTTTTCCTTTATCTGCCTCAGATTTTTTATTTTGCCCCTGGCATACGTATTTTAATGAAATGCCTTTTTCCTAGGAGCAGTGATCATTCTCAAAACATCTGTCAAAGACAAAATAAGAACTATAGAATCCCAGGCTACAGAGACAAAACTGAGAGAAACAGGGTAGACTCGAGTCCAGCCCTTTCCTCCAAACAACAAAACAGGAAAAGTGCAAGAAAGAAGTAAAAGTCCCTCCATATTTCTGCCACCAAGAAATATGCCTGGTCTACAGTTCAGGATGTGTGTGTGTGTGTGTTTATTTTTACAGACTTAAGACAATCCTGAACATGAAATTTTACTTTCTATATTTCACTTAACTTGTCATAAGATTTCCACAGTCATTCAAGTATGTTTTCCTTTGAAAACCCAGAAGAGAATTTTCGGTCTCAGCCCATTACTGCTCCACAGAGGGAAGGCTCTCCAGCCACTACACGGATCAACACCTTTCTGGAGTGGTGTCTTAACCACAGGGCACAGCACACATAAACATGGCTTTAAACTTTTCTCAGCACAAACTTCAGGGAAACAGGTCCTTTGAGACTCTGGGTCACTGAGTCATGCCGAGATTTCAGGATCTTAGCAGAGTCACTGAGTCATGTTGAGCTTTCGGGACCTTAGCAGGATGAGAGTCATTCCATTCGGTGCCAAGTCTTAGGTAAAAAGCAGGAAAGGCTGGGATTAGAAATACTGCCTGAGAGATAAGCCAGCTGCTTTTTGCTGAGGTGACTTCTGACACTGACAGTCTGGTTAAAAAGCAGGCCCTAAGTGTCTTCTATATGCAGGAGCTCTGGCTTTGCACAAGGTGTCAGTGACAGCTATTAGCCTGCAAGGCATTTGAGAGGCAACAGATGCTCCACCAGGTGGCAGCTGGATACCTGTAAGCATTTACATTTCCTCTAACTTTACTCTAAAGGGTAGCACAGGGAACAAGGTGGTCCCTCTGTTCCTGTCAGTGTTTAACCCATCAGAGACAGCAATTGGTCTGCATTAGAAAGAAAAAAAACCCAAATATTTAAAAAGTTACATAGGAATTTTGTCTCCTGGTAATTTGTTTTCCCATATTTCCATCACTTCACATACTGACCAATATACTCCTTAATTCAAAAATCAAATGTAACCTGATTTCAGATACCAAGCCTCAGCTACCATTCCATGACATATATAGTATAGCCTAATGCTTTCCACCTGTCCCCTGGGCTCAGCCTGTCCTACCAAAGACCTCGCAGTTCACCACACGTGTGTATGCATGCCTGTGCACATGCACACATGAACCTGTGCACATGCATATCCTTACACAAACACAAATGCACACACGCATACATATACAGTACACACATACACACACAGAGTTTTCAGCTCTCTGTCTTCAATTCCATCTCTCCCAGCAATATCCCCAATACCTACCTCAGCCACTGTGATGTATTTGATTTTTACCTTAAAGAGTCTCTATTTAAACCCAGAGTCTGTTGACTGCCTGGCTACAAGCCCCTCTTCTGTCTCTGTTTCCCCAGTGCTTGAACACAGAAAGTCCTTGTGACCTATGCTCTATAGATCCAAACTCAGGTTCTCAAGGTTATGGGGTATCGACTGATGCATCTCCATGACAATGTTTTTTACCCACCTAATGGTTATAATGTACTCACAGTGCCCGAGTCTGGCCTTGAACTTCTTACATATGCATTTCATGTTTACTCCTCAGTGCCCAGAAAGCCCACTGCCACACTTAGCCTCTAAATGCATACATGTATATACATTAATTGTATTGGAAAATGCATGACATACTATCTATCAAGTAGCAACTAATATTTGTTGAAAATGGGCTAATAAACTAAACAATATATTTGGTTACAAAGAAGTTGCCTACACTGAGTTTACAAAAATAAATATTAGTGACAACATATGGCTGGTAGCCAGCGGAAGTTTGTTTAATTAATTAAACAAGTTATTTATGAATACGTTAAGAACAAATACACTATTAGGGAGAATAGAGAAGAGGGATTATAGCTGGTGCTGAGAAAAATCACCAAGGGATCTCAGTCTGTTGGTCTTGTGCTCAGGGGTGGGCAGCAACTCCTCTCCCTTTGCAAAACCCATCTCTTCAGTTGAATAGACATGTGCCCCACTGAGAAGCATTTTCAGAACCACAAAACTGGTTCAGAATCACAGACATAGTATAAGAGAGCTTAATTCTATTCCTGCATTGACCAAGTGTGACAGACCGATCATGCTTCCTCAAAGAACGCCACCCCAGATACCCTGTGCATGTGGTAATGGATGACAAAAGAAAACGAGATTTGCAATTGTCTTCATTGAACAGGAAGGCAGGGACTTGGCATTGTACATTTGCCTGAGAAGAGCAGAACCAGCCCTGGCTTTGAAGATGGAGGAAGAAGCCAAAGGCCAAGTGATGCAGTTACCATAGAATCTGGGAAAGGCAAAACATGACTCTTTGCCTGAGACTTTACAAGGAACACAGCCTTGTTAGTGCCTTGATTTTAACCCAGTGAAACCTATTGCTGACTTTGGCCTCTAGAGTGTGCAAGATAATTAGTGATGTTAAGCAATGATTTTTGTGGGATTTTGCTACAGCATTCACTGGAAACTAATAACAGCACAATCCAAAGCGTCTACTCCAAGCTGCTTGTACCAGGTGTCATGTCAGATGTGTTATGTTCTGTATTTTAATGTCCTTTTCTTCTTTACCATGTCTCTGTACAATTTGCGTTATTACATTAATTCATTAGTAGTGAGTGTGTATAAGGTCCCTGTGGCCCATCATCTCTCAGCACTACAGACAGAAACTAGTCTCTGAAGAGACTAGACTAGACTTAGCACGCCAGACACAAACTGGTCACTGAAGTCCAAGGCCAGCACCTTCCCCAACTCGCGCCTCTCCTTAAAGCTTACACTCCAGCATCTCAGAGATGTTCCTGACGAGTGGGAGTGAGAAAAAATGTGTAGATGCTCTTCCTAGGAAAACAGCCTCCAGGATGCAGAGACTCTTAAGGCTGATCAATGGCTCAAGTCTGATAGTCAATTAAAAACATCTATTTTAAGTCAGTTACAAAATTCAGCATATGGTCTTCTTGTTTAATATATTCCTGTTTCATTTCCCCAGCTTCAAAGTCTCAAATTTAAGGTCAAATTCAGCAGTTTATCTCTGTTTTCCAGAATGCAGAAAACTCATCAATGTTTCCCTTTCTTTTCTTTCTTCCTTTCCTTCTTTCTTTCTCCCTTCCTTCCTTCCTTCCTTCCTTCCTTCCTTCATTTCTTTCTTCTTCCCTTTCTTTTTTGCTTTTTCATTAAGTAATTGTTGATTTCATGCCATACACTGGGAAAAGTCTGCTATATAACTAAGGTCACTGTACCCATGAATAACAGATGAAGACAAGCCACCAAACAACAAGAAAAATGTTCAGCATCTTCAACAGTTTTTTCTGTTTGTTTGTTGTTTATTTGTTTCCTTTTGAGACAGGGTCTCTGGCTGTCCTGGAACTCACTCTGTAGACAAGGGTGGCCTTGAACTCACAGAGATTTGCCTTCCAAGTGTTGGGACTAACACTTGTTGTGGAAGACATACTTGCTACTCCCGATACTCACAAGTTGACCTGACAGTATCTTCTCCCTTTACATAGTATTTTTTATAGGAGAGCTGTGCATCTGGACTGAGGAGAGAAATATCACATCTCTAAATTAATTTATTGTCTAGAATTAAAACATTAAGGAACTTTGGAGAGGGTCTTGTATTTGAAAGCTTATCTTACTTTGCCACTTAGTGGCTAGCAAAGCAGACACAAACTCTCTATGTAACCTAGGTTTGTTTATCTAAAGCTACTGCATTAGATTCACTGAAAAGATGCCAGGATTAAGAGCTGCTCACATTATAGTGACATCACTTTTCTTATTGTGAGCGAGACCGTAAGAGGACATAAAGTACAGAGATGGGGAAGGTATAATGAGTTGAGTCCCTCCATAAACGACACAAAATGTAGATTAGGGGAGAGAGTGGAGTTAGCCTTCTAGGCTACAGGAGGAATGCCAATAAAACACAAACAAAGGAAGGAAGCAACTTGTACCAGAAGAGCAGGAGACAGATCTGTCTGGAGCAAGAACTTGCTTCAGGGGACGTGAGACACTCACACTGTGTAAATAAATTGGCTCAAGATTCATTGTCAGTCTGGGAAGTTTAAATATATTCCAAAGAATCAACATTTCTTAATGTCTTTCCTACAAAACATTAATCGTGGCTGCAGAATCACCACAATGACTAAAACTTTAAAAGTCCTGCAAGACCAGTTGGGGATGCTCTGTACTTCCCCATCCTCCTGAAAGCTTACAGTGCCCATTGAGCTTGGCAGTGAGGAAACAAGTCTAAGTCTATCTTACCCAGTATTCCTGAATATATACAGTCAGAGAGTCTGCCTTGAAGGTATTACTCAGGGCTATTCCTCAATGCCAGGGGATTTATAACACAAACCCTGGAAAGCTCAGCAGTGAAAGAAGGTGGTCTAGTTTTCATGAAGGATGCATTTGGATTTTGAAGTGATGTAGATAAAGAACTGAAGGGACAAGGATGGGGGTTAGTAAAAAACAACAAGATGAGGGTACAGCCTCCATGGGAATAAAAAGGAAATTATTTATTAGGAAAACAGCATAAAGAGGCAATCAACTGGACTTGATGACTGATTACCAACAGGGGAGAGAAATGCCAGAAATATGAGAAACAGCCTTGAGTCTCCAAACCTGCACAGCTGGGCGTATGTGGAGGCCAGAATTCAGTCAATCAACAGGGCTTGGAAACAGCCACTAGCCCCTCCAACCAACTCCTAACTCAGATAATTTAGGGAACCAAAGGTAGCAACTGTTAATGAAATTCAAATGCAGTATTTACAAGAATTACTCCCTTGGAAGGATAGATGCTAAGGTTCACTATTTGACTCACAGAACATGCAAAAGCCCAGCTGGAATTTTACCCCCAGTGCCTAACTTTCATGGTGCTATAAAGTACCATACACACTATCAAAGGAGTAATGTAATCATTTCTCTCACTCATCTGTGAACTCTGTAAACTACAACAGCAACTAGCCTGACAAGATACGTCCACGAGAACAATAGCAACACAGACATTCTCCATCGGATAAAAGGCTTGTTTCATGAGAAGATAAAGAGGAGCAAAAACCTGTGGCTTTATAGATCATAGGCCATGGGGAGAATCCAATACGTTTATTCCACTAAATGGACATGATATTGAAATGATTCTTAATGTCATTTGATAGCCATAGATCAGATCATCTCTCAACCATTGTAAGAGAAGATTCCCCTTGCAGTAGATGGCAACAGACACAGAGACACACAAGTGGTCAATGTACAGAGAATAAAAGAATATGGAGTCCTCAGTCCTGAATAGGACAAACATAGCACACTTTTCCACACAAAGACTCTAAGAGTTATGTGGAAGAGTGGTGATAAAGACTGTAAGAAGTAGGTCCTTAGAAACAGTGTTTTCCAGATTCAACATGAAAGTTACTCATATGAAGCCATAGTGGTTGTGACTGTAAGCTCAAAACTCTACAAACAAGCGCAAGCCAGATACTATCCCAGCATAAACTGGGGAAGTGGGCCTGGAATATCACCACTCCATGAAACGCTATTGGTGTTTGATAGCTGCTGGGAGAAGAAGGGTTAGTTTTCTTTAATGATATTACTCCTGGTACACCGAACATACTCCAGGGAAGCCCCTACTCTCAAGACCAGCTGGGACCAGTTGGGTAACACAAACTGTGCTCAATGGGAAAGAAGGAGAGAGAGAGAGAGAG
>NW_021604598.1:4312450-4326813 GCF_004785775.1 Grammomys surdaster | reverse complement strand
GTGTCCTCGGGGGGGGAGGGAGGGAGGGAGGGAGGGAGGGAGGGAAAAAGATGAAACTCAAATTTTGGTAGAAAGAGAGGGGAGTGTAAAAGATTGTAATGGGAGGAGTGGGAAAAAGAATATGTTCAAAATAGATTGTACCAAATTCTCAATTAATAAAAACATTGTTTAAGGAAGGCATTCTTGTCAGAATGATCTAAGACAGGCTCAGTCTTGCTTATGAAATAAAAAAGTGGGAGATGTGGAAAGCTTTTCGAGCTGCTTGGGAAAATCTGACATTGACAAAGGACAAGAAAAGTGGCTTCAGATAGGAATCTGACATTAGGCAGAACAAAGAAATAATTTCAGGCAGGAATCTAAATCTTAGGGTAGAAGAAGAAAGTAGGCTTCAGGCATGAAAATGACTTTGGGCTAGGACAGGGAAGTAGGCTCAGATATTTTGGTCATTCTGATAAGCCCTTAGAAACAGTGATCACGGGAGTCTTTACAGAATTTTGTTTATTGCCTTGCTTGTTCTTTGAGTATTTGTGCTTATTGTCTTACTTGTTCCTTGACTATTTGCATCTATTGTATTGCTAGTCCCTCAACCTAGAACTGACCTGAATACTTGCATATAATTAAAATGGTATAAAAGCAAAAAGCAAAAAGCAAAAAGCAAAAAGGTTTGTTGCGGGGGGGGGGATAATATCTGAAATGTAAAGAAATAAAATATCTAATAAAAATATCAAAGTTTGGGTAATGCTGAAAGCAGAATGAGAAAGGATCTACAGGTGGAATGTGGAGGTGACTGTGGGTGAACACAAGAGGAGGCAAGATGTCAAAAAGACAGATCCATGCACTAAAGACACTCTGGCCCAGCAGAGGAAGGGATGGAGGCTAGGGGGAAGCCATGAAAAATGGGAATTGCATATCAATGAGAAACACTGTGCATACAGTGAGCCATTTCTTCAATCTCTGTAAAGATGAGAGCTGACATAAAGTAACGCAAGAGATCACAAAAGTTAAGGTAACTTCCCAAACACAGTGTTTCTGAAGGTGAGTAGACCCAACTGCTTGCAAATAGAATTGTCTGTCATGTGTAAAAGAAGAATACTAGTAAATCTCATTTATTTGGAGGCAAACCTCCAAAAAACATGAATCACCATACATAAGAGAACACCGAGTTAGTTATGCTTAAAGTTTGGGTTCCAAATTCTCACAGGTTACAATATTAGCCAATCTCTCACTCTGTTAATCCTCTCTGACCTTTAGATCCTTTCATTGGAAGATGGAGCTGATAGTAGCTTCCACTTGGCAGAATCATCCTGAGTATTGAATAGCAAAATGTGTGGACAGCATGTGCTATAAGCCCTGCTCCACTGCAGCCCGGGCAATGGCACCCACAGGGGTCTGAGCCAATCTGATCGTATCTCACTTACAGGAGATGTGACCTTAGAGAGGTGGAATCCTGCTTCAGCTCGGTACATAGGGAGTTCCATGAAGCATGTTTTTCAGGTGCGGACTGGAGCTTGGCTTACTCACTTGTCCTGATCTTTGGCTGTAATTTGGGGGTACCCTCACTAAGTCTAGGTCTCCAGTATACTCAGCCACAACTAGATGCTTGCATTTCTTTAGAGATTCAGGATAACAGTGTAGCCACTGCATGTCAAATGTGAAGTTGATTTATATGTCTCTCCATAGAAAAAATATATTCATTTATATGTAGATAAGGATGTACTTTTAATGCAGTGATTTAATAATGCTGTATCTCAAAATAATAATAATAGTAATAATAATAATAATAATAATGTATCTTTCCAAAGGATACTTGAAGGGGGATTGTTGACAGCATAAGTAATACATTAGATTATTGGAAAGGTGTAGGCCTGATACCAGCTCTCTTGCTTGGTATTTCTTGTGAGCTTCAGTTTCCCTTATTGAGGACTGGAAAGGAAAATCCCAGAGGGAAAGTCCCAAGATGCACATAATTTTATGGCACTAAACTAAAAATGAATTAAACTGCAACTTTGAAAGCAACATTGCTCTTTCTGCCCCTACTATAAATTATATTGAGTTCTTTCAAGTTTAAAACCGTATAGAATATTTATGCATATATGTGTATTTATACATGTTTACTTAGTATAAAAAATTAGCAAGACTTTCATTTGGCTATATAAACATCCCCCTCTGAGTTGCCATGATGGAGGAGAGGGACTGGAAATACTAGTACACAAGGAAAGGTAAGCTCAGGGTACAACCACCTTCACTCTGCCTTGAGCAGATAGGGGAGCAACCATAGAAGAGAGCCTGGGCCCGGATTATCCTCTTTAACCAGGGTACTGGTAGAAGAGAGAAACTATTACATTGGAGAGCTTTCTTATGATTTCTTTTCTAATCTATAACAACTCCCAGGGACCATAAAATCCTCAAAACTTCCCTTCCCCTTCTTAGCTGCAACTATTTGTCAAACTTTAGATGGCAAGGAAGCCAAGAACAGCAACTACAGCCCAGTCTTTGCAGCCAGCCAGGCAGCACAGAGGAAACTCAGGCTCTATCTCCAACCTCCAAACCAGCCTCAGTTCCCTGGCTATAAACTGGAGCTAATAATATTACTTGGCCAAAAGATAGCTGTAAGATTCATACAAAATCAAGTGGGACAACCATGACAGAGTTTGGCTATATAGCAGATGATGATAAATAAATGTTGCCTACTGCTGTTGCTATCGCTGGTCCTGTTGGCTAGTGATGTCAATGACATTGACAATGGTGGTTGTCACGGTTAACTAATGAACTACTAAGTTACTGAGTACTTGTCAAAGTACTCACCCTTAGACCTAGCAGCACTATGCCAGCCTTGTCTGTTTATACACTGTGTTGGCACTTAAGAAGTACTACTATGTAGCACATCCTGAAGAAATTGACAAGAGATGGAGGTTAAAGATGATCTAGTTCTCAGAGAATAGCTTCAGTCTCATCCCTCCACTCTAGACCAATTTAAAAATGATAGCATCTCTTAGAACAGAAAGCATAGCAAAGAAAAGGACTCATTTCCCCATAGCTGTTCCTGTGTGGGCTCTCCACTGGACCACTGTTGGCATGTGAGACTTCATTTTCAGCCAGCCTGCCAGCCAAGTTTCAGAAAGTGTCAAAAAGCCAGTTCCACATGCACTAGCAGAAATTTCAGTGGCTACTAAGCTTAACACCTCCATGGCAGGGCTAAAATCAACACCACAGATTCTTATTCCACAGGCGTCCTGAGCCTAGTGTCAAATTTCCTCGCTTGCCTGAGGTAAGGACAAACTCCTAAGGCTGAAAGAACTTAAGTCCCAGAGGCCAGAACCCTTATTCAAACATGGAATTGCTGATTTGTAGAGGCTCTCTCTGTGGAGATTTTTTCATAGGTTGGCTCAAAGGTCATTCTTTCATCATGCACCATGCCTTCAACTCCTCAGAAAGCGAAATTATTGTCTTTTTTGCCCTCCGACACTTGCTTTGTTTACTTAGACATATAAAAAAGCATCAGGCATCCCAGTGAGCTTAGGATAGAAAGATTTGCCAACAAAACCAGCTGGGGCAAATTCTGCAGCTAGCTGTCGTGAGTACAGGCAACAGGCCCAGGGCCCACGATAAGCTGGTGCAGGTCCACTGATCTGCACACAGCTAGAAGCTAACTCCTTATGGTGGAGTTAAAGAGTCATCGGGCAACTGTGCATGTCCTGATACCCTAAGTTGCTGAAATCCAGTATTTCCTGCGACTTATAGGATGTATGTGTGGCTGAGGTTATTTCAATCATGTGTACATATGTGCTCAGTAGACACTACCAGTCTCAGTGTTTTAAAACTACAAGCTTGCATTGGGTTGGGGGTGGGGGAGTGCCTCAGGTGAGCATGAGCTACACAAAGGTTTAAGTAATCTGTGATACCTGGGGGGTGGGGGGGGCAGGTGACCATGTCCTAAGGGTTTTGGATGCCTCTGACTTGGTTAAGAGATTAACTTCCTTCACAATCAATCTCTCAGTTCCTCCCCCAAATCCTCCATCCCAAGTCACCCCCACGCTGTACTTATCAGTGAAAACTTTGACACTGAAGTATTAGTTTCAAGTTTGAAAACAGCTCTACAGCCAGCACAGAATTTATCTGATTCTGGTCTCTGTGGGTTGGTGAGGTCAAGATTCCACCCACTATTTGCCAGCACACTATAAAAAAGGATTTCACATAAACCAAATGCTACAGTAGTCGCCAAGTGGTCGTCCTGAGTTCTGACGCTTTCTGGCACCTAACTCATGGTCACGTGACACCCAGCCAAACAGAGAGAGACTGCCTTCCAGCTACAGCCTCATACCTTGGCAAGAATGCTTTTGTCAAATGTTTTATGAAATTTGTTTAGCTCGCTTCAAATATTTTACTTTAAGTAAATCATCTAAACCAAATTCGATTCTTTCTGTTGGAAAGGAAAATGGTATGTCTTGAGTTATTAAGAAGCAGCTATGCTTTTTAGATTGGAGCCTGACTCTAAACACCTTTAGATCTACCTTACCTTCTGATATGGAGAGCACAGTGGTTTCCTGCCTTTGTGATTACATCCTACCTACCCAGCAATCAACTTGCATCATATCTGACACATGCAAAAAATAAACTACAAACCATTTATTTTGTTTTCTCTTTGCTGGGAAAAAGATGCCAGACTACTAAGACAAACCCAGGCAGAAAGGAATTCTGTGGGATTTTAGTGAGCATCAGTATAGTGTCACTACTAGAAGCAACCCATTATTCACTTAACATCTACAATTAAAAAGCATCCACAAGGATTTGAGGGCCATCATCAAATTTACTTATGTATGCATATATGAATTTATGTAGGTATATAGTCTTGCTTCCTTACAAAGTATATTAAAAGAACTGTACATATACAGATGTTGAATAATTCAAAGTATTAGTGTGAAGCCAGATGTAAATTCAGGCATGCTGTTAAATGTAGTCTGTATCTTTATTTCCCACTTCTAAGCAATGACGGCCATTTTTAAGCCACCAGGCTATGTCTTCATAACCATTTGTAAGCCCAGGGAATTGAAATATAAAAGCATATTCAATAAACCTCATGGCCTTTTGGATTAAGCTAGCAGAAGGGCAATGGCATTCTCCTCTCCTACTGTGCTGAGTCAGCAGGTACTGACAGTAAGTAAGTCATCACTACTTGTCCCTTGGGTGTTAGTCTCTGCATTCACATGGGCGGCTCTCCCTGTTTAGAGTGTCACTAGTTGACCTCAAGGAGACATCTGGCAGTGTCTAGGAACATTATTGGTTGTCACTTTGATGGAAGGGTTGTTGCTAAATATCCTGCAATACACAGGGCATCTCTAAAACAAAGCTAAAACAAGGTGGGACAGGGGTAGACTGTCAATAAAACAAAGGCTGAAAAACCTGGAATCTCCTAGTTTTAGAAAACGCCAGCCTTAGTCTAAAGTTTTGGCCTTGGTTTCTCACTCTAGAAACCTGTATGCCAGAAGAGGTTTTATAACTAATAAGCAGAGGAAAGAATGAGCCGAAAGGTTTATTCCAGATCTCGGATACAATAACAAAGGAATTTCACAGTAGGAGGTCTCTAGGCCATGGCTAAGGGACACCAGGAGAAGTCTACCTGGATGTACTATGGAAAGCTGGGCATTGCTTAAAAAAATTGGAAGCTATCCCATCTCTGAACTGAATCTGAACAAACGAGCCTTGCCAAGGAGAATGTGTTTTACAGCAGTGAAGGAAGATCGGCTGGAGAGCAAGTGAGGGTAAACAGATGGAAAGAACACCAGAGGAGATTGAGAAATAGCCATCTGATGATATAATTCAGACTTGTGCCGAGAACCACATGCCTGCACGCTTCCAGCTCTGACCTGCAGGTGCAGGTGCAGCCCGTGGCCTCTCAGTGCCCCTCCAGCTGGGTGGCTTTCTCCGGTTGTCTCCCTGGGTGATGGAAGGGGTGGATCACTCATATGCTTCACACAACACAGCACTTGATATGGCTGGTTACAAACTGCTGTCCTCCTTTGTCTTCTGCTTTCTCTTTTATTTCCTTATAAGTCATCATACTTCTATATATGGAAAGGCTAGCTGGCAATAGATAAACCAATGCAATCTAGCTTTATGCCTGTGTGAAAGTGGATGAGCCTGTCTCATACCTACAGAACAAAATCTTTAGAAAACTTACACCAGGCTTCCCTTGTAATAGAGAAACTAATGCAATCTAGTTAATATGTCACTAATCACCATTTTGACTCTTAAAAATTTGGGCAATTCAGGATTTAGGTTGTTTCTGCACAAAGTCCATGTTTTTATGAGGCTGATAACCAGAGAATCAGAAGATGTAACACATCTGTGTCACGCAAATGAAAGAGGTCTACTGTAAAATATCAGGAGTTCCTCGGAGGTCTGTCTACACTTCATCTAGTCTCCCTGCTTCATTATCTACCTTCTATGGAGAAATGCAAACGTGTCCACTGGTGTGGCTGCAGAGAAAAATGTTTTCAGTACACACTGGAGACTGCACATAGAGAAGGGAATGACACTGAAGGTAGCCTCTGAGCCAATCATAAACAGAGAGTTTCTGGGAGACGACCAAGGGGAATAATTCAAGTAGGTGCTTTTGAGTGATCGGAGGATTGATCATAGCTGCTGCTTCTTTCTGCATTAATTTCTGAATCTGCCGTCATGCATCATTGACCTCCCTTGAGCTAGTTTATGACTTCATTATCTTCAAAGGAAGGCTTTTTTTATTAACTCTATAACTTATATTTTTGCTAATTCAATGAGCAGTTTCATGCATTGTAAAATTCCATGGCTATTTTTTAAAAATAGTAACAATAAAATATTAGACAAGAATAATAAATATATGTATATATAAAATACATTAGCATATAACAACTTTAGATATGTAGTTTTGTGTAGATATAAAATGACACATATTTATGTATTTGTTATCCAAGGATATCAAAAATCAAAGGGGAGGAAACCAATATAAACTTTGATTTTAGATAAACGAAAGAAACAAACCTATTTCCATAAAAAGCTGCTTCCAAATGCCACAAAAGCCCACTACTCTAAGCCTGACTGGTTGGTTCATAAACCAGTTTCTAATCAATTTCCTGGCGCGGCTAACACAACAACCATGTATCAGAAATAACTTGACAACGTGTTTCTAACACCATTCTTTGAGTAGCATACTTCATTAAACCGTCTAGAAGCCTAGTAAATTTTGGGACTGACATGGTGATTTTTCTAATGAATGTAGTCAAAAGTCCCATATGGGGCTGCTGTGAAGCCAGCACAAGGCTTTGTCCCTGAGACTAATAGGGCAGCCTCAGATAGCTCTCACACGTCACAACAATTTGATAGAACCCTCAGGAACTCATTTTAAAATATCAGGATGTAAGTTCATTGCCATCAACAATATCAGATGTGTCCAGGAGAAAGGATGAGGAGTTAGGGGAGAGAAGAGGAAGTACAGTCTTTGATGGTGTGAGGGGAGGAAGTAAATGCCCTAGAGACTATGGCTGGCCGGCTATACCGGGCATCATTATCTTAGCTCCAAGGACTGCAAATGCTATTAGCAGTTTCAAATGTGCATTAAGTTATCTGTTCTTCTTTAAAACTCCATCTATCCATTTATCTTCCTGAGGTCTCCTAACAGCAGATTCTGGTGGAAATATCCTCTCTGGTTTCAATCTAGCTTCTATGAGAAGATGGAGCTGATCTCAGGTGCCCCTGGGAAGGTGGACAAGCCCATCTCATACCCACAGAATTAAATCTATAGAAAACTTACACCAGGCTTCCCTGCTCATCACAAAATGCTAAACAAATATTATGAGCACATTTCCCCCAAATAATGAACTTACTTTCAGTGCAAATGGGACAGCATCCTTTTCTGTTGAGAATTTTACCCTGGTCAGGAGGGAAAAAAGAAACCAAAAATTTAATGTTAAGAAATGATCCACTGAAGGGAAGTTTCTTTTTAAAATATAATGCCAGAAAAACCAATGAAATCAGCCCGGATTGTACTTGAACTTGATGGTCACAATGGTGATGAAGTGAAGTTTCAAGCATCAGGTTTCCAGGCCAGGCAAGATCATTCTCAAAAGCTTTCCTGTTTGTATCCTCCTGGAAACAGGATACCTCAAAGTAGAGTGTGATTTTTCTCACATGGAAGGAAAAGGGAGACAGGCTGGACACAGCTTCCTCATTGATATCCAAGCCAACTGCATACACACACAACCAGTAACCACTGACACTCTGTCCCTATCACCAGAATCTTCTTCCTGCTTTTGCTCTGAGAAGCTCTCTGGTACCCTCTAGCCCGAGCTGAGGATGCTCATATCCTGCAGATGTCGCACACTACAGATCAAACTGTCACGCTTGTTCCTCTGCAGCCTCCTCATCCATGCTAACTCCCTGTTATACAATCAAAGCAAGAAGCAGTGAGCTCTACAGTACTAAATAATTTTCTATCTCTGCTCTAGAAATGCAGTGCCATTTCCTAGTCAAATATCTTTTAACTTTTTTTTAAATGCCTGACATTTAAAGAAGGACCCATATTCTCCAGACCTATAGCAGAGAATGGCCTTTCCTTATCTCTGACTCAGTGATTCAGCACAGGGAAGAAGAAATGTGGAAGCTGATTAACATTTAAGAAACAATACTTGCTGCATGAGCTAACAGTGGGTTGCTCGGGAGGATTTAATGAGCCAATTCCTTAAGGCTTAACGATATGAGAGTCGTTGTTACAAAGAAGTGCGAAATCTTTCTGAGCTGAGGATTTCCCCTTCCACGGGTGAAGAAGCTGTATAACACAGCGAGATAGAAACAAAGTTAACTTCATTTTATGTGACACCAAGGGCCATGTTCGTTTACTACAGACTTTTAAGCCACAGTTCTTCAAGACATGTATTTTTCTACTGCATGCAGGACAGACTGCTGTGTGTGTGCCTCATGTTTCCTCTCATTTGAAATTCACAACAACACTCTGAGGATGGGTGATCTCATCCCCTTTTTACAGAGAACTAAGGAAGCAAAGTGCACTAAGATGTGCCCAAGATCAAGGACAAAGGCCCAGAGCCCAGACTCTGCTCGACACTGGTGAGCGGTTTGCAAAGCAGGTTTGAATATTTTCAAAATAAATAATCATATTAGCTTTTCAAATGACATTTTTGCTACTGAAGAACTAAAGCTATGTCTCTTGCATCAACTAAGCCTACTATAACAATATTAAACTCTATAACATCATAGATAATGCTCAGGCCCTTTACTACAATTCTTCATGTTGTGAGGACACCCAACAATAAAACTGTTTCTGTTGCTACTCCATAACTGTAATTTTGCTACTGTTCTGAATCATAACGTAAATGTTTGATATGCAGGGTATCTGATACATGATCCCTGTAAAAGGGTCATCCCCACAGGTTGAGAATTGATGTCATAGGGAATCTCATTTAATTTCTCAAGGACAAAATCAAAAAAGATCAGCCAAGGTCCATGGAATGGTTTTCCAAGAGGCTCAGATGAGGCACTTTGCCCCATTGAATGGCCATAGTTAAAGCTATGTTTCTAATCAAGGATAACTGGGTGATTCCCAGTTATCTGCATCTGTATCTCACCAGACACAGCCATTTCCCTTCCTCAGTGAAGCTGGTCCTGTTAGTAAATAGGTAGGAAAAAATAAGGTATAGACTGTGAGGTCAGAGAGCCTGGGCTGTGTGTAACCAGCTGGAAACTGGACCATCGGTAGCCTCATCTGGAAGAAGGGTCTACTCAGCGCCTACCTCAGTGGAGCGGTCTCAGGGGAGTGAGGTTATTTCTGTGACCAGAGAAATGGTCTCAATATAAACTAATGATATCACACGAGAGACAGCGTACAGAGCCTCACCCCCAGAGCACTGGGAATCACCGAGGAGGGCAAAGAGTGACTACAACCATAGTCTCCTTCTGAAAAGGAGTATGGGGTGTAACTGGAAAGGTTACGGTGGGGAAGGGAGGCGGAGGGGGCACACAGAGTCCTAGTTTTTCTAATTTTAATATCTCTAAAATTTTTCCCTAATCAATGTAGGGAAAGAGAGATAAACTGCTAAACTGCTGTCTTTTCTTTTTAAAGGATTTCATGGCAGAGTTAAGCTGTCTTCCAAAGACCTTGTACTAGCCTCTGAGAAGGGGAAGTGTGAGGGGGAACCCGAGAAACAGAAAGGTGGTCCTGGAGGCCCCAGCCAAGTCAGGGCACTGAGAAGCAAGGGCAGAGGGGGCGGGGCTGGGGGCTGGGGGTTGGGCGGAAGCCTTCCTGGGAGGGTTGGACATGCCTGGCCTGAGTGTAGCACAGCCAGTAAGATCACTAGGGAGAAGCAGGCAACATAGAGAGCTGTGACCTCTCAGCAGAAACCACCGACCCAGCTACAAGTGGCAGAGCCGAAGTGAAGCTGCAAACCCCACAGTGGCCTGCCGAGGCGAGTTACTCAAGCCACCAGGTTGGCACCGCTTCCCGGTTTTGTCTTGTAGAATAAGGAAGCCCATTATTACTAACATGTGCTGGGAGAGTTCATTAGCAGTGAGGGTTCCCCGAGGACTGGCAGAAATGATGTGATTCCATTTTTCCCAATGAATATTTATAAGCAGCCCATGTTCAAGTCTGCTTATTGTACCTACTTTTTTTTTCTTTTATGGGAAGTTTTCAGTTTTATGTCTGAGGCTTTTTAAAGCAAGACTAATTAGGGGATTTTTTCCCCTCTCTCCCCCCTCCCCACCAATTCAGTTGTGCAACGGCAACAGCTGTTGTTTTTTTGTGTCTCATTTGGCACTCAAGTAAAAACAGCAACTTTTTGTTTATAATAATAGCAGATGTGAATAAAATTAAAAGCTTTCTATAACGGAGAATAGAGGACGAACTCTGAATATATGGATATGTTTTCTTCATTCACAGGAAGGTACTAAATAGGTTTGACATTTTCTCAAAATGTACAAAGCCTTGAAAGGTTTCAAGTTGCTGAGGTGAATTCAATGGAGCCTGTGCTTCAGAAGATAATGGTGGCTTTATTCAAGTCTGGGCTGTGGGGTTTTGAAAAGAGGTATTTCCATAAGGATGATGTTTCCATGTGGAGCTACAATGGAGGCCAGGGCTGGAGAGGAATTTTCTCCAGGAGTTGGAGCTTCTGCTACACAAGGAAATACTCGTTGGGAAGTTACTATTAAACAACAATATATTACCATGGCTATGAGAGGAAAGCTGAGATTTGAGAGAAAGAAAAGAGAGACAAAATGTGCTTATGACATTAAATTGAAAGCCCAACAATAGAAAACAAGGTCTAGGCAAGAAAGCTGGAAAGTGTTTAAAGGTTTAAGAGATGCCAATAAAGAGCAGGAAGATAGCAGTAAGAACGGGACAAGAGTTTTGTCACACAAAGCTGGACTCCATGTAGGAGTAGCAAGACAGAATCAAGGGGCTGAACAAGGGACTTCAGCTACTGGGGTATATATGTAAGCTTTGGGAATTCCTGGTTGTCTTTTATAATATGGCATATGCAGTGCATTTCCCCAGGTGACAAAGAAAAATAAAGCCAAATTCCCTACATACCTGTGGGCAGCTACTAACAGGAATACACTGCTTCTTGCGACACTCCGTCTTCCCCTTCACACAGGCACAGATGCTGCAGTTGACTGAGGACCACATCTCTCCATCCTGCAGGACACAGCACAGAATTCTACTACAGGTAAAGCTGAGCAAGTCTGTTATGGGTTCTCCTTTGAGGAGAACATACCTAAGCTGCCTAAGTCAGGTGACTCTGAGGCATCTTGCCCCTCATGTACTCATGTGTTTTTGCTTTCACCCCGGAGGACAAGGAAGTATGAATTTTTATACAGGATGCATGAGCAAATCCTAACTTTCCTCTGATTAATGGAATTGAAATATTTGCTATATCAGGCACCACGGTTAATTGAGATGCTTAGATATAGTGATGTAAGCCACCTGTGCCATGCCACCGAGCCACCCAGGATATGAAGAGAATGGAAGTTATTCAAATAACTCTCGGTGGCTAGGCAGACACCTGGTGAGCACCTATGAACCCACAAATCTCAGACAAGTCCTAGAGGCAGGACTCTTGCTTGCATTCTTCTTGGCTAGCACTCTCCTCCCAAAATATAGTATAGCATTTTGAGACACAGACTAGACTCTTGCTTGGATAGAAAGGTACTCAATGAATGCACTGGACTTCTCAGATTTAGCGTGTGCAGTCAGTGCTCAGCTAGAACGTATCAGGCAAGAACATTCCTGAACATACTGAACATACTGAAATTTGAAAGATCAGACAACAGAGTTAGATATAAAGACAAGGTGAAGGATCCTTCCTGGGCTCACAGATTCAAGAACTTTTGTGCATCCTATCCTTTCTCAAATTTTGAAGCTATGTAACATATCTGCAAACCCCATGCTACCTTTCAGGTGAGAGAGAACTAACTGAACTTGTCTATAAGGACATTGAACTGATAAATGTTCTATGAGCAAATATTCCCAGGGCTCACAATCTCTGTAGAGTACTTTAAACCCAGGTTGCCAAAAGAAATCTTTTTAGAAAGTGGCTTGAAAGTGTTTTGTCCAAAGTATTATTATGAGAGGAGTTTGTTTTATCTTGGTGCTCTGGGCCCAAGTGGTGGTTTTGAATAAAGAGTATTTTACATAAATGTCTCTGAAAACTTGCTGTATCTCCCTCTCTTTGTGGGAATAATACATTTTCTTCTTTCTTGCAGGGTTCATAAGAATTCAGACCTCTCTCCAATCATGTCAGTGGATAGGAATCCGGAGGGAGCTTCCACATCTGACATGACATTAAGAGTCTAGGTGCTCATGGGTATCATCAAGCATGTCTTTGGTATAAAATCTCTGTCATCTTTAAGGAAACCATGGCAGATATGAGAGGGGAGATAGTCTGAACAAAGCCAACACCTGCTTCCTGAAGCCAAATGGTTACTACGCAGCTTTCCACTTCAGATACTATAAAACAATGTAGAGCACATGTCAGGCAGTGTTGGAAAGCCAGTAAGAAAGACTTTGAGTACCTTGGACCCTCAAACTTACACTGGTCACTTACATGGTAAACATCATCATCTGAACACCATCCTGAGCCTTTTTAAAAAAGAAATTTATGAAACGCTGCTGAAAGCACCAAGGTTTATATCCATCAGGATCTTGCCATAGTCATGATCTTGACAAAGTATACTTAGCATCCCCAAGTAAATGGTATGCTCTAGGTCATTCGGGCACTATAACTACACCAACAATTTGGCATGCTCAGCTGAGCCTCAGGCACTGGCTGATCACATGTAGAAAGACACATACATACATACATACATACATACATACATACATTCATACATACATATATAATTTGTAAATTAACATATCAAATATACATGTGTGGTTTTAAATGTATAAATTATGCAAAATTCTGATCTGCATTATGTCCATAATGTCATTATAATAAGATGGCTCCCACAAGCTCATGGCACTGAAGGCTTATCTCATACATACCCTGAAGATCTTGCTACCAAACTTGCATACTTTGATGTCTTCAGGGGGGACCCGTAGGAGACACTCTTCACAACAGACATCCTCATCACTATTACAGACACCAGGGTGGGAGCACTTCTTCTTACAAACCATTGTAGAATCCTAGAGACCCAAAGACAAGGCAGACTAAAAATTAAAAATGACTTTCACCTCTCCTACACAGCCTTCTCAGCTCTCCATTAAGAACCCACAGTGGCTCTAGGCCATACTTCCCCAGTACCATGCTTTAATGTCAAACAAAAAGCTTTCCATCAAGTTAAAAACATGCTTCCTGACTAATATGTGTAGCAGATGAGGGAATGTGCCACACTCCCAGACTTGCTTCTACTGGCCTCTAACTTTATGCTCTAACTTTATGCTCAAGACCCCAGCATACTTCCTCAGTGGGAAAAGAAATTCCGGAGTCAATATGGGCCAACAGATTCCCTCCTCCCTCCCCTTCTTTCATTTTCTACATAATAGAGCTTGTTTGGGTTTCCCAGGCCTGCCTTAGAAATCAAGAAGAACCTTGAGTGAGTCTGTTAGAGAGGGAAGCTACTCGAGACAAACAGAAAGGGGGTATTGATATAACAAATCCAATCTGTAGTGGTTTAAATGAAAATGCCCCCTCCAGACTCATATTTCCATGTTTAGTCCTGTGTTGATGAACTGTTTGAGAAAAATTAGAAGTATTAGGGGGCATGCTGTTTTTGGAGGAAGTGTGTCACTGGGGGTGAGTTTTGAGATTTAAAAAGTTCTGCCAGGCTTAGTCAGTCAGTCTCTCTCTCTCTCTCTCTCTCTCTCTCTCTCTCTC
>NW_021604598.1:4309088-4312350 GCF_004785775.1 Grammomys surdaster | reverse complement strand
CTCCCTCCATCCCTCTCTTTTTATGTTGCTTATAGATCAAGATGTAAAGATCTCAGCTACCACTCAGACACCATGCCTGTCTGCATTCTGAAACTAAGGAAGTATGAAATTAAATGTTTTTATAAGAGGCACCTTGTTTGTGGTGCCTCTTCACAGGAATAGAATAGTACTTAAGACATACCTGACTCATCAAGTCTCAACTTTCTCAAAAATGTCTATGAGCTCACATTATGATAAGCCCCTGACAATTTCAGGAAAGGTATTCATTCCATTTCTGCTGGAAGACTGGGACACACTGCCTGATTATGTCTCAAAGCCCTAGATTTCCTGAAAACCAAAAATGATGTAAATGATAGCATAATTAGCTCCCATTTGTGGGCAAATAGGCTATCCCTCAAGCAGGAGAATCATGAAGGTGACATGTTTCAACAAAGGCTCAGTTTCAACTTTCCAGAGAAAACTGTGGTCTGTGAGATTTCAGTGTGGACGTGATGTTATGTACATGGAGACCAGGTTCACAAGGTGATTTTCTGTGTATTTATATAAAGCAGTGTGTATAGCAGGAGTTGTATGTTTAACACAGGATCATGCAAACCATGGAATGCAGGCATCACCTCATGAGAGTTTCCATGGGCTTTGAAATTGATCACTTTTATCTCCGTAGAGAACTATAAAACCAGGTCTTTGTCTACTCTTGAATACAATTAAAGTAATTTTCACTACTAGGTGTGCTACAGAATTCATCTCAAATAGGTAGATCCCTAGAACACAGCCATCTGTGTTTGATTGTAGAGAATTCTTAGGATGGTTTTCAGATCTTCTCTGTAAACTTGAGCATGATTATATTCTTCAGATGCCACCAGCAATGGTTCCTTCTGATGAGCAAAATACTATTGCATTTGCCTACAGTTCTACTGTAATCTAAGCCCATTGGGTGGTGCCACAGCCCTGAGAGCCCCCTTACCTTGCAGGTGCATACTGTGCAGTTATCATAGACAAACGAGGCTCCATTGTCATAAACATCACTGCGAAACAGGCAGCTCCCAAAAGGAAGGTCAAATACTTTCCTTTGACCTATAGGGAAAAGAGAGTAAGCACAATGTAATAAAACAAACAAACAAACAAAACAGAAACCAGGCATATCCCATTTTACCATCTTGTCATTGATAATTATATCACAGGGCTGTGGAACAATTTCACAAGATCAGGTAAATGTGACGTAGAAAAATGGAGCCTTGGGTCAGGCATACCAGGAGGCCCCTAAAAATTATCAATGTAAAAAATCATTGTATAACAGTTTAATTCCACAATGAACTTTGCAGATTTGATGAACTGTTACTATCTGCTTACCACGGTGGCTATAAGCTGCCTTGTGAAGCTGACATGGAATTAAATTCATTTTACCACAACATGGTAAATTTTAGACACTGAGTCGAATTCTTCCGTATCTTAAACAAGTAATATCCCCTCCCAATGTGCCATCAGTGAAAGGCAGGCTGCAGTTAGAAAACAATTGAGATATCCTAATGGTTATCATGAAGTGGCATCTGTTATAGTCTGAATGATTGTGTTCCCACAAAATTCAGACACTGAAATCATAAGCAATAATATTAGCAGGCGAGAGCTCTGAAAGGTGATTAATTCATAGGGCAGAATTCCCACTAAAATGTCTTTATGGACCAGACCCCAGAAACATCCCTGTTACTCCCATGATTTGAAACATACCAAGAGGAACATCAGTGAGCTATGAAGAAAACTCTCAAAGAAAATGTAGAAATCTTGTTCTTGGGCGTCCCAGGCTCTACAAACGCATTTCTGTTGTTTGAAAGTTACCCAGTTAATATTTTATTATTATGGCCTAAATAGGTTTACATATAAGATCTGGAAAGAAATGGCACAGAGGCATAAGAGGGAAACTTAATTCAAAGGACATAAAGGGTAACTCCAATTCCATATCCAGCTTTTGTGAAGTCTGAACTGGTGAGGAAGAAGCCAACACACTCCCAGAAAAAGAATATGGTTTGATTTATTCCTTTCACCACTGAAGTTTCTACTAGCAAGACAATGTGCAACCATCTCTGAAATGTTACTTTAATTAAAGACTGAGTTAAAAGCCAATAATTCATGTTCACTGAACAAATTTATAGCCACATTCCTCTTTCTTTTTACGGATGATTAACACTCGGCACTCGTAGGCCTGATGGAATCTTTATCAGTAGGCTCAGAATGTCCACAGACATATTAAATGTTGTTCTTACAATTACAGTTGTTGAAAATAAAACTAATAGGAGGTAAGAAAAACTTTTTTCTTCTATGAAAGGTCAAGGATTCAGAGCAGACCCAGCTCTAAATCAAGTGGGTCTCATCATGAGAAAAACATTGGCCAGACATCAGAAGACAACAGTGAACTATGCTTTGGATCTCATAGATAGAGTCCTTCATGACCTTGGGTGTGATCACTCTGGGCTCTCTGATTTCACTCATAACATGGCATCAACAACCACTGCCCATTGTCACAACATCTATTTGTAATGGTAAAGTATAAAACCCAAAAATATCCCATGATTAGATAAAATTTAGCATAGTCATTATGTTTTCTTGGCTGATAGAAGTATGTTTAGTGGGCATGAGTGTGTTGTGAGTGAGTGTATCTGCACACTGCACATGTGTAGATGCAGATGTGGATGTGAGTATGTATGTGTGTACATGTGTGTGTGCATGTGTATGTTCATGCATGTGTATGTTCATGCATGTTTGGGTGCCATTGGCTGACATCAGGTGTCTTTGTTGATTTAACTCTTTTATGGCATGTTCTCACTTGTATTCAGAACTCAATGATAGGGCTACTGTAGAAATCCATTTCTAGTGATCCCTGTTTCTACTCCCACAAGATGGGATTACAAACTAACCACAAGTCATTCTATTGACTTGGGCTCTGAGGATTTGAATGACTGTCTTCGTCCTT
Organism: Grammomys surdaster; assembly: GCF_004785775.1. NCBI lineage: Eukaryota > Metazoa > Chordata > Mammalia > Rodentia > Muridae > Grammomys > Grammomys surdaster. The sequence goes on along the minus strand of NW_021604598.1, from coordinate 4,309,385 downwards.
GCATGACAAGCACTGTTACCCATTGAGATATCTCTCTAGCCCATCACCATTATTAATATCGTAACCAACACATGTAATTCTTGTGTTCCCAATCACATCTTGAGATTCTTTAACTTCCAGCAACACGTAAGTCCATCCCCTCCCCAAGTATTCCGCTAAGAACCCTCTGATGTTACTATAGAGCATCAGAAATCAGTTAGCTGGGTCAGGTGGTAGTGGTGCGTGTCTGTGTCCCCGTCCTGAGGAGGTAGAGGTAGGCAGATAAAACCCTGTTTCAGCAAAGATAAAAGGAAGAAG